>NC_136308.1:8915276-9515276 GCF_964198595.1 Lampetra fluviatilis
GGTCACCCGAGAACAAAGATAAAGCTCTCCCGTATAGGCTCAACGGACCGTTGGGGCAAGTGCTGTAAGCGAGCAGCTATGAAGGCCCACACGACACACGATGGGGTGGATGGCCAGCACCACGCCCGACCGCCTTTGTCTCCCCAGTTGCGATGTTTAGACATCGCACCAGTGACTCGTCTTTGAGGCTTAGTCGACCAAGGAGAGGCCCAGGACCGGTTCAGATCATTGTCACTGTTAGTGGCCGTGAACGGGAATCTAAACCGGGTCGCCGGGTTCGTAGCGCAGCGCTCTAACCGCTACACTACCGCTCCCCACAAACACACACGGACCCACATACATACACGTGCATACATAAACTTACATATTCTGTATACAAAGATCCCCTGTACAGCCTTTAACATACATACATGCGGACCCACACATACGCACAGACACACAGCGTCACATTCATTCACTCACACAAAACTCACACACATACGCACATACGCACAAACACAACATGCAGCACAAACCCACTAAGGGACAGATTGTCCATACAATCTTAGACTGTTGGAGCCGGCGCAGCACACGCAGGGGTGGATGGCATGCACCGCGCCCGGCCGCCTTTGTCTCCCCGGTGTCGGTGTTTGCGAATTGAGACAGACTTATTCAGATAATCGTCACGGGTGTTGGAATCTAACTCGGGTCGCCGGGCTCTTAGTGCATTCCGTTAACCGCTACTTCACCGCTCCCCATGTCCACCCACGTGTTGACAGCACATGGGGGTGGTACACGTGGAGAGGATGGAGGAGAGGGGTTGGCTCTCGGGCAAAGCATCGATTGTTCATTGTACGCGCCACCTGTTTGTGTTGCTTCTTTACGCAATTTGTTTTACATTGTCCGATGCGATCGCCGTCCCTCGATCTCTGAGTCGCCGAACCCCTCGACGAGTGAGGAGCAGCGAAATGCGAGGGCAGCGCGCCGCGTGACGACGCCGCGTTTCCCATGTTGGTTGGCGTCGCTCGCACTCGCTCGCTCGCTCGCGCCGATAACCCGGAGATGGCAACGAAATTCCAGCGCTTCGCCTTCTTTACCTTTGCCTGAGATGTATTGATATTCTTAGGTTTTTTCGGTAAAGTCACGTGGGTAAAAAAATTTAAATTAATAAAAGTAAAATAAAAAATTAAATAAAAATCACGACGTTTCGGAGGCAACACAAGCTTCCGTCTTCAGGTGGAACCGTCACAGCACGATAGCTGTATCAAGTAGGCGAGGAAGTCACTTGATACAGCTATCGTGCTGTGACGGTTCCACCTGAAGACGGAAGCTTGTGTTGCCTCCGAAACGTTGTGATTTTTATATTTTTTATTTTTATTAATTTAAATTTTATTTTTTACCTACGTGACTTTACCGAAAAAACCTAAGAGTATGAATCCTTGCAGTCACGAAAGCTTCAAATCTAGAATGATATGTATTGACTTTCAGTTGTGACGGCGGGGTGAGCGAGCGAACGAACGAGCGAGCGAGCGAGTGAGCGAGCGCGGGTTTATGTCCAAGGAATGCGGCGCAGAGCCTGCGAGGCGAACTCGCAAGTGCGGACTCGACTCTCCCACTCGGCTCGCGCGGCCCAGGAATTGCCCTTAAACCAAAATGTGCAAACTCCGTGTTCAAACTCGAGAGGCACGGTCGCGCCTTCTGCATCTGCCGCGCGCTGTGTGCCAAGCTTCGGTGGCTAGAAACGTTTGCGATGTGCTATGAAGAAATGTAATTTTTCAAATTGTCGCCTATTGTATATATGTATGTTTGTGTTCCTCTTAGGGTCCGACTGTTATTGAGGACTGTTGTATATTTCGTTATGTGTGCCTGTGCATCACTGTCAACGTAGTGTCATACAATAAAATAAAATAAATTTCACTTGTTTGGTTGGCTGGCCTGTGCGGTGAGCGAATCTATGTAAAGACCAAATGTAAGCAGAATCTTGTGAAATTCCTGGACTCCGCTTCAAAATATGTTCCAGAATCAATGTTAACAAGCAGCGTTTGTTTTAAGCAAGTAAACTTTCGTCTGGTTTTGACCTACTGGGTGTCATCGGCAGAGCCAGGGTCGTAAGATAAATGCCGCTGAATGATCAGATGTCATTGGAAATATCCACTCCATTTAAACTATGGGACCCCTGCCCAACGCTAAAAAGCACGAGCGTGCAACACGGGCTCGTTATGCGCTACCGTGGCAGCATGAAATATCATTCGTAAGAGAAACAATTAAAACATTACAATTCGTCATGCAAAGCTATTTCGTGTAAGTTTAACAACGGAGGAGGGGTGAGAGGGTGGGGGGGGGCGTCCGAGTGGCGCGCTGCACAACGTAATTTTGTTGTTTATTCCAAATGCTCCCACATATTCCCTGGGACGAGAAAGTATGTCTCACAACATGCCACGTCGCGTGGAATGCAGCCGCTATTCATCATCTCTTCCCCCACTTGCTCCTCGGGGCGCTTTTCCAGTAGGAAACGATAGCGGCGGCACATTGCAGACATCGCTGCCCGCTCGTGAATCGGCGTTGGGTATTAATTACGAATTGGTGTGCAATGATGAACGCTGTTCAAACGTTCTCGTGAGACGCACACTTGGTTCTTTCCAAGGCCAGTGTGGATTTGCGATCGAGTTGTTCACAGGGGGGTTTGTGGTTGTGTTTTCCCTCTAAGCATCGACCATACTTCACCACGCTGGTCAGTGCGAGTTGGTACAGGGGGGGGGGCACTCGGGACCGGTTCAAAGATAATTCTTTCACCGATGTCAGTCGTGATTGGGAATCAAACTCAAGTCGCCAGGTTGATTGCACCGTTGCGCTAACCACTGCCACCGTCACACCCACTTATGATTGAGTGCAATGCATAATACAGTATACGCGTGATAGCGTAGCGTGAATTCGTCTAGTAAATAGGTGGATCACTGACATTACATTCAATACGATGTCTCGAAGTGTGACGTTCGGTCCTCCGACCCACGTGCTTCTCTCTGTTGTCTCGGTGTATTTTTTCTAAAGAACCGTTGCGCCATAACACCACTGCAGAGTCAATGCCACTCTTCTCTCTGGGTATTCAGATTTATTCTGACATTCAACAACAACAACAGCTACAAGGGCGATACACATCTCAAAACGGAATTGGCTAAAACATCCCAAGCCGTAACCTTTCTTGGGTAACAGAATAGATAGGCAGACGATCCGTCTCCTCCGTTATCATCTCCGTGTCTCCACTTAGAAAAAAATGTACACAACCCAACGGCCCTAGTTCCTTCTGGGAGTATATAATTTCAGCAGCGTTGATTCAACCCAAGCAAAACTCTAGACCCGGTTCGACACACAGTGTCTCATCAGCAGTCAGGCTCGCTTGATTCAACGCTGGTGAACTGCCAAAATGTCCTAGTTCGGCTCAAAACGTGACTCAAAAGAACTATTAATGCCGTCGTTTTGACGATGACGCAATTCATTACATCCTGGGTGACAAAGCGTCTGTCTAAGTGCATTGTGTCTGATGCCGACACACTCGCATTTCCCATGTTTTACAACTAAGAAGGAAAGCACGTGTGCATGACATCTTGCTGTGCTTCCACGATGAGGACGGTAATTATAATGATGCAATTTATAAGACGCACAATATTCCACGGACATAAATGAAGGTGACTCTTCAGCAAACCACTTGTCAAATTGATCAATGCATTCGCGTGCTCTCCCTATGTCTGTCTCTCTGTCGGAGGTGGAAGAGGGGGAGGGGGGGTCCGCATGATAACTCTCCTAAAAGTTGATCCAATATATATTATTTTTTTAAACTGTGCTATGAACCTGTGTAGCGAGTAGACACTGACCCAATTCAAAAGCGGCCACTTTGATCAAACTGTTACCCAAAACTTGACGACGCGAAAACATAATTACTTAAAGAACCGTACTATTTGTAAAAATGCAAAGGAATATTTTTTTTCTCTCTGACAGCTGCCCGTCGTTTTCCGTCCTGCCTAATTAAATACTTCCCGTCGACAAGTGCATGTTGGAGAGCGTTGCGTAACAATAATAATCATCATCCGTATGGCGTATGCGTGAAATGTCTACCTTTTTTTTCTTTTTCATTTTTGGCCCTCTTCGCTTTTAATTAATAGCTCGTTGGTCAGTGCCAGGTCCGGTGCGTTGCGTTGCGTTGCGTCGTCCGCTCTGAGACCCCTGTACCGACAGGACCGAAGAATGCACGCCAGGCCGGCCGCTGGCACAGAGACAGCGAGTTCAAGGGCAGCGAGCACAACAAAAGCGCGTCTGAGCTGCCTGCCAGTGGCAGCTCACGGGGGAGGCCCAAAGCCGTTAAAGTTTGAGACACCCAGGGGCTAACATCATCCGGAGCTGTCCGAGGCTTAGCTCAGGAAACTAACCACCCCAACCCCAGGGCCGGATTAAGCTTGTGCTGGGCCTGTAGCATATGTTATAAAGGGGTCCTAAATATAATAAAAACACACACGTAAATATTAAAACACATAAATGTTTTACTTGCATAGTAAAGTAATTGTATTTTTTCATTTTCTATACAGCCAGATAATACGACAAATCTCTAACCTTAAGCACTCAGTCGTTCATACAAGTTGAAGGTAGTATAGTACTCTAGTAATAGAGCAAGTGCAGAATCACTGAACCGGAATTGATGGCCTGAAAGCATTTAGCGCGGGGCCCTTAAAAGTGCGGGGCCCGTAGCATATGTAGTAGCTACTTTTGCTTCTCGAATAAACCGGCGCTGCTGCCACCCCACACGCCGCAGTGCCCCCCCCCCATCCCCCCCCCCCCCCCTAAGCCTGGGGTCGGCAACTTGCGGCTGCAGAACCGCATGCGGCTCTTTAACGACTGCTTCGTGACTAGTTATTTATTAAGAAATGTCTCGTATTCACCACACAGTGAAATATTGAATTTTGTTTTACCGAATTCGATTAAACAATTTTTATTTTACCAGGTAAGGCCCACTGAGCTACGTAGCTTTTTTTTCAGAAGCGACCTGTCCACAAATGACCGCTCAACTAGGTGGCTTATCACGTGGACATTTATTGCAGCCACGTGCTCTAAACGCACGTTTCTAAATGTGGAGGGGAAAACCAGAGGGCCTAGAGAAAAATACACACGACCACGGCGAGAACATGCACATATACAAGTGTCAGGGTCGGGATAGAACCCACGACCTGCTGCATGCCTGGCGAGGTAGTTAACATCTCCTAGCCACCGTGGTCCCATTCGCCTCCAATTTGTTTTATTCATTTGGTAATAGCATGTCCCTCCAATATTTGATTCCAATTGGAATCTCATTTAAATGTGATGGACACATTATACACAGGGCAACATATCAGTTGGAGCTGTCCATGGCTGAGTACTGGAAAGTACCCCCCCCCCCAACCGTCGCGATATTTTTTTGTTTACTACTTTAAACTAAGGTATTGAAGTAGAACATTATACACAGAGCCTATAATTCCATTGGAGGTGTCTGGGGCTGAACTCCAGAACACGTCTCCGCGCCCTTCCACCCAGGGGTTGAAAAATAACCCATTGAGACCTCAAGCCCAGGCAGACTGTGAATTGGAGCGTCAGACAAGTGAGGCTTGGCAGAGCGAGCAGGAACGTGGAGGGACACGCGAAGGCAACGTCTGTCCCGCCCTGCGACGCTTACTCTGCGCGTTACAGTGGCGCGTGGCGCACGCCTGCCGAGCCAAGCGCGTCGCGGGCAAGGGTCGGTGGATCGCACAGATATTTGTGAATGAACTCCCAGACTCGCTGGGCTGCGGTTGAAGTACAAGCACTGCACGGCGAATGATTCGTGAATCTGTCCGTGTGGATCCTTGACCGTTATCCCTTGCAAAGATTGCGTGGTGGATTTTTTTCCTCCTCTTAGGACTCTTACGTTTCCCTCTGCCACGAAGAAAAATGCTCGTTTAAAATAATTGGTCAAAATTCCCAATGCAGGACCCTCCTAAACACGAGCCTTGAGACTCAGTGAAGCTTTTCTGGGTAAAAAAATGCCATTTCAATAATTTTAAAGAGAAATGGTCAAACAGCCTAAGACACGATCCTGTTGAAAATGAGTCTTGAGACGTAGTGAGGATTTGATCGACAAAAAAATGATCACCTTAACTATCATGAGCGTGCACCAGGCGGCAAGAGTGCACGCGCGTTGCTGTTTGTTAAGTTTTAAAAAGGTCGACTACGCAGCTGGAGAATCACGTGAATTCGCGAACACACTCAAGTTAGAGACATCATATTGATCGTCCAGAAGAGTGAGTGGATGGGTGGGTCGAGACTAACTTGGGAGTGGCAGCCAAAAATAGGGCAGATCGACATCCACCGCTGAGATCCAGAGAGGAAATCAGCTCGCGTGCAGGTGCTGGACGAATCGTCGCATCGCGGGACCGTGAGAGATGGCGGCGGCTTGGGAAAGCCTTCATCACAGCAGTGGATAGAACATGGCTGATGGCAATGATGACGACGACGATTGTGACTATGCATAGCGGACTTGACGCGGAGTCGAGGAGCTGTAAATGATTACCGTGGAGAGTTCCCAAGCTGGGGAGCTCGTGCACTGTCAGTGATCAATCTGGGACAGCATCGCAATTAATTGTTTTTTTACCCTTTTATCTGGCAAGAAAACTGACACCTTTTTTTACAAGGAGTCATAGTTTACATAGACCACAATACCTGCAGTCATAATGCAAACAAAAAACATAACTCTGATAATGTATGCACTGTCCTTGAAGTTGATTGGTCCACA
The DNA here is from genome assembly GCF_964198595.1 of Lampetra fluviatilis. Taxonomy (NCBI): domain Eukaryota; kingdom Metazoa; phylum Chordata; class Hyperoartia; order Petromyzontiformes; family Petromyzontidae; genus Lampetra; species Lampetra fluviatilis. The sequence continues at coordinate 8,922,046 of NC_136308.1, forward strand.
CCCGAGACAGCTTTCCTTAGAGCCTAGTCTCACATGGTGTTGGACCAGATGACGCCAAAAAAAAGGTGTCAGTTTTGTTGCCAGATAAAAGGGTAAAAAAACAATTATCATATTTGTTACTGGCAAATGAGGTTCCAATGGAGCATCGCAATTGTCGTCGTCATCGTCATCATGGTGGCCATGCACGTGACCTATAATGAATGCATAAATATGTTGAACTTCTTTCGCACCGTACGCACCCAACCGTGCTAATCGGAGGTGCGGCGGCGTCGAGTTGCAAGTTGATCCAGCGCCGTGGACGCAGCAGCGAGGGTTGCTGAATCACACAAATGCGTGAAACTCTCTTCGCGTGGGCATCGAGATATGCGATACCCTGGCTTGTCTGGGGGAGAAGGCAGTACAGCAAATGTGTACGCCACTGCTTCCATAGGGAGATAATACAGTGCTCTCACCTCGCACGCGTGGGTTTTCTGCGGGTGCCCCGGTTACCTCCAATGTGTAAAAACTCATTGACTGATAACACCTTCATATATAGAGGACCGCAGAGCTTTGTGGGGAGGGGCGGGGCGATGAGGGGGGATGTGGTGCCGGCTTTCCGCGTGGCTGCTGCTGCCATCCCGCTCGGAATCAGAACCAGATAATTTATTTGATGAGCTTCGAAGCTTTCTAATTCCACAAATATCCAGTCGTCCATCATAGAGTTTATTTATTTATTATCACACGATTTTATTTAACTCACTCTGTTGTCGTTGTCGTATCCTCAAATCTTGTAACTCAATTTCAACACACTTCACAATGTGGTATCGACTGCAAACTTGGTTTACTTATGTCATACTGATGACAATGCTATATTCTATCATAAAAAATAAAAGAAAATATTTTAAAACAATATTTTTATATGTTATGTTTCGGCTTGGCTATAATTGTCCACGCTCAACTGACGTTGGCTGTAAATCACCACGGCCCCTTACGTTATGGCAAGCTTCGGGGCCACTTTCTGGAGTCGTGGAGTTCTGCCAATTACTCGTACGGAACATTTCATTAAAGCGTGTTTTTAATAAAATAAGTTTTAAATATTACTTATTTTTGGGGTTAGATGGATGATATTGGTCGCGAAAGCCTCCGTGTTCAACTGACGCACGTCCAGTAGTCGTCCGAAGTTTTCCTCGCTCCTCCGAGTGGCCCTCTACAGTATCGCTCCAGAATCGGCGAGCGGACACCGCGTGCGGCGGTGTCGGAGCCGTAGATTTACAAATCGACGTTATTGTATTTTTTTATTATTATACATTTTTTTGTATCATTCGCCAAAAATCACGAGGACTCGAAGCATGCCCCGCAGGGGTTGCGAGTCGAGCTCCAGACGAACTCTTCTCAAGTCGTCCTTTGTGTTCCCCAAAACCACCACGTACTTCTGGAGCACAGGTGAACGTTAGCGGGGTGTTGGGGCGGGGGGGGGAGGTAGTGTCTGTTAATATTTTTTATTTTTTCGTTCAACAATCCGCGGTGTAATTTAATGAGATGAAGGATCTCCGGCTCCGGGTCCTTGAGTCTCAGGGCACGCTGCCTCGAACAGCTCCCATCAATCATCGGCCTTAATTATTGCAGCCCCAGCCACACCGCGTACCCAAGCGCCACCACCGCCGCCACCACCACCGCCACCACCTCCCGCCTCCACCACTCTGCCCTCCTCCACAGCTCCTTCCCCAACCAACCCCCCCGACTCACCCAACCTGGCCGCTCCTTTTCCTCTCCCCCCACCTCGTGTTTTATATAAACATGCCAGCGAGCGTTGTTGGCTTCACGTGTGATGGATGTATGGCCGTGCTCAATGTGACGTCTCCTGCCGTGTGATGGCGATGGTGATGATAGGCATGATTTGTACGTCAAGGTTAGATGACACAACAGGTGTTATAGGCGTTGTGCAGATGTAACCTGACCACGTTGTGGGCAGCAAAAGGGCAGCGCTGCAAAATCGGTTGCTGTGCTGCCGGGTCTGTGCCCGAACATCTTCTGCTCCCACGCCTTCACCAACCTGCGCTCCCACTGACCCAGTGTGGTGAAGTATGGTCAAACAACTCCCACAACCCGATCGGTGCGATGAAGCCCTCGATCTAGCAGTGGATTGACCAGACACAACTAATGGCTGCACACGTACTTTATAAACACTTGGCTTAAACGTCTTCACAGGACAGGGGCTCGCTTAACATACGCCACGCGGAGTGACATCGGAGTCCAACAACCTCAGCTGTGCCAACGGACGCGTTATCAATATCATCGCCCCAGTGCATTCTCGCACTCTGCATGAGCTTCGCTTATTGCTTGCAAGTTGCCAGCGTGGATCCTGTTGCTGCCGTGAACTCAGAGTCACCTTCCTCCCCAGCGACCAGGTGACCCCCCCCCCCCAGAAAATCAACGATACGGAGCAGCAGCTGCGACAGATAGGGCTCCAGTTGACGCCTGTTCTCAGCTCAACGGCCGTTGGGGACGTATGCGGCTGGTGTGCTCGCAATCGGGCTCGCGAATCGGGCTTATCGCACACTTACCTGCACCGGACACACCACACGGGAACACGGGTAGCCTGATCCCCTGATCGCTATCAACTCCCACCGACAATTCGGTAAGCGAAATGCTGGGAGGCGCTGTGTTAGAATAATAATAAAAAATAAATATTAGAAGGCACCCCACCGCAAAGACCCAGCGATGATGGCGCGTGTAAGCTTACAACGGGCGGATGAGCTTGCACCGCCGAGAGCCTGGGTTCGATCCCATGTTTGGGTTCGATCCCATGTTTGATCAAACAGGGGCTGTCGAGCGTAGAGAGCCGATGGTCTCAGCCCGGTCACCAATCCACTGCACAAATAAAAACCATCACATCACATTTTGGTTCTGCAGGTAAATTGCCTAAATTTCAGCTCTGATAATTAAATCAATTTGTCGTTTTTACTGTCACGAGACAAACTTTTTTCTGGGTGGCAGAGCGGGCGTGGAAGCGCTGCCCCCTTGCTGAGTTAGGATCAGAGGTCAATCACTTGAAGAGATCTCAGAAGCAGTTCTGTGACTTCCACTTCCACGGGCCTGTTATGCAACATGAATGGCCGCGCTGCTCTGTGAGAGATCCTAGTGGACTCTTCGTCTCCCGAGGCGACGTCGGTAACAGTGGGGATGAAACTGGGGCGGACATAGTCAAGGAGAAACAAGCAGCTGTCATCTTGAGCTTTCCAGATGGAGATCGGCGATGGGACGCCAGGCTCGTGAAGCTCGTGCATCCGACTTGGGGATCACGAGCACAGAGCTACGGCGAGACCGTGTGATTGATGTGGACGTTTGCACAAACAGGAGCGTACGATGAACCAGCGCGGGTTACACAATTAGTCAACGTTTTTATTGCTTTGGTCCAAATATTTTTGCTCATTTCGTTACATTTGAGTTTCCCCTACGACACGAAGCCAGCTTCCCTTATCCTACTTATCCGACAATCGCCCCCCCCCTTCCCAGACCCGGAAAACCTGGATCCACATTCACAATCCCCACACCCCTCCCCAGAAAACGCCACCATTCAAACTCGATCGTGTTGTCCACGTTATTATTTTTCACGATGCGCTACGGTAATACATCCAACGATGTAAGATTACTTATAACGACGACATCATATAACAACCGTACCGTCAATTTATTAATGGATAATTCCGAATTGCTACCACGAACGTCAGTTATTGTTATTCCAGACGTATTTTGTCAAGAAATAAAATACACATATATAAAAAGTAAAATGGACAAAAAATAAATCACCATGTGACGATCATTTTAAAAAGCGGACAATTCGACTATCGTTGATCTTGTACCGTACGATGTATCACAGTATCGCCATACCGCGGCGACCACAGTATAAACACAACTTCCCTCCTCAGGCTCCACAACAAATACAGTCCTAGGTTCATGCCTGTTTTTTTTCACATTTTAAATGTAAAAAAAAGTTGTGTTAATTTTAGTAAAAAAATGTAAGATACAGATAAAGTTTTTTTTCTAAAGTGAGTATAGACGAAGGGCATTTATTTTCTCTCTTGCATCGGAGGGGTCGACGTAATCTCCCCCACTATCGTTGCACGTCGCTCACTCGCCCACATTGCTCACTCGTGTCACGGTCAAGGGCCGAAGGGACAGAGGGCAAGAGGACGGAGCGGATCAGCTGGTGGCACAGCGTGAGCAGTCGGACTCTCGACGAGAGACGCCGACGATCGTCGTAGATGGTTATTCGTCTGTCATGCACATCGACCCTCGGTCATGAGGATGACGCTAGATGGATGGATAAAACTCACCCCCCGCACCCACCCCCCCCCCCCCCAGCGGTGATCGCGAGCACCAATTAGAACTTTTCATCCCTCTCCGGGTGGACAACTGTTGCTCTCCGTACACCCGAGCTCATCCCCGCGGCCTCATCCTCCCACATCCGACAGCTGCCGCCCCCCCCCCCCCCACCTCATCCCCCAACCACCGCCGGGCACAGTGGACGGCTCATCAGAGAGCGACCGAGGGTGACCGGCCGGCTACTCCAGAAAGTACGTGGTGGTGTGCGTCGGGAAGGGGCTGGTGGTGATGAAGACGAAGATCTTGGCCACGAAGCTCGTGACCGTGCCCTGGCGGAAGAGCTTCATCTCCGCCTCGAGCAGGAAGTCGTGCGCTCCGCCTACGACGGGCCGTCGGAGCATCACGACGCCCGTGTGCGAGTTGAGCTTGCGCGTCGCGAAGTAGCCCAGCTCGTTGCCGGACGGGATGGACAACAGGATGCTGTCGCCCGCGAAGGCCGGCGAGGGCCCGATGCGGAAGATGTTGGCGGGCGTGCGCACGCTGTCGGGGAACGTGAGCGCGTAGTGGGTGATGCGCGCCGGAGCGTCGGCGCAGCCCAGGTAGTCGTGGCACGAGATCCGCTCGCAGCGCCTTTCGGGGTCAAGCATGGGAGGGTGGTGAGAGAACCGGTGAGCAGGAACGGCTACGTACGGTGCAAAAGAAGTTCAACGAGCATACATTCAAAATGTGCACCTCCGATTAGCACAGTTGGCTAGGTATGGTGCGAAAGAACTTCAACATACATATATACCTCGGAATAGTGCTTGGATGAAAAACTAGCACCGTGTGCACTTTTCTTAATGACCAAATGTCCTAACCTTTTTCCAAGCCTGTATCTGAACTTTAGGTTGCTCAGGGGGCTAAGGTGGCAGCAGAGGGCATTGCAGGAAAATACATCCATTGTTGCACTGTACAGCGACACCTTGACTTTCGTCCACTTGACTTTCGTCGCTTCGCTCTTTCGGCCGTTTTCAACTATCACCACATTTCACATTTCGTCCACGCGGCTTTCCTCTTTCGTACGATTTCATCCCCAAACATTCCGCGACTTTCACGCCACGCGCCATCTCTTTTGTTTTTTAATAGAAGTCATTCAGTGAGCATCTCATATATTTGTGTTTATTCATATATTATTAATAATTTACTTATTTCTGTGATTATACTGGAAACAATGCATAGTTACTACAGTGATTACTTACGCAGGAATAAAAACATTTTAAGGTATAATTTTGTTTATATATTTAGTTTGGTTTATTTTTTTATTTTTGTTTATTTATTGTTAATTTTTATTTAATTTCTATTTATTTAGGTTTCGCGCGCATGTGTTATATACCTACTGTAGCTATTTGCATGTACGTTTCTATATTTACTGTAGTTATTTGCATGTACGTTTTTCGCCGGCCAAAATAAATTTGCAAGCTGAATAACGGCTCTGCTTGGATATTCGTCCATGCTCTGGTCCCTAACCAGACGAAAGTGCAAAGTATTGCTGTACTCTGTTCATCGCATACTGCTCCCTACATTTAATAACCCACAACGCCCAGCACTGTAAAGTGATGTGACCCCATGCGGTAGCGCGTTCGCCGCTTGTTCTAGAGGCTCGCGGTTCGAATGCAGCAGCCGCCCTCATGAACACAGCGGGGTGTACTATTCGCCGTAATACTACGCGCCGTCTGCTTCGCAGCAGGACATTCGCCAAAGTGGGCCATCGTCTGCTGGCGTCGCGGTCCGACGTTTTGCCAAGTAGAAGAAAAATTGACCCACGATGTACTCGATTGGAATATATACACGTAGCGATAATTATCATCAACCTGGACTGAAAACTTGGCAGCACCCTCCTGAGGACTTCCCCAGGTAAACACGCGTCAATAAACAGCCCCCAACGACCCGTAAGGCGCGGGGAGGCCCGCATGCCCCATCAGACTGACAAAAGGAGCCACAGATCACACAGGTGCACACGCACGTGCGCACGTACAATCTCGGGTTAGCTCGCACACTCACGTGTCCGACGCCCTGCGGTAGTTCGGCGGGCAGTCGTAGGAAAGGCACCGGAAGCTGCCCTGGATGTTGTAGCAGGTCTGGTCGGAGGAGCAGTTGTGGCTGCCCAGCGCGCACTCGTCCACGTCTGCAGAGCGGGAAGAGTGGCAGTGAGTCCAACGTTTTTTTTTAAAAACAACGGCGCTACGCCTCTCTAAATAAAATGTACGCTGAGCCGCTATCGCCCTCAAAGATTGATAGGTGAACGGGACACCCGCCCTGCAACCCGCAGACGTCTGGGAACGGGAAAGGGTTCAATGGGCCCCCCTCTCTCTGTCCAATTTCTATCTTTGTAGCCCTGCACCGGAGCCCTTCCGGATCTCAGTGCAACCGGTTGCACTGAGATCACTCGGGAGGGACGTGCCGGCTGTGCCACCGGCCGACAGCAGGGCCTGTGCCACGCGCAGCCGAATTTTATCTCGGCCGATCGTTATCGTCTGCGATGTCATTCGTTCAGACTCGAGGCATTCGCCTACGTGTTAGGAGCGTGACGAGGCATCGATTCGTCGGTTGAAATTGAATCTCGCGCTCGCGGTGCGCTGGTCGAATCGCAAGCGTGCCAGCCAGATACTTTATAATGAATTCGTGGACTCTTCATGCAAACGTTTCGTTCAGAGCAAATTGCGCGAGCAAAATGTGCAAGCGAGACAGGGCAATAAAAACGCAATACAAATGAGAGGGTGCAAATGACACGAGAGAAAATGGAAGTCGCGAAAACGTGAATCGTGACCATTCCTCAACATTGCTGAAGACGCGTGGCAGATTGGAAGCTGCCTACTGGGAGCGTGGGAGCACGGACCATTCTACCATTGCACGAGGCAGACCTGGGAATAATCAAGGCTATCATCGCAGCTTTTCGGCACTGCAGCTAAATCGCTGGTGCTTGTCCACTTGCTCTCCATTGCTCGGCGCCTGAAAGCGTTTGTCTCAGTTGTCCAGGTGTGCTGCTGCAGCTGCTGCAGCTGCTGCTGCTGCTGTGCCACCTGCCGAAGGCGAAGAAGTCGCCCGATTATGAAATCCACCGTCCCCCCCCCGCCCTTCTGAGTAGTTGTCGTACCTCACGCGGTTTGCTTTATTACGTTTCTTTGAAGTTTCCTGCCCAAGGGCAGGTCCCTCCATCCTCCCCTCGCCAGCATTTATTGGACAACGCTGTCACTGAACGCAGTTTGACGTCATAGCCTCCATACCCTCAAGCATCCAGCTTGCTCTGGCTGAGAGCTAGAGATCATCATCATCATCGTCAGCCGTGTTGAATCCATTGCTAGATGGCGGCCGCGCCATTCCGTGTTGGTCACGTGCGCTCATTCGACCATACTTCCCCACTTTTGGGGAATGCACGTTTGTGAAGGAGGAGAATGGGGCAGCACAGGACCGGCGATGCAGAGAGCACCCGCCACTGACGTGATAGCCGTGGCTGGGATTCAACTCGGGTCACAACAGAGCGTTTCGTGAATCACGGGTGGTGACGTGGTCCCTGCTTGTTGCAGAGGTTCGCGGTTCGAATCCCAGCGGCCGCCCTGGCTATCACTGTGCTGTGTAATGACCGTAACAATACGACGACACGCCGTCTGCATCGCAGTGCCCGTTCAAGATTTCCCTGATTTCATTAGCCAAAGATTGTAACCATCGTGGACCATCGTGTGCCAGCGTCGGCGGTCAAATTTTTTGCCAAATTTGAAAATTATCCACAAATTACTATACTGGGATTATACACAGCAGCAATAATTGCCTCCCTTATGAGTAGACTAATACCCCAGGTCACTGTTGCAAATTAGACTATCAGACATTCCTGCCCTCTGGAATTCTCACCTGGCTAATTAGCATAAACTTGGGAACTCAACTTTAACCATTGAACCACCGCTCCACCCATGTTCACATGTTCATATTAACCTTTATGAACAGCGCTTAACTCAATCAGGACTCCGATGCGCATTTGCCAGTGCGCGCCTGAACTAGAGCTAGCAAAGGTGCGTCGCACACAAACAGCTCGAAGGCAAGACCCTCACAGTGGGGCACCACGGTGGTGAGATGTTAAATACTTCACTTGGTATACAGGAGGTCGTGGGTTCCATCCCGACCCTGACGTCTGTATATTTCGAGTGGATATTCTCCCCCTTGATCGCATGGATTTTTCTCCGGGTTCTCCGGATTATCCCTCCACATTTAGAAACATGCGTTAAGAGTATTTGGTTGCTGTACTGTTCCACATGATAAGCCACTTCGTTGAGCTGTCATTTGTGGCCAGGCCATTTCTTTAAAAGAGAAAGATGACTCAGTGAAGCTTACCTAGTAAAATAAAAAAAACAGTTTAGTTTAGTAAATAGTCATAGTTATTCGTTTTAGGACTCCCATCATGCTTTGCACGCGTGTGATCTGACCACCACATTGCGTGCACAATGCTTCCAGTCTTGTCTAGACCACCGACTCAAAAGAGTTTGTTTCCACAACCTGCACGTATTTTCCCAACCTCGCTGAGCTTTCTCATCATTAAACAGAGAGAGTGCCCGATTTGCATTTTGCACGCAAACTATCTAGCTACGGCCACATTCCCGCGGCTGTAATATTTTTTTTCGTTTAACCGCGGACGTGCAATACTTTCCATCGCTGCGCGTCGTACGCGACAGCCACACCGGCACATACATCATCGCCCGTCTCGCGGCCAGGGGGGTGGGGGGGGAAGGCCAAGGACGGCGCGGGCAACGGGTGGCAACGACTTCGTGGTGTTGTGTCTGCCCACGACAGGTTTATTACGCCCTTCGCAGGGGCGCGCTGCGTCAATGGCCTTTCCAGTTCGCGGGGAATCTGGAATGCCGTGCAGATGTTGTGCCTGTTTTATCTCTCCGCTATCACAAGCCAACACTTCCTCTGATACCATCACAATGACAGGCTCTTTGGTTTCAGGTTATAATCTCAGATTTCGCACAATGCGTTTTTTTTTTACATTTTTTTTTTTGGACATGCTCAAGACGATGGCATTTTAAATAAAACAATGCCGTTAAGCGTGCGTTTTCAGTTTTCATTTAAACGTAAGGCAAATCAGCTCGATGTGTTGCGGATAAACTAACAGCATGGGTGTTACCGTTGTGTAATGGTTGGCGCACCAGACTTGCAATTCGGTGGTCGCCGGTTCGATTCCGTGGCGCAGTAATTGAAAGAACTTGCCGCAAGTTTCTTAAAAAGCCCCCCCCCTCTCCTCTGTCCACCCAGCAATGTTAATGAGTGTTAGGCAATCGGCAGATCGTATGTGGTGGGGTAAATCGTGGGTAATGTAACCGCTTCTATGATATCTGACAAGCGTGGAAGAGTAGGCCAAATACACACTAGAGGCCATACAACCATCAGAGGCATGGCCACGTAATTGCAGGGCTGCACCTTGACAATTTTTTTAAAAGCTAATCGTAAGTGTCGTTTTTTTCCAGCTTTTTAACGTATTATAATAATAACATTACTTTTTTATGAAGCTTGGCACACACACGTAACTTTCTTTGTATTCGCTGCGCGGGGGTATCATTACACTGCCAGTTACAGTCAGGGCAGTAAGTGACTCGGGCTATTGACACACGAGGAGGGCTTAATAGGGCGCTTAGGCAATTTACAGCACGATGAACAGGGGGGGGGGGGGGGGGCAGGGGGTGAGCTGAAGCGGGAGCCACACACGGCGCGGTGTATCATGTGGCAGGATCGCACCACGCGACGACGCTCACCTAGTCCATCACCTGCCACAACATCCTCCCTTTACCCCCCCCCCCTCCTCCCCGCCGCCGCCGTGCCTCCACAGCCAATCTCTCAACTGGCCCTCCCCACACGCACACAACTCCCGTACAGGCACCATTATTACCACTCCTGCATCTAGCCAACCCCCCCCCCATCTCCTCCTCATCCCCACCGCCGTTCCAGCCACTTCACCCCAACACTAATCTACCCAAGCGAGCAACCCTCATGCCCCCACGCCACTCACCCGGCTCATTCCCCCTCAACCTCCTCCCACCCCCCTGCCTCTCCAGCTCCTCTCTGATGTTCACCTGTACTGTAGCTACCGGGGGTGGAAGGCAAATTACTCATTTGGGATTACAAGGGCAGCACCTCCGATTAGCACGGTTGGCTAACTCTACGGTGCGACAGAAGTTCAACATACATACATACTTATAGCAATCACCGCCGCCACCCCCCGTTACTGCTGGACTAGTGTCCACTTGCGGGCCAAGTCCCTAGTCACCGTGTGCCGCGCAGGGACAGCTGCCACCGGGGGAGCCCTTTCGAATGCGATGTGAAGTCGCTTGTCGCGTGTGACCCGTTCTGATACGCCCCGGTGTGAAAGGGCATTTGATGAACCATCACGCAAAGCACAAACCACCACGAGAACTACCTGCATTCCCACAGCATCTTCTCGAACAAAGACGGTCACAGCATCACGCGCTTTCAGGCGTATTTCTGCGGCCGTCTGGAACGCTCTTCCTTCCGACTTTAGGAAGCAACCGAACTATGCACTTGTAAATCATCTCAATTGAAAACTCATTTGTTTAGAACTGCTTTTGTATTTAGTCTGTCCTTCCTCCAACACCTACGATTAGCACGGTTGGCTATGTATGGTACGAAAGGCGTTCAACATACATACATTGATAAAAAAAACAATCATCTTAATTTTCATGAATGATCCACTGACTTCCAGCGATTCAATTGATTCGCCCCGATTCAGGGTCAAGATTCGATTCAAGGAAAACTATTATTTTACATTGTCGTGAATGTAGCAGCCACCAGTAGCTGCAGGGGTCAAGTAAACCTGTTGCTGGAGTGGAGAGTGTGTGGTTGAGAGGTAGAGTGAGATGAAAGGGGAGAGATAGGAAAGTGTGTGGTTGAGGGGTAGAGTGAGATGAGAGGGGAGAGGTAGGAGAGTGCGTGGAGGGGGGTAGAGTGAGATGAGAGGGGAGAGGTAGGAGAGTGTGTGGTTGAGGGGTAGAGTGAGATGAGAGGGGAGAGATAGGAGAGTGTGGTGGGGGATAGAATGAGATGAGAGGGGAGAGATTTGAGAGAGTGGCGGGGGATAGAATGAGATGAGAGGGGAGAGGTAGGAGAGTGCGTGGAGGGGTGTAGAGTGAGATGACAATGGAGAGGTAGGCACGTCCGAGTTAATGTAGGTGGTGGCACACTGTGAGTGTGATGTAAGTTGATTTGATTGCTTTAGGAGCCAGTGGAGGGATCGGGTTATTGGGGCGACGTGGCCTCATTTCGAGGCATGTTGGGTCACACTCCATGGGCCCCCGCGTGGCAAGGCAGAGTGGCAGCGACCTCACCTCGGCAGCCTCGTCCGTTGGGAGAGTGGGTGTAGCCAGTGTCGGGGCACTCGCACTGGAAGCTGCCCTCGGTGTTCACGCAGCGGAACGCGCACAGCCCCTCCGCCTCGGGCAGCGAGCACTCGTCCACGTCTACATGGAGAGACGCCGTGCATGTTGACGTCGTCATCGTCGTCGTCGCCATCACCAACAGCAATAAAATCGCCTTCGTCGTAATCATTATCCTCTTAGTTTATACATGTAAATCTCAATCGTCAACACAATCGTATTGATCGTCATCACCACCACCACCACCACCCCCACCGACGTTAACATTTATCAACGTCATCATCTATCAATGTCATGATCATCAACACAATGATCACAATCATCATCAGTCTAATTATCCAACATCGTAATTGATCAAGATCATTTAGTATCGTCGTCATCGTCGTCATCAATCAACACCATCATGAATCTACATTATCATAGCTATCGCCCACATGACATGCCGGTTTGGAGCCACAGGGATCTCTGCTAGCTCAGCACGGAGGCGTCTCCCACCTGCCTGCAGGTATTCTGGGAAACCACGATCTGATAAGTGAATAATTTACAAACCCAGAGATCATCACAATACCTCCCTGATCTCATAAACCATCACGCGAACTCCGGTCATCCTCGCAGCGAATTTTGGCGAGCCATTGAATCAGGACGGTTACCGCATCGCGCGCTTTCAGATGGCCATCTGGAACGCTCTTCCTTCCGATATTAGGAAGCCACTGGAGCTATGCACTTATAAATCTACATTTAACATTTTTTTCCTTAGAACTGCTTTTTGTGTTTAGTTTGTTGTCCTTCCCCTGCCCGTCCGAGTAGCACGGCTGTCTAGGTGCGGTGCGAAAGAAGTTCAACGTACAGTACATCTCTCGTGGCCCCAGCCTATCCCGTTCACGGGCCCTGACCAGACGCTGACGTTGTCGCTGCCACTGGATTGTGACACAACGTTCGTGGTAGCAGCAGATGATTCGGCAGCATTTTATCATCAAAGTTGGCCAAACATTCCAATGTGGCAGGACCCTCCTGAAAGAAGAGTCTCAAGACTCGGCGAGCCTTTTCCTGGGTACAGGAATGGCAACACCATTGCTTCATCGGTGGGAGTGAATATAAATATTCCTGGAGGAACACATATTCTGGGTGGACAAACAGTACATACAGAGTGGTCCAAAAGTCAAGATGCATAGGGTTATTATAATAAAAAAAAGACAAGCTTAATTCCCTTAGTGTTTATGCATGCACGAATCCTATATTGAAATTAATTTAGGACTTTTTTTTCGTACTTGAGTGCACATGAGAACAAAGTGAATTTATTCCGTTCGTCTTTAGTCAATTCAGTTTAAAATTGTATATGTCATCTGAAAAGGAAGAAGAATATATATATACATCGAATAATGAGAAAGTATTAACTTAAGGAACAAACAATTAAATGTGCTAATACCAGTGTTAAAATAATTAAAGCAACCCTACTTGTGCTGACTTTTGGGCCACCCGGTACATTTCTCTTGAGGCTTGGGGCACAGAAACGTGCTCGGTGAGGAGTGCAGTGAGGGAGGCTGCGGTGAAGGAGGGCGCGGTGAGTGGGGGTGAGGTGAGTGGGGGTGAGGTGGGTGGGGGTTAGGTGAGGAGTGTGCGGTGAGGGGGGTGAGGTGAGGGGGGTGAGGTGAGGGGGGTGAGGTGAAGTGAGGAGGGTGAGGTGAGGGGGGTGAGATGAGGAGGGTGAGGTGAGAGGGGTGAGGTGAGGGGGGTGAGGTGAGAGGGGTGAGGTGAAGGGGAACACGGTGAGGAGGGTGAGGTGAGGAGGGTGAGGTGAGGGGTGGAGGGGAAGGGGACGCCACGAGGAGGGTGCGGTGAGGAACACGCGTAGAGGACCACGCGGTGAGGAGCGTGTGGTGAGGCGGAGGGGGGGGCGGCGAGGTGAGCAGTGGTGAGGCGGGGATGGGGGCGCGGTGAGGAGAGGGCACGGCTCGCGCGCCGGCACCTTGGCACGTGGTGTGGTCGGCGGCGCTGAGCTCGTAGCCCGGCAGGCAGTAGCACTGGAAGGAGCCGTACGTGTTGCTGCACTCCTGGCCGCACAGGCCGCTGGAGCACTCGTCAATGTCTGTGACACAGCGGTGGGGGGGGAGGCAGGAGGAGGAGGACGACGTTCAACGGCGGTAAGGTCGTGGGAGTGGAACAAGAGGGCCACCTTGTGGCAAGGGAGGGAAAGAAGCGCCTGGACCCGAGATGGAAACGCGAAGGAAAACCGAACGTCCGCGGCATCTCAGTGGATGTATGTGCATGTTCGACGAACAAAAAGCTCTGCTCGTTTCCATGAAGAGCCACGCAAAGACAGGCGTTAGCAGGCATTGCCCAGTGAACAGGCAATGTCGAGCCAGCATCGGGTGACATTAAAGCAACGTTGAAATTTCGTACAGCTAACCCTCTACTCACTCAGCTAACCCTCTACACACTCAGCTATCCCTCTACTCACTCAGCTAACCCTCTACACACTCAGCTAACCCTCTACTCACTCAGCTAACCCTCTACACACTCAGCTAACCCTCTACTCACTCAGCTAACCCTCTACACACTCAGCTAACCCTCTACTCACTCAGCTAACCCTCTACACACTCAGCTAACTTTCTACTCACTCAGCTAACCCTCTACACACTCAGCTAACCCTCTACTCACTCAGCTAACCCTCTACACACTCAGCTAACCCTCTACTCACTCAGCTAACCCTCTACTCACTCAGCTAACCCTCTACTCACTCAGCTAACCCTCTGCTCACTCAGCAAACCCTCTACTCACTCAGCTAACCCTCTACTCACTCAGCTAACCCTCTACTCACTCAGCTAACCCTCTACTCACTCAGCTAACCCTCTACACACTCAGCTAACCCTCTACTCACTCAGCTAACCCTCTACTCACTCAGCTAAACCTCTACACACTCAGCTAACCCTCTACTCACTCAGCTAACCCTCTACACACTCAGCTAACCCTCTACACACTCAGCTAACCCTCTACTCACTCAGCTAACCCTCTACACACTCAGCTAACCCTCTACTCACTCAGCTAACCCTCTACTCACTTAGCTAACCCTCTGCTCACTCAGCTAACCCTCTACTCACTCAGCTAACCCTCTACTCACTCAGCTAACCCTCTACTCACTCAGCTAACCCTCTACACACTCAGCTAACCCTCTACACACTCAGCTAACCCTCTACTCACTCAGCTAACCCTCTACTCACTCAGCTAACCCTGCACACACTCAGCTAACCCTCTACTCACTCAGCTAACCCTCCACACACTCAGCTAACCCTCTACACACTCAGCTAACCCTCTACTCACTCAGCTAACCCTCTACTCACTCAGCTAACCCTGCACACACTCAGCTAACCCTCTACTCACTCAGCTAACCCTCCACACACTCAGCTAACCCTCTACTCACTCAGCTAACCCTCCACACACTCAGCTAACCCTCTACTCACTCAGCTAACCCTCCACACACTCAGCTAACCCTCTACTCACTCAGCTAACCCTCTACTCACTCAGCTAACCCTCCACACACTCAGCTAACCCTCTACTCACTCAGCTAACCCTGCACACACTCAGCTAACCCTCTACTCACTCAGCTAACCCTCTACTTACTCAGCTAACCCTCTACTCACTCAGCTAACCATCCACACACTCAGCTAACCCTCTACTCACTCAGCTAACCCTCCACACACTCAGCTAACCCTCTACTCACTCAGCTAACCCTCTACTCACTTAGCTAACCCTCCACACACTCAGCTAACCCTCTACTCACTCAGCTAACCCTGCACACACTCAGCTAACCCTCTACTCACTCAGCTAACCCTCCACACACTCAGCTAACCCTCTACTCACTCAGCTAACCCTCCACACACTCAGCTAACCATCTACTCACTCAGCTAACCATCTACTCACTCAGCTAACCCTCTACTCACTCAGCTAACCCTCTACACACTCAGCTAACCCTCTACACACTCAGCTAACCCTCCACTCACTCAGCTAACCCTCTACTCACTCAGCTAACCCTCTACTCACTCAGCTAACCCTCTACTCACTCAGCTAACCCTCTACACACTCAGCTAACCCTCTACTCACTCAGCTAACCCTCTACTTACTCAGCTAACCCTCTACTCACTCAGCTAACCCTCTACTCACTCAGCTAACCCTCTACTCACTCAGCTAACCCTCTACTCACTCAGCTAATCCTCCACTCACTCAGCTAACCCTCTACTCACTCAGCTAACTCTCTACTTACTCAGCTAACCCTCTACTCACTCAGCTAACCCTCCACACACTCAGCTAACCCTCCACACACTCAGCTAACCCTCTACTCACTCAGCTAACCCTCCACACACTCAGCTAACTCTCTACTCACTCAAGTAACCCTCTACTCACTCAGCTAACCCTCCACACACTCAGCTAACCCTCTACTCACTCAGCTAACCCTCCACTCACTCAGCTAACCCTCTACTCACTCAGCTAACCCTCCACACACTCAGCTAACCCTCTACTCACTCAGCTAACCCTCTACACACTCAGCTAACCCTCTACTCACTCAGCTAACCCTCCACACACTCAGCTAACCCTCCACACACTCAGCTAACCCTCTACTCACTCAGCTAACTCTCTACTCACTCATCTAACCCTCTACTCACTCAGCTAACCCTCTACTCACTCAGCTAACCCTCCACACACTCAGCTAACCCTCCACTCACTCAGCTAACCCTCTACTCACTCAGCTAACCCTCTACTCACTCAGCTAACCCTCCACACACTCAGCTAACCCTCTACTCACTCAGCTAACTCTCTACTCACTCATCTAACCCTCTACTCACTCAGCTAACCCTCTACTCACTCAGCTAACCCTCCACACACTCAGCTAACCCTCCACTCACTCAGCTAACCCTCTACTCACTCAGCTAACCCTCTACTCACTCAGCTAACCCTCCACACACTCAGCTAACCCTCTACTCACTCAGCTAACCCTCCACACACTCAGCTAACCCTCTACTCACTCAGCTAACCCTCTACTCACTCAGCTAACCCTCCACTCACTCAGCTAACCCTCTACTCGCTCAGCTAACCCTCTACTCACTCAGCTAACCCTCCACACACTCAGCTAACCCTCTACTCACTCAGCTAACCCTCCACACACTCAGCTAACCCTCTACTCACTCAGCTAACCCTCTACACACTCAGCTAACCCTCTACTCACTCAGCTATCCCTCTACACAATCACCAACTCCGCGCGTCACCTTTTTGCTCGAGTCCACACATTTATTCTCAAAACACAAGCACCATAACACGAGATCACACACGTCGCCTAGTCCGCGCACGCACGCACGCGCGCGCGCGCGCACGCAACGCCACGAGGCTATCTCGTGTGTTTTCGAGTTGTATTTTTCTCCCCGCATGCTCCTTGAGCGACGCGCGGCAACGTCGGCGCTTGGAGACCACGATGTTTTCCTCAAACAACTCGTGCGGTGGATGGCCATCGCGACGGGCCCCAGCCGCCGGGTCACAACAAGGCGCGCGAGCCCGAGTCACCACGGCGGCGCGGTTTTACTCACAATGAAATGGCGAGGCTTTTAAGAGTTTAAAGACAACCGAGAAGTCGCCCACATTTAGTTTAGATATAAAGCAGCGCCGGGGCGGACTAAAAGGTCACGATGATTTACATCTAAAGGGGATTTTCTTTCACGCAAGTTGTAATGCCGCCTAGAAGCCAGCTGATAATATAATGGTGTCGCTGCGAGGGCACATTGGCCCCGCGTGTGACCTTTACCACGGCGAGAATTTTCTCGCCAAATGAGGGCATTCTTTTTTTCTTCCGACAGGTGCGCACGCGATAATAAAAAACAACGTTTTGCTGATCTGCATTAATGTTAGAGAAAAGAAAAAAAACCTCGCCGCTGATCTTCCATCGTAGAAAAATAATGTATAATGCCTTAAATTCCGTATATGTTTCGCCCTGTCGCTTCGCGGTCACTCAAGGCTCGTTGACCGGGCTAGAAAGTGGAAAGTGGCCTGGGGTCTCAGGGATGACAGGTCAGAAATGCTCAGAAATTGACAGAAAATATCTTGAACTAAAACAAAATGCAATGCAGAATCCTCCTGAAAAAAAGCCCTAGGACTCAGTGTGGCAATCCTGGATAATCAAGTTATTTTAATATTGCTAGGGAGACTGAGTTCGGCTTGTGTGAGGATAAGTAAGTAAGTGATGATGCAGCGATTCATTGATCTAAGTCAATTATTACGCCTACGATGCTCGCGTAAAATTGTGCACGTAGCACGGAACAAATTAAACGATGAGTTACAAACGAGTCTGAACAAAATGAAAAACAATATGAAAGAGAGAGTGAAAATGAGACGCAAAAAGGTATTCTTGGATCATATCGCGGCGCTGAATTGTGTCGATCCATCGAACTTCTGGGGGAGGAGTGGTGAATGGTTACATACGTAGAGGGTGGTGTGGTTCAGGGTTGGGCGGCAAAAACCAGAGTGACCCAGTGATAGCCGAGGAGTGACCAGGATTGCAGAATTGGAGTACCCAGCGTTAGGTGAAAACAGAAAAGAGTACTCTTAGGTTTTTTCGGTAAAGTCACGTAGGTAAAAATTAAAATTAATAAAAGCAAAATAAAAATCACGACGTTTCGGAGGCAACACAAGCTTCCGTCTTCAGGTGGAACCGTCACAGCACGATCACCGTATCTTGATACAGACGGAAGCTTGTGTTGCCTCCGAAACGTCGTCATTTTTATTTTACTTTTATTAATTTTAATTTTTACCTACGTGACTTTACCGAAAAAACCTAAGAGTATGAATCCTTGCAGTCACGAAAGCTTCAAATCTAGAACAGACAAGAGTAGCCCAAGCTGGGCTAGGGGTGGCGAGGGTTTAGTGTCCCAGGGTGAGGTGGCCCAGGCTGAGCTAGGGGTGACTAAGGTTTAGTGTCCCAGGGTGAGGTGGCCCAGGCTGAGCTAGGGGTGACTAAGGTCTAGTGTCCCAGGGTGAGGTGGCCCAGGCTGAGCTAGGGGTGACTAAGGTTTAGTGTCCCAGGGTGAGGTGGCCCAGGCTGAGCTAGGGGTGACGAGGGATTGATGGCCGAGGGTGAGGTGGCCCAGGCTGGGCTAGGGGTGACGAGGGTTTAGTGTCCCAGGGTGAGGTGGCCCAGGCTGGGCTAGGGATGACGATGGTTTAGTGTCCCAGGGTGAGGTGGCCCAGGCTGAGCTAGGGGTGACAAGGGTTTGATGGCCGAGGGTGAGGTGGCCCAGGCTGGGCTCGGGGTGACGAGGGTTTAATGGCCCAGGGTGAGGTGGCCCGGGATCGATCTGGCAGGGGTTCCTGGCCCCTCGTGGAGAGTGTACATACCCTCGCAGTTCTTGCCATCGGCCGCCAGCCTGAATCCCTCGCCGCACGAGCACTGGAAGGAGCCCTCGGTGTTGTCGCACGTCTGTGCGCACAGCCGCCCCGGGTACTTCCAGCACTCGTTAACGTCTGATGGGCAAACAAACACAAAGATAAAAATAACATTTCACAGACTGCTGGGGCCTGGGCTGCTAGCGAGCACGTAGCGAGCACCTATGATGGCCAACATGGCACACAAGGGGGTGGGTGGCCAACACCATGCCCGGCCGCCGTTGTCTCCCCAATGCAAATGTTTACACAGTGCCCCTGGTACTCATTTAAGGCTGAGTTGACCTAGGGGGAGGCCCAGGATCAGTTCAGATATCCATCACCGTTGTTGGCTGTGAGCGGGAACTGAACTCGTGTCGGTGGATACAGGGGCTTGTCGATTATGCTGGCAGGAAGGGTGCCGGTGGTGTGTAGGTGCATATCGGTGGCTTGCCAGGGACACATAGGAGAAATCCTGATGGCTTATGGGTGCATTTGTGAGTCGGGCCGACAATAGCAGCAGTGCCGGTTGGCATCAACGCGGGCGCCCTCACCGACGCAGGCGCGCGTTCGCACGTCGAACTCGTAGCCCGTGCGGCAGTCGCAGCGATAGGTGCCCGGAGCGTTCTGGCAGAACTGGTCTTCACCGCACGTGTGCACGCCCGTCGAGCACTCATCCACATCTCCGGAAAGAAGAAAAAAACAAAGACAAAATAAATGCGCAAATAGAAAAATTTCCGTGGTTGCCGGTTCTGCAACGCGACCCCACGTACGCTTGTGCTCGGAAGTGTGTGTGCGTGACACGTGGTCGCCGTACCCAAACATCTGGCCCAATGTGTGTGGTGTGCGTGACACACGGTCACCGTACCCAAGCATCTGGCCCCATGTGTGTGGTGTGCGTGACACGTGGTCGCCGTACCCACGCATCGGACTCCATCGGGGGAGGCGTGGTATCCGCGCCCACACAGGATGAGCGTCCTCTGGCAGGTGAACGATCCCACCGTGTTGATGCAGTTGAAGCCAGGGCGGCACGGCGCCGAGCCGGATGAGCACTCATCAATGTCTGAAGCGAACGATGGTGACGATGAATAATAATATTAATTATTATGATGATCATTTGCAGCCCATTGTCAATTCACTGCCGGACGAGGGCCTCCTCAATCCTATTTCAGCCGTGGTGGTTCTTTGACAACACTTCACCAATCTGGGTTTGGTGAAACGGGAGGCCCAGGACGGGTTCAGATGTCACTCGCTACTGATTTATCAGTCGAGGCCAGGAATCAAACTCTGGTCACCAGGTTCATAGCGCAGTACGCTAACCACTGTGCCACTGCTCCATGATGCTGCTGCTGCTGCTGATGATGATGACGATTAGAATATCAATGGTGTTAACAGTTTTGCAATGATGGCAATGATGATGGTGACAACGATGGAACACTGGCGCACTGCTCACCGGCACAGTTGCCCACGAGGTCCTTGGTGAAACCTTCTCCGCAGTGATTTCGAGGTCGGCACAGGAAGGAGCCCTGCGTGTTCTGGCACTCGTTGCTGGGGCCGCAGCTGTGGCTGCCTGTCAAGCACTCGTCCACATCTGCGACGAGAGCAGCGGCAGCGGCAATGATCACAATCACTTGCTCAAACTCAATGGCATAGCTATCAAGGAGTGTGTGCAGGCGGTGCAACTGCCCCGGGCCCGCAGACAAGACAGAGGCTCAGGTCTAGGGCTACGAAGAGGAGCACTAGGCAGGGGTGAGTGCGAGCGGTTGGCTGGAGGCACACATTGATGTCGTTAGTGACCAGGCTAAAACCATTAATTCACTAGAGCAGAAAACCCGATTAAATCGCACTTGGTTCTGGATTCGAACCCAGAATCTCAGCAGTGCCAGATCAGCGCTCTGACATCTAAGCCACCTGGCCACCTCCACCAAGCATCATCTTAAAACTTCGGTTAAACATCGGTGGCTGCAACAACATCATATGTCTGGATGCCCCATAATCCAATATATATTTACACATATACACAAAGCGTGGTTCATGCAAACTGCACCTCAACACACCGTATGATACGAGCAGGAAGGCATCAACATTTTTCCAAGCTTTATGGTCCTATATCTATTAATACTACTTAAAAATATTGAATATTTTTTATTTTACCAGGTGAGGCCCACTGAGCTATACACCTCTTTCTTAGAAGTGACCTTGCCACGAAAAAATAGCTCAACCAAGTGGCTTATCATGTGGAGCACGCGGATAAAAATCCATGGGACCACGGGGAGAGAGCAACACGCAAACGCCAAATATACAGGAGTCGTCAGGGTCGGGATTGAACCCACGACCTCCTGTATACCAGGCGAAGGAGTTAAGATCTCACCATTGTGGCACCCATATCGCCATGTTTGGCCAACCGCATTGGGGAGAGAGATAAATATAGGAGGCTGTGGCTCCGGCCTCTGGCTGCCGTACCTGTGCACTGGTTGTCGAAGCCCATCTGGAAACCGGGAATGCAGGGCACGTTGCGCTCGCACAGGAAGGAGCCCACCGTGTTCACACAACGCTGGCCAGGCAGGCACGTGTGTGACTCCACCAGGCACTCGTTCACGTCTGGCGAGACAGAGGAAGGGTGAGTAGGTGGCTGAGTGCAAGCACATCTGTAAAAAACAGCATTATAGCTCATCGGATTTCTCCAGAATAAATAAATATTCTGATTCTGTTGTCACCTGTCCCTGCTTTTCCCCTGCCCTCCTACCTCACCTTTCACTTCTCAACATCGTCTCCGGTTCCGCCTCTTTACAAAGCCCACGGTCAACCTTCGTTCCCTCGGAGGTCGCTCCTTCTCGGCTTCTGCTCCTGAGGGTCTGGAATTTTATTTCCCTAGAACTCCGTGCGGATGAGACTCTGCTGCTGCTGCCCTTGTCCAAGTCACGACTTTAGAGCCCATCTGTATTTTTTTTTCTTCATATGAAGCACCTGCAGATGCGGTTAAATTTAGATGCTGCTATATGAATGTAAAATGTATGGTGTAATTGTCCTGGTTTTCCAAAGTATCGTCATGTGGTTGAGGTATCAGCTGTCCTGGGAAATCTGTATTTCTTCACAGGACCCGGGGAGTTCAGTGCTGGATACAGCAGCCACGATTTCAAATGTGATTTGTAACTTTGATCTTTACCTGTATGTATCGATAGTTCACTGTTAATGTGCCATTCTACCGAGGGACTACTGCTGTGTATAGTCATGTTGTGGTATGGGTCTGTTATTTTGTTGTTTTTGCTGCCTTGCCCAAGATTGATAAAGCGGGGTTATATAATGTATTTATTGTGTATTTTGATTTTAGTGACCCGCTTACCTTTTTCTCTATTTTGCACTCCGATCGTTTTTTTTTTGTATCGTTTGCTGTTATTACCTGCTTGACCTGCCCATACTGGACACGTGTGAAAAAAAAAGCTTCACTGCTCATCGGATTCCTACCCGTGGCCTAAAGATTCCGATTCGAGATTCTCCGTTTTGTTTTGCCGGCCGCGAGGGGCCTGCCGTACCGCTCAGGGTAAGAATTGCACGGGGAATTTAGATTTTTTCACGGCTGAGTGCCGATTGGCCGGATGCCAGTCACCGGGGCAGTGCGGGGTCCAGGTTGGGCCCGCCACACTGATTAACTCATATTTGTTAGCTCCCTTGCTCAATTTGACTCCTTTTGTCAGCGCCTCCACCGGCCGCCTTGGAGAGATAGCATCGCGGGCGCGCTGAATGGCATCCAAATCAGCCTGCAAAATGCGATTTAATGAGTCGTGTGGACAAAAAAAAATGCAATTGTCGTTCCGTGATCAGAGTGAAGGGGTGTGGGGGTGGTCGCCCCTCGGGATCGGTGTTCGTGGCTGGGAAGGTCACCTTGGCAGGTGTGTCCGTCCTCTTTGAGCTCGTGGCCCGCGAAGCACGAGCACACGGCGGCCAAGCCCGTGTCGTGGCACTGCTGCGAGCAGGGGCCCCCGCCTGCACGCGCCGCCCACGCAAGCACGCGGAGTGAATACAAAGACAAAGAAGCTGCCGCGGTGGCGAGATGTTAACAACCCCGCCCGGTATACAGGAGATCGTGGGTTCAATCCCAAAGTTTGCATGTTATCCCTGTGGTCGCGTGAATTTCTCCAGCTCCTCCGGATTTTCTCTCCACATTTAGAATCAACATGCGTTTAGAGTGTTTGGCTGATATCAATGTCCACGTGATAAGCCACTTTGTTGGGCTATCATTTGTGGCCAGGTTGCTTCGGAAAAAGAGCTGTATAGCTCAGTGGGCCTTACCTGGTAGAATACAAATAGTTTAGTTTTAACCCCCGCCCCCCTAAATAACCTAAACAGATTACTGGCATAAGTGCTGTTAGCGAGCACCTATGAAGGCCAGCATGGAAACACGAGAGGGTGGGTGGCCAGCACCACGCCCGGCCGCCTTTGTCTCCCTAACGAGGGTGTTTTCTTTTCTGTACACACCCAATACTCATTTTAAGGTTGAGTTGACCTCGGGGAGGCACAATACCAGTTTCCAATAATCGTCACTGGAGAGAACAAGCCCAAAGGGATGTTCCCTGCGGAGATGGAGTGATGAGATAATTCCCTGGGCAGGAGAGAACGTGGATCGTGGCACTGCAGGGTGCTAAAGGATGCAACTGGTGTGAGGAAACCTTCATCCAGCAGTGGATAAACCCATGGATGATGATGATGATGATGATTATGTGTGTTCTGAACTACCGGACATCTGTGAAAAAGAGCTGTATAGCTCATCAGATTCCTCCAATACAAATAGATATTCTGAATGATCTCCCACTGATTCTGAATGAGATGTGTGCACCTTGGCATCTGTCCACGTGGTTCTGCCCCTGGTGCAGCTCCAGTCGGTCCCCCCGATCCTCATTGTCTGCAAAGAGGGGGTCCTCTCAAACGCGAGCACCGGGTATTCTCTCATCGCACACAACCCACCAAACGCCGATCGTTTGAACGCTCTCCAAATACTCTAACTTCGAAAGCGTTAGTGCACTAGCTCTCCGTCCGTCTCTAACGGTGAGACATTGTGACTGCATGAAACAATGACCCGATATGAACAAAACCTCTCTGTAGAGTGGCTTTGCTATGAAGGACGTACCACATTGATAAAAGGGGGATTGGCCTCATACTTGGAAGACACAAACAACACAGCAAAAATAACTATTTGCAAATATGCGAATGCGTTGTTCCCTGACAGCTGGCCGTCGGCTTGCGTTACTAATTAAATACTTCCGAGGGCAAACACACATTGGATAACATTATGTAACCCATGCTTATCCTTAATTGATTAACAATTATTCATTGTAAGGAGGGTTAGGGGGGAAGCGGTGGAGCGGCGGTTAGCACACTTTCCCGTGTACCCGGCCAACTGAGTTCGAACCGCCCCACCGCCACCACCCCACCATTCACGACGTCGCGGCTCACCGGGCAAGCAGGAGCGTCCGTCGGCCTGCAGCCGGTGACGAGGGAAGCAGGCGCAGCGGAACGATCCGGCGGTGTTGACGCAGAGCTGCTGGCACAGCTGCCCCGGGTAGAGCGTGCACTCGTCCAGGTCATCGGCCGCCCCCGCCTCCGTCTCGCCGAAGCCGGCGCCGCCCGCCAGCGCTGCAACCGCGGAGGGAGAGGAGCACGCCACCACCAGAGGTTCATTGCGAGGAGCACGAAGACCGCGTGAGCCACAACACCGTCGCCTCGCTCCGTCGTCGTTGATGAGAAATGTAATTTGCCGGCCGCTGCCAGGGATCTTAATTCATTCGTTAACGTGAAGTAAATTTAACTCTACTCTTTGGTTCTTTTGGTAAAGTCACGTAGGTAGAAAAATAATAGATCACGACGTTTCGATCGCAACACAAGCAATCGTCATCAGGTGGGACAACCACAGCAAGAAAAAACTGCTGAAGTCAGCAGTTTGTTCTTGCTGCTGGAACTATTTCTGCTGGATAATCGCCTCGAGGTGGACCGCCTCGTTAGCGAGCGTGCCCGGTATGTGGATTGACGACGCATAGCAAACGCAACGGCACGTATGCACACATTTTACAATTCATAACGGATAGAGAATGCATTTATACGTATTTATATTGAACTTCTTTCACCCCGTACATAGCCAACCCTGCTGATCGGAGGTGCGATATACAAAGAAGATCTTAAAATTCCTCCGGTGTGCGACTGTGGTCACCCAGGAGTATGTAATGACTCATTGGACAATTCACAAATACGAAGGAGGCATCACAGCGATACAATCCGATACTCCTGACACACTTATCTGGCCCATAACCGCCTCAATGTAAAATTACAGCTGTTTTTCACTTCATCAGCATCAGCCATATGAAGAAGACTGAAGATCAAATCCAGTCAGATACGTGAATAAAGTAAATAAATACGAATTTAAAGTTTAGAAAAACCACTGCTCTGGTGAATGTAACCCTTTCCCAGTCCGAGAGGTATGCAAGTTGCAGCGTGGGTCCCATTCACCGCTGAATCTCGGAATGTGCAAGATGTTAGCGTAAATTTCATCGAGAGAGGCATAGCTCCACTGTTTTAAAATACATTGTACTCACCACAGCGAACTGTAGCGACACGACCGCACTCTACGCTAGCTGGTGCCAAAACTGTGCCACACGCCCTCCCGCGTGGCCTTTTACGAAAAATTACGACAAATGCGTCCGTCAATCGAAACGGGTAAAAGGGTTAAGTGGTGCCCGCCGGCGTTAACACGCGAAGGCCCCAATAATCGCAGAGGGACGTTGCGCCAACTTCGGGGCCAACGCTGGCGTGTTTCCCGGTGGGGGGCATCCGCCGAACCGCACCTTGCGCGTCCGTGGCGGTCTCGGGCTGGCGCGGTCGGCGTGGCCCGGCGCCCTCCCCCGGCGGGGGGATCAGGTTCTGGGCCTCTTCGCAGCAGCCGCGGAACACGCGGCTGCACGCGTGGCCCAGCGCCAGAACGTCGCCGCAGCCGTGCCCGCGGATGCGCGCGCGCATTCCCAGCGAGCAGCAGTCGCAGCATTGCTGGTGACCGGGGGGACCGGCGTGATGGGGGAAGTGAGGGGCCAGAGAAGGCAGACGAACAACGCGGACGGTCAGCCGCAAGGTGAAAGCGAGCGTCAAAAGGCAGCCATTAGCACAGGTGAATGGCACTGGGCAAGGGCTTGGACGTGTTCGCGTGTCACCCTTTTTAAAAAGGCGGTGGTGGCTGTGGTGGCGGTGGTGGTGGTGAAGGTGAGCATCGTGCTATAGGCGAAAGTGGTGGAGGTGTCGGTGATGAGGTAAAGGTGGTGGCTGAGGTGGCTGTGGTGGTGATGGTTAAGGTGATAGCGGTAGCACACGTGATGGGGTAAAGATAGTGGTCATGGTGATGTAGGCGACAGTGGTGTTGTTGTTGATTAGGTAAAGGTTGCCGTCACGTTGTCGTGTTGTAGGCGATGAGGTAAAGCTGGTTGCTGTGGTGTTGTTGATGAGGTAAAGCTGATTGCTGTGGTATTGTTCATGAGGTAAAGCTGGTTGCTGTGGTGTTGTTGATGAGGTAAAGTTGGTTGCTGTGGTATTGTTGATGAGGTAAAGCTGGTTGCTGTGGTATTGTTCATGAGGTAAAGCTGGTTGCCGTGGTGTTGTTGATGAGGTAAAGTTGGTTGCTGTGGTATTGTTGATGAGGTAAAGTTGGTTGCTGTGGTGTTGTTGATGAGGTAAAGCTGGTTGCCGTGGTGTTGTTGATGAGGTAAAGTTGGTTGCTGTGGTGTTGACGAGGTAAAGTTGGTTGCTGTGGTGGTGATGAGGTAAAGTTGGTTGCTATGGTGTTGACGAGGTAAAGTTGGTTACTGTGGTGTTGATGAGGTAAAGTTGGTTGCTGTGGTGTTGACGAGGTAAAGTTGGTTGCTATGGTGTTGACGAGGTAAAGTTGGTTGCTGTGGTGTTGATGAGGTAAAGCTGGTTGCTGTGCTGTTGATGAGGTAAAGTTGGTTGCTATGGTGTTGACGAGGTAAAGTTGGTTGCTGTGCTGTTGATGAGGTAAAGTTGGTTGCTGTGGTGTTGATGAGGTAAAGTTGGTTGCTGTGCTGTTGATGAGGTAAAGCTGGTTGCTGTGGTGTTGACGAGGTAAAGTTGGTTGCTATGGTGTTGACGAGGTAAAGTTGGTTGCTGTGGTGTTGATGAGGTAAAGCTGGTTGCTGTGGTGTTGACGAGGTAAAGTTGGTTGCTGTGGTGTTGATGAGGTAAAGCTGGTTGCTGTGGTGTTGTTGATGAGGTAAAGTTGGTTGCTGTGGTGTTGATGAGGTAAAGTTGGTTGATGTGGTGTTGATGAGGTAAAGTTGGTTGCTGTGGTGTTGATGAGGTAAAGCTGGTTGCTATGGTGTTGTTGATGAGGTAAAGTTGGTTGCTGTGGTGTTGATGAGGTAAAGCTGATTGCTGTGGTGTTGATGAGGTAAAGTTGGGTGCTGTGGTGTTGATGAGGTAAAGCTGGTTGCTATGGTGTTGTTGATGAGGTTAAGTTGGTTGCTGTGGTATTGTTGATGAGGTAGAGCTGGTTGCTGTGGTGTTGTTGATGAGGTAAAACTGGTTGCTGTGGTGTTGTTGATGAGGTAAAGCTGGTCGCCTTAGATGCATAAAACTGTAGATGATAGTGGTAGCGTCGCTGCTGAGGTAAAGCAAGTTGCCCGTGATGTTGTATACATGTTGAACCTCTTTTTCACCGTACGCAGCCAACCGTGCTAATCGGAGGTGCGGAGGGAAAGGATAACAAACTAAACACAAAACAGCAGTTCTATGTGACTCGGTAAAGTGGCGCTGACCACAGCAGTGGCACAGGCGATGAGGTGAAGACGCTAGTGCAAGTGATAAGGGTGGCTGCCGTTGCGGTGCGGGCGATGGCGGTGGCGTAGGCGACGGGGGAGAAGGACATTAGCGCGGGCGACGGCCGGGCACCTTGTAGAGGTTGGCCTCGCACACGTCGTTGGCGAGCGATGTGCAGGTGCCCCCACTGCGAGCCGCCACCACCCCCGCCTGGCAATTGACGTCGTGCAGGAAGGCCATGCAGCACTGCTCCTGCACCACCCTGCCTCGCAGACCGCACAAAGTTCCCCCGTGAGAGATTTCCAACAGATTGGTGAGGCAAGTGCTGTTAGCTTGGACATATGAAGGCCAGGCAGGCATGGGGATGGGTGGCCAGCACCACGCCTGGCCGTCTTGGTCTCCCGAATGCTGATATTTACGCACCGCAACAGGTACTCGTTAAGGGCTGAGTCAGCCTAGGGGAGGCCCAGGACCGGTTCAGATCTTTTTGTCACTGACGTTGGCCGCGAGCGAGAATAAAACTCGGGTGGCGCAGTGCGCTAACTGCTGTGCTACCTCGCAGGCCACACGTACCATGGCACAGATGCCTCTACGCTCGGCTCAAGTCAAGTTGTATTTGTGTAACCAGGCGAGAACTCAAGATAATGTCTCATTTGCGAGAGACCTGGGCGAGAGGGTTACCTCTGGCTATATCGACACCGCGCGACCTGTGGCCCTCTCTAGAACATTCGAGCACCAATGAAAACAACAAGTGTAATTTAAAGCGAGTAAGTGGACATGTGGTGCAGAGGTCAGAGCACCAGGCTGACACTGGTGAGATCTTGGGTCCAAATCCAGACAGCTGACTGTAATTAAACCGGGTTCTCAGGTCTGGTGGAGTTGATGATCTCCTCCCAGTCGCCAATGACTGCGTAAAATAATATATCACACTAAATTTGGTTCTGCACTTAATTTGACTAACTTTCATCTTTGAAAGAAAAAAAATTCGATCTTGATTTGAAGCTTTCGTGACTGCAGGAATCCATACCCTTTAGTTCTTTCGGTAAAGTAACGTAGGTAGAAAAATAAAATAAAACCAAAAATAATATATCACGACTTTTCAATCGCAACACAAGCGATCGTCCTCAGGCGGAAAAAAAATCCAGCAGTGGAAGTGCTGAAACGTGATATATATTTTTATTTTATTTTTTCTACCTACGTGACTTTACCGAAAGAATCAAAGAGTATAACAAAATATCGATTTTACTTTTATGCGACGAGCATTACTTTTGGTGGCAGCGCGGATGGGCACGTGCTGCCCCTCCCCCCTCTGTATCAAACAGAAGTCACTTGAGGACATTTCAGAGGTTGCTCTGCGACATTGCGCTTACGAGGGCTGTTCCTAATCATGGATTGGACGGCTCTGGGAGAGATGTGAATGGAGACTTTATCTCATGACCTGATGCTCGTATCACAATCCAGGATTCTGTAGTTCTCGCCTGCCTTTTCCCCTGACGTTCAACGAATTGTCATAAATTCAAGAAGCAACGTTTGTCTTGTTTGTATTAGTATTATCTGGACTGTTCCGTCTCCTCTACACTGACTTCCGCTTTGTTCCGTCAGTATGGTTTGCGCCATGTCAGTTCATCGGTCTCGTTTGTTCCATCTCGTTCTAAGACAGCAGTCTAAAGGATAATGTGCAGAACGTTTACACAACTCAGACTACCCAGCAAACACGGGATGGTGGGACATTGGCCCAACATTGGTCCTACGGTTGCAACCATATGCCAACATTGGCACAGCATTGGCATGCTCACTGTGTGATCAACTCTAATACGCACCATGCAATGCCAATGCATGCATCGTGGGCTTGAGGACTGATGTTAATTCACGAATCAATGATTCATTGCATTGCCAGCGGAGCAATGCCATCAAACAAACACCGGAGTGAGTTACAGGAGCCCACACAGCCCATCCATGCGTCTTCTCACCCTGGCCAGAAGATGGTGCTATTGGTCCACAATCAAAGAGTTCCCCACAAACCTAAAACTACGTACTATATACAAGGTACTTCAAAAACATGTTAACACTTAAATGGGACTAACGTTGTGAATGGAAAAAGAACGGATAATACACTGTAATATGATAACAAATGTATGTTAATAGCTTAAAAAAGTCAAAGAGTCTTCATAAGAGGTTTTTTGGTTAGATCGTGTAAATATATAAATGTATCGTTAAAACCTGCCACCACCCGACACAGCCACCTAGTAAGGGTTGTCACGTAAACAGAACATGCCGATTCGTCACTAGTACAGCACACCGGTGTGTTGAAGAGCCAGGCCATAACATTTACAAAATGAGTACGACGTTTCGCCAGTAATTACAACCAGCTTCATCAGGCAACAGCCAGATTAGTTGAGAAGTCTTAATGTTTATGCGAGCCCTTTGAACTTGTCCTTCCTGTCTATTGTGTTTATTAAAATAGCCGGAGCAACGGTAATCCCTATTGAAGTACGCTGCCCTTTGTAGGCAAGCATTTAAATAATGTATTATTCGATTATTCGCTTCCAAGCAGCACTAAGGCGGTAGCTATCCGAACGGTTAAAGTTATTTTATTTCTTTCAATTTCGATAGATTCTCTAATTAGTCTTGGCAAGTAGTAGCTAGTTTGCACAAAACTTCAACATTATCAAAATCAATTGAGTGTCCTTGTTGGCACGCGTGTTCTGCTACTGCTGACAGTTGTATTTGGGATAATTAAATATTTCTCTGATGTTCTTTTAGTCTCGTGCTGATCATTCGTCCTGTTTGCCCAACATAACATTTTCCACATGTGCAGTTAATCCTGTACACACCTTCTGTTGATAGCTTCGGTAATACATATTTTTTACCAGATATTGATTTCTGTATTTTATGTACCGTGCCAAATCTGACTCGGATGTTTTGTTTTTCCAAACATCTGGCTAGTTTATCAGTTACTCCCGCAATGGACGGTATTTTGATCATTTTAATTACTTGGGCAGTTTCAATGCTCTTGTTATTTGATTTGGTTTTGGTATTCAACGCCCTGTTGATTTGTGCATCATTGATGTGTGCATCATTGTAACCGTTCATTTGCAGCGCTTCTTTAACGTGTTGAATGTGCTGTGCTAGTGACGAATTGGCATGTTCTGTTTACGTGACAACCCTTACTAGTTGGCTGTGTCAGGTGGTGGCGGGTTTTAACGACACATTTATATATTTATGTGATCTAACCCAAAAACCTCTATTATGGAGTCTCCACTTGTTCGCCATCATTGTCAACACATGCCTGGAATCTTCTCCAGGTGGTCTCCAGAGCCCGGAGGCAGTTTTCTTGTGATATTGTTGAAAATTCTCAGAAGTGTAAAAAAAATGTTGAAGCACTCTGTATATAAAAGTGAGCTTCACTAATTTTCAGAGGGGAGCCAATTTTCACCAATAAGACATCAATGACAGATGCGGATACCTGATGCACACAATGTGAAATTTAAAACTCCCCAGGAGCATGCGACTGTGGTCACCCAGAACAGACCATATAACGAAGCAGTGCCCGATCCACAATACGAAGGAGATATTGCGGCGATACCGCTCCACTACTCCTGACGCGGTTATTTGGCTTGACCAACCTGAACGTGAAACTGTAGTGGTTGCTCTGCATCTATGCGAGCCGTACAAAATAAGAAGAATTTGAAACCATTGGGGTTTGACAGCATGATGGGGTGTTTTCACATTGTGTATTTATCGGGGGCTGCACTAAAGGCCATCAGGGGCCATCAGTGGCCCGTGGACCTTGCAATGAAGAACACTGATATATATACTTCACTCCATAATGATAATTAAAAAAAAATACTCGTTTACAGCACTTTGTCAAAACAGTACACTTCTTGGTGAAGGTCTCCTCACGCTGTGTTAGTCATGGACGGTTGATTGTGTGACCATACTTCAGCAAGCTGATCAGTGTGAGTCGGGTCAAGCGGGCATCAAGGACCAGCTCAGATATCACTCACCAATGATGTTAGCCCTAACTGGGAATCGAAACTCAAGAAGCCGGGTTCCAAAGCGCAGCACGCTAAACGCTGCACCACCATTCCTTCATTCTGTACCCTGAGTCAAGATCAAGTGAGCTAAGCAGTGGGTTGAATGTTTTTTATTGTCTACAGATGTCTAGCTACAGCGTGTAACATTTTAATAACATACTGTATAGTATACATAAGCCTGCTATAAAGCAGCGGGCTCTACTGCCCACGAGAATGTAATACATTGGCATTGGATGCTTCATACAGCAGTGCGTTTGGCCCTAATGTAGTGGCATGTCGTGGTTGGCATGGGGCCCTGGGTACACGCAATGAAATGGGACCCCTGTCCAACGTGAACCCCTTATTCGTAGCCCAGCACCTGAGCTGCTTTGGCCATTGGGCCCCGTGCAGTTGCACTGCCTGCACAAATGATAGCTAGGTCACTGTCCCTAACACTCAGGACATTGGGCATTTGCACTTTATTTTCTCAGCTTTGTTTGAATTTTCTTTGGCTCCAAATTAATCCCGGACTCGGTGTCTAGAAACGTCGGTGTCTATTTACGATTCGCATGGGGCGGTTGCAGACGTTCCGGGAGGAGACGCTGCTACCGACGAGACATCGGATTCAAACCCAAGAAGATCTCAGCAGTGTCGACTCAGCATCTCTCTGATCCCCCGAAGCTACCCGGCCAGCTCCTGGATGTTGTTAGTTTTTTTTTTGGCCCTCACACATCGGGGTGTTGTCTTCATGGCTGCCGGCTCTGTGTGTCCGTGTACATATGAACCCGGCGTCCCGAATTCGATTCCCGCTCACGGCCAACACCAGTGTGACGATTATCTGAACCAGTCCTGGGCTTCCCCTAGGTCGACTAAGCCCCAAATGAGTACCTGGTGCGGTGTGTAAACATCGCCACTGGGGAGACAAAGACGGTCGGGCGTGGTGTTGGCCACACACCCCCTCGTGTGCTGTGCCGGCCTTCATAGGTGCTAGCCGCTAACATCACTTGCCCCAATAATTAATACAGGCTATACAGGGGATCGTTGTCTTTGTCTTTGTGTCACTGCTCTTCTTTTCCATCGGGCATCATGTTTTTTTGGCCGACGATGAAACTGGTGGAACGTTATCCTCCTCTCTGTGTCTGGTCAGGGCGATCGATTCCTGCAGTGCTGCCCTTTCCTCTCTCGATGCCTTCTTTACACGTCGCCGCACGCGTTTACTGCTGTGCGTTCATTGTATGTCTTCCTAAGAAGGTGGCAACGAGGGGCGTGTGATCTGTGCGCGGTGGAGTTCTCTGCGCCTACCGCTGCTGGGGGGGGGGGGGGGGGGTGTGTGTTGAACTTCTTTTGCCCCGTACATAGCCAACCGTGGCTAATCGGAGGTGCGGGGGAAGGACAACAAACTAAACACAAAAAGCAGTTCCAAGCAAATTAGTTTTAAATCTAAGTCATTTAAGAAGTACATAGCTCCAGTGGCTTCCGAATATCGGAAGGAAGAGCGTCCCAGACGGCTACAGAAGCGCATCTGGAAGCGCGCGGTGCAGTGACCGTATTTTGGGGGGGGCTGGCGGTGGTGGTGAGAGATGAGACAGAAGTGGTGGGGGGGAGGGGAGGGGAGTGATGCTGCACCTGCAGTCGTCTGCCCCCTGTGCCCCGGACATGGGGATGTTCCCGCAGCGACCCGTCTCGGCTGCCCACTGCTGCCCCGCCGCACAGCAGCTGTGGATGAGCTCCTCCGGCGAGGTTACTGGCAACACCGCTGCAAACACACACACACACATACACGTGTGGGAACACTGTCACATGAGTAAACTCACGCAGCTATAATAACCACGATGTTTATTTACCCAGGAAGGCCACACTAAGTCTGGGAACTGGATGAAATGAAAATACAAACTCGGCGCAGAGAGGTGCCAAAGTCAAGAATCTAAACCAAACCCTTCTTGCTGTGACCACTGCGACAACCCGGACTCGTTTAAAGTCAGGGAACAAACATTTACATGAACTCAACACATTCGTCAATAACCTGGCCCTGA
This sequence comes from Lampetra fluviatilis, assembly GCF_964198595.1. Classification (NCBI taxonomy): domain Eukaryota; kingdom Metazoa; phylum Chordata; class Hyperoartia; order Petromyzontiformes; family Petromyzontidae; genus Lampetra; species Lampetra fluviatilis. The sequence goes on from NC_136308.1 coordinate 8,956,021, forward strand.
AGATGAAAATAAACATATCATAGGTGACGTTTTAGACAATATCCCCTCTTTATAAGGCTGTGGACCTTCCCATTGCAGGCTGTTATTTGTGTTTGTGCACCACTGCCAAAGCAGGATCGTGCCGCGGTGGCGAGATGTTAACTCCCTCGCCTGGTATGCAAGAGGTTGTGGGTTAGATTCCGACTCTTGACGCCTGTATATTTGGAATTTGCATGTCTCTATTCCCGTGGTCACGTGGATTTTTCGCCAGGTCCTCTCGTTTTTCACTCCACATTTAGAAACATGCATTTAAAGTATTTGGCTGTTGTAAATTTCCACATAAGCCACTTCGTTCAGCTATCATTTGTGGCCAGGTTGCTTCCAAAAAAAGCTATATAGCTCAATGGGCTTTACCTTGTAAAATAAAACGTATTTTCGTTTAGTTTTATCATTTTTGCACCGTTGAGATCCTGGGTTCGATACCAGGCAGCTCCCCATTATGAAACTGAGTTCTTGAGTGAAGTGAGTTTAAGATCTCTGCCCGGTGACCAATGACTGCACACACATAAAAAAACGACCATATTAAATCTAATTCAGCTGAATTCCGAGCCCTGAGAATGAAAAACATCGGTCGGGATGTCAAAATGTGACGAACATTACTCTCCGTGCCAGGGCGGGTGGGAAATTGCCGATCCCTGCTGCTATGTAGAACAGAGGTCACTTGAAAAGGGATGTCAGAAGTAGTTTTGAGATATTCACTTCTATGGTTCGTTCGCTGACTGGAAATATTCGACCGCTCCGCGAGGGATGCGAATTTATTCTGCGTTTGATGACAAGATGGAGCACAATCATTGTACATTTCAATTGGGAGGGGGGGTGGGAAATAAAGAGGGGGGTGGCTCTTGTCTGACAAACAAGACCTGTAAAAGAACACCCGTTTGCAATGATTATGTTTAGGCTTGTTTACCCAGGAAGGTCCTCACCGAGTCTCAAGATTCCTTTACAGGAGAGTCCTGACAAGTGTTTGCAGCAGTAGGTGGCGATGTTTCTCGGTGTGCAATCTCAATTGAGTGATTTTTTCAGGGCATATTTTCGGCACTGGGATATTTTGGTCAATACCGGTGACATTGTATGGTATTTTTTTGTCATGGGAAGAAACCAGAGAGCCCGAAGGAAACCCACGCAGAGCAGGGAGAGAGAGCACGCAAGCTCCACACAGAAAAGGCACCCGAGTCGGGAATCGAACCCAGGCCCCTTTATCCTGCAAAGTGTTATCACTTCATCAAAATGTTGTCGTTAATTTGACATTAAACAAGAATCAATCACCTTCACTATGAACACTATCTTATCACCCAAAAAACAACACAGGGAAGGAGGAGAAGTGATTTCTCCACTCTGATGGTTGTGACAGAGAAAGTCACTTATGCTGCCCCTCCCCGTATACTCCATACTCATATTTCAGGCCCCCTCTACTCCAAAGTGGAAGAGAAAAATATGCAGCGGGCTAACACTGCCACCTCCATCCTTCGTAGCGGAAGGTTCACTGCTTGAAATGTCAGCCGGCCGACTGTATTTTTTGTGGGGTTGCAAGGCAGTGTTAATAATAAAGGACATGATTTTTGTCGCGATCATATAACTGCCAATGCAGGAGGTTTTTTTTTTTAAAGTGACACCATCTTACAATTGCTTTGGAATGTACAAGTTCTACCAGTCGGGTTTTGGCACTATCTCATAAATTGGCTAAGATTACTGCCTGGTGGGAGGGCTAAAGGAGTGATTATCTATTTTTGTGACGTATGTTATGAAGAAGGGCCATTTCCCAAAACATTGCATGTTACATAATTGTTCCTTTTAGGGCCACAGTGTTATTGATTGCGGTGATGAGTTTTTGTTATTTGTGCTTATGCACCGCTGCCAATGCAGTATCACAAAAATATTCTAATAATGTAAACGTAGCGCGTGGTCTCTGAATGAGAGACCCCATGTAATATTACATGGCCTTACATGGGATTAAAGTGTAAACTTTAGTGAAGGGGAAAAGATCACATCACAATGAAAAATCAAATCAAACGTTTTTGAACTTTCCAACATTGGCAACCACAAACCTTGAAATGAAATCGCTCACATTTCGAGTAATTTTTTTTCAATTGTTTTTGTGGAATATGCCAAGGGTTCTGTTTTCGAATGGAGAGCTGAGAAAGTGCTTCTAGAACCCGAATACATCTCAAAGATGGATTATGTCCTCAGTTTTATTAATCGTGACCTGTACCATAAAATTGCAAATCACGGTCCAAAGTAAAGTTAATTACATTTGGAGTTACTACGAGGAAGTCTGGCCAGGACCCTTTTTGTTTGCTCTCAATAGTTTTTTTTTTAAACGATTTGTCAACCGCTCCGATAAATTACGACGCTCATGCGCAACACAATGTGGGGCCTTCTTAGGCCGAGCGAGCGTTCCAGCGGGACACAAAAGCCAGGCTGAGCTTTAAAAAAAACGCTCCTCAAAAAAAACTTTTCATTCGGCTGTACAATATTTCTGCAGAAAAAAAGTGCGCATGTGGTATTTTGGTTTTTACAAAAAAAAAACCCACCCCAGCGCCACACAAAGCCCGACTGAGCTTCACGAGTACCCAAGCCAAGAATCACAGATGGAAATGAAAAAAAACAGAAGGGAGTTCAGATCTGCTGCCTTGAACACGACAGGCATTATAACTTGAGGGAGCCCCGATTCATCCGTGAAAGTAAAAATGTTTTTAAAGACGACTGCAGTAAAAACTAAGACCACCCACGTGTACCTCCTCTACCTGAAAGCCCCCTTGACCACACAGGTCAGGGCGCTTGCTCTCACCGAAGCAGCAGCTTGCCAAAGAAACATATTGCCGGGCACTTCCTTAATTCATCAAGCTGCCACCTTTGCCTCGTAGCAGCCCGCGTGACCCCGGCGTCTCGCAAGGGACCGCCCCGAGGTCGACAGCGGCGCGTCTGCGTCCTCTCAGGGTGATGGCGCTCGAGCGGAGCGTGATAAGGTCCGTAGAGTACGTGAGGGGGGGGCGGGGGGTGCGGGGAGGGGGGGGCCTTGGCTAGAAAAACCACCACGTGCTCGTGTCACCTCGACTTGCCCGATTCATCGCTGATGACGATCGAGCCAGGAGGCATCTCCGTAGCTCGCGTCGCAACTTACAGGTTTAAAGACGAAGAGAAAATCAGCAAACTCATTTGAGAACGTTTCACTTATGATGACAAAGACAAAGATCGCCCGTATAGCCTGTTCAGACTGTTGGGGCAAGTGCTGTTAGCGAGCACCTATAAAGGCCGGCACGACACAGGAGGGAATGGATGGCCAGCACCATGCCCAGCCGCCTTTGTCTCCCTGCTGGCGATGTTTCTGCACCGCACCAGGTACTCATTTGAGGCTGAGTCTACCTAGGGGAGGCCCAGGACTGGTTCAGATAATCGTCACTGGTGTTGGCTGTGAGCGGGAATCGAACTCGGGCCACCAGGTTCGTAGCGCAGCGTGCTAACCACTACACTACCACTCCCCACTTCTGACGAGATCGCATGCCCCGCACACGCGCACAAAAGACAAAGATCTCCCGTAGAGCCTTGAACAGACTGTTGGAGCAAGTGCTGTTAGCGAGTAGCACGTCTGAAGGCCGGCACGGCACACACGTGGGTGGGTGGCCAGCATCAGGCCCATGATCTCTGTCTCACCACTGCGCCAGGTACATGTTTAAGGTTGAGCTGATCCAGAGGATGACCAGGACTGGCTCAGTCGGATATCACTAGCCACTGGTGATAGATGTCGCTGAGATTTGAGCTCAGGTCACTGGTTTCGTAGAGCAATCTGCTGATCACTGCACCATTGCTCCCCACAAACGTACATAGGCACACACGTGTGCATTGGGCACCATTACTGTTTCATTACTTTGGCAGCAACTGCTCTTTACACGCACCACTCCGTGCCAACATGTTTCAGTTTTTTTGGACTGTTAATGTGAGTTTGCTACAAAACCAAACAAATCTGGCCTCATTCGTTGGCTAAAACCCATCAGACTCCGTCGGCCCGTTCGATCCATCTCCCCCTGCTCCCTGTCAGAAGGCGTTTTATTTCTCTCCGCTTAAGAAAAAAAATCTGGCCGCAAACTAAAAAAAGGGCACTAAAACGGTTTATTTGGTGAAGAAACTTCTCCAAAAACATATTCCAACCTCATTCTTCTACGTAGCCGCGATCTGCGTAATCCACGTGCCCCACATCATCCGCCAAGAAACCGTAGCCGCTGGCGCGCCGAGGGCAACATCGCTACATCTAAGTTACCGCCACCGCCGCGACAATCGCGGCCACCGATACCACCGCCAACACCACCACCACCGACACCGCCGTCACATACGCGGCCACCGATACCACCGCCAATACCACCACAACCGACACCGCCGTCACATACGCGGCCACCGATACCACCGCCAATACCACCACCACCGACACCGCCGTCACATACGCGGCCACCGATACCACCGCCAATACCACCACCACCGACACCGCCGTCACATACGCGGCCACCGATACCACCGCCAATGCCGCCACTGAAGCCGTTACCTGCACACGCGATAAGGAGCTGCGAGACCCAGAGCGCAGCGAAGGCCTGCGGAGCGAGACCCATCTTGGCTACGTTTGTTCTGAGCTTGGGGCCGCGAGAACGCAGAACGCGTGACGGAACGCCGGGTCCTGCTGCTGCTGCTGCGGTGGTGCCGCTACTGAGCCAAAGATGGGGAGGAGGGTGGGGGTGGCGGAAAGTTTTGCGATGGGGGATGGAGCGAGGATGCCGGAGGGTAGAGGGTGGGTGGTGGTGGTGGGGGACGGGACTGAAGGGTGAATGGTGGCTGCTGCAGGGGAAGTAGGGAGGGAGGGAGGGAAGGTGGCGGGAGTTACTGGAGTTATTTTTTTTAACGATCACCCACAAGCGGCCAATTGCCGACAAAGCCTCGAGGCTCTACAACTAGCACGTCAGTTTCCACGAGAAACGCACCTCCCTCTCCTCCCACGGTCTGGCCAGTCCATCTGGTATGCATAAGCAGCAGCAGCAGCATTTGTGAAGCCAACGGAGAGAGCTTTCGAGCACGAGGAAATCCATTTGGTTTGACACCTACCCCACCGGCCACTGCTCGCAAAGCCGTCTGCAGTACAAGCCACGGCGTCCCCCCTTCAACCTCCCACAGCCTCCTAGCAGCAGAGATCCACACACCAACCAGCAATTTCCCTGCTTCCCAAAGCACCGTCCTGTCCCCCACCATTATGTCATTTCACTTGAAGCGGCCTGAAAACTTGAGCAGAGGCGTCGCAGCGAATTCAGTTCAAGTTTAGTTAAGCACAGGTGTGCCTCAAATCGGCAAATATAATCTCGGCTATTTTATGGCCCGAGAGAATGGTTCAAACGAATTTGTTTAATATTAAAAATAAATCCCAGACTGAAGATATGACGTTGGCAGACTTGGCTATGTGGAGTTCACAAGGGCTTAAGTCCATGGTTGCGTCTCATTATTCACTCAGTTTTCGAGACTAAACGATTCAAATAATGACTACAAAATCAATTTCTGGCCTTGTTGCAACTTCAAATGTGGGTATTATGATTATAATTACTTTGATACGTATGAATGGGAAAACATTTTTAACAACCCAAGGGTTACCCCGGCAATGGGTCTGTAAATTTTGCTTTAAAAACGCGAAATCAAATAAGTGCTTGCATAAATAAAGACCGGCTTTCATGTACAAACACCGCACGTAGTGGCCCTTTGGTGGCGGGCCAACAGGTGGTCCCGTTAGGTTGCGATCCCCGCACGCCTCGCTAACTCGCCAAGCACGGCGTCCGTCAAGCGCACGGATGAGCGAACGCTTGGTACCCACAGCGTCCACACAGGCAGCAAACACCCCCCTCTTCTCGTGGGGCGCACCTCGCCGCACTTGAAAATCAAACGACAAAATATTTCGATTTAAAGCTTTCGTGACTGCAGGGCTTCACATTCATACGTGACTTTACCGAAAGAACCAAGAATATGACAAAATATTTGGCTGCTGCTGCTGCTGCGTTGGCAGAGCGGTGCGCGAGCACGATTAACAAAAAAAAAACACAAAAAAATACTCAACACATCGGTCAGTAACACTGTGGCCTTAAAATAAAACAAATGTAACAAATGTAATAGGTGACGATTCATTCATAGCACATTGCCTGAAACACGCTGTGTTATTGACGAACGTGTTGAGTTTTGTTCACTCGTAATACAGTTGTTGCAGTTGTTTTTAGTTAGATACGTGCCAATTAGTTAACACTAATTGAGTGCAGTATCTTCACTATTTGTACCGTGCACCGTTTTTACTCTCGTCGCGCGCTCAGCGGCGGGCGGGTGGGCGGTCAGCCACCACCGTATCACTCTTCTATACAAAATATGCATTCGAAGGCATTGGTTTGGGTGTTATCTGCAAACCGCCGTCTCTCAGACAAAGCAATTGAATGGCTTTGTCGCTCACAACTCTAATGGTTGATGTAATCTATTCAAAAAAAGAAAACTCCCCTATCACTATGTATGTATGTTGAACTTCTTTCGCACCGTACGTAGCCAACCGTGCTAATTGGAGGTGCGGAGGAAGGACAACAAACTAAACACGAAAATCAGTTCTAAAGAAATTAGTTTTCAATCTAGATTTTAAAGTGCACCTGAAAGCGCACGATGTAGTGACCGTCTTTGTTCGATGGTTAGCCAAAAGCCGCTGCGAGGATGACCGGAATTTTTTGTGGTGGTTTTTATGCTTCTTGACGAAATCAGCAAGATACTGTGGTTCATTTGTGGCTACTACTGTGGTCACTATTCTCGTGAACATCACTCGTTGATTCCTCCACCCACGTTGAGGCGTTGGTAGACCAAGGCCAGTGTCGTCTCATTCGCACTGCGTTCAACCACCACCACCACACTGGAGGTCACAACAACACTTCTCTTTCTGCGTATTATTTTTGCACTCACTGCTCCACTTGGGAATTCTCTCCCATCATCTATTTTCCCAAGCTCCCACAAATAACCTTTGCTCTTTCCAATAAACGTACCAAACAAACGCACACCTTCAAAGAGTGCTGTTTGTTGCTGCCCACTTGGCTTTTTTAGGGCACGCCGGGCCCTCGGTTCGCAGGCGGTGGTCGCGTCTGTTTTCTTGACGTCACCCCGAGCAACGTGCAACCCGGGGATGGGATAAACGGGTCCTCTGAAGTCTGCAGCTGCAGACCTCGGCCTGGGAGAGAGCGGCTTGCGCAAGCTGGAACTCAACACCGGCTACGCCCGGGCAGCATGAGAAGCCATCGGGGCAGAGCCCACGCCCAGTGGGCCCACGCATCCTCGCGGTCTCCCGCTCGCTCACGTGGCTCTGCTGCACAAAGATGCCCTGTGGAGTGGTGCAAGCTGACGCGGGCCCGGGCGGCGGTTGCGTTTTTGCCGTTTGGTCACGGAGGTTCCGCGGGTTCGAGCTCATCGGCCGCCCTGGTTAGTACTGCGGCAGGGGAATTAAGTGAAACTGACCGCCGTCCGCTTTGCAGCGGGCGTTAAAGACAGCGTAATGTTGTTCAAAACGGAGAAGGCCACGCAGTGCTGGCGTCATGGCCCAAGTTTGAAATAATTACCCACAAATTATCTAATTGGGTGAAGAGCTCTGCTGCCCCCGACATTAACATTGTCCCCTACTGTGAAACTACTGCAGACTATAATCGTGTTAAAACGTACTCATTCAAGGCTGAGTCGACCTAGGGGAGGCCCAAGACCGGTTGAGACAATCGCCACTGGTGTTGGCCATGAGCAGGAATCGAACTCCAGTCACCGGGTTCGTAGCGCACTACAGCTCCCCAACCACACACCGCACACACACACACGAACGCATCCCAGCACGTATAGGCGAACACCACGCACATTCACACGCCCAATACACACACGCACACACGTGGAGGTGGAGCACACGCACAGACATCCATCAACCCCCTACACACACATACACACAGCCGCACACGTGGACACATCACCCACCCATTGCGCACACAGCGCAATGCACATGCACACATTCACCCACCCAATGTACACACACGCATCACAACAACAACAACCGCCATTCGCCACTAAGTGGCGGTGACGTCACCACGACGCTTGTGCCAGGCCATGTGCACCCTGAGGCCACGTGAAGTGTCGAACGCCCGCTGGCAGGAGGTCACGGGGCAGACCCAGGTGCCACGGGTCGACTGACCGAGATGACCGAGATGACTGGCTGATGCACCACCTGTGCCCCCTACTGTGCCAACTTGCTGTGCTTTAGCCACCCAGCGCTCTGCTCGTTGTTGTGAGCGTCGCTCCTCCGCCCTCCGTTGTTGTTGGAGGGCGACTGCCTCCAACTGCCCAGTAGCGTCCTTCACGAGCCTCCTCCACTGAGGCCGATCTTGACACCGCTGGTACCAGTCATCGGCAAGTCCACTCAGCTCCACGTCCTCCTGTACCACATCACTCCATCTCTTCTCTAGCCCGTGCCGCGCCCGTTTAGCCCCCTCGATCCGGCCGAACAAAAGCTGTTTAGGCATGCGGTGGCTGGGCATGCGGGCTACATGACCCAGCCAACGCAGCCTTGCCTGCCGGAGGAGCTCACTGATGGGACTTTGCCCAGATCTTTCAAGGACTTGTGAGCTCCTCACACAATCCAGCCTGGTTAAACCCAGGATGGATCATAGGCAGGCCAGCCTAAATGTTTCCAACCGGCGAAGATGCTCCACTAGGGGGGTCCACGTTTCGCAAGCGTAGAGAAGGGAGGGAATGACCGTGGCCGAGAAGACCTGAAGCTTCGTGCGGAGCGACAGACCAGGTAGCTTCCACACAGCGTTACGCAACCGATGAAAAGATATTGCCGCTCGACTGATTCGGAGTGAGACCTCTGCTGATAAACTGGAGCCGGTCATAAGCACACTGCCCAGGTATGGGAAACTCTCCACTCTCTCCACAACTGCCCCATCACCGATTGGGAGTTGTGGGGGTGGAGTGCCCGATGGTACAAAATACCCAGGCAGGTGCTTAGTTTTGGTGGGGCTGATGGTAAGGCCCCACCTCTTAGTGGCACGCTCCAGTCTCAGCAGCAGCGTCTCCAACTCCTCTTCTGAATGAGCAGCTATTACCAAATCATCGGCATACATAACGTGGTTGACCAATAGGGAGCCATCCCTTGATCGCACCCGGGCGTCGATCAGCCTCCCATTGTATCTGTACCAAATGGTAATTCCCCCGGTACAGCTATTGAAGGCTTCACGAACTACGCAGTCGAAATAGATGTTAAATAATGTGGGAGCCAGAGGACATCCCTGTCGCACCCCAAGGTGTACAGGGAAAGGCTCCGACTCCCGGCTACGTAGTTTTACCCGGGCCCGCTCACCATCATGAAGGTCCTTAATGATCGTGAGCAGAGGGTCAGGGACTCCGAAAGCACGAAGAACAACCCAGAGCCCAGTCCTACTGATGGTATCATAGGCCTTGACCAGGTCAATAAAGCAGAGATGTAGGTCTTTTTGGAATTCCCTACACCTCTGCTGTAGCAGACGGACAGAAAATATGGCATCTGTGCAGGACCGCCCTTTCCTGAAACCGAATTGGGGCTCCGCAAGCCTCTCCTCAGCGTGCCTAGCAAGGCGATGTTGAATAATCCTTGCCAGGACCTTACCCGGCACACTGAGGAGTGAGATGCCCCTGTAGTTGTTACAGTCGGTACGGTCCCCCTTCTTAAAGAGGGGGACCACCAGGGCATCCTTCCAGTCCTGCGGAACCCGTCCAGTGGTCCAGACTGTTGGTATGATGTCATATAGGGCAGTCTGTGCACAAACGCCACCCTCCCTCAGCATTTCGCTTGGGAGATCATCTCTGCCCGGTGCCTTCCCTGGTCTCAGACTCCGGATCGCCCTCAGTACTTCCTCAACAGCTGGTACCTCAGCCAGCCACTCACAGGGGGTGACCTCTTCCAATATTTGAGGCACCGCAGCCTCAGCAGGGTTATCCCCACTTTGTGCCATGATGTTTTCCTGGCTGAGAGATTTTCCCTCCCCCAGGACCTTACAGAAATGCTCAGCAAATCTGCAAACCTGTTCCTGGGGGTCGGAGATTGGATCACCGTTTTTTCCTCTAATGATGGTAATAGGTGTGGCGCTGCAGGTTACTTTTTTGATGGAGTTAAATAGTGATTTGTGATCGCGGGCTACTGAGGCAGACTCCATCTCCTCAGCAACCCGCGACCACCACCCATCCTTGCAGCGCCTCACGGCTCTCCGAACCTCCGAGCGAAGACTGCGGTAAACCTCCTCATTCTCTGACGTGGGATGCTGTAGGCGATGAGAGTGGGCCTGTCGCTATTTCTCAATTAACCTGAACACCTCCTCCGTCAGCCAGGGTTCCCGGGGAGGTCTGGACCGCGTACCCAAAGCAGCCATTGCAGCTGCATGAGTCACAGTCTTAAACCTCGCCCATTTACCCTCGACATCAGGTGGAGTGGGGGACGATGCCAACCCCAGCTGCAAGCGATGATGAAATTCTCGCTTGCAACTTTCATCAGCTAACTTAGACCAGGCCACTTTTGGTTGGAATGGGATCCTGGGTGTACACCCACCACCGGAGTGGAAGAATGGCAGGCGCATCTTACAGATGACTAGTCGATGGTCAGAGGGCAGATCAGCTCCACGGTAGGTCCTGGTGTCAAGGACATGGGCTCGCATCCGCTGGTCCGTCACTACGTAGTCCAGCAGATGTTCTTGCTTGGACCCGGCATGCATCCATGATGTTGTGTGGATGCGCCGATGCCGGAAGAGCGTGTTGGTAATTACAAGCCCATGGGCTGCACACAAATCTAGCAGCCTCCTACCGTTATTATTGAGCTGATCTGGCCCATGCCTTCCAATCACTCCAGACCAGGTGCCAGCATCATGACCAACTCGGGCATTGAAGTCACCCAACAAGATGACTCTGTCCCGAGTGGCCACTTTAGCCAGCACCTGTGACAGGAGGTCATAGAAAGCGTCCGACTCATCGGCTTTGCCTGCATCCCTCCACGGATGTTCGTCTTCGGTGGGGGCATAAGTAACCACGACCACCACTCCTCGCCTCTGGTTGATGGGAAGGCGAGCCCAAAGTATCCTGGGGCTTACAGCTTCCCACACCTCACCGCCACGCTCCCACGCCCCCTTCATTCTTTTGTTCAGAAGAAGAGCCACACCCTGTTGTTTGGCAGTCTCCTGCCCCGAGTAGAGGACTGTCCACCCCTCATTGTGGCAGGAGCCAGAACCGGTCCACCGGACCTCCTGAATGCCACAGAGATCCAGGCGGTACCGGTCCAGCTCCCGACAGAGGAGTGGCAACCTCTCCTCCGCAGTGAGCGTTCGAACATTCCACGTGGCCATCCGCAATGGTTTTTCGTTGTTTTTGGAGGAGCCCCGAGGGTTAAAATTCAATATCCTGGCTCCGCCAAATGGGGTTTGGCCAGGAGACGTCATAAAAGCCTGACCCCCCGGGGCCTCCGGCACAAGCTTATTAATTACAGGTTTATGTTTAATTCGTAGTTTAGTGGTGGTTAATTGAAGGTGGAGGGGTTACCAGCCCCTCGCACCCGTCCAGAGCCCCCGTTTAGCCACTGTGGTGGTCACAGACGCCATGAGGGGAGAGGCCAATGGGCATTGGCCCTCCCCCCACAGCACTGCCCACGACAGTGTTGCCCGTCCGGCACCGCGAGGAGGTAGGAGGTTGTTTTGCCTGACACACACGCATCACATGCACACACACACAAACACTCAAACACGTGCAAGCATGTACAGAAGATGACTACAGAGACAGAGATCCACCGTGTAACCTACACAAGCTGCTGGGACAAGTGCTGTTATCGAGAACCCATTCAGGCCAGAACGGTACACAATGGGGTGGTGTGATCGCCTTTATCTCTCCAAGTGCTGATGTTTGCACACTGCACCAGGTACTCATTTAAGGCTGAGTCAGCCTAGAAGAGGACCCCTGGGCCAGTTCATATATACTTCTCTGACATTGTCCGTGATCGGCAATCGAACTCGATTCCCCGGTTTTATAGCGCGATGCGCAAACCACTGCGCCACCGCTCCCTGCGTGAGGAATTTGACCACTTTCCACCAGCACGCACACTCACGTGCAGATTTTTAAGATGCAGGAGACACCACAACGTTCTGCACAAATGTTCGGCCGCTATCAGGGTCCCAATGCTTGCAGCTTTTTATCCAGGCAATAAATCATGCGATGAGAATACAATGATAATACAATGGACCAGCGCTCGTATAACTATAGGGCACCCAGGTGGATAAAACGCTCAAGAATCAGCATGCAATGAGTGCTCCTAACGTTCTCAGAAGAAAGTATAACAAAAGTAATTCTGGGGAAAAGTAAAAAAAAATTCCCAAGAGTAATTGAGCGATATAGAGACCAGATTTTCATTTTAATGGAAGAAAGGCCGCTTCTAATGTGTCACTGTGTGTGGTCATATTGCCCATGGAGGGAGTGGTAGTGTCGTGGTTAGCGCGCTGTACTATGAATCCAATGACCCGGAGTTCGATGCCCCTCTACACGGCCAACACCAGTGACGATTAATTATCTGAACCGGTCCTGGGCCTCACCTACATCAACTCCGCCTCAAAAGAGTACCTGATGCGGTTTGTGAAAACATCGCCACGAGGAAGACAAAGGCGACCGGACGTGGTGCTGGCCACCCACCGGCTCGGGCGCCATGCCAGCCTTCATCACTGCTACTCGCTCGGAGCATTTGTACCAAAAGTATGTTAACGCTACACAGGGGATTTTTGTCTTTGGTGAAATTGCCCAGTGGTTGCCCTGTGGCCAGGGACTGTGATCTCGTATCTCCGCCGTGTGACGAATGTGTCATCAGCGTGACTCGCTCGCCCATCGCACACTCACGCAGCGGAACAGGGCCAACAGCAGCCAACGCAAGCACACACAGCAGGCTCGCACGCGCACACACATACAGACAAAGATCCCCTGTATAGCCGACACACAGATACATGGGGAAAGTTCCGTTTGCGAGAACATTAAGCGTACACGAGGTGGGTGGCCAACACCACGCTTTGTCTCCGGAGCGGCGATATTACACATCGCACCAGGTACTCATCTGAGGCTGAGTCAACCTAGGGGAGGCCCCTTAATAGTACAAATAATCAATCGTTACTGGTGTCGGTCGTGAGTGGCAATCGAACTCGTGTCGCCGAGTTCGTAGCGCAGTGCGCTAACCATTGCGCGACCGCTCCCCCGCGAATACAAAGACAAATCTTCCCCCGTATGAACACACGCACGGACGCGCGAGCCAAAGGGAACCGCACATTCATGCCCGTGAATCAGGAGCCGCAACTTCTCGTCGCAGTTGCAGCGCGGAGATCACGCACACACACACACCGCGCCGCGCTTGTGACGCGCACGACGCACGGCACAAACAGCGCCCGTGCGAGCAACACGGACGGGACTTGGACTTGGCCCATTTCCCCCCTCCTCCTCCCTCCTCCTCCCCTCTCCTCCCCACTCTCGCTCCTGCACGCAGCAGCAGCAGCAGCGGCAGCAGGGTGCGACGCGTCGATTGCCAGAGGCCGTTGTGCGTCAGACAAAAGGGCTCTCTCATCCAAACCAGAGCCACGCGGCTTTAACAGCCCACTTTGGGTCACAGCGAGCCCTCCAGAACCAGCCTCCCCCGAGGTGGCCGTGTTCGGCCCAGAGGGGCCCAAATAAATCCCCCCCCCCCGTCCATCCCTGTGACCCATCGTAATGGGAGCGAGTGTGGTGCGTGTGTGTGGATGTGCACTGGGTTGCCCTGAAGAGGTAGGATGGATCACTTAATTAGAATCCAAATTGCCCTGTCTTTATTTCGTGTGAGTAAAAATAATAATAGTCCCCATTCCACAATTTAATTCCGTTGTCGCATCATGCGACGAATTATACGTTCGAATATCTCGCAGAGCAGTGAAAACAAGATGTGTCAAAGGGCGACCGTGGAAGCAGATAATAGCACAGCTACTTCTGAAACCCCTTTGAGTGACCTGTGTGATGATGATGGCCTTTGTTTTATTGGATAGAACATGCATGATTATAGTGATGATGACATTCATAACATCCAAGGTCAATGTTTTTTTGATGAGCAGATGGAGATGGGGCTTATAAATAAACGTCACATCAGGTGGCAAAACAGCAGTCGCACCCTTCTCAAAAAAATGTTGACATCCCATCATACAAATGTAAACGCACGGCACTTTTGTAAATCTACTACTGAACGAGGGCCACCCTACACGGTAGAAGTCATAGGGGTAATTTGACCATACTTCCCCATGTCCGTCAGTGCAGGTAGAAGGAGGGGGGCACAGAAATTCGAAGCATAGTACAGTACAACGCATTTCCCTGCACTGTCCTCTGCTGCTCACAACGGCACTGCTCAGCAGCCTGCAGTGCCGGCTTTAAGCGAGGTGGACGCTCATCCAAGCACGATCTAGGCTCACATCTGATTAGCTTCCAGCATCTGATGAGATCGTGAGGGGACCACGGTGGCGAGATGTTAATTACCTTGCCTGGTATACAGGAGGTCGTGGGTTCGATCCCGACCCTGACGCCTGCTGTATTTTTGGAGTTTGCATGTCTCTCTCATCATCATCATCATCACGGTGGCTAGGAGATGTTAACTACCTCGCCTGGTATACAGGAGGGCGTGGGTTCGATCCCGACCCTGAATCCTGCTGCTGCTGTATATTTGGAGTTTGCGTGTCTCTCTTTCTCCCCGTGGAGATGTTAACTACCTCGCCTGGTATACGGGAGGTCGTGGGTTCGATCCCGATCCCGACCCTGACGCCTGCTGCTGTATATTTGGAGTTTGCGTGTCTCTCTTTCTCCCCGTGGATATGTTAACTACCTTGCCTGGTATGCAGGAGGTCGTGGGTTCGATCCCGACCCTGACGCCTGCTGCTGCTGCTGTATATTTGCAGTTTGCGTGTCTCTCTCCCTTTGGTCGCATGGATTTTTCTCCAGGTCGTCCGGTTTTTTTCCCCCTCCACATTTAGAATCAACATCACACATTTAGAGTATTTGTCTGCTATAAATGTCCACGCGATAAGCCACTTCGTTAAGCTGTGATTTGCGGCCAGGTCGTTTCTGAAAAAGAGCTACATAGCTCAGTGGGCCTTACCTGGTAAAATACAAAATATCTTAGTTTAGATGAGGTTCTTCTCCAGGTGAATGGGTCACCGGCGTAGCGTACGCAATATCTGTTGTAACCACTCAACATGAATTCCTTCTGTTCCCACCGCCTAAAAGTTATTTGCGCTGTCAATGAACGGACTACGATTGTCATGTTTATTTATTTAGTCACCCGGCACAACCGCCCCCCTTACAGCGCTGACGTCCATCGGAACCCACAATTACAGCAATTCCATGTCACGCGTCTCTCGTGCTATTACACAAACACGCGGAGTGGTGGGAGGGGAAAACGTGCGGAGAGACAAGACCCACATCGCTGTGCTGTTCAACTTCAACCAGTCACCTCGGTGGATTTTTGTTTTAAAAAATAATAATAAAAATAACAAAGCTCCGTACCCCAGCAAACACACAATGCATGGACCAACGTTGCACCAACGATAGCCCAAATGTTGACCCAACGATGTCACGTTGACCGGCTAAGTGCACAATTCACTTGAAGGCAAAGAAGACGGAGAGGTGGGTCGCGATCGCGCGGACCGTGCGCAAAGCACTCGTGGAGCTTTGCGATGGGGGGGGGGCGAGCGCCGCGTGTTTGTTGTTGGAAGTCCGAGCCCGAGCTGAGTGTCGCGTAACCAAATACTTCCCTGTGTTCTCAGCGCCTGCTCGCATTTCAAGAGGCTCACGCTGGCAAAAAAAATGTGGAAGTGCGCGTGGCGCGAGAGAAACGGGGAGAGAGGAAGAGCAAAAAGGATGCGGGGTACGGAGTTTCCGGAGTTCAGGAGTCATTCTGCTCGTGCTGCCCAAGCCGCGGAGGAAAGTGACGATAAGTCGATTCCAATAAATTATTGCGCGACCGATGAATTCATCGAGCATTGCGAGTGAAAGGTAAAATGGTAAAGGAGCGACCCTGCACTTGTTTGCCCATGCCATTGCCGCTAAAGGGCCTCTTAACGTGAGCTCCAGAGAGCCTCTTTAGAAGACATATGGCCTTCTCTTCCACCACGCAGGCCAGACGTCTTTGAAGGCGACGGAGGACGCAACCACATTTTAACCCACCACACACGACCTGTAACCGCGGGGGTGAACGCAGAGAGGATCCATTTGGAAAAAAAACCGTGTCCTTCTTTCAACCGCCGCGAACAAGAGAGAATCGCGCTCCCCTCTGCGCCATCCCACCATCGGCGCTCTTAGTCGCTCATTGCTTTGCGTCAGCGACTGTCACGGACACAAATAAATAAGCCAACGTGATGTTCAACAAAGAGCTCCCTCTCCAGACATACGAGCCACTCGGCCTCCCGAGCTCCACACCCAGTCACCGAGAGATGAGCGCTCAGCCGTCCGCCGCCGAGTCGTGCCGCACTCTGGTGAGCGCCCAGCACACGAGCCAGGCAGCCGCCAGCTCCCTCCCCGCAAGGAGAAGCCAGTTAATGTTTTACAGACACCGCAATAAATTTGACACGCACTTATTCACAGCTGGCTTTGATTTTGACAACTGCCAGCGGGGCCTCCAGGACAACTTCTTTTCATTGTAATATCGCCTGTTTAATGGTTTGCGCTAGGGCACCAGCAAACATTTAAATGCATCTCCTAACAGCCCCAAGGGCGCAGCTCGGCATGGAGTGAATCATAATGGCCTCCCTTGTGGTGGTCTTGTGGAAGCCCATATGGACCACGCGGCTTCCGCTGCGCATTTGCTAGTCAGCGGTTATATTCAACGCCGCACGATCGCGCTGCACGGTGATGTCGCCCAGGAGGGAGCGAGCCCTGATGATAACCGCAGCAAGGCATCTGGGCTGTGAGCCCATCATGAAGGTTCGTCCCGCGCCAGATGTCACAGAAATTGGCGATGCGAGGAATCAGGAATGAGTGACATTTGGGGGATAATTACCAAATGCCTGCTTCTTTCCATGCCGTTCGCAAGATCGCAATTTTATTCCCACTCTTCTTGTTTTACGATTTGGCGTCATGTCGACAGATGAAGTGTCGAATCGGAACTCTTGCAGAGGAGTGCATCCCCGCCTAGTGTGTGCAAAAGCAGCCCGCAGAAGCAGATTTCGCAGAACTAACCCAGATATGCCTTCAAGTGACCCTGCTAAAGAGGATCAATTTCCACATGACAGTCAAACCAATATTTAAAAAATTCAGTATTGTTAACATGATGGGTTTTTTTTTTATGAAGTCATTGATGACCCGGAGTGAGACCACCATCCCACTGCAACTTGACTGAAACCCAGATTCAAACCCAGGTTCTGGCCCGTGTCGGCTCAGCGTCTCTGACCGCTGAGGCACCTCGGCCACCTCCCCAGAGTGGGCGTCATCTGGCTCCTTCGCGTGACGATTTCTGGTGGGCTCAGCGGCAGCAATGCGTGAACTTGGCAGCCACATTTCTCGGCAGGGTCCATTAGCCCTCGGGCAAGCATGAATCACCTCCAGGAGGCCCCGCGGACAGGCTGCCCGGGGTCGCACAGCGCGCGAGTGTTGTACAGCTAATGAGCCAGCACTCATACACGGTTTGCTAAATTGGTCACATTCGTCAAGAATTTGTTTTTAATACTATCGGCCTCAACACCCGTTTCCCTGACCGCGGCGGTCACTAATAACGCCCTGTTCGTAGATCGCGCGAAAGGCAAGAAAGGGTTTCAACTTCAAAGCGAAACACTCGACCGTAGCACAAATTG
This sequence comes from Lampetra fluviatilis, assembly GCF_964198595.1. NCBI lineage: Eukaryota > Metazoa > Chordata > Hyperoartia > Petromyzontiformes > Petromyzontidae > Lampetra > Lampetra fluviatilis. The sequence goes on from NC_136308.1 coordinate 8,973,924, forward strand.
CTCAACAATCCTTCCATTTACTGCTCCTCCCAGACCCCAGGCTTTCGACTTCTCGAGCCGAAGCAGGGCTCTCGTGACGCTTTAAAAAAAAAATGTAATATTCCGTTGGCGCTCCACAAGCGGAGGCAGTACATCACCGCGTACGCTCAAGCACACTCGAGGGCCGCTTGTTGTTGTTGTTCTTGTTGGAACAGCGCGAGCTCGCGAGGCACGTTCACTGGTGGCCACGTTAGTGACGAGGGAAGGGACAACGCGCGACGCACTTTGTCGAACGTGCTAGCACACGTTTGCGTGCGGGTATGGTGAACTTATTCTTGGTTCTTTCGGTAAAGTCACGTAGAAGGGAAATAATAAAGTAATAAAATAAATAGAGTGAGAATTTGTATTTTATTATGTTTTATTTTTCTTATTTTATTATTTCCCTTCTACGTGCCTTTACCGAAAGAACCAAGAATATGAATCCCTGCAGTCACGAAAGCTTTAAATCGAAATTCATGGTGAACTTCTTTTGCACCGTACATAGCCAACCGCGCTCATCAGAGATGCGATGCAAGGGCAGCAAACCGAACGCAAAAAAGCAGTTCTAAAGAAATACGTTTTCAATCTCATTTCTTTAGAACAGCATAGCTCCAGCGGCTTCCTAATATCAGAAGGAAGAGCGTTCCAGGCAGCCGCAGAAGCGCATCTGAAAGTGCGCGATGCGGTGACCGTCTTTGTTTGATGGCCAGCCAAGAGCCACTGCGAAGATGACTGAAGTTCGCATGATGGTTTGAGGCAAACCCTTTCATAAATGTGGCCAGTTTTCTACAGGGTTTCGTTCTTAATATCATCATCGTCCTCTCTCGTTACAGACGGCTGGACGGGCAAAGCAACTTGCATTACACCTTTCAACATGAATTGGACAGCGTTGCAAAAAAATCAACAAACGAAGCGTGGCGACCGTCCCCTAGAGCTCACCGCACGACACGGGCCCTCTGTCCGCCCGCACCGCTCGCGCCGCGTGGCCAGGGCTGGGTCAAGCCGGTGGCTCGTGCAAACACGCGCAAAAGGCTCTGCTGGCAAAAACAAAAAAAACAGACGTCCGTGGGAACATTTGCGGTCGGCAAAATTCCGTACGTCGCACGTTCCACCAACAACAAGTAGCGCTCAGCGCTGGGGACAGGCGCACGCGGTCACGTTGCGCGGAGTTCTTTACACGGCAGCGTTTGAACGACGATGGCAGCAAAGGCAACGAGGTGTCCCACACTTTGAAACCGATCGCCCTGGAGTGTAACGGACATCGAGTTCAGGCCACCGGCAGCTGTCGTTGGCACCGATTAAATGACGGGGGCTGTGGTCAATGAACTACGGATTAGCGAGATGAGAGCGAGAGACCTGTAGGCACATCGATTAGCGGGTCACGCGCACAGATGTCACGGTGGCGAGATGTTAACTACCTCGCCTGGTAAGCAGGAGGTCGTGGGTTCAATCCCGACCCCGACAACGCCCATTGTATATTTGGAGTGTGCGTGTTCTCCCCGTGGTCGCGTGGATATTTAGAGCGTATGGCTGCTATACATTTCCACGTGATAGGCCACTTCGTTAAGCTATCATTTGTGGCGCAGGTCGCTTCTGAAATAAGAGCTACATAGCTCAGTGGGCCTTAGCTGATAAAATAAACATTTCGAATAGTTTAGTTTGTAATGCTGCGATGCCACGTGACATAGCAGCGCCCGCACGCGTCGTGACGCAAGAAGGCGTCATGTCACTCGACGACGCACAGCTGAGTGCATCGCTGAGGCCCGCCGGTAAAATACAGCTGAAGTGCTCCTCCCGCGCTGCACCCGTTCAAAGAAGCCGCGCGCAACCGCGGGACGCAACTGCCCTTGTTGGCGACGGTGACTTGAAGTTGGCCTCGCCTGAATTCCGTCAACAAAAGATCAAGCGCCCGTGATTCTCAAAGAGACGCTGTCCTGTGCCCTGCGATTGTTGAGCAACGGAATGCAGACTCGTCCCCAGATGGGGCTCATTTTCCCGTGAGCTCCGCCGCAAATAACTAACACATGCACGGGGAGGTACACACAAAGACAAAGATCGCCCGTACGGACATGCAGACCTGTGGGCCAAGTGCTGTTCGGGAGCACCGATTAAGCCCAGCCGCATTTGTCTCCCCAGGGCAAATGATCACACACCGCACCAAATGCTCGGTTAAGACCGAGTCTACAGGACCGGTAAAGATATTCGTAACCGATGCTGACAGTGCGTGGGAATCGAACGCAGTTTTGCTGGATTTGTAGCGCAGTGCGCTAACCACTGCAACGCCGCTCCCCACACACAACACGCAGACAAGGACACTTGAGGCAGCACAGGTTTGAGGGCTCTCCCCTTCCCGCGGATGTGAGACAGGTAACGGATCACCGTGCTGCAGTAAGCAAATCAACCCTGTAGAAAACTGGCGCCTTGAGACATTAGTGGAAGGCGCCTTGCAAATAAATGTTAATTATTATTATTCACCCACCACACCGAAGAGTTTACATTCACCGTGGATTCATTGGGTCTGCCTGTGCCAATTGATTCCATCTGTGCTGAGCCGTGAGTGTTGTCTGCTTGCAATACAACGGTGGGTTTTCTTCAGGTACGGTACTCGTGGCATTGACCAAACATCCCAGTGCAGCAGAACCCCCCTGTATGAAGAGTCTTGAGACTCGGTGAGGCTCTCCCCAAGTAAATCATTTGCATTGATATCACCATAATATTTTTCCAAGTTTAAATCTGCTCTTGTTACCAATTTATGAGCAAGGATCCGGCATGACATCCATAGCGCAGGTGGCATCTGTCGGTAATTACTGTGCACGTGTAGACATACAGCCCTTTTGTCAATCCACTGCTGGATGAGGCCCCCCCCTTGCCACGCGGGCCGTAGGGATTACCTGACCACGCTTCAGCGGTTGTGAGTGCGGGTTGATGAAGGTGGGGAGCACTGAAGTGGGAGTACATAAGCACAGTACAACCCAGGGTCTTGCTGCAATGCCCTCTGCTGCCCACAGCGTAACCACAGGCAAGCCCTGTTCATGCATACCAAGCACTCGCTGTCCAAGCTCAACGCCTGCTTAGCTTCGCTACAACCAAATCGCCCGGAATGCGCCCCCATCTCGTTAGATAGTCGCCGCAGTTGCTGCCTTATTCGCTCGAAAAAAAAATCGGCACTCGCGATTCTTCGCTGCTTCGACTGGTCACGTTTCTCTCAAAAAGTGCCCTCGTGGGCCTGCTCGAGCCTCCGCGAACTCGTCCGAGGTCCCCCAGGAGAACCAATCTGGGATAGCGGCGCGAGACGATCGGATGAGAAGCGGGGCCAGCGGAAGGGCGCTGGAGAACGCCACCGTGGAGTTCTGCCGCCGACGTTCCGATTCAAAGCTTCATGGAGGGCCCCGCCGCTGGTCCGCATGCCCTCGTTCTGCCAAGGCAACTGTGGTGGCAGCCGTCACCAACCGCTTTAGTACGGCGACCGCTCGCTGCCGGGCACTCCTCTTCGATGAGTGTGGACATTAAAGGTGAGCACCCACACCCGCACCGCCCCCTCCACAGTGACTGTGAACACCCGAGGCACACAATGGACCACGTCGCGGAGAATAACTCTGCGCTCTGCTAGGCACGCTCTCCGGCGGGCTGGACGGTGTTCGTCGCACTCCCCCCAAAGCTCTCGCATGGCTCACAAACGTTGACCGTGGGACGTATCATTTAGACGTACCTTGCCATTCACGGTGCCGCTGCATTGCGGGTTAACGCGGTAAGTGCTGTGGTCCAGGACACCTGAACAGGTCAACGCTGATTATTGGACGCGTTAATGATGTTTCAATTAAAAGTGATCCATGTATTGAATCGTACAGGTATCGATTGCATGTTTCCCACTCGAGGAGTTTGTAAAAGCCTATTGAAGACACACTTCTATATTCTATTGCCCACATTGTAATGTGTTTACCCAGTATTGCATGCATTACATGATTTCTGCATTGCATGCTTTCATTGTTAATTAGCTGTATAATTATTGACAGTTTTCATTGCTTATCTATCACTGCCGCGTGGTGCTCGTGAAGCACCTTGCTCCAAGTGATTGTGAAGGGAGCTATGCTAACTACAGACTGATTGATGATGCTCATTACTTTATGCAAATGATATGCTCACGTTCCATTTCGGCTAACGGGTCAAACAAAAACTATACAAACGCGACGTAAAAACTACCAAGGAAGTGGAAACCTAATGAACCTGCTCAAATAAATGAAATCTAACGTATAAACCTAAAAAGAATTGTGGCCACAAAACGTGACAATTCATCAAATCGCAGGAAGGAGTGGATCATCGTGGATCATCGTCAGAGGCCTGCACCTGGTCAAGTACAGACGACTCAACGTAAATAACTATTTTAATATTTTACCAGGCCCACTGAGCTATATAGCTCTTTTTCAATACCCAGTTAGACTGAGCCCCCTGGGAGCTCACACGGACGACAGAACAGTGGCAGCGAGTCATGGTCAAGGGTCACCGTGACCAGTGCCGCCGATTCCACCGCAAACTCCCCCATCGCTTTCTTCTGCCAGATTACGCCAATCGTCGCGATCGACACCCGACCTTAAACTTCTGAACAATTTGGCGGTGGGGGGGCTGGGGCGGGGGGGGGGTGTCACGCTGACTAATCACGCACGTTTCAGAGTAGCCGCTCCACATCTATGCACCATTTAGAACAAACACAAGGAGCCATTCACTGCTCCGAGTGAGCGTGGACCGAGGGCGTTGCTCACACCGCTCGGCCAGGAACACGGCGAATCAACAGTGCGACTGCGGCTCTTGTTTTTACCCCCAAATTTTTATTTTCCCCACCACTTCCGGTGCCGCAGTCAAGGCTGCCACGGTCGGTACCGGGAACGGGCGAGCGCCAGGGGGCTTCGTGTGCCGTGAGCAACGAGCCAGCTAACGCGTAGCTAAATAACGAGTAGCCCGTTAGAGAGTAGCCGGCTCACGAGTAGCCAGCTCACGAGTATCCGTCTAGCGAGTATCTGGCGATAGAGTAGCCAGCTCACGAGTACACCCCAAGGATTAATTTAGTGTGCGTACGCTCGTGTCTGCGCACGCTGTGCATGAATGGGGTGCGGCGCTGGTCAGCGGCACCGCGCTACAAACCCGGCAGACTTGAGGTCAATAGGTGACGAACATCTGAACCTGCTCTGGAGCCATTCCCCTCGGTCGACTCAGCCTGAAATAGCCGGTGCGTGCGGTGTACGAACGTCTGTACATTGCCAGAGGGTCGCCAACGCGTGAAAGTATATGTGGGCTAACTTTGTCTTCATATGTATGATCATGTATGTGAGTATGACCGTGTACAGGGCTTAATTTTTCACTGAAGGTTCTCCGGGTCACCGGTTCGACTGGAATAGGTGACACGTGACTCGTGGTAGCCACAGCCAGGACGAGGGGCATACTGGCAGGTTTTCGGCCTGAGGGCGGAAACATTTTCGGTTCGCCGATCCAGACAGACCCCCGGCAAAAATGAAGCCCGGAGTACGCCAAAGAGCAACGAGGCTTTTGAACATAACAAGGAGAGACAACGTTGAAAGTGAAGATTTGAGTATTAAAACCAGAATCACTGCTGAAATTTGCTAAGTGACAGAAACATAACAGAGTTGGGGCAGGACAATCAGATGACAGACGGGCGAGGCTCACGCTGGGAATGGAAGCCAGTAGAGAGAGGAAGAAGTAAAGAGAAAATGAGATGGCGAGACGAGATGAGAAGGTGGCAAGGAGCTCATGAAAAGTGGAAGATATTCGCGGAGGCTTTTCCCCAGCAGTGGCGGGGGGGGGGCAGTGCGGAGGGAGGGGGGTTGGGGAGGGGGGGCTCTTGACCATTAACGTCTTCCTGTGGGAGTGAAACTGAAACACTGAGAAAAAACCAACGCAGAATAACGGGGTAACACCCCTGACTTAAAGCTTTCGTGACTGCCGGAATTCATATTCTTGGGTCTTTCGGTAAAGTCACGTAGATAGGTTCAAAGAAAATAACAAAAAATAAAATAACCAAAAACTACTTTTTTTTCTCCTGATGACGATTGCTTGTGTTGCGATCGAAACGTCGTGGTTATTTTAAGTTATTTTCTTTGAACCTATCTACGTGACTTTACCGAAAAACCCAAGAATACGAGATAACACTCGAAGCTCCGCGCGCGTCGAAGCCGCACACTGACCCAATAGCTTTCACTGCGGTCATTTGAGATGTTAACGGCTAAGAAAGCAACAACGGACTCGACCGCAAAAAAAGGGGCCTTCAGACTGCCTTAATAGAACATTTGCCGGCAAAAATTGCAGCGGTGAGGAGACGCTCGGTGCGCAAAGGCCCCTGCCTCCCGCCTGCCTTCTCTCCAAATAACCTCACAAACCGCGTGGACGTCAATTCTAATAACAATTTGGAATTCGTCACGTGCACATTTTTTTTTGTGTTCACTCTCAAAAAGAGAGGGAAGAGAGAACGATTCTGAGGTGCGGGAAACCGCGGCCTGAACCGGTGCCATTCAGTGCCCAAGTCTCTGTATCCCGATGTCGGGATGTTTTGGCAACTCCAATGATGAGTTGTTTTTTTGATACACACGTGAGAGGAAAACCGGAGTGCTTGGAGAGAGAAAAAAACATCCCACACGTGCTAATGGGTGGGAGCACTCAGTCTCCGTCGAGATGGAAACGCCGATGGAAATTAGCTCACTCGCTGTACTGCCATCGCACCCTGGCAAAGCCACGTGATGGTGACCCTCTGCACCCACGGGTAGGGAGGCAAGTTTTGCAAACGCGTGTGTGATCCGCCAACCCCTCGCTGCCTCCACAGCGCTTGCAGGGTTAGGCCATCAAGCGAATGTCCCGTGTGCACAGCAGGGTATGCATTGGGGCTGAATGATTAATCGATTTCAAATCGCAATGGCAATTTGAAACAATGCGATTAGCAAATCGCGATTTTTTGCGAATTGAAAAGTTCTATTACTTTCCAATTGTAATTGTTTTATTTTTTATCATTATACAATTTTTTTTATTAACAATTGTTCTATGTTTGATTGTTCTATTTCAATTAAAACATTTTAATAAAGACACATTGGAAGCAATTAATATATTTGAATTTCTCCTTGCATTAGAATATATAGGACAGTTCATATTGTGATGGTATCACGTGGTAATGCTCCATCACATGTTTTAAATCTATCACACAGTGAATATTGAACTGAAGCTTGACTTTAAAAAAATGTAATCGCAAATCAAATCGCAATATCTGTTAGGAAAATCGCAATTAGATATTTTCCCCAAATCGTTCAGCCCTAGAATGCATTCAACCGGCACAGCTGTGAAGGGGGGGGGGGGCTGAGTTTGAGGAGGGTGTGAGGAGGTGGTGGTGGTGGCCAGGTGGTGGTGGTGGTGGTGGCCAGGTGGTGGTGGTGGTGGTGTGGGAGCAGGGTCGACTGAGGGCACCGCCATGGGCTATTTCACACCGTCTCAACAAACACCGCTCCCTCGCCGCGGCTGCCGAGTTCTCACTCCGCGCTGTTATTGCAGTTGTCATCGCGCGGCGTGTGACGCCGTGGACGGAGCGTGCTGGCCCCTTGGCGTGTCACGCCGTACACGTGCGTGGGATAGTGTGAGCGCGTGGGATAGAGTGCGTGGGATAGTGTGGCGCGTGGGATAGTGTGAGCGCGTGGGATAGAGTGCGTGGGATAGTGTGAGCGCGTGGGGTAGTGTGAGCGTGAGTGCGTGGGGTAGTGTGAGTGCGTGGGATAGTGTGCGTGTGAGTGCGTGGGGTAGTGTGAGCGTGTGGGGTAGTGTGAGCGTGTGGGGTAGTGTGAGCGTGAGTGCGTGGGATAGCGTGAGTGTGTGGGATAGTGTGAGTGCGTGGGATACTGGCGACCCGGGTTCGATTCCCACTCACGGCCAACACCGGTGACGATTATCTGAACCGGTCCTGAGTCTCCTCTAGGTCCACTCAGCCTCAAATGAGTACCTGGCGCGATGTGTAAACATCGCCACTAGGGAGACAAAGATGGTCGGTCGTGGTGCTGGCCACCCACACCCTCGTGTGCCGTGCCGGCCCTTTATATGTGATCGCTAACAGCACTTGCCCCTACAGTCAGTTAAGGCTATACGGGGGATCTTTGTCTTTGTGTGTGAAAGGATATGCAGCGATCGATGACGTAGTGGTGGTTAGCGCACTGCGCCGCAAACCCAAGTGACCCAAATTCTATTCCCAGCCATGGCTAGCATCAGGGGCGCCGCAGAGTCGAGATGTTAACAACCTCGCCTGGTATGCAAGAGGTCGCCGATTCGATCTCGACCCCGACGCCTGTAAATTCGGAGTGTGCTTGTTCTCTCTGTCTCCCCGCGGTTGCGTCGATTTTTCTCCGGGGCCTCCGGTTTTCCCCTCTACATTTAGCAACACGCGTTCAGCATCTTTGGCGGCTAAAAACATTTGCACGTGATAAGCCACTTCCTTGAGTTATCATTTGTGGCCAGGTCACTTTTGAAAAAGAGACACATGGCTCAGTGCACCTTACCTTGTAGAATAACAATTGTTTGTAATTGTATAGTTATTATACGAATGAGTCACTTTAAGATGTTTTCTTGTTCATGTTTTTGTTTTTTGTTTGTTGCGGTTGCACCCGATTCAAGAGCCTAATGGCTCACAGGGCGATACCAAATAAATGAAACTGAAACTGATATTTCGATTTAAAGCTTTCGTGACTGCAGGGATTCATCTTCTTGGTTCTTTCGGTAAAGTCACGTAGAAGGTAAATAATAAAAATAAAACATAATAAAATAATTCTCACGACGTTTCGGCCACAACGCAAGCAGCGTTGGTGAAGACCAGGTCTGTCGGGGTGACAGCGTCGGGGAGACAGCGTCTGACGCTGTCTCCCCGACAGACCTGGTCTTCACCTGAGGATGGCTGCTTGCGTTGTGGCCGAAACGTCGTGAGAATTATTTTATTATGTTTTATTTTTATTATTGTATTATTTCCCTTCTACATGACTTTACCGAAAGAACTAAGAAGATGAAACTGATATCTTAAACGGTCCTGGCCCCACCGCCCTCATCATCTCGTGCTGACCATCACGGTGAAGTATGGTTAAACAACTCCCGCGACTGGCACAGGGTGAGGTGGCCTTCCTCCAATGGTCGTCATTCGAATGTGTTCATAGCTGTTTTACAACTCAGTCTGCTCAATGTCTCCTAGGTCGACTCAGCCTTAAGTATATCAACAGCATTGCGAAAAGAAAAGACGGGCAGGCATTGTATAGTGATAACACCAAGCCCTCGTGCACCTTTGCTGGCCTGAGTAGGTGCTCGCAAACAGTACTTGCCCTGGTAGTTTGTTAAAGGCTATATGAGGAATCTTTGGCTTTTGTAAATGGATTGTGTAATGCTGCTGCTGCGTTGGCAGTGGTGCACAAGCACCATAAACACAACTTCAACACATTCATCAACAACACCGTGGGTTTAAAATAAAAAAAATATATATATATAATAGGCGACATTTCAGGCAATGGCTCTTCTTCATAGCACATAGAGAGGACAGCGAGATGGAGTTGATGACGAGGGTTAGAGGCTGCACCTAACACCATGGGGCCTGATGTGAATTACTTTTTGTTTTTAATCTAGTGGCCAGTCTTGAAAATTGGCACGTGAATAGCCACTAATACAGGGTGCTTCAAACATTTTTTAACACTACCGAGAATTGTCAACAATACCAGGAGAAATGTGCCTCCGGTCTCTGAAGACCACCTGGAGAAGATTACAGGCACGTGTTGACAATGATGGCGAACAAGTAGAGACTGTTTGACTTCTTGAAGTTACTAACATACATCTGTTATCATGTTACAGAGTATTATCCGTTCTTTTTCCATTAAAAACGAAAGTCCCATATAAATGTTCACATTTTTTTTAAAGCACTTCGCACCTCCGATTACCACGGTTGGCTACGTACGGTGCAAAAGAAGTTCAACAAACATGGACACAATTGAGAAACAGGCAAACCCTTCGAGAATCAAACGAGTATTACTCCCACTGAATAAACCCCATTCATATCTTAAAGTAAATTTGTAAAAAGGTGCCTCTCGTGACACACCTTTGTGCGAACATTCTCATCGCGTTGAACGTCGCGAGCTGGAGTGCCACGCTCCCTCATGACCCCAATGACCCCAAAAGCACGTGGCGATGTTCTTGCACGAGCGGCAAATACCTCAATACGTAAATACATCGGTGGGGTGTTTTGCTTTTCCGCGCAAGCGCTTGAGAAGACGTCCCTCTGTGTTACGGCTTCCAAACTTTGACGAAGTGCGTTCGACAAAACCTGTACGTGGCACATTCACCCATGACTGATGGCATCATTATTGTACTCGTAATAATTGAAATTAAGCAAGCTACAACTGCCAATTGCATTGTTAAAAACGGATGTCCCATATATGCAATTATGGTTCATTGCATTCCTGTTGCCTCACGTACGTTTAAAAACCCGAGTGTGTGTTCAACTTACCACTAACAGAGTGGGGTGAGGTAGGGGAGCGGTGGTGCAGTGATTCGCGTAATTTTATGATTGCAGCCGCTTGAGATTGATTCCCAGCCACGGCTCAAATCTGTGGCCAGTGATTTATGAATTGGTCAAAGGTCGCTCCCTTCACCAACCAGCAATGACCAGGGTGGTGAAGTATGGTCAGCGTGGCCAAGCAAGAGCCCACGAACGATGTGGTGCGGGGCAGTCATTCATCCAGCAGTGGATTGACAAAAGAGCTGAACGCATTAAATATATAATAAACCACGAGCTACGAAGTAGTGTAATTGATGTACCACATAATCAGTTGTGCATCCTGGCAAGACTCTGCGTAATTAATTACCTAATTAGGTTACTGAATTATCGAGCCACCAGCTCTAAATTGTCTTTTCCTCGTGAGCCGTTTATAATCAGGTAATTAACAGCTAATTTACAACTGGCTACAATTACAGTGTGGATTTATACACGAGGAGTCTAAAGGGGCAGCTGCATCTCAGGATGAAACAGTGGGACATAAGCATCCTGGGCAAAGGATGTCTTCGTTATTTTGCTTGAAAGAAGCATTCAGTCATGGGCAGCATAACTGAGGAAGGTGTTGAGTCGGGATTTGTTCGGGGGGTTGGCAGGGAGGCAACAGCCCAGAATGCTGAGGGAAGGGAGTTCCAAAGTCCAAACTATGGGGGCAGCAGAGGGGAGGTCGACAGCGCGGACTCTCACTGAGCAGAGGCTGACCGGCCTTTGACATTCGCAGGCGTGGTTGCGAGTGCAAAGATTACCTTGGAGGCGAGTAGGGTGAGATGGCCCATAAGAGGCAGATGAGTGTGAGGAAGAGAGTGTAGCGAGATGATAGGGGAGTAGAGTGAGATGAGATGGGGGAGGTAGGAGAGTGCGTGGAGGGGAGTAGAGTGAGATGAGAGGATGGAGGTAGGAGAGTGCATGGAGGGGAGTAGAGTGAGATGAGAGGGGAGAGGTAGGAGAGTGCGTGGAGGGGAGTAGAGTGAGATGAGAGGGGCGAGGTAGGATAGTGCGTGGAGGGGAGTAGAGTGATATGAGAGGGGAGGGGTAGGAGAGTGCGTGGAGGGGAGTAGAGTGAGATGAGAGGGGAGAGGTAGGAGAGTGCGTGGAGGGGAGTAGAGTGAGATGAGAGGGGAGAGGTAGGAGAGTGCGTGGAGGGAAGTAGAGTGAGATGAGAGGGGAGAGGTAGGAGAGTGCGTGGAGGGGAGTATAGTGAGATGAAAGGGGAGAGGTAGGAGAGTGCGTGGAAGGAAGTAGAGTGAGATGAGAGGGGAGAGGTAGGAGAGTGCGTGGAGGGAAGTAGAGTGAGATGAGAGGGGAGAGGTAGGAGAGTGCGTGGAGGGGAGTATAGTGAGATGAAAGGGGAGAGGTAGGAGAGTGCGTGGAAGGAAGTAGAGTGAGATGAGAGGGGAGAGGCAGGAGAGTGCGTGGAGGGGAGTAGAGTGAGATGAGAGGGGAGAGGTAGGAGAATGCGTAGACGAGAGTAGTGAGATGAGAGGGGGGAGGTAGGCAGGTCAAGTAAATGGAGGATCGTGAAGATTGCAAGTTGCGACCCTGCGTTTGATCTCGGATTGGACTGGAGGCCAGTGGAGAGCTTAGATTATCTGGGTGGCATGCTCGTGTTTATGTGTGCAACCAAGGAGTTTGGTGGGATGTTAGATCAACTGGAGTTTGGAGATGGGAGATTTGGGGAAAAGAGAGACTTGAGGGATTTGGGGAGGCGGTAGAAAACTTGCGGTTGTCGATTATGAATATTATGAAGGCATGAGTGCGGTGTGTGTAACGGGTTCACGTGAATCCTGCAGCCACAAGTGGCCGCTACCGACAGTTATAACTATTGCAAACAACAAATATTTATTGTTGAATCGAATTGTGACCCTGAATCGTGACAATTCACCACATCACCAGGTGATGGAGAGGGGGCCGGGGGCATGTGAATGTTGACATCCATACTCAGTCGGGGCGCCACAGTGGTGAGATGTTAACGACCTCACCTGGTATACGGCTGGTCGTGGGTTTGATCTTCACCCTGATGCTGAGTAGGCACTGCTGGAGTTTGCATGTGTTCCCCGTGGCCGCGTGGATTTTTCTCCGTGTTCTCCGTTTTCTCACTCCACATTTAGAATCAACAATCACGCGTTTAGAGTATTTGGCTGCTTGAAATTCCCACGTGATAAGCCACTTCGTTCGGCTATCATTTGTGACAGCCAGGACGCTTCTGGCAAAGTGCTGTATAGCTCAGTGGGCCTTACCTGGTCAAATAGAAATAGTAGTATCACGCTGAATGGGCACGAACGCTGCTGCCCTCACTGAGCAAATTGACCTTTTATTCCAAGCGGTCGCCTTCCCTTGACAGTGACAACGACGGCTTTCACCGGGCAAATCGTCGCAGCGCCCCGCGGACGCATCTGCAGCCCGACTTTCTGAGAGCCAGCGACGCAAATCCCACCGCGTGGAAATGCCCCGCGGCTACGAACGCAGCTCTCGCTCCCTCCGCCACTGCTCCAGCTCAAGTCACGACGTGTGAACCCCCCCCCCCCCTACCACTCCCCCCGGTGGCCCAGCCGAGACTGGGCCACCGCTAAAAAAACTAAAGCAACCGCGAATAAATAAATAGACAAATAAGTAAATAAATAACAAGCAAACCCGGGGGAGGGGGTGGATGCAAATGACACGACGGACAGGAAACAACAAAGACGAAAGAAAAAGTAAACGTGTTTGTTTCCACACATCCGCTTGAACTGCGACTAAAGTTGCTACCCCTTGCAACGGGCTTGTATGGCGGAGTACTCGGACGAGAGCGATGACACGCAGCAACGTGGTCAAGCGAGTTGCCTTGGCCACGCTTCTTCATCACGCTGGTCAGAGCCAGTTGGTCAAGACGGGGGAGCATAGGGAGCAGCAGTGGAGATCGCTGCGCTGCCCTCTGCTGCCCACCAAGTAGCCCCGCAGCAGCCCTGGCAACGCTCTGACGTGCATGTCGGTCTCTAAACGAAACTAAAACTATTTTTTATTTTACCAGGTAAGGCCCACTGAGCTATCTACACCTCTTTGTCAGAAGCGACCTGGCCACAGGTGATAGCTCAACGAAGGGGCATATCGTGTGAAAATTTATGTCGGCCAAATACTCCGAACGCATGTTTTCAAAACGTGGAGGGAAAAACCAGAGGACCCGGAGGAAAATCCACACGACCACGGGGAGAACATGCAAACTCCAAATATACAGGCGGCAGGGTCGGGATCGAATTCACACAACCTCCTGTATACCAAGCGAGGTAGTTAACATCTCGCCACCGTGGCGTCCCAAAGGCTGAGATGGAAAGTTCTTGGATAGTCACCCATTCAAGAACTCCACAGGCTCAAACCTCCTTAGCTTGCTTTCGAGATCTGGTGAGATCTGACGGGGAGAGGTTATTGAACAACTCGAGGCGCGAGACGAGAGAGGGGTGCTGTTAGTGCGGCTTTCGAGAAACAATGTTCCACTGTGCTCACCTCCCTGGCAGGAAACCTCTGACAGTGGAATACTCCCCTTCTGAAGTTTGTCAAAGTAATTCATTGGATGGATTTTTTTCCCTTTTTTTCACCCAGAGGCTATGGTTGTGGGGTTTCGTTTTTGTGAGCAAATGGAAATGTTTACCCGCTCCGGCTTGGGCCTTTACTGCGTCGTCGAAACGCAAGCCGCCATAAAGAAACGGAGCGCTTTAAATTTAAGAATAAATAAAATAAACCGTACATCAATGGGAGCTAAACTGCATAGCTAGCACGGTAATTGCCAAGACAAACATTCTAAAACAGCTCCCAACGCGACGTAAAAAAATCATTGCGCAAAGTTACCGAGCTGAGAAATTGAGTGGCGTGCTCACCAATGCAAACACGGCCCTCCACCCACGAAAATGTTGTATCGCTCTCGCGTTACCCTCGCCAATTACAAAAGGGCCTCGCTCAAAACTTATTACGGCCCCGAGGGGCGCCGGTCAGGATTTGGTAGTGGGGGAGAGGGTGGGGGCGCCCGCTGCGACACTCACCGGGGCTGGCTCCGCTTGGCGGTGGTGCGGTCACCTCCAGATGGGGGGCCCCCGTCGGAGGTGGGGGCGGCCGCGTGGGCCTCCACGTGCCTCGCTGTCCTCTCGCCTCGAGCTGGGCCCTCGCCTCGGCCTGCTTGCGCTTGTTGCCCGGCGCGCCAGACTTCCGCTCCCTCGCGTCGTGAAGGTCGCCGCGGCGCGTCTCCAGGGGGTGCTTTTCCCCGTTCGCTCGTGACCTTTTGGGCGCCTTCGTGGCTTTGAACTTCGACGGTGATTTCGGCGACGGTTTAGACGATGGTCTTGACGCCTCCTTGTTGCCGGCTTTGACGGCGCCAAACTTTTCAGAGAAGGTTTGGTTCCTGCCTCGCTCCAAGGCAGTAGTCTTCTCTTCCACGTGGCCGGCCTCCTCCTCCTCCCCACTCTGCCCATCCTCCCTGCCGGCCCCACCGTGTTGCGCCTGCTTCCTGGGCGCCGTTGTTCCGTCTCCGTGCAAGGGGAGAATAACCGACGCGGGGGTCGGGCTATACCTAAGCGAGGTTTGTGGCGCGCGCCCGCCGTCGCCGCCGTCGTTCAATCCTCCGGCCGGCACCAGCGGCTCCGGCGTTGGGGTCACGCTCTCGACAGCACCTCTCGGTTCTCCATTGGGCGCCATGCCGTCCTTGTAGAGTGGCAGCACGAGCGGCGGGAGACGTTCCGCGCTCGCCTGGGAGACTCCGCCAGCCGGCGAAGCCCCCCCTGTGTGACCGCCACCGTTCTCGTTGTCGCTGCTGCTCTTGTCGTCGCCGTCATGGTCGTGGTCGCCGTCGTCGCCGCGCTCGGTGCCATCTCCGCCGGATCGGCATCCGGGCTCCGGGTAGCACAGGAGCTCCCCGCCCACGTCGGGGCAGTGGCACACGCGGCAGTCGGGCAGGCGGACGGTGAAGCCGGCGTCGTACTCGCGGCCGTCGGGCGCCACGCAGCCGAGGCGCGCGCACTCGGGGCACGCGTCCGGCGGCGCCCGCACGTCCACGCAGCCCGGCGGCAGCTCGGGGCACGGCATGAAGCGACAGTCGATGGAGCCGCCCCCTGCCGGGCACCGGCACTCCGTGCTGCCGTCGTCGACGAAGTAGGAAGCCCCTTCCGGGACCTTGGACGCACATGCGGGGGAGAGGCAACACTCCACGAGGTTCACATTTAGTACGTACATATGTACCTTGAACTTATTTCGCACCGTACGTCGCCAACCACGCTAATCAGAGGTGCTGGCGGGGAAGGACAACAAACTAAACACAAAAAGCAGTTCTAAAGAAGTGAGTTTATCAATCTAGATTTTTAAATGCATAGCTTTGATGGCTTCCTAATGTCGTGGTGTTATTTCACTCGGACAACTTTTTCGTTTCTTCCATGTCACTTAATTTGTACAGAACTCCTCGCGTTCAACACCACGCGTCTCCGTCACAACTCCTTCTCTTGTACTGCTCGTCTGTACAGCTAGCCTGCTATGTTTCCCTCTGCTAGCTTCTCCACTGCTAGCCTCTCACTATACACTCCGCTAGCTTCTCCACTGCTAGCCTCTCACTATACACTCTGCTAGCTTCTCCACTGCTAGCCTTATCACCCTCACACTTAGGATTCCTCGAGCCTCTCTACTGCTAGCCTGTCTACCCTCACTCCTCCAACCTCGCCCCTGCCTCCAGCAGGGGATCAGCCAACACTGCTGGAGAGGACGAGGTGTGGAGAGTGGGGACCCGGACTTCTCTTGAATTCACTCTTGTCTTCACTCCAACCAACTCAACCCCTCTCGCCTCACACGTTCCCCTTTTATCCTCCTCCTCATTAAGTGACCCCAGATGGCCCTCATTAGGCCAGCGTCCTCCCCACACCTCACGCACGTGGTTTCCCTATTATCACCACTATCTCTCGCCTCCGTGGCGCCTACTCCGCGTTTGCATTTGCAGCCAGCCAATCACTGCCCTCTTTCCCTAATTGCTGGCATCTCTTTGTCTGCTTTCACCCAGGCCACCCGCCTGCACCTGCTTGTCCTTAGCTGACCTCACTGTCTGCAACCCCGTACATAATGCAACTGCTGTTTGCAAACCCTGCACGCAATACGCCATTACACTAATATAGGATGAAAGAGCATTCCATGTGGCCATAGAAGCGTATCTGAAAGCGTGCGATGCAGTGACCGTCTATCATGCACATTTAATATGCCTGCGTGATAAACAGGGTTGTGCGTGGTATGGTAAAATAATCCTTGAGGCCAGCGTAACGTGACGAGACCCTAGTATCTGGCAGTGTGTTGACAAAAGAAGGCTTTACCTGCCCATGTAAGGTTGCAAGAGATGTAATGTGTCTGTAATTGAGTAAATACGTCACGGGATTCACGTGAATATTTTTTGTCACAGCAGAGGTGTGTTAAGGGCCCATTCTGACCGGAAGGAACTATGGGGACCAACATTTGTTCTCCTTGCTAATCTCAAGGAGGAAGACTTTCCTGGAGACTGCAATAGCCGCGTAGGTTTTGACAGTCGTGCTGCTCTACGGCTCTCCGATGTGTTTTCTGGTTGTACCACGCGCTGTTCGGCAATATGGCCAACTTTTCGATGCACGTGCCGAACTGCATCCAGTTCCCAAAGAAGCTGTGGTGGCTATGCACGCGGCCTGTAATACAGCACTGTGGAGGTTGCGAGGGTTGATGGATCACCACACAGATGTTGTGAAACTCCCCTCCCGTGGGGATCGAGGGGGTGCCATGTCCTGGCTCACCAGGGCAAAGCAATAACCACCACCTGTTCCATCTGTATGGGACAGAGTGTATCCTCCTTCCATCGCAGTATGGGGTTCATTCTCATTAGTAAGGGGATTGTTGGTGCAGTGGTTATCGCTGGGTTATGAACTCTGACCTAAGACTGATTCCTGGCAAACGTTAACAGTGGTGAATGATACCTGGACCGATCCTGGGCTCCCCACCCCCTGCCTTTACAAATCCCTACTGACCAGTGTGGTGAAGTATGGTGGAAACAACCCCCACAACCAATACACGTGGAGCGGCCTTCATCCCGTTGTGGCTTTGACAAAGGGCGAAACATTCTAATGGGAGGTGACAGCGACTCATTAGTGTGGCATTTGTTGTGGACTGAACCCAGCAGTATGGGGTTCAGTCTCGTTAGCAATTCACACGGACACCCACACGCAGGGGTGTGGGGACCCTGCCCTGTGAAGGCATGCGAGGAGACGGTGAGGGCCCAACTCCTGTGACCACCAAGGAATCGTTTTTCCCCGGTTGAGAGTGAGCGGCGGTGGCATTGGAAGACTTGCTGCACGCCGAGCTCAATTGTCAGCCATTTGTGGATCAAATTTCTGGTGCTCCGGTTTCCTCACACATGTATAAACCCTCATTAATGGACTAAAAAAACGATTTAATATATTGAGGACTGCAGAGCTTGGGCAATTGGTGGCGCCGGCTCACTGCGTAGCTGCTGATGCTGCCGTCCCGCTCGTCCAGAGTTCCTCTTCGCGCCTCTGAGTCGTTCTCTCTCTCTCTGAGAGCGAGCGAATACTTGTGCACGTTGTAAGTTGAAAGCATATATACACGTAATGTTCACCATGAGCTAGATTACCCTGGCAATGGTCATATGTGACTGCTCCAATGGGTCGCCCATGCCAAGATCTTCGTCTAGAAACCAAGTGCCTCGACAATGCATGCCAACACTGCATTATGCAACGCGATAAAACACCCGCTCTGTACCTTTATAGGATCTGGCCCCACGGCATTGGCCGCCCTGCTATCGGGATACTGCAATTCTCAATTATAGCAAAAAATCATATAGTCACCGTGATACTGTATGTGTATGGGTGTGGGGAGCGGGAGTATAGCGGTTAGCGCGCTGTGCTACGAACCCGGCGACCCGAGTTCGATTCCCGCTCAAGGCCAAAACTAGTGACGATGATCTGAACCGGTCATGGGCCTCCCCTAGGTCGACTCAGCCTCAAATGAGTACCTGGTGTGGTGTGTAAAGATCGACACTGGGGAGACAATGGTGGCCGGGCGTGGTGATGGCCACCCACCCTCTCGCGTGCCGTTCCGGCCTTCATAGGTGCTTGCTAACAGCACTTGCCCCAACAGTCTGTTAAGGGGGATCTCTGTGTTTGTCTGGGTGTTTTCCATCATGACAGAAATACAGAAAGCCAATGTGGGGATATGAGCTACGGTGATGGAATGGGCTCGCACTGACCCTGCTGGTTAATATTTAGAGCCCTTTTGTCCATCCACTGCTGGATGAAAGCCTCCCCCCGTACGTGGGTCAATGCGTATCAAGGCAGGCAACGTAGATGCGGGAACATAGTGCAGTACAACAATAGATGTCACCGGACTGCAAAATGCAATGTAGTCCCCACAAGCAGCCTGTAAACGTCTGTGTTTTATGCATGTTAATCGCCAATCCGAGCACTAAGCAGGCTCAAACCTACTTAGTTTCGGAGATCTTACAATATCGAGCACGTTCCGGGGTGATTCGCTCATGAGACTCTGGTCGGGCACGAAGTGGCCAATCACATTTACAAGCTGCGAGAGCCCAAATGGCGCTCATGTTCAATGTTACGGTTTGCCGTGTTCTGCATGCCATGCTGTAGTCCCGTAAACCGTGAAATGGGCCACGTTTAATCAGACAGGTGACGGCAGATCTCTGCCACGCGTGACAAAACGCTGGTCAATTCTCTCAGCACAGCCGAGACGTGCAGGCCAGCACAAATCCTCTTTACGATTGATGCGCAAAATGCACTTGAACAATCGTCATCAACTGGACGTCTGTGAAAAAGAGCTTCAGGGCTCACTATTCCTCCACCACAAAATACATATTCTGATAAACGCGTGCCTTCCCGGTAACCCACAAGATCGCGAGCCAACGTTCTTAACCACTGCCGAACGAAGGCCCTCTCAACGAGCGTCCGCGCCATCTCTAAACGGGTGGGGGCCGCACGTGCGGCTGGCTGCAGGGGGTTCGGCGTCGGCGTTCACCTTGCCGTTGGTGAACCCGGCGGCCACGCAGTCATAGTACTGGTAACCGCGGCAGGCGCAGCCGTGGCGCAGGCACGTGGCGCAGCAGGCGCCGGGCTCCAGCGTCTCCTCCACGCAGCGCTCGTCCTCCACGCACTCCACGCCCGTGCAGTCCCCGCCGCCGCCGAGCGCTGGACCCCTGGCCCGAACACCGTCGCCACCGCCGTCACCGTCGCCACCGCCGTCACCGTCCGACGCCGGCGCCGAGTCGCCGAGCGCCAGCGCGCAGCACGGGCGGAACGCCGACGGGAGCACGAGGTGGAGGAGGAGGGAGAGCGCGACGCCGGCAAGGAGGCCGGCTGGTTGGTGCGGCTGGCTTCTCATCGTGCTTGGGCGGCTAGGGAGCCTCAGGGGCTTCCCAACTTTTGCGAGTGGCGTCCGTCTGAATTAGCCAGGGCAGAGGGAAAGCCAAGGGGATTGCGATCAGTTCAACACTGGTGTTGGGGACGTTAAGTCTCTGGCCGCTGCGTCAGCTTTGACGATGTTGGTCGTCTCCACGTGGAATTGCGTCCATACGGCTCCATGCCAACCCGCTGCCGGGTGAGGGCCTCGGCACACAGTGAGGGCGGTGAGGGTTGTGCGACTCTACTTCACCACGCCAGTCGGTGCAGGTTTGAAATACAATAAGGTGAGAGTGCAGTACAACAGTGCGATATTCTGTACTGCCCTCTGCTGCACCCAGCACGTAGCCCCGCGGCTGCCTACAGCGACCTTCCCCGAACCTCCGATTAGCACGGTTGGCTACGTACGTTGCGAAAGAAGTTCAACATGCATACAACGTGGAGTACATGGCACCCATCAGTCCAACAACTGCCCGGCGGACTGAACCAACCCCACTCAGCTTCTGACATCAGACGAGATTGGGCACGTTTCGACTGATTTAGTCGCAGGCTCTCTGTATGTACTGGGAATTAAATGGGCACGCGGCCCTTGTTTATAGGGCTGCAGGCGAGTAGAGAACAAGGAATAATGGAATCAAATGCAGCCCTCGTGTGTATGTGCACACAAAAGGCAAAGACAAAAATCCACAGTATATCCTTAACAGACTGTTGGGGCAAGTGCTGTTTGTGAGCATCTATGAAGGCAGGCACGGCACACGAGGGTGTGGGTGGCCAACAACACGCCAGATCGCCTTTGTCTCCCCAGTGGTGATGTTTTTACACAACGCACCAGGTACTCATTTGAGGCTGAGTCGACCTAAGGGAGGCCCAGGACCGGTTTGGATAATCGTCACTCGTGTTGGCCATGAGCGGGAATTGAACCTGGGTCGCCGAGTTTGTAGCGTAGCGTGCTAACCTCGACACTACCGCTCCCCACTTTGTATGTATGTGCACACATACGCATACACACATGCATTAATTAGTATTATTCTTGTGCTTGTATTCCAAGGAAAGCCTCACTATATCTAAAGACTTTTTTTAAGGAGGGCCCTACCAGGTTTTCACAGTAATAGGCGATGTTGCTGCTGCTGTATGTAATCCCAATTGAGTAATTTTCAGGTTTTTTTTTGTATAATTGAGATGTTCGACCAATACCAGTGACATTGTGTGTGTGCCATGGTGGCAAAATGTGAAATACCTCGCCAGGTGAATAGGGGGGTTTGCATGTTCTCCCCGTGGTCGCATGGATTTTTCTCCGGGTCCTCCGGTGTTTCCCTCCATATTTAGAAAAATGCATTTAGAGTATTTGGCTGCAATAAATGTCCACATGATAAGCAACATCGTTGAGCTATCATTTGTGGCTAAGTCGCTTCTAAAAAGAGCTATATGGCTCAGTGGGCTTTAATTGCTAAAAAATAAAAAAAATTGAATTTTTTTAGCTATGGGAGGAAACCAGAGCCCGGAGGAAACAGAGGGGGGGATATACAAACTCCACAAATAAAGGCATCAGAGTCAGGTATCGAACCCAGGACTTTAATGCCGCAAGGCACGTGTGTGTACTTGATTACAAACGTAAACACTTTCAAGCATGGTGTGTTTACGATGCCCACGGACGTTAGAATCAGTGGGTCAGTAGAATCCTTTAATCTGCCATATAACGACCAATCCGATATATATCTTGGAGTATTTAAATTTGACTATGCACACGAACATCCCACTCCTGTTGGACGCAAGAGCCTCAACATAAAAATGCAATGAAGAATATGCAGAAAGTCGCCTGGACCATAACTGTCTCAGAGTTCTTGCAGTTATTCAATCTCAGCCAATAACCCTCAGGGGATTGAACAACAGCACTCCACAAACACTCGACTTTTTAAACAACGCCATCCAATTGAGTTATTAGACGCGCGCGGAACCCATCCCGTTAAAATTTCACCATCGAGACGTTTCGCGAAATGTGTTTTATGTTTATTTTCTTGCGCATCATTAATAGGAACTTACCCAAGGCTGCACGCGGACTCCAAGATCGTTCTTTCAAGACATGAAATATTAACTGTGCCTTGCCATCCTTCACAAATGCCAAATCTGAAGCCATCTGCAAGACTTATGCACCAGTGTGAAATGCCTGTTGTGTTTGGCTTTGCATTTTGAGCACATATTACTCGAGCCGGTGCAGAATTTATTTTTGTCCGTCTTTCTTCACAGAGACAGACGACACGTAAAACGAAATGAACTCGGAGCATCTGAGATACTGACCAGAGACCCCAATATAGCAGCAAATCACATGGCGGGACAATGTGAAGCCCACATGAGTGACCAAGGTTTTTTTCTTTTGAGACATCAACTGAGCCAACAGGAGGAAAGAAACAGAACACCACTAGGCAATGTCAACACTCCCCATCAACTAAAATACAATTTTTTATCTAAGATTAGATTAAATCCAGCCGGCTCTCTGCGTGACGAAAGAAAACTGATCTCGGGCAATTTTTTTCCCTCTTTCACAAAACCACTTTGTAAGTCAGCAAATTTCATTTCTCAAAATGCCTCGTGTATAATGCGCCGCGAGGAGGGTTGGTTCCAAAAACGATCGCACCAAACCAGTTTGTTACCTTTCGTGCACACGAGCTCCTATCAGCGGTGGCTGTTGACGGAAAAAAATATTTTCTTACACACCACCAGGCATTCATCGGACAACAAAGCCAACGCGAGAAGCGGCATACCGGTTAGGAGAAGGCGTCGCAGCTCAAGCGTCCCTCCACCTCCACGTGGCTGCCGGCGGGTGCTTCAAAACAAATCTGCTTCTGACTAAAATCCCCTCTGAAGAGGTGCAGACGAAGCCGTGACGAGAAGGACGCAGCCCGCGCCACCGCCGCCGTGCGCTTGGACAGATGACAGCGACTTGGACGCCCGCTGGACACCCGAGAGGCGTACGTCCTGGCGAGCGCAAATATTTTCAACGCGACGGGGGTAGATGTGTCACTTCCCTCCCTCTCCCCCCTCTACCCACCAAAGACGTGGTGCTCAGGAAGGCCGGCTAGCTAGGTGCGGGGAGGGGGGGTTCCGAGCGAGGGCTCCGAGACGGTGGTTGTGGTGGTGGTGGAGTGGTGCGGAAAGGATTTTGGGAGCTGTTATTTTTTTTGGGTGGAGCAGAGGGCGTGAGTGTTCACCCGCCGTTGGGATTTGCCGTCTCCACCTCCTAAATCGCCACCCCCCCCCGCCCCAACCGACCACACTCCTTGCCCGGCCAGTGGAACGTGATGACCACACGTGAGGCGTGGCACCCAGTGGTGGCCCTGCAAGGAGGCACGCCCAAAGGGTCAATTGTTACGTAAGTTCAATCAGAGCGGCGTTGTTATCTGAAACGGCAATTACAGTTTTGAATTGCAATTCATTACCAACGATGCAATGAGAATTGTCATTGATCCCTGCCTTGCGAGATGCCCGATGGACCAGAAGTTGGTTAACAAGAATCAACAAATTATGTAAAAAAAAATCACAGCTGAACTATTTACTGGCAACACTACTGCATGGGTTTTGTGGTTGTGCTGTTTAAGTGTCCGACGTGTTTTTTGGGTTCCCAGTCAAAACATTCCAACGTTGGGTCGACGCTGGCATATGGCTGGAACAATTAGGCACGACGTCGATGTTTCGCTCCGCATGATGGGAGCTTCTTCAACTCAATTCCGGAAGAATCTCCTGGGACGTGGCGCAAAACGTCGGACATCGTGCCGAACAACACGCGGCTGTGACCCGAAAATGCTTTGAAAGGTGCATGCTAAAACTGCTGCAGCCTTCTAGCAATGCAAACATCATCTTTAGTTTTGCACAACAGCCTTCTTCAGTACAATTTACAAGGCTGCATTATTCCTTTGCCGAACCCATGGCATCTGTACCAAATCCATTAAATCATTTAAAAGAAAAAGCTTCTCACGTGGGGCCACACACACACACGCACCACCCAGCACACAGGAACGACTGGCAGAACACACGGAGCTTTATGTACACTAAAAGTACACACACACAGCCCCGTTCTGTATTGTGTGGCGCGTACAGGCAAGCGGTTTGCAGTGCTTTAAGTGAGAACGGGTGTATTTGTGCGTGCAAGTTGCATACAATGCGAGCTAATGTGGAGAGTGTAGCACCAGAGCCCGGCGCTTGCGAGCGTAGACTTCACTCCGCCTCCCAATGTTTATTTGCGTTTCCTTCTCTCCCACAATTAAAGGGGCGCACGCGTAAACAAGCCTCTTCCAGAGCTCATTAATAAAGAACTCCGTCCATTGGGCTAAGTGGATGTGTGGCTCTCTGGGTACACTGACATGTCCACGTAAAGCAGCCTTTTTGTCCCTCCACTGCTGGATTACATCCCCCCACCCCCCAGGACGTAGAGGATCATAGGGAATGGCAATTTGACCATAATACACAACGCCGAGCTTGTAAAGACCAGGAGTATAGACATGATAATATTAATTACTTATTTATCCAGGGAAGCCACACTGAGTTGTATGACTCTTTTTCAGAAGGGGCCTCCTACATTGGGATTTTAATCTGAGATGTGTTCTGCCAATTCACAAGTGGGAAGAAACCGGAGGGCCCAGAGAAAACCTGTGCATGCGAGGGGGCAACGCTCTATCGCCGTACAGATTCAAACTGATGGTGATTAGCCCACTTGATGTACCGTCACATCTTGGCTAGCCAGGGTATGATACCTCGATGCTCTTCAGGAGGGAGCTTTACAACATTGGGGCGATCCATCAACCCTCATCTTCACAGTGCTGGACTACAGGCCACGCGCGGAGCCACCACCGCTTAGACGTATGGCACAGCAGTTGATGTTGCTGGCCCATCTTCAACTGCCCACTGCATAACCCCGAAACCCCATGACAACGCATTTGTGTAAAGTGGTAACCCAACCGAGTGCTGTCCAGGCTGGGGCCTGCTTAGCTTCCGATATCCGATGAGCTGGCGTGCATTCCAGGTGACTTGATCATGCTCTTTTATAGCGCTGTGTACACATCGTAATAAGCAACATATACCAATGTGCTGAAAGAAAAACTTTTAACAAGTGTCTAAAGTATTACCTGCTATGACACACGTGGCTCCAGACACATGGACGCTGGCAAAGCACTGGGAGATGGAGAGAGGAACGCGCAAGTTAGAGGCATCATATTGACTGGGCAGGATATGTCCCTGGAAAGGATGATGGCCCGGTGATCGAGACTCAATCCATTGAAAATCAAAGGAGGGAACACACCTGAAAAGACATCCATCAAGAGACGGATCAATGAAACCAGCTTGGGTGCAGGAGCCACATGGGTTGTTGCTTTACACAGCTTCGGGAGGCCTTCACGAAGCAGTGGATAGATCGTGGCTGATGAGTATAATTATCGCTAAATAAGTATGTTACGCAAAAAAATACGTACAGGTACGTATGTACAAATTCCTTAAAGTGGGATGAAAACTCGTGCACCCATATTCAACACTCAACAAATTAACTTTACAACATTCTCTGTAACAATCCCCAAACTTACACACAGGCCCTTTCCATGTCCCATCCCCACCCACATCAGATAAAAACAAAATTACACTACTGTACACATACATACATTCATCCAGTGATGGCCCGATACGGACAGCTGCAACTGGACGGGCCCCAGAAACATGCGGTCTCACTGCCGGAGTTAAGCAATCGAATATGCGCCCATACACAACTATTCAACGTTAAGAGCATTCATCACCCGGGCTTGCTGTACCACGTGGAATTGTGTTCATGATTAACCACGTACAGCCAACCGGACTCCAGCTTTTAAGATGCTGCCAGGTTCCCCACGCCGGCGCAGTGGAGGCCCTCAAACCGCACATCGCTTACACAGCGGTTCCACCCCCACGAAAATGAGAGCCTGGCATCAAGCGCATTAAAGTTGAACTCGGTGTTGTGTCCGGGCATATCAACAAAATATGTTTAGGTCCATCAGCGGGTCAATATTAGCCGGCAGCAAGCACTTGTTTAAGCAAACAAACTCTGGACCATCCATAATACGGGTTTTTTTGGGGTTAGATCGCGTAAATATCATACAATCTGAGTACCACGTTTCGCCAGTAATTACAACCAGCATCATCAGGCGACAGCCAGATTTGTGAAGTCCTGCTGTTTCGTTCCTTAACTAGAGGAGAGGCATCGATGTGGTGACCACACTTGTGCCCTCTTCTTCTCTGGACCAGTTCCAACCTTCTGGGTCTCATCAGCAGCAGTGTCAGGCTTGTTGAACAAATGCTGCTGGATCGCCAGATGGTACTTTATCAGCAGCATAACTAGCGTGGGGGCAGGGTGTGCCTTGATCCCCCCCCCCCCCCCCCTGCTGGCCAAAGTTACGAGTTGGGCCCCCTTGACAACCAAGATGAGTGCCCCAACAGCGTTAAATGTTCGAGACCGTGAGCGTAACGATGTGATAAGGCAAGAGGAGCAGCGATATATCGCCGAGGTGCGACCGTGCTAATCGAAGTTGCGGGCAAGAGCATTTAATAGATTGGATCACGTTCAACAAACCCCAAAAAATCAAATCCCATCACGCTTGGAGGTAGCTCAGCAAGCATGGACGTCCAACCCGGAAGCGTGACATTGTTAGAAAGGGGGGCATGCAACACACTCAGTGGAGAACCCAGTACAGTAAATGTTAAACGAACTTTATAGGGTACACATTTCACAGACACGCTTATAAATGTAATGCTGAGCCGCTGGTGTTAATGCTGAGCCACTGGTGTTACATATGGGGCACTGTGGTAGCGAGATGTTAACTCCCTCGCCTGTAATACAGAAGGTCGTGGGTTCGATCCCGACCCTGACGCCTGCTGTATTTTTTGAGTTTGTTCTCTCCCATGGTCACGTGGATTGTTCTCCGGGTCCTCCGGTTTTTCTCTCCACAATTAAAATCAACATCACGCATTTAGAGTACTGTATGAGGCTGATATAAATGTCCACGTGATATTCCACTTCGTTGAGCTATCATTTGTGGGCAGGTCGCTTATGAAAACGAGGTATATTGCTCAGTGAGCCTTACCTGGTAAAATAAAACAAAATTAAAAAAAATTTGTTAAATATACCAACATTTTTGACTTCATGAATTTAGAAGGGAGCTCAGCTCCTACCAAGCCCGCCAGTAACACTCTTGGGCTGCGTTTAGAGTATTTGGCTGCTTAAAGTTCCGCGTGATAAGCCACGTGGTTGAGCTATCGTTTGTGGCCAGGTCGCTTCTGAAAAATACCTACATAGCTCAGTGGGCTGTTGCACTCAGCTCCTCCAGGCTTGCCAGCCAGGCAGCCCATCTCTCCCCGCTGCAACAAAATGAGCAGAGCTTGGCGTGGTCATCAGCGAGGGAGAAGTGTCTTCCTTGCCTTTGAACGGCTGGAGTGAGCGTGGGAGCACCTAAGCACTCATCTCATCGGTGTGCGAAATCGCAGAAGGGAGAGTGTCGCGAGGTGTGGGCAGACGCGGCCCTGTGACCGCAAACAAAATGCGGCATTGAAACCACACTGCCGGCCAATTGGCCAAGCCGCTTCGGGCAGTGGTGTCACTCACAGCCCCCCTCCACCCCCTCCTCGCCCGCCACTCCGTTCATTGCCAGTTCTCAAGTCAATCAAGGGAGAGGCTGTTTAAGCGGGCAATTAGTATCGGGGCATTGTGGGGGGTTGGGGGGGGGTAGCGTAATTGGGGGCTCTACTGACCGGCTGCAGCTGTGTAACTCGTCACTGAACGGGTGACATATGAAAGGGGTTCAGTGCGACGGGGTGTGTGAATGCGTCACGACCAAGAGGCACCAACAGCAGCAGCAGCCTCGTATAGTGTGCGCCTGGAACCTCCGCGGATTGTGAAACGAGTTCAATTCATCACACCTCCCAACCCAAGCCGTCCGCCCCAACCTCTGTGATTATTCCGTCCGCGCGCGTTCCACGTGCGCGCGCTGCACACGTGACGCTGCGTGCGAGTCGTCGCCCGATCGTGCAAGATGATGTTAGCCTCATCAATAAAAGGGGGGGCGGGCGTTTCGCATGACCCTATACGATAGCCAATGGGGTTAATCGATCGAATGGATCGCTTGCAAATGAACCGACGCGATGGTTGACCCTCGATGAATCAGAACTCGTCAGAATCAGAATCTCTATTTAGACTGGAGGAAGAATCCCATGAGCTATGAAGCTCTTTGTCGCAGATTGTCCTGCAGTCCGGGCGGGTCTAACATGGCTCTCGGAGCCGTGGCTGCGGTCACACTCGTCAAAGCCTAAGTTGATTGTTCCTTCACTAAACACAAATAAAATACACAATAACATGATTTTAAAAAAAGTTCAAATAACATAATAAAAACAATAAAAGCATGTTATTTCCCTTTAATACTGAGGATTGAGGTCAACGGTGATGACGATGGCATTGATGATGATGATGATGAAGTAATGGGTGAGGTGGTTGTTAGAAAGAAGAGGCGTTTGGCCCATCCTCTTGGTTGCACGCTTAGGGGCAATGATTAAGGGCACAATTAATGCAAATAAACAATAACTTAAGGTCAAGAAACGCGGAATAATACGTAGCTGTACGCCAACGTACACGCACTACAACAGTCACTATGCGAGAGAGAGATAGGGAAGAGAGTGGTGGCAGGAGCTGGGAGATGAGACGATGCGGGTGATCTGAAATCCCAAGTGCCGGTCGCCGTGCTCAACCGCGGATACACAAAACTCCACTCCGTGGTTAGCAAATTGGTATGCCGAAGGAAAACCGTGGATACATAAACATCGTGGATGCTAAAGACGGCCTTTGTGAGGGAATGCTGTATATAAAGGCGACGTTTGGGGTTTTTGGGCCTTCTTCGCTGTTATGCAGAAGGTCCATTACCTGAAACGTCGCATATTGCCATATTCTCCAGATTTTAAGAAAACTCAGAGAGTTTGACGCACCACTAACGTGTGGCCGGTGGCAATAAAACAATGCAAATGTGGTCTCACACGCACACAGTGATCGGATTATAAGCAGCACGCCAAACTTTGTCTTATCATTCAGAAAGTACAAGATATAGCGTGTCCGCTGAAGGGCGGTGCTATCGATGAATGCGTTGAGTTATTGTTATCAGTCTATGGGGATAGCGTGAGGCACAGTGCAGTACGGAAGAGGCTTGTTGCGTGCCCCAGTCGCCCCCTGCCCCCCACCGGCCCTGGACACTAACGGGGGTTCCATTGCTTCTCTCGCGATGCACAGCCGTGCCCGGTATAGGGGCACGCCGCGGCATCTGGTTTTCATTTAGAGGAGTCTGCAAGCGGATTCTGCAAGCGTGGCTTCGTGAAATTAACTTTCGCTCCAATGCCGAGTTCAAAGAGAACGATCTTTGTGGGAGGATGAACTCGAAGGCCCACTTAAGAGTGCGGTTGTAAAAAATATTGTGGGTTCCTTTAAGTGTCTTCGTTGCCTTTAAATAGACGTCTGCCTAAGCTCGTCTGTAGTTTCAGCCAACTGTGATTCATCGATGGGCGTATTGATAAGGCTGGGCTGGCTCAGGTGGCTTTATTCACACCTTTAACTTTCTTATTATATCCCCATCTCATCTTTTGGGTATTCCTCAAATACTTAGCGTCTTACGTACAAAGCTCCTCGAGACTGGACCCACAAAGCTTCATGTTGATCAGTTAACAAGCATCCCTTTGGTGGAGTCATCCACAATTTAACACCAGACTGCTTCTCCTACTGACAAACCCAAATATTCACTTCTCCTTGAACTCTTTCGGCCAGTTTGTTAATTAACTTTAACTCAGCACACCTACTATTTAACAATACTTTCAACTGCTAAAATTAAGTTTTCGTTCACTCTCGAAGAGAGATAACGACTCAGAGGCACGAGGAACCAGACAAGAGGGGAGCCATGCGGCGAGCTGGCACCAACAGTTGCCCAAGCTCTGTGGTCTTCTAATATATGAAGATATTTTCAGCCAGCTAATGAGTGTTCACATTGTGTCGTCACCTAAAATATGGGTAGCGTGATGACGTAGGGAATGGTGCATTGCGACATGAACCCGGCGGCCTATATTGATTTCCGGTCACGGATAACATTAGTGGCGATATTTAAACAAGTTGCGGCCATGCTCTTCACCAACCCGCACTGACCAGCGTGGTGAAGTATGATTAAAAAACCACCACGAGTCGCAACGATGGGCCACCGTTGGCGCGTGGTTGGCATATTTTGACGAACGTTGGACCAACGTTCCATTCGCCAATGGAGGGATTAACAAGAAATGATGTGTACGTGTACAAGTACCGAAGATGCAGACTCAAGAAACGTTCCGCAACCACCACAGCTCTTACCATGTATGTGCCTTCCTGGGCTGTGTCCAACACAAGTTCGACGTGTGACGAATGAGAGGGGAAAAAAGATGTTATACGTTTTACCAAGCTCATTATTATGTTTTTGTAAATACCGCTTAGACGAGAGCGGGTTGGCGTACTTTGTGAAGATGAACTTGACAATGAAAGGTTAACTTCCTCATGTTTACAAACAAGACAGTTGCTTAATAAGTGTCTAGCATTTACCTGCAGTGACATACGGTTCAAGTCGTGGTAGTTACGACCACGTGATGTTAGGATGGGCTCTACCAAGTGCGGGTGAGAAGAGAGGGAATTGTAATGACGGTACTTTTCATCGACACCAGTAGCGATGGGTCTACGAAATGTAACACGTTTACAGTGCTGTGTATCCATCACTCGTTTTTCATGAAAATTCTTATGGACAATTGAAATATTTGAAACGAGGGAATTGTTTTTAGGTTTTTTTCTTAGGGGCCGTCTATAAATGACGTCACGCACCTCGAGGGGGGGGGGGGGGTTGAGAAATGCGACGTCACATCAAAATTCGCAACTTTAAATAAATATAGACAACACGTTCTACTTAATTAAAATATACTTTTTAATAAATGTTTTCTCCTACAACATCAGAAAACAGCGCCACATTAAATACGCACTACAATGACAATAGTTTAAAGCGATTTAAAGCATGTTTTATTTTCAAAATGGAAAGATGTTTTTGGGGGGGGGGGGGAGGCAAAGCTTTGTGACGTCATATTTGAGGGGGGTCTGACTTTTTGTGACGCCGTGTGACGAGGGGGGGGGTCAAAAATCGTCCAAAATCGCATGACGTCATTTATGGACAGCCCCTTATCTATTTCCTGGAAAAATCTATGTAAATATAAAAAACGCAGTCTTTCGTGGAATAACATTCTACTTAATAATGAATGAGCACAACAAGCAATAATTAAAAGGCAGAAAAAGGCGTTGTTGCAGGGTTAATACATACTCAACACAAATTTGCGTTACTTTGTCGGATACCTCTTTAAAAAAGAACGACTAATTAAGGCACAACTAAGAACCGTACGTAAACTGTTCAGAATATATGAACTTTACACTTTTCTACAGCATATACACCTGTCAACGATGTTTGGAACATATCATCGAAAGGAAAACATCAGTGTTGCGATCATATCGGAGGGATCAATATCGACCTCAAAACATCAATGCATCAGAACCAAAATATCAATGTTACCGATGTTTTTTGCTGCCGGTGTGCAGAGGATTTGGCCGCTATAAATGTCCACATGATAAGCCACTTCTCGTTGAGCTACCGTTTGTGGCCAGGTCGCTTCTGTCAAATAGCTGCATAGCTCAGTGGGCCTTGCCTGGTCAAATGAAAAAATAAAATCTTGACTTAAAGCTTTCGTGGCTGCAGGAATTCATCTTCTGGTAGTTTTTGTTGATTTTATTATTTTTTGACACTATCTACGTGACTTTACCGAAAGAACCAAGAATATGAAACTAAAATTATTATATGAAACTAAAATTATTATTTTTATATTCTCTGGGTCTTTCGGTAAAGTCACGTAGAATGGAGATAATAAAATAATAAAAATTAAACAATAAAATTATCACGACGTTTCGATTGCAACACAAGCAATCATCATCAGGTGTGAAAACCACAACAAGAAAATTTGAAAAAAGTGGTGGTTTTCTTGCTGTGGTTTTTACACCGGATGATGATTACTTGTGTTGCAATCGAAACGTCGTGAGAATTGTATTGTTTTATTTTAATTATTTCCCTTATACGTGACTTTACCGAAAGAACCAAGAATATGAATCTCTGCAGTCACGAAAGCTTTATATAAAAAAAATGGTTTCGTTTTAATAAATCGCACGTGGCAAACAGTGTGACGTCACTCCACGATACGCCCCGCGCGATGACGTAACGACGCCTTTACGTACGTCATCACGTTGCACGCAACCAACGCGGTGACGCAGCCAACGCGATGTTTGTCCAATCGGAGGCGGGCGATGGCGTCTGGCGGACTGCTATGAACCTTCGCTGTGTGAGCCGAGCTGCATTCGCCGCCACGCAGGGCGCGTCGTAAACCCGACAAGGTGCTCGCGTTTGCGGCCGCGATTGATGAGTTCCAAATGATCCCCTCGAGTGGCGCGTACGAACTTCAACCGCGGGCGCGACAAACGGCGGCTCGCCGCAAGGCCTAGTTACGACCTCGAGCCTCGGTCTCGCCTGAGTTGCCTACCGAATTCCGGGAGGCGTCGCGGCCCCGTGGGGCGGAGCGCAGCGAGCTCATTACCCTGTTTCAAATTGGCCGCCTTTTAGCGGCTGCTGAATGAGTTAAATTGTTTTAGTTTCTTAATTGTAGGAACACACCAATGAATCACCCTAATTCGGGACCGAAACCTCATCTGGAGATTAAATAAAGTCGGTAATTCCTCAGAGTCTCGACACGATTTCAATGAGGGTTTTGAATTAGGCTGTTTGGTTGCTTCGGATGAGATGTATTTCTTGTACAAAACAACTGAAGTACGTGAAGACGACTTGGTGCGCATATACGAGATAACGCTCAAACGTTTGCAGAGACAGCATTACAAATACACGCCTAGTCGCAAGACTTCATTCTAAAGCACTGCGTGACTAAAACGTGAATATTAATCCATGCTCAATTACTTTTGCTGTTGTCTTCACATTTCTGTGTCGTTTTGCTGTAGACTTATATTTGAGAAGTCGGCATCCGATATAAATGCTAGAGACTTGACTGATCAATCAGTCTCATCGTCACGCTTTCCCATATCGCATCTGGTTGGTAACGCCCCACCCCTCCCATCACTGATGTTGATTTTTTAAATCTAGCTCAGGTCCGTCAAAGATGAGCACGGTGCAATGCTAGTTTTCATATTGATATAATGATCATTTGGATGTTTGTTTTAGCGTGTTGTCATTTCATATTTTTGTTGTTCTGCACTGGTTTTCAGATCTACCGATCTTAATTGTTTTTAAAAAGAAAGTCAAGTCTCCAGTGGCCTATACCCAAGAAAGATGTCAAAAATGTCCAATGTTCGAGTTAAGGTGGAAAAAGGTGAGTCTCATCGTCCAATTGATTGTATAAACGCGTAAGGGCATATTATACATTTGCATATTAAATGAGCTTATGATGCTGGCTTTTGATAGTGTATTTTTTTTTACCTTTCAGACGGGGAGCCTTCAGCTGCACGAAACAAGCTGGATGCAGTGCTGCAGTTCCTTGTAGAGAAAAATGACCAGGAAAGGTAATTGCGACACTTCACTGGTGGTGTGTATGTGTAAAATAACTGTATTGAGATTTGAAATCATGTGGCTTGAACAATCATAATGTAGCAATATGTGCAAATTTAAAGACTGGGGTGGAGCGGTGGCGCACAAATTTAGCACACTGCGCTATGAACTGGGTGATCTTATTTCAATTCTTCAGCCATTGGTTAGCAAAAGGCTGAACATTATCATATGCTGTCAGGAGTGTGAACTGAGAAATAGAGGTTCTAATGGTTTTCATGCTGGGTGCAAAGTTTATCATTGTGATTATATTTTTATTTATATATGAGTACTTCACCCTAAATGCCGGAAACATTACTGAGATTAAACTGTCTGCAGAGAACAAGAAGAAGGTGAACATAGACTGGGTCAGAATGAATTCAACACCAAGTAAGATTTTATGTGCAAATAGTTTTACATTGTTACACGAGCACACATTCCAAGCGTAGTTAATGGTATTTACGGATATGCTTTGGTGTTGTACATTTTCCCTGTGGGATTGCTTATAAACAAATAACTATGTAAACATTGCCTGGCCAGTAATTACACTCATATTGAATCTCTTCTGCTTTTACAGGGACACTTCACCTACTGGCATCAAACGGTGAGTAAGCAAAACATTATTTGGGAACGTGTTATCAGTTATCTTTGAGATGTTCTGACATTATTTACTATTTATTCTGACTACGGTACCTTTTATGCATTTTAAATAAACAGAAGCACAAGATTCCCCCATCAAAAACGGAAGAGGAGAAAGGATGTGGATGATTTCATTTCAGAAAACAGCCATCCAAAACAGAGTATGTTTATTTTTACTAAATTAAAATACAATTTCATAATACATCTTTTAAAAATGTGCAAAACAGTAATGTTACTCGGTTGACTGCGGTTTTCTTCACATACACTCATTTGTCTTGTGTCGTTTTTCTTCTGGACAACAGACACGTACGTGATGAAATTGTTTGACCGGAGTGTGGACCTTGCTCGGTTCAATGAGACGACGCCCCTCTATCCCATCTGCCGTGCCTGGATGAGCAACAACCCCGGGCACAAGGATGACGGCACTGGCCTCACCACCATCACTGATTCCACCGAAAACGACAATACAGGCGTGCGTTACTTTTATTCCATATCCATTGTGAATTGCTAATTGCAGGGTATATGATGATTCTGCAAGGAAAAATGGAAGGTAAGAGGGGAAGAGGAAGACATTTGACCATTTGGGAAAGTGTGGGAAGTTCAATAGGACTGTTTCTTAGCCTGAATATTGTAAAATAAGGAATACACATTTCATGGACAATTCCTCAGTTATGAGAATGGTAGTTAATTGTATAAAAAAGTGTTTCAAAATTAGATACAAATTATTCTCAATTTACACACAATCACTGTGATAGTTAAATTCATAACATGTTTCTTAATTTAAATATTGCTGAATTGTATTTGTGTAGTGGTTTTGTGTTGTGTGTTTTTCTGTTTGAACTAATTAGTACGTTTGCTGCACCTGGAAGATCAGGTGACAGAATTCCTGAACGGGGAATGTGTGGAAGTGTCACGACTGCCTCCACCCACTCCAGCACCAACAAATGAAAATGGAGTTCACATCAATCTACGCATCCCTTCCCCCATTCCTCAACCGGATGAACACCTTAACATCCGCATGGTGTGTGTGCACAGAAGCTATTTTAACAGGCCATGTCAGTATGGTCACATCAACATAGGAGCATGTGTATGCTTCCTCCTACAGATTTACAAAATCTCTCACGTGAACACATTTACAGTGTCCAGAAGCCATATAATTATATAATCCCGACTAACTTCGTTTCTAACTCTTAAAATCATCGATTAGGTTAAGCATTCTAAATATGAGAATTGTGCTTTTGAGTAGATATTTCCAGACAAGATGTGTTTGGCATGGTAAATGAATGGTTACAAAGTTAATAAATGAATCCCTGTCCATGTTGGTAAAGCCACAATATAGTGTGAGCACATTTCTAATAATGCAGTTGCCAAACATTTTGTCTTTGCAACCAGGGTGGGTTAAAATCACACGTGAGCAGAAGCAGTGGAAGCGGGAGAGGGAAGTTGTGATTGTTATAAATATTATCGTGTTGCTTCAAAACCTATTTTGTGCTCTCAGCCGGAAGAAATGGCACCACCAAATTCCATTCTGCTGTACAACCACATGGAACGATGGAAGAAGATCCGGCAAAAGTGAGTGCAGCCCGTTGAATTTGTGTTTCAGAAATTGGTCAAATTATAAGTGGTTCAACTTGGTTGATGTTCTTTATTTGTTTGGTCCACTGTCATGGAAGTTTTTTTATATGTATGAACTCGGCTTATAGACTTTTATACCATAGGACCCACAATCGTTTTCAACTCTTCTTGATTTCGTTTCAGGTGGAGAGTGGCCTCCCACCACAACCAGATGCGTTATGCGGAAAGCATGAAGATACTAAAAGAGATGTTTGACCGACAATGATGATTCTGTGTTTTAATTGTAAATTGCATTATCACATTTTATACATCTTCAATCAACTGTATAAAAATGTCTTTATATACATGCAAATGTATACATCTGCTTCTGTAACATATTTTTTATGTAATTAAAATTTTTAGAATGTTAAGTTGACCCAAATAAACCATTTACATTTTTCTTGTACTAGTCTGTGTTTTTAAATTACAAAACATCTGATTAGCGTGGCTGGCTACGTACGGTGCGATAGAAGTTCAACATACATATGTGGAGAAACATGAGTTAACGAACGACTCAATGAAAGAGTTAACGAACATTTAAATGAGTTAACGAACGACTGAAATGGAACCAACGATTGAATTAGAACGACTCGAGTTAATAAACGACTCGAGTTAACGAGTGCGTGCGTTGAACCAACGGTTGAAAAAACGAGTTCACGAACGACTCAACCCGCACCTCCGATGAGCACGGTTGGCTACGTAAGGCGCGAAGGAAGTTCAACATACGCACGTGAACGACTGAGTGAATCAGTGGTTACGTATTGAGTCAGCTGTTACACCCCCCCCCAGGGCCCACAATGCATCGCGCTTTGGCAACATGGCTGCGCCCAGCCGCCAGGGCGCTTCACGTGTCCATCCCTGCGCACTCTTCCACTCGGCCGTGGAAACCGTCTTGAAGGCTTGGCCGGTCTTGCAGGTACTCGTGTCACATTGAGGGAGCCGTCGCCCCCTTCAGTTTTCGTTGTAGGTTGACTTGTGGGCTTCGCGCGTGCGTTCGGGCCTAGCAGAGCGACCCTCCGCTGTCGCATAGTTTTCCTGCTGAATTCAAGCCACCCCTGGCGGTAGAGCCGCAATGTTCGCACCCTGGTTAAGCCGGTCGACTCAACGCACCCTTATAATTACACTTAACCACACATTTTTACATAGTCTCAGGTACGTAAAGTAAAAGACGAGATTGGTTTAAGGAAACGTCTATTTTTTGTTTAAAATCCTGTCTTGCCACCGATACACTTCACCCGTTTTAAGTGAGTAAGTCAACGAGTGAAAATTACTCGTTCACAGGATTGGCAAGGAATCCACGTTCAGAAACCGCCTCGAGACTAATCGAGGTTTTTCAGAGTAAATGCATGAACCGCATAACATGTGTAAGTGGGTTTAATACGTGTCTCTGTGTGTGCACCTTCATACTAACGTCTCCTTTTCCCTCTGCCCGGTAACCTCCTAAGCCCCTCCTCACCCGCCCTCCTGCAATAATTTTAAGAAAAGTCCTGTTGATGCTAACGTCTTCCTGTTCGTATATGGTCTTGGATGTGTGCTGGACTTCTTTCGCACCGAAATTAGCCAACCGTGCTAATCGGAGGGCTTGGAATTAAGCCTCGTTTAATTAATTAAATTAAAGATATAGTGTTCAGTCGGAACCACGTGCAAAATAGGACGGTTTCGAGTAGAAACGTTGGCTTCGTCGTTAGCATAAACCATTGTCAATCTACTGTTGGATGAATATTTCTCATAACCGTCGACATCAATCCCAACCTTGTCGGATTGTAGACAAGAGTGGAGGGAGATACACTGGGACATCGTTTCACCAATGAGGTGTGGCAAACGTTTCAATTATAGTGGGATAATATCAGTTATGGACGAGTGGGATTGAGACGGCGTTTTCAGTTAAGGAGTTCGTCAAATTTCAGTGTGGTGTAAATAAAATAAGTACCGGCGGCTTTTTCTATTGATTCGCTGGTCCATGTCATAGGAATGTGAAATTCCTCACCACTGGCTTGAAGGCTGTAAAATAAAATCAACACTGCTCCATGCTTATCAAACAGGGAGGCATGTAACCTTTTGCTTGTGCTTTTGGCCATCTCCACTCTCCCTTGCAGATAGCGGTGGAGAATGGTTTCGGAGGCGTGTACAGTCAGCAGAAAGCTGAGTGGATGGTGGGTGTTGTGGAGTCGTTTTTCTACGAAAACGGTACGGAGTTGACTTCATTGCTTGTGCGGCATTGTTCTTTCTGGAGTTCTGTATCAAGCAGCATGTTATTCCTGCGGCGATGGAATGCACGAGGGTTTGGTATACATACATGTAATATCCCCTTCGTCAATACACTGCAGAAATATGGCCTCCCCGTGCCGTGTCGGGCATGGGAGTTGTTTGACCAAGATTCACCACGCTGGTTAGTGTGAGTCGGTGAAGGGGAAGAGCCCAGGACTGATTGAGGTATTGCTTGCCATTGATTTTAGCTGGGAATTGAACTCTGATTGAATTGGCGCAGTGCGTGAACTACTGCGCCACTGTTATCCTCAAGCACGGTAATAATGATGGTGCCCATTATTTACCCAGGAAAGTATCACTATATCTCACTTTTTAATGTGTGTGTCCTTTAGCATATATGACCACCTCCATTTAAGGAGTGTTTTGTACGTGTTACAGTTGAAACAATGTGAATGATCCTTAAATCTCCACGTTTATTTTCACCCAGAACTGGGGAGTCAGTAGATCATCAGTGAGGGTAGTGTGGGTACTCTCACCTCTTAAGAGACATCTAGTCATCTGGGTAGAGTAGGCCCAATACGCCCTAGAGGCATTCTGTAGAGATCCCCCTGTAGTGGGAGGACCTTTCCTCGAGCAATAACTTGAGCCCGACAAAGTCTGGACTTTGTACTTCCCAAAAATTGTGGAACAGGTGGAGGTTTGAGAAACTCGCACCAACTGGGCTGTGAAATGGCCAGGATATGATAGTACGATATTAATCGATGAACTACTATATGATTGGAAGACATGAATGTTTCATTCTGCAGGCAACTTGGAGTCCTTCGAGGTGGAAGACTTCATGACAGATATCCTCAACAATGAGTTTGACACAGTCATCGAAGATGACAGCTTACCACAGGTACCATGGATGATGCGCGAGAAGTCCCTAAGCCTACTTTAAAGCACTTTATATTACAATTCATTATAGATGTGACCTGGAGTTCTGTGTAAAATTCAGTGTAAAGAGAAAGTTGTTTGAACTCGTAGCAATTTCTATCATGCTGCATTGGTTAGAGTTGGAACGTAACCAGAAAATACATTTTCAGGCCTTGCATAGGATGAGTGGAATTTCATTTCAGGATTAGATAAACAAGGCAATTCCTTTTAGATCATGTAAGCAAAGTGTTTTGTATATGTAATGAGGAAAAGGAGGTCGAGGTGGGTGGATGTCTTTACTAGACATCTGTGAAAATGAGCTTTATAGCTCATCGAATTCCTCCAGTATAAGTAAATATTCCGATTCTAACGTGTGTGGGATGGAGTAGTGCAGGCTATTCAAATAGTCATTGTGGTGGGCATGTAGTTGTCGATAATCAATGTCAAAGACATATCCAAATGGTAGGGTTACTGTAAGAAGGGACCTTAATTACGGAGTCCAGTGGAAGGTAGCGATTTCAGGTTGCTATGGCATCAACCGCATGGGCCACGATGACCCCTGGATCTTTCCTTTGTACGTAGACGTTAAACAATGAGCGCTTGCTGTTGTCTGGGCGTGCATGCGCAGGTGTCACGACAGCTCTGCACGCTGTTTGGCCTCTGCACCGGCGGGCGTGCGAATGAAGCGACGCAGTTTATGGAGACGCTGAGCCAGAAGAGCTTCAACCACAAGCTGAACGTGACTCGCGTCGGAGACAGCGACGACGACGACAACGACGACGATTCTGGTGGAGCCAATGACGAGGTGATCACGCGGCATGTTTTTAATATCAGCTGCTGGGTCTTATGGCCAATTGTAATAATATAAAAAAAATGATATTGTACATTTTCGATTTAAAGCTTTCGTGACTGCAGGGATTCATATTCTTGGTTCTTTCGGTAAAGTCATGTAGAAGGGAAATAATAAAATAATATTGATATAAAACAATAAAAATGCTCACGACGTTTCGACTGCAACACAAGCAATCATCATCAGGTGTGAAATCCACAGAAAGATTTCACACCTGATGATGATTGCTTGTGTTGCAGATGATATTGTCTCATTCATGCCAACGTCATCCCTCAGTTGGTGGTTATGTTTGTTCCCCTCGCAAAATTTGTAATCAAAACACGTTGAAATACGTGATTTTTGTCAATAATAGATCTGAGGCTTCTTCAAATTTTGTGAATCCTTTAAAGGCTATTGTTGATTATTTTGTTTAAATTTTCAATTTATTTGTTAAAATTGTGCTCTCGCCATCGCGTCCTGAAATGCCTCACAGAGATTGGCTGTGGAAGAGATTTTGCCCAGCGCTGCTCCTGCGGCTACCTTTTCATCTGATGAGATTGTCACATGACATAATTCTCGGAAATTAAATTTAGCCAAATCAATTACACAGTCATATTGATGGATTTATTTTGTATGCAGTAACTCATGACCAGGGGCTGAGAACCTCAACTCTTAAGGGTCCGTTGCTTTGCAAACTAACGCCTGCGCATCTTGCCCTTACTCAACTCTTCAACTTCAACTCTGCTCTCTCAGGCCATGGACTGCGCCGAAGCGGCACAGCCGCCGCCGTCGTCGGGAGAAGTAGCGCAGCCGAGCGCGCCGAGCTCCAGCGAGAGCCAGCGCAGAGCTGAGCCGGGCGAGGACGGCTGGACAACGGTCCAGCGGAGACGGAGATAGCACGAGCGCTCATCCCCCCGCCTCCGTGTTTTACTTCATGTGTTCAGAATCACTATTGGAATATTTATTTGTACCGGAGGAATCCGATGAGCTGTAAAGATCTTTTTTCACGGGGACAGGTCAGAACGTGACCGCAAAACACAATACAAAAACACGACGGGAGTGCAAAGGAATGGTAAACAAATCACTTAATAAATAAAAACGAATCTATTTTTATCTTACCAGGTAAAGCCCTATGAGCTATTAACTTTTTCAGAAGTGACCTGGCTGAACGAAGCGGTTTATCATGTGGACATTTATAGCAGTAAAATAATCTAAATCTTCTTTCGTTTGGCTGATTTAGATGTTAAACAACAACTGCAATTGCACATCCAGGTGGTCAAGCCAGATAACCGTGTAATAATTTAAATTGTCTAGACGCATGTTTCTAAATATGGAGGGGAAAACTGGAGGGCCCGGACAAAAAATTCACACGACCATAGGGAGAACATGCAAACTCCAAATATACAGCAGGCGTCGGGGTTGGGTTTGAACCCCCAACCTGCACACCAGGCGAGGAAGATAACATCACAGTACCGTGGCACCCCTTACATAGATATATATCAAGTATATACGTTCAAATCCCATTAGTACATTAATTCCCAAGCTTGAGCAGGTGCAAATGTATGTACATACAGGTAGGTCCTCTACTTCGATGGAGATGCGTTACGACGACCCCATCGTAAGATCGAAATATCGTAAGTCGGACCATCGTAACTCGGGGACTACCTGTACTTGTGTTGAACTTGTTTTGCACCTTCCATAATCAACCGTGCCAATCAGAGGATGTGGGGGAAGGACGACAAGCTAAACACAAGAAGCAGTTATAAAGAAATGAGTTTTCAATTTAGATTTAAAATTGCATACCTCCAGTGGCTTCATGATATCAGAAGGAAGTGCGTTCCAGACGGCCGCTGAAGTGCATCTGAAAGCACGTGATGCAGCGGGCTCCGAGCAGAGTGTGCTGCGGTTTTATTACATTGCACACACTAAGATGCAGCTATAAATCATACGGAGTGTTTCCCGAGCGCCCGGCTCGGTGCCCGAACGTTCGGTGGTTGGGCACTTGGTTAATTTGCGCTCGCCGCTGCTCCGGTACTCTTTACAATCCCTGCCGCATGTTGATTTGGATGTGGTGTGTGAACGGAGTTTGAAAAGCTGTTGTACACGTGTGCAATAGGGGGCGCTTCTGCCATTTGAGTGGACTTTTTCAAGCCCACCCCATAATGGTGGTGCACATCGTGCAAGTGTAATGCATTAGTCCTAAATCTTGCGCGTTCATTAAAAGTGCGTCGTGCTATTGGCCGGGCTCACGGTTTGTATTCCCGCGCGGCCCATGGAGACGTAAGTTAGAGTTACGCGGCATTCGCGGCGCCGTACATTTTGCGCGATTGCCATTAGCCTTATTGGCAACGCGAGTCGCAGGACGGGGCTCGCACGTCGATGTTTGCTGCGTTTATTTACGACGTATTGTAGGAGCGTTACCAAATACGTTACTCGCGCAAATTAACGTTGCGTTAAAAGTGCAGCCCAGCCATTGGGACGATATACAACGCGTGTTTTTGTGGTGCATTAACGTGCTCACTGAGTAAATTCCAGCAGAGTTGCGATTTACTTTGTGAACGAGCAAACCAACAAACCGAATGCAACTGCGACAGCCGGCTTTATTTACGTGCATTTTCACTTTTTTTTTTTTTAAAGCCACGCGTGCACAAGTCGAGGAGTCGTAAGGCACGTGTGACCTTGGTGTGTTGAGCTGATGGATAGATCCAAACCCAATCCTGTCCCACCCCCAAAGCACCAGCACCCTCCCGAGGGCACGGCTAAGTGATTGATGGACCGCTAGCATCGGTGGCGTGCCACTCGCGACCTTGTCTATCCATCACGAACCGGGCCGAACAGGAGGCCAGTTTTTGCCATCGCCGCTACCACACGCTGCTTGCCAACGTCTCTCTGCAGAGACTTTTGATGCGGCGGCAAGTTTGGGTTCGAGGTCCCCGGCAAACCGGCGGCCTGGATCACGCAAAGTAGAGACTGCGTGCCAGCAGCTGTATGCCTCCATAAAGAACATTTCATTAATATGATAATGGACGTGCCTGTGTTGCGGGGATTTTGCACAATTGGTTTATGGCGGGCGTAAAACATTGCTCTTGCTCGTGTTTAGTATCGAAAGGTGTTCATGCAATATCTGATGTACTAAAGATATTACTCCCCACGTTCATATATTTTTTACTACCGTTTTGTTTTGCCGAGTCTCCTTTGCAAACTGGATTTTTTCATTGCACATCCACTGGCTTTTTTTTTTAATAAATTTGATTTATTGGAAGCAACGCTTTTGATTTGTTTTTAATTTTTATATCTAACATAAAAAAACAGCTGCTGCTGCTGCAGAGTACAAACGGAGGCAGCAGGAGCCGCCGCAGACGTTGAAG
Source organism: Lampetra fluviatilis (assembly GCF_964198595.1). Taxonomy (NCBI): domain Eukaryota; kingdom Metazoa; phylum Chordata; class Hyperoartia; order Petromyzontiformes; family Petromyzontidae; genus Lampetra; species Lampetra fluviatilis. The sequence goes on from NC_136308.1 coordinate 9,017,132, forward strand.
GTTTCTGAGAAATCGTTTCAACTGCTGGGCTCTGCTCCACATGCCAAGCGCTAGCCACCAGGCCTTCCTGCCACAGTTCGTCCTGACGACTTGCTAGACCAGTGGATAAATGCAATTCAAAAGGTGCGATTGACAAAAGAATATGATGCGTATATATAGAGCATTCACATTTCATTGGTTAGAATATTGTCATGCCACCCTGTCATAGGTGGGATACACGGGGGAGGAGTTGCAAGATTGGTGGTGCAGTGGTGATCGCTGGGTTATGAACTCTGACCCGAGATTGATTCCTGGCAGTCGTTAACAGTGATGACTGATACCTGGACCGGTCTTGGGCTCCTCACCCCCTGCTTTTACGAATCCATACTGACCTGTGTGGAGAAGCATGGTGGAAACAACCCCCACAACCAACACATGTGGATAGGCCTTCATCCCGTTCTGAGTTTGACATAGGGTCAAACATTATGGAAGGGAACAGTGGCTCATTAATGGGCATTTATTGTGGAGTGAACCCAGCAGTATGGGGTTCAGTCTCGTTAGCAATTCACACGAACACCCACACGCAGTGGTGTGGGGACCCTTCCCTGCGGAGGAGACGGTGAGGGCCCAACTCCTGTGACCACCAAGGAATCGTGTTTTCCCGGTTGAGAGTGAGCGGCGGTGGCATCGGAGGACTTGCTGCACGCCGAGCTCAATTGTCCAGCCATTTGTGGATTAAATTCCCGGTCCTCCCGTTTCCTCCCACATGTATAAACCCTCATTAATATACTGGGGGAAAAAACATCTTAGTATATAGAGGACTGCAACGCTTGGGTAATTGTTGGTACCGGTTAACCGCCTGGCTTCTACCTTCAAGCTTGTTTGGTTCCTCAGCGATTGTGAGTTACATTCTGCATGAGTGGTGTGATGTGAAAGTAAACATACATAAAGGCATTGATACAATTTACACATTAAATAACCGGTACTTTATTTGAATCACCCTATCTCTCTGTGCTTGTGCGTATACAAACCTCTCGCGAATCCACTGCTGGATGAGAGCCCTCCCCGCAATGTGCGGGTCTTGGGGAAATTGGGGCTATTGCACCTTCATGCTGATCAGTGCGGGGTTGGTGAAGGGATGCAGCGTGCACGTTGGACCGAAGTACATTACAACAATTGATATATTTCCCTCTGCTGCCACGCAGTCGCTTATAACAACTTTTTTTTCGCATGGTGGTAATACTCATTTACCACCTGAGGCCGTCACTTGTTTTCCAGCGCGCTCGCATAACGTTGAACGATCGCGTTATGAACTCCAACATGGTATAGCGCGACAGCTGAGGAATGGAAAGGCAGCGAGACGCGTCCGAGCTCCGCGTGGCTATCGATGCGTGCCACTCGACAGACCCTCCGAGTCGTTGCTGTGAAATTGACTGTCACAAGGTCACCGCCACGACTGACACCACCACCACCAGCAGCAGCGGCGGCAGCAACGGCAGCGGCATAAACGCCGTGCGGGGAACTTCAGCGAGATCAACAGCACGAGCAGAGCACGCGGGAACGCCATCAACGGCATACGCAGCAGTAGATGAAGCAACAGCAGCAGGAGGAGGCGTAAAACCATAATTCGCAGCAACAGCAGCAGCAGCAGGAACGGTAGCAGCAGTAAGTGTGGCAGAAGCAGCAGCGAGAACACCAACGCCAGCAGTAGAAGCAGGGGCAATATCTGCAGCAGCAGCAGCAAGCACACACACAGTGAGAGCGTGAAGCTGCGGGCGCTTGAGTCGTGCCGCCGCGTTTGCTGGTATTGCTGACAAATCACCGCTGGAATCGCGATGGAGCGCAACGAACTCGGGGCTCCATCCTCGCCGCTAGCAATGACCAGTGCCGGAATTTCCGAGTAGCAAAAGTTGCTACATATGTAGCTACATATGTAGCTACGGGCCCCACACTTTCAAGGGCCCCGTGCTAAACGCTTTCAAGCTATCAATTCCGGTTCAGTGATTCTGCACTTGCTCTATTACTAGAGTACTACACTGCCTTCAACTTGTATGAACAACTGGGTGTTTAAGGTTAGAGATGTGTCTATTATCTGGCTGTATAGCAAATGAAAAAATACTATTACTTTACTATGCAAGTACAAATTTGTGTTTTAATATTTACGTGTTTTGTTTATTTAGGGCCCCTTTCTGACATATGCGACAGGCCCTGCACTAGCTTCATCCGGCACTGGCTACGACCCCTCTCACCCAGACCAACCCTCCTCGACACGTGGCGGAGGCCACGCGAGTCGTTTGACAGCGACTCCTCTTCTCGCCGGCGGGAATGAAATGACAGATCGCTCGTGAAAATTGCGCCTTCGAATTCTCACCAAAATCATGGCAATTCGCCAAAGCCGCGCGTCGCGTCGATCTTGATGTAGCCGGTCGGGGTGGTTGTGACGGTCGTGATAGAGGGTGCTGGAGTGTGTATAGGACTGTGCGTTTAACTTCTTTCGCACCGTACGTAGTCGACCGTGCCAATTGGAGGTGCGATGACAGGACAACAGGCTAAGCACAAACAAGCAGTTCTTAAGAAATGAGTTTTCAATCTAGAGGATATCGACGGAGTGGCAGCTACAGGGCGGATTAAGCCCGGAGGGAACGTCCACCGCGGAGACGGGGCGATGGAATCGGCACGTGGGCGGCAGGTTCCAGGTGGATTGTCGCATCGAGGCACGGCGACGGCTTGGGGTGAGGCCTTCATCCAGCAGTGGAGATAGTCCATTGCCGATGGTGATGGTCGACACCAGCGTTCTTCTGGTGACCTTAATTCCGGCCCCTTACGCGCAGCCCTCGATATAATACACAAGACGTGAAGACACCACCACCTTGCAGGCGGGGTGGCGGCCAAGCGAGGTAGTTGACATCTCGGCACCATCGAAGCACACCGCCCCGTACCACTCACGACCGCTCCCAACATACAGAGACAAAGAGACGCACTCACACCACCTTGCAGGCGGGGTGGCGGCCAGGCGAGGTAGTTGACATCTCGGCACCATCGAAGCACACCGCTCCGTACCACTCACTACCGCTCCCACCATACAGAGACAAAGAGACGCACTCACACTGCAATTTAACGAGACGGATTGCATCAGCACCGCGAGGTGAGGCTGCGGGACGTTTACGGTTAAAATCTGTTCTGGCGTGGATGGTTAAGACCACATGTATTGGTCTTTTCATCAAGAATTCGGGGCTTCGTGTGCCACGGCGCAGTGGATAACAACGTCTATGTTTGCTTACGCTGGGTACATCGAAGAGGGATTGCGCTCGTGGGGATATGACGGCCCTTTGATGATCGGATGTGAATTCTCTCTATCGCTGAAGAAATCCCATACCTGAGTATTCAGCGTATGCATATGCACAGTGCGTTTGCCAATCCACTGCTGGATGAGGGCCTCCCCACGTCTCCCCACATCGTGCTGGTCGACTCGGCATCATCCCTGTAATCTTCAATCGAGCGTAATCGTCACGATCAACCTCATCAATCATTGTCATCATCTAAACATTATCATCACAATAATATTCATCTACACGTGTATGTATGTACTGGATGTTGAACTTATTTCGCACCGTACGTAGCGAACCGTGCTAATCGGAGGTGCGGGGGAAGGACATCAAACTAAACGCAGTTCTAAAGAAATTCGTTTTCAATGTAGATTTACAAGTGCAAAGCTCCAGTGGCTTCCAACTATCGGAAGAGCGTTCCAGACGGCCGCAGAAGCGCATCTGAAAGCGCGCGATGCAGTGACCGTCTTTGTTCGATGGATAGCCAAAAGCCGCTGCTGCGAGAATGACCGGAAATTTATAATCAAAATTCTATTTTTTCATCACCATTATCATTTTCGATCATCGCCATCAAACATTACCGTGACCACCAAACCCCGTTTCTGAAGTGTCGCGAATGGATGGTCTCAGCCCGTGTGATGAGCATTTCTCTGAAGCAGAAGGACACTGGGGTAAACGTGTCCCGTGGTGTGTGTATGAAATGTCACTTGAGGTTTCAGAAGCACCAGCGTTCTTCATTGCAATGCCCGCTAGCCACTCGCGGACCTTGGTGGCCTTTAGTGCGGCCCCTGACGTGCAGCCCTCGACAGTACACAAGATGTGAAGACACCACCCCTTGCAGGAGGTGTGGCGGCCCTCACACTGAAGTCTTATCGGCGAAATCCCCCCACTCCCCTCCTCTGAAAATTAGTGAAAAATATCGGTCTACACCCACTCATGGCCCACACGTGCCAGTTGTAAGTGCACTCATCACACAATGGCTCATCACAATGAGCGCCTTAGACGGCACTGTGCTGTCAAAACTGATGTCCAACTTCCACATGCCGTGCTCTAGAACACACACTGGGTTGCACCGCTCCGCGAGCTTTCCGAGTGAACACGCATGGCACGACGCCAACAGCACAATTGGAATACATACTCTTAGTTTATTCGGTAAAGTCACGTAGGTAAAAAAATTAAATTAAAATTTAAAAATTATAAAAAATCACGACGTTTCGGAGGCAACACAAGTCTCCGTCATCACTTGTGTTGCCTCCGAAACGTCGTGATTTTTGATTATTTTATTTTTATTAATTTTAATTTAATTTTTTTACCTACGTGACTTTACCGAAAAAACTAAGAGTATGAATCCTTGCAGTCATGAAAGCTTCAAATCTAGAATTGGAATACAATTGACGGAGGACGGAATAAAATAAAATAAAAATTCAAATCAAACGTCAAGACTTTTTAGAGAACAGAATTCCATCCAGAGACACACGAGACAACTGTGCCGGTGGGAACAGTGGCACAGCCGCGGGTGGCAAGGGCCCTGCTGCAAAGAAGAATTCGCGGGAGGTCACCCCTCCACCACCCTCCCCCTCTCAGTTAAATTTCTCTCCGTCTTCGTAACGCGTTGCCTGGGTTACTCTTGGCCCGCAGTTGCGCTGCCTGCTCACTCTCTAGCCACACCAATGGGTTTAGGAGGACAGAGCAGCGACCGCGGGGTCAGAGACAGATGACCCCGGGTGGGAGGGGGGTGGGTCAGGGGTCAGGCCCCGGTTGACAGTGGACACGCACCATCGACGCTGATCTCCACCACCGCCACGGCCTTCGCCTCCACTCAGCGTGGCGGCGAGCGCTGGGGTCGGGGACTCCAGTCGGCGTCTCGTGGGGACCGCTACGCCCCGAGGGGTTTGCGCCTCATGATGATGAAGGGGGAAGGCAATGTTTGTGTCGCTGTAGCCTGCATGGGGTCTCGTCTATCCCTCCCACCCACCCACCCACCCCACCTCCTTCCCCACTTCTCCACCCCGCGTGGAAATCGCCACACGCTGTGTGCCTTTTTGTAATTGTTTCCGTCTTCATTAATCTGCTTCCAAATTAATTGCGTCTCTCCTCGGCGGCGATGATGCGCGGTGAATGTGGATGACGCGCGGTTTATTGGGGCGCGCGAACTGTTGAGAACATCGCACCCTTTGCCTCTCTTGGGGAGTTTGTTCCGTTCCGTGCTTCTGGCCTCTCCGACCTCGTCGATGATGAGAAGACTCCGTTAAAAGGGGGCCTCTGTTGGCATTTGAGGCGCAGAGCGGGTCGCTGAACTCTACTTGAATGCCTTAGATCGCTGACCCCTCTCCACTCGGAGAATGGGAACATTTCCTTCAACGTCAAACCAATGCAAATTTGTCTGAAATATCGTTTTCAAATTTGCCATAAAAATGCGAGTCCCCAGCTCTTTGCTGGGTAAAGGTTTAACCGCGCAATTTCAGTCGTGATGCGGGGGGAGGGTGTGTTTGGCCATACTTCACCACGCTGGTCATACTTCACCACGCTGGTCATACTTCACCACGCTGGTCATACTTCACCACGCTGGCCATACTTCACCACGCTGGTCATACTTCACCACGCTGGACAGTGCAGGCTGGTGAAGGTGCTGCGTCGGACCCCCAACAATGGTTCAGACAATTCTCGCCACTGGCGCGTTACAGCTTTGGTCGGGAATCAAACCGAGGTCACCGGCAGTGCGCTAACCACTCCGCCGCCGTTTCACCCTGTACAGCATATTCTTAGGTTTTTTCGGTAAAGTCACGTAGGTAAAAATTTTTTATTAATAAAAGTAAAATAAAACAAAATAAAAAATCACGACGTTTCGGAAGCAACACAAGCCTCCGTCTTCAGGTGGAACCGTCACAGCCACGACAGCTGTATCAAGTAACAATTCATTAAAGTGCCCTTTAATGAATTGTTTTCGCACAAAGGGGAAGAATCTCACGAAATCATTGACAATGTATCCCTCTTACCCGGCTCGGGCGAGGGATATTCAGAAGCCCGCCGAAAATTGTCGACCTCCGCCACGCAGCCGAGGCAACTCGCTTAAGCCGACTTGAATGGCAAAGTAGGTCACATCAGCCAGAGAGAGGCGCGCAGCGCCTGCCCACGACAACAGAACGTGGTGCGTAGGGCGCGCGGGGGGGGGGCATGGGAAAAGGGTGGTGGGGGTGTTGTGGGGGGCCCGATGTGACATCGTAACGGGGATTATGAGACGCACCCCCGCCATAAGCTGCGCCTTATTATGGGATTTTGCCTCCGGGTTTCCATTGACAAGTTATCAGCATTCCCGCTTTACGCTTGTGTTCGGATTAAAGGGGTTCGCTGTGCGTGTATCAGGGAGCTGCTGCCACAGTGGTGGGGCGCTTTTAGGGGCGCCGCGGTGTCGAGATGTCATCTTCCTCGCTTGGTACACAGGAGGTCGTGGGTTCGATCCCGATCCCGACCCTGACGCCTCTCTGCTGCTGTATATTTGGAGTTTCCATGTTCACTCTTTTCGCGTGGATTTTTTCCGGGTCGTCCGGTTGTTCCCTTCGTACTTAGAATCAACAACAAAACGCGTTTAGAATATTTGGCTGCTATGAATTTCCCCGTGAGAAGCGACTTCACTGACCTACCTTTTGTAGTCAGGCCGCTGCTGAAAAAATAACTTCATAGCTCAGTGGGCCTTACCTGGTAAAACATATATTTTTAAAAAATAGTTTAGTTTAGCATTTGGCGAGCAGACCGGGACGTGCAATGCGCAGAGGTCCCCGGATTTGATTCCATCTCCGGGCGCCCCCAGTCGAAACAACGGAGCGAGTTTCTCCAATGCGCCCCGCCCACCTATGTCCACCGTACGGATGGGCGCACCGTAAGACGGTCAGTCGATCGGCAGCTCGCATCCGTCGAGGAAGAGTGCAGGCACTCCCACCCCCTTCCAACGTCGCCTCGCCGGTGTGGAGGAAGTTGGCCACACACCATCCGGAGGGGGCTCTCCACAGCTGCTCCTTCCGCCAACAGTAGCGCGGTTAAGACATTGCAGGGCTGCACCTTTTGCCATTATTTTGCTCCAATTGAAAACTCAGCAGTCTTGTATTATTGCGGTTGTATTATTACGGTTGTATTATTACGGTTGTATTATTACGATTGTATCATTACGATTGTATCATTACGATTGTATTATTACGATTGTATCATTACGATTGTATTATTACGGTTGTATTATTACGGTTGTATTATTACGATTGTATCATTACGATTGTATTATTACGATTGTATCATTACGGTAGTATTATTACGGTTGTATTATTACGATTGTATCATTACGATTGTATTATTACGGTTGTATTATTACGGTAGTATTATTACGGTTGTATTATTACGATTTTATCATTACGATTGTATTATTACGATTGTATTATTACGGTTGTATCATTACGATTGTATTATTACGGTTGTATTATTACGGTAGTATTATTACGGTTGTATTATTACGATTTTATCATTACGATTGTATTATTACGATTGTATTATTACGGTTGTATTATTACGATTGTATCATTACGATTGTATTATTACGATTGTATTATTACGATTGTATTATTACGATTATATGATTACGATTGTATCATTACGATTGTATCATTACGATTGTATTATTACGGTTGTATTATTACGGTTGTATTATTACGATTATATGATTACGATTGTATTATTACGATTATATGATTACGATTGTATTAATACGGTTGTATTATTACGATTGTATTATTACGGTTGTATTATTACGATTATATGATTACGATTGTATTATTACGATTATATGATTACGATTGTATTAATACGGTTGTATTATTACGGTTGTATTATTACGGTTGTATTATTACGATTATATGATTACGATTGTATTATTACGATTATATGATTACGATTGTATCATTACGATTGTATCATTACGATTGTATTATTACGGTTGTATTATTACGATTGTATTATTACGATTATATGATTACGATTGTATTATTACGATTATATGATTACGATTGTATTAATACGGTTGTATTATTACGGTTGCATTCAGAACGAAGTGTGGGCTCTTCATATATTGTTTGCCTCCCTATTATTTTGCCGTTACCTTTCGTTGAAGCTGCTCCGAGCCTGTTTTGTAACGGTGTTGTCATTCGAATGTCCTTTGTGTGTCGTGTGTGTGGGTGGGGTTTTTTTTCTTCTTTGTAAGGGGAAACGGTATTGCAGTGGTTGGGCGCACCGCGCTACGAACCCAGTGAAGCTTTACCACAGTTACCGATATTTGTATGCATGCTGTGTGTGTTTGTATGCATGCTGTGTGTGTTTGTATGCATGCTGTGTGTGTTTGCATGTATGCGTGTGCGCGCCGGCTTTCATAGATCCCCCGCTAACAACGCTTGCCCCAACAGTGCGTTAAAGGCTACACGGGGTAACTTTGTCTTTGCGTATATACGAAGAGCGGTCGTGTCGTGGTGAAGTGCACGGCGCTACGAACCAGGGGACGCGAGTTCCATTGCTGCTCTCGGCCAGCGTCAATAACGAACCGACACTGGGGCTCCCCTAGGTCGACTTATCCTTAAATGAGCATTCGGTGTGGTGTGTATACATCGGCACCAGGGAGACAAAGGCGGAACGGGCGTGGTGTTGGCCACCAGCCCCTCGTGGGCCGTGCCGGCCTTCACGGGGTGTTCGCTAAGAGCACTGGCCCCAACAGTCTGGTGATGGCTATGCTATGGACCTCTCTGCTGTCTGGTGTGTTAACACATTCCTGCGGAGGGAGCTGGTAGGAACGTTGGGTTGCTCGGTCAATGGCCAGGGTCAACGGCGGCGTGGTGTATTCCGCAAATATGGCCGACTGTGAGGGCGGGGCACAAGCCGGCGTGAGTAGGTTAAACGTTGAGTTTTCTAAGGGCACCACGGGGTGACCATCCCCTCCCCACCCAGTCCCACCCTCCCCATCCAGCCCCTCCCCACCCTCCCCGCCCAGCCCCACCCTCCCCACGCTCCCCACCCAGCCCCACCCTCCCCTCCCCACCCAGCCCCTCCCTCCCCACCCAGCCCCTCCCTGCACGATGGACGGACGGACACAATACTCCCCTGTGGGCTGGTGTAACCAGGAGGTTCCTACCAGTATCATTCTTCTGTCTGGTGTGTTGTCGTTCGTGTCGATGACAACGTTTCTGGAGCCCACGGTTCGTGCGTAGCCGGCTGTTGACGGGTGACTGGTGACACATTTTCCCCCCAGCGATCCGCACATTTACGCAAGGTGGCAGATTGTTCCCAATTAAAAGTAGTAAAGATTCCACACCGCCGGGTAAATGTGCCACGGTGCTGGCCGCAGCAATGGCCACGTACAGACCTCTCACCATGTCCAAGGTTATACGGTGGGAGCGTCATCTTTGTTACGTATCCACCCGAATGAAAACTAAACTAAAACGGCTTTCATCGTACGGATACAATGAAACATATATCACCCGACACTTGAAATAAGAGAGTAATGCTTTAATAACAACAATGATCAAGTACAGACCTTTATAATGATGCAGTCAATCCACTGCTAGATGAAAGTCTGCCAATGATGTGCGAGTCGAACGGCGGGGGGAGTATGGTGAACTTCTTTCGCACCGTACGTAGCCAACCGTGTTAATCGGTGAACAACAAACTAATTACGAAAAGCAGTTCTTCAATAAATACGTTTTCAATCTAGATGATGATTTATAAGTTACATAGCTCCAGGGGCTTCGTAAAATCGGAAGGAGGAGCGTTCCAGACGGCCGCAGAAACGCATCTGAAAGCGTGCGATGCTGTGCTCGTCTTTGTGCTCGTTTGACCATACTTCACCGTGCTGGTTAAGTGTGGGTTGCTGAAGTGGGGGGGGGGCGATGGCTGGGGCGTAAAACCACTGCAGAATTTGTATTTACCCCACGGATTCCGGTAGTGGCTGAAACCAAACTCACGTCACCGGACCACCCCTCCCACCAACCCTTATACCGCGACCACATAATTATAATTTGTTGATGGCGGTGGTGGCGACGGACGGGCGGTGTCGTTGCTGCGTTCTTCCCGTTCAAATGAGTCGCCGGATCTGTAATCGTCAGGGTGAAAAACCCCAGCGTTGAGGACGTGTGATGTGGGCACACGGGAACGGTTTTGAGGAACGCGCTCTGTAAGGTCACCTAAACCCCCTTTTCCGAATGTCTCTCTCTCTCCTCTCTCTCTCTAATTGGCATCGTGGTGTCAATCTCCCATCGCCACGCTCGTGCCAGACACGCGCACGCGCTTCGGAATTATCACGTTACGATGCAAAATAAAGGGGGGGAAAAACCGCTTCAGAAGGTGTCGAGCGGAAATGTTAATGTATGCGTGCGTCTGGGAATATTTTTTGTTTAATGATCTCGCAGGATAGTCTTAACATTCCTGGGAGCAATTTCTAAGGCGTCTTACTTTCGCAAAGACAGACTGCTCTCTCAAGGTTTAATTGTATGCGTGCGTGTTATTTATTTGTAGAATTATATTGCAAATCAGTGGAGAAACTTTCGATGTTAAGCGTTTCTCTTTTTTAATCAAAACGACATGGCATAGTTATGCATGAGTAAAACCGTCCATCAGATTGCATATTCTTAATTTCCAGGCTCGCTGGAAATGATGAAACGCGGACGATGTACGTGTGTTTTAATTGTTTTTTGTTATTCATGTGTGTCTCATTATCGCTATCAGTCTTCTGTGCCAGATAAATAAAACTATACTCTCGTTATCTCTGTCGACTATTGGCGCAAGCGCTGTTAAACAGCAGCTACTGAGGCCGGCACCGTAGACAAAGGAGTGTTGTTCAGAACCATTCTCGACCGCCTTTGTCTTCCCCATGCGGATGTATTTACACACAGCACCGGGGTGGGATACGCATTTAGGCTCAGCCGATTTATTGGGAGGTCCATAGCAGGTTCAGATTCCACTTGATACCTATGTTAACCATGGCCGGGAATTCAACTCATCTCATCCGATTCGTATTGCGGTGCCAACTGCCCCCCCCCCCCACAAACACACATAATCAAAACGACATGGCATACTTATACATGAGTCAAACCGTCTATCAGATTGCATATCCTTAATTTGCAAGCTCGATGTAAATGATGAAACGCGGGGAATTTACGTGGTGTGTTTTAATTTGTTTTTAACTTATGTAATTTGATTCGTGTTGCAGTCCCAACTGCTGCCCCCCCCCCGCACCACACCGCTCGCACAAAGACAACGATCCTCTGCATCGCCTACAACAGACTGTCGGGGGACACTCTGTCAGCGATCACTTTAAAGGCCGGCACGGCACACGAGGGGGCGGTTGGCCAACACCACGTCCGGCCGCCTTTGTTTTCCGCAGTGCTGATGTTTTACACACTTCACCCGATACTCATTTAAGGCTGAGCCGACCTAGGGGGAGGCCCATGACCAGATGTTGGTCGCCACTTGTCATTGGTCTTGGGCAGGGCATCGAACTCCAATCGCCGGCTTCGTAGCGCAGTTGCGCTAACCACCCACTGCACCACGTACACCGACACATGCTGACACGCGCGTACAGACGCGGCGTGTGCATTATAGGGTAATGTGGGTGCGTGTGTGTGCGTAGTCGACTCAGCCTCAAATGAGTATCTGGTGCGGTGTGTAAACATCGCCACTGGGGAGACAAAGGCGGTCGGGCGTGGTGTTTGCCACCCACCCCCTCGTGTACCGTTCCGGCCTTCATAGGTGCTCGCTAACAGCACTTGCCCCTACAGTCTGTTAAGGCTACACGGGGGATATTTGTTTTTGTATGCCTACGAAAGCGCCGTGTTATAATCTGCTGCCGCACACAGGTGTAATGCGGGCGTAAGCGACCTTCCGGAGGTGACGTCACGGGGGGTGGAGTCATGTGACGTGGGGGTAAGGTTCGGGGCTTTAAGCGGGTAAACCGGAAGGGGAAGGTAGTCGGGGTGTGAGCGGAAAAGAGTGAGGCCACGCGGGCAAGTGTGGAGAGGGGGGGCGCCGACGGCGATCGGGAGCCAACCCCGAAGATAAGAGGAAGCTGCGGAGTGGTGTGCAGCTGGGGAGGAGACAGCCAGGAGGGCTGCGTGTTAGAGGCAGCGGTGTGGCTGCCAGGAGGAGCTGCGGAGAGAGAGAGAGAGGGGGCTGCTTGTTAGAGGCAGCGGTGTGGCTGCCAGGAGGAGCTGCGGAGAGAGAGAGAGAGAGCAAGAAGCTGTGAGAGCTGCGGAGGGAGAAGAGCAGCAGAGAGTACAGCCAAGGGGGGCTGTGTGAGAGAAACAGCAGCGGAGCTGCTGTTGTGGATCGGGCCGACATTGGAGTCAGCACCGTGGAGAAGCTACAGAGTAAAGACAGCCGTGTGGGTGTACAGCACGAACCGAATAATAAAGGACACTGAGCCAGACATCGTGGTCCAGTCGTTTATTACACTGGTGTCGGAAGTGCAACGGCATGTCGAAACAAGTGAGGAAGAAAGTTAATCCGGCGCCTGCATCGGCTTCTTCGTCCGACGACGACGAACTCCCTCCAACCACGGATCCTGTTGGGGTGGTGGAGGAGAGCCAGGCTGAGGCGACCACGGGAACGGGTGTGGAGGATGTTGGCGCGGTGGCGGGTCCGTCGACATCATCAGACGCGGATCAACGATGGCAAGCGATGGCGGTACAACTGGAGGCACTTCAGGACGTCCTGGCGCATCTATGCCATCTCGTCGCGCCAGGGACGATGGATGATGCAAGTGGTGCTCCGCGGGCCGCCACGTTGCCTGTCCTGCCGCCGCCATTGCCCACGCGGCAAGAGGCCGCCATCTTGCACGCTCCGTGGCGCCAAACCGCCATCTTGGCCACGCCGCGGGCCGACGCCATTTTGAATTTGCCATCACAACCACCACCATTGGAAGACGGCGGGAAGAGGAGTCGGAGTCGCCACCTTACAACGGTTAAAGAATTTTCCGTCGGTGGGGACTGGAGCGCGTTCGCCTGCCGCTTCTTGGCGGCGGTACGCACAGCAAGATGGACCGATGCGGAGGCTTTGGAGGTGTTGCCGACTCTCCTGGACGACGAATCTGTCCGATTCTTCCGTTCCATAGCGACCGATAAGAAGGCAACTTTATGTGGTGTTTTTCAAGAAATGGCCGATGCTTATGAGCCACCAGATGATGCGCATCGGCGATTCGCTCAACGACAACGAGCACCAGAGGAGTCGCCCGTGGCGTTCAGGGGTGCGGTGCTGGAGCTGGCCATGGCAGCTTATCCTGAGACGCCACAGGACCTGCTTGAGCCTCTCATATTAGGGAAAATGTTGGAGCTGTCTCGGGATCTAGGGATCCCCATGCCTGTGTGTGGGCATGAGAAGCTAACTTCCCGGATGGCTGCTAAGTGTCTCGATGCGCAATTCAACCTCCGTCGCTGGAAACAAGTGACGGCGTGGACGGGGGGGCCCGTCAAAGAAGGGGATGCGCTGGGGTGGAACCCTGCGCAGGCCGTCTATGTTCCGGATGACCGGGGCCCTCAACAACTGACGGCCGCCTCCGCTCCATGGACGGGACGCGGCGGGCCGAGACCGCGCGCGGTGCTACCAGAACGGGGCCGTCAGGAGGCGAGGCCTGCGCTTCGGCGCAACGAGGCCGAATGTTTCCGCTGCGGGCGTAGGGGCCACTACGCCAGAGACTGCTGGGCCCGCTTCCCGGCTCCGCCGCAGCAGGAGGCCTCGGCACCGGTCAAGTCGGCTAAAGATCCTCCGAAACAGGCATGTCGGCACGCACCAGACACTCGGCAAGGCTTTCCACCTCACCCACCACCTGTGTTGCGCGATCCTATTGTTGTTGTTAAAGAAAGGCCATCGACGGGGCCTTGTCATTCAGTTACGCAGTGGCGCAAATTGGCACGGAGAGTTGTCGCGGCCGCTACGGGTTCGTCCACTGTACCGGGGTCCATACAAGGTGTGGACGTGCGCATTTTGGTCGACTCGGGGGCGTCTGCGACTATTATATCGGATGTCATTTTCCATCTGTTGGGCATTCCGTCGGGGGCTGTGCGTCCGGTTTATGGGTCGTGCGTCGCTGCGAACGGGGGTAGCATGGGCATCGTGGGTCAGGTGGATGCTAAGATATCTATTGGGGATGTGTCGGCCTCGGGTGTTGTGTTGATATCGAGATCTTTGGCGGTTCCTTGTTTGTTAGGCACCGATTTTTTGGCTAAGATGCCCATTTTGATCAAAATCAATGAGAATTGTATTGAACTGCCGGGGGGCCGTCAAATCTCGTTTCTGCCGTCGCCCTGGGGGCGACCTGCTTCGGCCGTACAAGTGCAGGCGCTGTCCGTCGCATCTGTGGACATTCCACCTGGTACACAGATGCTTATACCCTTGCGGTATCGGAAGCCCCTGCCTGATCGGCTAGGAGCAGTAGGGGTCTTGTTGTCACCGTCCGCCACGATAACAACCGGGTTGGCGTTAGTGGGGGCACAGACCATCGTCCGGCCGGATCAATTACCGTTTTTACAGGTGCTTAATGCGGGGGGAGAAAACGTCCGTGTCCCGGCCGGTACGGTTGTGGCACATGCCACTACGGCGTTTGCGACCCATGATTGTCCACATAGCCGGGGAGTTGTTGCTGGGGTTTCCGAGCCAAGGAGTTCGGATGATCGTTGGGTTGCTCAATTATGTGACGAAAATTCTTCCCTGTCCATGGAGCAACGTGGTGCGCTGCGTAAATTGTTGTTGACATATTCCGATGTGTTCAGCTCCGATGATTTGGATTTGGGCCGCACTTCCTTACTTTACCATCACATTGAGACGGGCGATGCTGCCCCTATTCGATTAAATTCGCATCGGATGAGTCCTGCGGAACGAGAACACGTAAGGGGGGCAGTGGAAGACATGTTGGCTGCGGACATTATATCGCCATCTAACAGCCCATGGGGCGCTCCAGTCGTCTTGGTTAAGAAGAAGGATGGCAAATTGCGATTTTGTGTTGATTTCCGCAAATTGAATAAGATATCGGTGGCAGATGCGTACCCCCTGCCGCGTATGGATGACTCCCTCGACGCATTGTCGGGGGCTAAGTTCTTTTCCACACTGGACCTCTCTTCGGGATTTTGGCAGCTTCCCCTTGACGAGTCCTCACGGGAGAAAACCGCCTTCCGTACGCCGCAGGGGTTATTTCAATTCAACTGTCTCCCGATGGGATTGAATGCGGCCCCTGCTACATTTCAAAGATTGATGGAGCTCGTTTTGACGGGGTTGCAGTGGGAGACATGTCTTATATATTTGGACGATATTATTGTCTTCAGCCGCACATTCGATGAACATTTGACGCGGCTGGAGACAGTGTTCACGAGGATGCGTTCTGCCAAATTGAAATTCAAACCAAAGAAATGTCACCTACTGCAACGGTCCGTCCGCTATTTGGGGCACATTGTGAGCGCTGAGGGAGTGTCCACGGATCCGGAAAAGACGGCGTGCGTCCGGGATTGGCCGACTCCGGCCACCGTGGGGGATGTTCGGCGGTTTTTGGGATTTGCCTCGTATTACCGAAGATTCGTGCCGGGTTTTGCGACGATTGCGAGGCCTTTGCATCTCCTTACGGGTAAAGGACGGAAGTTTGGTTGGAGACAGCCGGAGGAGGCGGCCTTTCGGAGTCTGCGTGATCTATTGGCCACGGCCCCAACATTGGATTATCCCGATTTCGATCACCCATTCATTCTTGATACGGACGCAAGTGACACAGGTATTGGGGCGGTGTTATCACAGTCTAAAGGGGGTGTAGAGCGTGTCGTGGCGTATGGTAGCCGAGTCTTGTCTCCTGCGGAAACCCGCTACTGTGTCACTCGCAGAGAACTATTGGCGGTTGTTTTTTTCCTACGGCAATTTCGACCATACCTCTACGGTCGTTCTTTTATTGTGCGTACGGATCATGCGGCCTTGCAATATGCCCTTAAAATTGACCAGCCATCCGGACAGTTGGCACGTTGGTTGGACACGCTACAGGAATTTTCCTTCCAAATTCAACATCGGAAGGGTGTGCGCCATGCGAACGCTGACGCACTTTCCAGATTACCGCGGCGCGCCCCTTGTAAATGTGAGTCGGGGACGCATAGGTGTTCGCCGATTCCAAACCCCCCTCAGCCGCTCACGTTGGCCGTCGAGAAGTCGGACACTCCGATGGAACCGGGACCGGCTGACGGGGTTTTGAATCTGCCGCGGTCTGTCTGGATCCGGGAACAGATGATGGATGAGTCATTGGTGTCCTTGCGGAAGCGGTCTGCTAAGGACAATGGGAGTCCGAGTACGGCTGTGGGGCCGCAAACCGCTCTCCGAGATGGTCTGCTTATGTGGCGGGAGGGGTTCCAGGAACGTTGGCGCCTGGTGGTACCAACGTCCTTGCGGTTCGAGTTGATTAGAACCCTCCATTGTGACACTCTCTTACATTTAGGGGTGCAGAAGACCTTGTTGACGTTGCAACGTCATTATTTTTGGCAAGGCATGGCGACAGATGTCGTAGGGCACGTGCGCGCGTGCCCTGCGTGTGCACAACGTAAGCCGCCGAAACATCCTTACGTGCCGCCTCTCCAGTCGATTCAGGTGTCTCGAGTCAATGAATTGGTGGCACTGGACATATTGGGACCTTTTACACCATCGGCGAGGGGTAATAAATATTTGCTGGTGGGGGTTGAGTACCTCTCCCGTTGGCCGATGGCCTGGCCGTTGCCCGATCAGTCGGCCGCGGCCATTACCGACGCCTTTTTGTTTGGGTATATTATGGATAAGGGGGCGCCTGAGAGACTCCTCACGGACCAGGGCAGGAATTTCTCTTCTAAATTATTGGCGGAAGTGTGCGCGGGCCTTGGGACTAAGAAAGTACGGACATCCCCATACCATCCGCAGACGGATGGTATGGTTGAACGGCTGAACAGGACATTGTCTGCCATGCTTTGCCATACCGTGAGTGAACAACAATCAGATTGGGATCTGCACATCCCCGGGGTGCTTTCGGCGTACAGGATGACGCCTCATGCGGCTACAGGATATTCGCCGTTTTACCTTATGTATGGTCGGGAAAACGTGCCGCCGGTGGATGTGCAATTGGGAACTGGGGTGAAGGGACCTCGGAAACCACTTCCTGAATACATCCAGGACACGGTTCGCCGAGTCACGGAGGCGCGGGAGAATGCCCGCGTGGCTACGGCCAAAGCCCAGGCCCGGAACGAGCGATATGCGCGACGGTCTGAGGGGGAGTGCCCTTGGAAGGTTGGGGACCTAGCCTGGCTTCATTGTCCACAGGTACGTCCGGGGACCTCGCCGAAATTGCACAAACCCTGGCATGGTCCCGTACGCCTCATTGCGGTTCCCAACCCACAGACAGCACGCGTCCAGATTGGGTCTCGTCGCTGGGTTGTGCATACGTCGCGCTTGAAACCATATGTTGCTCCCTTACATGATGCGTCATCCCCCAATATTGCCTTGCCGGGGTCTGTTGCTGCTGACTCTCCCCTGCCTGCGTCCATTGATCTCGCTAGAGCGCCTGTCGTACCTGTTCCAGACAGGCCGGCCGTGACATTGCGGGGGACGAGGGGCCCTGCTCGGAGGACGCCTGCCAGGTCTGCGGGACCTTCGAGCCCTGCAGCCCTTCCGACCCAGCTGCGGGCACGGTCACAGGACAAGCCCAAGACTAACTCTTTAGAGACACGGGACGGCGGTGGACTTCCAGCCTCGACTTTCATCGCGTTCCCGTTCTGCGAGTGGGCCGCCGACCGTCCGGGACGGGCCGGCGACCCGCACACGTTCCAAATCGCTTACGTTTCGTTGATTGTTGCTGTCTTGTTATTTTTTTCTTACAGTTGTATTTATTGCATGCTTTTGTACGATCGTTGATGTTGATTGCGTTGTTGTTGTTCTTGCTGTTACATTATATGCTTAGTGTCCTTTAGGGGGGGAAGCTCGGTTCGCCGCATTACGATTTGCTATTGGTCAGCCGAGGTCGGCTGGGATTTTTCTACGGGGGAGGGTGGTGTAATGCGGGCGTAAGCGACCTTCCGGAGGTGACGTCACGGGGGGTGGAGTCATGTGACGTGGGGGTAAGGTTCGGGGCTTTAAGCGGGTAAACCGGAAGGGGAAGGTAGTCGGGGTGTGAGCGGAAAAGAGTGAGGCCACGCGGGCAAGTGTGGAGAGGGGGGGCGCCGACGGCGATCGGGAGCCAACCCCGAAGATAAGAGGAAGCTGCGGAGTGGTGTGCAGCTGGGGAGGAGACAGCCAGGAGGGCTGCGTGTTAGAGGCAGCGGTGTGGCTGCCAGGAGGAGCTGCGGAGAGAGAGAGAGAGGGGGCTGCTTGTTAGAGGCAGCGGTGTGGCTGCCAGGAGGAGCTGCGGAGAGAGAGAGCAAGAAGCTGTGAGAGCTGCGGAGGGAGAAGAGCAGCAGAGAGTACAGCCAAGGGGGGCTGTGTGAGAGAAACAGCAGCGGAGCTGCTGTTGTGGATCGGGCCGACATTGGAGTCAGCACCGTGGAGAAGCTACAGAGTAAAGACAGCCGTGTGGGTGTACAGCACGAACCGAATAATAAAGGACACTGAGCCAGACATCGTGGTCCAGTCGTTTATTACACAGGTGAACGGAGAGATGTTTTTGCGCTCTGTAAGTTTGCCATCTCGTTACGTTACCAGCAGCAACAGCGTTGTCTCTGCGACACGCAGCTGGTACGGGAGATCTGCTTCTCGAATTGGTTGCGGCCAGCTTTGAACAAACAGACAACAATAATAGTCATAAACTACATTTCTAACGCGCTCGTTTTTCACACAGGGGCCGTCCATAAATGACGTCACGCGATTTTGGACGATTTTTGACCCCCCCCCCCCCATCGTCACACGGCGTCACAAAAAGTCAGACCCCCCCTCAAATATGACGTCACAAAAAAACCATGCTTCAAATCGCTTTAAACTATTGTAATTGTAGTGCGTATTTAATGTGGCGCTGCACTCTGATGTTGTAGGATAAAACATTTATTAAAACGTATATTTAATTAAGTAGAATGTGTTGTCTATATTTATTTAAAGTTGCGCATTTTGATGTGACGTCACATTTCTCAACCCCGCCCCCCCTCGTCACACATCGTCACAAATGTCTGACCCCCCCCCCCCAGGTGCGTGACGTCATTTATGGACGGCCCCTTAATTGGATGCAGTGTGTCATCGAAAACTCGGAGGCGCAGAGCCAACGCTAAAAGTCCCTCGTATATCTGAACAGGTGACAGCCTGAACAGGTGACAGCCGGAACAGATGTGAATCTGAACAGGTGATACTGAACAAGTGATAACCTGAACAGCTGAGAGCCTGCACAGATGCGAGCCGTGAGCTGCTGCTTGAAGGTGGATGGATGATGGTGCCTGGCTGCTGCTGGAGAATTCCAGACGGCTGTCGGTGCAGCTTCGGATAAACGCCGCTCGTATCAGCCACGAGGGTTCCTGGTTTTTGGGAACGATAAACATCGCTCAACAAACAAATCATCGCAAAATAAAAAAACAACCACCTACCCTCCACCCCTAAAGAAAAACACAAACACGGCATTTCATCCGTGCCGAGTGACGTTCAAAGAAACTGTTACAGCCGTGGGGAAGTTTGGTAAAAAAAAAACCTCTCTCCTCGTGACCCGACGGACCTAAGGCAGCGTTCTTCATTGCGAGGCCCGAGGGCCACGGTGACCCCTGGTGACCTTTAGTGCGGCCCCCTAACGCGCGGCCCGTACAAATACGTGCATACAACCCTTCGTGTCAGAGAACGGCCCAGCGAGGCAGATATCGCAGAGCTGTGTGCCATATCCCTTCAGGTAAACTATAAAATTATCAAAAAAACAAAAAAAAAACTATAAACGATTTAAATGTCGATTTAAAGTTTTCGTGACTGCAGGGATTCATCTTCTTGGTTCTTTCGGTAAAGTCAGGTAGAAGGGAAAATAATAATCCCATATCTGCATTTCCCATAAATATGCTAAATTCTTCTGTTGATATGCAAATTCCTTTGTCAAGGCGCCCTTCCTCCCCTAACCCAGCTTAAATATACGCTGCCAAGCCTGGTGGTGTTCATTCAGACGCTGTCTTTCCGACAGACCTGTTCTTCACCTTGCGTTGTGGCCGAAACGTCGTGAGAATTGTATTTTATTATGTTTTATTTGTATTATTTTATTATTTCCCTTCTACATGACTTTACCGAAAGAACCAAGAAGATATAAACGATTTATTTTAATTTTACCAAGTAAGGCCCACTGAGCTATGCAGCTCTTTGTCAGAAGCCACCTGGACCACGAATGACAGCCCAACGAAGTGGCATAATCACGTGGAAATGCATCGCAGCAGCCAGATAACTCTAAACGCGTGTTCTTTCAAAAATGTGGAGGTGAACCAAAAAACACCGGAGGGGAAAAAAAACCCGCGCGACCACGGGAAGAGCAGGAAGACACCGGCTCGGAGGAGTCTCCATTCTGGCCACGCGCCAGACTCATTAGCGGACATCTCCCGCTCCGGGTCGCTCGAGTCGAGGACACTCGACGGCCTGAATCCGTCGCGCTCTTTGATTTCGACTCGGAGCTCGTCGGCTGTCCCCAATGCGCCCTCGGGTTGTTCGCAATGATGCCCGACGTTTCGCTCCCCGCGCTGCGAGCCGACTCAGGAATTGAACGAGGGTTCCTGATGTCTGGCAATTGGCTCCAGGTGGTAGATTGCTGCGTGGCAGGATCGTGATAAAATTTGCGACCGCTTTGGGCAGGCCTCCATCCAGCAGTGGATAGATCATGCCTGCTGCTGCTGCTGCTGATGATGATGATGATACTGTTGACGATGGCAGAGCGAGCATCCATAAATGTTGCTCACTCCTTACACAGCACGAGGAGGCCGGGGGCTGTGATCGAGATGTATAACAAGCGTACTGCTGAGTGCATGTCGTGTAAGGCGAGGAGAAGAATTGGAAATCGCAACACATCGTGCATCCCGCGTTGCAAGATTTATTTTGCCATTATTATTATTGTTGTTGTTGTTATTAAAGGAACACAAATGCCCTGCAGTCAACATATGTCACGGCTGAAAGTCAATGTACGATACAAAGAGAGAGAGAGAGTGAGTGCCGTGGGAAGGCTCTCAATGAGGCTCACAGCAACAGATGCAGTCCATAGAAGTGTAAATAAAACACGTGACCGGCGCACACTCTCATCAGCTACCGCATTGTGACAGCGCCTTCACGTTCAAACGCGGCTCCGTTGCCGTGGCAATGCCATTTAATTTGTTTCTTCAACTCCTTTGACAATTGTTCATTAGATTTTCTTGTTTTTATATATATACAAAGATAAAGAGCCAATGTCTAGCCTTCAACAAAGGGTTGGGGCAAAGTGCTGTGAGCGAGTAGCACCTATGAAGGCCGGAAACTGTGCACGATGGGGTGGTGTGGCCAGCAACACCACGCCCGGCCGCCTTTGTCTCCCGAGTACTGATTTGTTTTTCACCGCACCAGGTGCTGTACTCATTTAAGGCTGAGTCAACCTAAAGGGAGGGGGGGGGGGCTTTCGTCGTGAGTACGAATTCGGGTGGCCGGTATCGTAACGCAGTGCACTGACCACAACACTATCGCTCCTCGTATATGCACAAAGACAAAGATCCACCGAATAGGCTTTAACAAATCGTTGTGGGCAAGTGTAGTAAGGGAGCATCTCTATGAAGGCCAGCACACACACGCATACATACGTACACACACACACACGCAACCTACTGAAAAACATAGTCGACTGTGGTAACCTCATTGATCTGTACAGGATAAGAACATGGCAATAATAACGTCAAAGTTGTGTTTGAACGCTTGTCACATGAGTCATTTGTGTAGAATTCCAATGTCGAAAATATTAGATTTTTGTATTTTAACAAACGACTTAGAAAATAAATGTACATATATAATACAGGAGGATACACTTTTGCATTTACCCAGTTAGAACCATTGGAACAACCTTGGCCCGACATATCCATGTTTTACCGGGGTATGTGCGTACATACATATATATACAGCACATGTATCTCAAAGTCAATAATTTCTGCTTCATCAATTATATACGCTGCCTGTAATGCACAGGGCTGTCTACAAAGGTATCGTCGTCATCCACTATTAAATATTCATAATTCCGCGGCAGTTTGAGCGAAGACAATTCAATTATACACACATACAAGATCCCTCCCGATAGCCTCACCAGACTGTTGGGGCAATTGCTGTTAGCGAGTACACACGCGGCAACAACAACCGCCCTTCAGCACGAAGCGGAGGCGGTGCCGTGACCACGGTGCCAGGCCAGGTACACTTTGAAGCCACGTGAAGTGTCAGAAGGCCCGCTGACAGGAGGTCACGGGACAGACCCAGGTGCCATGGGTTGACTGACTGAGATGAGTGGCACATTCATAAACCGTGCTCCCCCACCGTGCTTACTCCCTGCCTTTAAGTCCCCCCCAAAGGCACTCCGCTCGTTTCTGTGAGCGTCGCTCCTCTGCCCTCCGTTGTTGCTGGAGGGCGACTGCGTCTAACTGCCTAGTAGCGTCCTTCACGAGCCTCCTCCAGAGGCCGATCTTGACACCGCTGGTACCAGTCATCGGCAAGTCCACTCAACTCCACTCACGCAACACCCACTCAGACACACACGTTTTTGGTGGTGTGAAGATTTTTTTTTTATATAGAACGAGTTTCATTTGTCTAAACCAGGGGTTGGCAACCTTTAAAATAAGAAGAGCCATCTTTTTGTTTGTCTTTGACGCATCACACGCAGAGCGACTTGGACTCGCACACAGACACACAAGGTATGCAGCAGATGACAACACACATTCTGACTTAAATAAACAAGATAGGTTATGGAATCAACAGCGTCTATTCCATCCCACCCCCCTCAGTTATTCTTTAACAATGCAGTTTGACTGTACATTTCGTTGTCACCAACACGGTAACATTGCGTCTATGAGAAAAGACGGTCCGGTTTACGAATGGTGCTTCAGCAACGCGTCGTAGCGTCGTAAAAGCCGGGACCGCCTTTACCATATTTATTTTATGTAAAGAGTCAAATAAGGTCAGGTTGCGCGCAAGGGGGCAGCCGAAGAGCCGCATGCGCTTCCAGAGCCGCAGGTTGCCAACCCCTGGCCACTCTAAACCTCCACGCGATCACCTCGGTGATGCACGTCGAATGGAGATGGTTTGAGATCGTGCCACTGCGTGTGATCGCCGTCATCGTTTTGTGGCGGGCGGTGACGCGGCGTTCACGGTTTGCCGCGCCCGTTCGTGGATTCGAATCCAGCAGGCCACCCTGATTAATACTGCCGGGTGCATGGGCCATGTAAATACGCGGGTTTGTCTGCCTCACCTTGCACGTGAAACAATCCCATTCGAAATAGCTGCGGTTTTTTATTTTGGTGTGTGCCCGCGTCACGAGATGCTTTTGCCAAATTAGAGAAGTGACACCGCAAATGTACTTCATTGAGCTGACGCACGGCAGGAGCAGCGCCCTCGCTGTGAAACTACTGCAGACTGAGTGGTGGCCCTGCGCGTGTACACTGAAAGTACTCAATCGTTTTAATCTCGGGTCTGATTATTATTTTGAATAATCCTGTTACGTGCTGTTGAATATCAATCGAGCATTTGAGTAAAAAAAAAAATTGTAGTAATAATGGGGGGATGCGATGGCAACATTGCAGTGTAGTTCGTGCACTGGTTGCAAACTGCACTGGACGAAAAGTGCCATGAACCCTGCGACATGAGTGCCATCGAATATCCAGAACTGGTCCTAGCTCCTAATCATCGTGATGAAGTCGGCGCTAAAGAGGGCCCCTCGCCCCCCAAGACTGACACAGCATGGGGAGGCCTTCATCCAGCAGTGGATTGACAGAGGATGATAATTATTATACTCGATCTCCAGTTCGAACTGCCGATTATAATTATTTACGAATGGATGGCACCTCTTTAGACAACCCTGTATATTCTGAAGAAGGCCTGCTGTCATGAATATCAAGTTGCTTGTTGTTGTTATTCCTTTTCCCCATCGCGGCCATAAAAAAAAATCATTGCTGATTTTTTTTTGGTATTTTATTTTGTATTATAATTTCCTATACAAAAGGCATTCACACGAACAATAAACAACCGGCACGGGGGCCTGCAACGGGACGGTCAATGACCTACCTGCTCATCTTCTTGGTTCTTTCGGTAAAGTCACGTAGAATGGAAATAACAAAATGATACAAATATAACATAATAAAATAATTCTCACGACGTTTCGGCCACAACGCAAGCAGCCGTCCTCAGGTGGAGAACAGGTCTGTCGAGAAGACAGAGTCTGTCTTTTCAGGTGGAGAACAGGTCTGTCGAGAAGACAGAGTCTGTCTTCTCGACAGACCTGTTCTCCACCTGAGGACGGCTGCTTGCGTTGTGGCCGAAACGTCGTGAGAACGTCGTGAGAATTATTTTATCATGTTTTATTGTATTATTTTATTATTTCCATTCTACGTGACTTTACCGAAAGAACCAAGAAGATGAATTCCTGCAGTCACGAAAGCTTTAAATCGAGACCTACCTGCTCTGGGGTGGGTCATTAATCCCAGGTGCGTGTGAGCGTCTCAGCGATCGGAATGGTTTTTTTTCTTTTCTTCAGACGATGGACACTGCAGCTCTGCGTCGTGACGAGGAGTCGGTGGTGGGAACGCCGCGGTGCTCCTTGTAAGGGGAGCCCGATTTGGTAACGGTGGGGGGGGGGGGGCTCTCGTGAGAGAGAGTGTATGCCTCGCCAGCTATCGCGTCTGTCTCTCTCTCTCTCTACAGGGTGCATAAAAAAATGGTTTAAACGCTTGTGAGCATTTGCAACGATACCACAAGAAATGTGCCTCCGGGCTCTGGAGACCACCTGGAGAAGATTCCAGGCAATGTGTTGACAATGATGGTGAACAAGTAGGAGACTCTTTAACTTTTCGCACCTATTAACATACATTTGTTATCACGTTACAGTGAATTATCCTTTCTTTTCCATGAAAAACGATAGTCCCATATGAGTATTAACATTTTTAAAGCACTCTGTATGTAGCGGAGCGCTCTGTGATGATGTGCAATCTTCTGTTGTTGTTGTTATTATTCATCTCATAGTGGGGTTTTGTTTTTGAATTCCTGGCTCAGTCAGCGCGCAGGCACGGCCTGTTTGACCACCGTGGATGGATTAAAGTCGTTAATCCAGACAACAATAGCAACAACAACAACAAAACCATCGATGGTTCCGATCCACGGCCACTTCAAAAGCACGCGGGGTGGCGTGGAGGGGGAGACAAAACAGCTCTCACTTTCAGCAGCCCTTGAAAGTCGTCCGCGAATTAGCGTCCTGTCATTCTCTCCACGACGGCGACTTTACGCAAATCTAAGTGAGCGCGACCTCTCGTCTGACTGTGCTTCGCGGCTCCCTTGCATCGCGCGTGGGCCGCTATTTCAGCTGCGCTGCAGCCAGCTGTGGCTCCTCGACGTGTCCACAGCGACGGCGGCGTCCTCGCGCGAACGCCGCCTCTCGCTCTCCCCGTCGCCGCTTTCGGCGTCCATGAGGGGCAGCCGCGTGTCCCAGAGCGGGGTCGGCCTCGGCGCTCTCAGGCGGCGGTGAACGCTGGGCCACGCCTTCACGTCCATGCGCCTCTCGGCGTGCGTCTTCCTCACCTTCAGAGCGCCGCACGTCAACAGGCCCAGCAGGCACATGGACGCCAGCGCGCCGCCCACGGCGAGGGCGAGCGCCCGGTGCCGCTTGACCGGAGCGGGCGCTTTGGCCGCCGGAACCTCGGCCGGCGCCGTCGTCAGGTTCACGCAGCGACGCAGCGTTTGCCGGTGAGCGCCCAGCGCGGACAGGCACGCCTCGTACGCCGTGGAGGGCCACAGGTGCGTGAGGTTGTACTCGCGAACGCCGACGGGGACCCGCGCGGAGAACGACACGCGGGGTCCTTCCGGCCTCGCGGAGGAATCCGGCTGAGGTGGCGACGGCGGCGGCGGCGCTGACCACCAGCGGAGGTCGCAGGACGACCCCGCGACGCCGTGGCCCGCCCTCCACGTCAGCCGGGCCGAGCGCGACCCCACCGCCGTCACGTCCAGCGTCAAGTCCGCGCCGCCACTCGCCTGGGCGGGGCGCGAGCCGTCCACCTTCACCATGACGGCCTTGGTGTCGAGGCCCTCGGAGTTGCGCGCCACGCACGTGTAGAGCCCGGCCTCCTCGAAGCGCGCGTCCAGGATCTCGAGGGTGCCCTCGTCGGAGAGCCGGTAGCGCCTCCACGCGCCGCCGCCCCCGCCGCCGCCGCCCCCGCCGTCCTCGTCGTCCTCCCTCGCCACTCGCTCGCCGCCCGGCGTCACCCAGTAGACCGACGCCTCGGGCTCCGCGAGCGCGCGGCAGTGGAGCGCCACGGCGGAGCCGGCGCCCACGAGGACGTCGGCGGGGAGGACGCCGCCGGGGATGGCCGGCAGGCAGCTGTCGGCGAACTCGGTGGGGCCCACGTCGCGCACGCGGCGCCCCGCGTGCTCGGCGGGCGAGGCGCAGCGCATCCCCCACGGTTCGACGAAGCGCGCCGGGGGGGGTCGCTCGCCGCTCATCCAGCGCGTGATGCAGTCGCAGCGCAGCGGGTTGCCGTGCAGGCCCACCTCGCGCAGGCCAAGCAGCCGCTCGAGCGCGCGCCGGTGCAGCGCGCTCAGCCCGTTGTCGTTGAGCATGAGCGTCTCGAGGGCGGGCAGCACGCCGAACGCCTCCGGGTGGACGAACGACAGCCGCGGGTTGTTGGTCACCTCCAGCCGCGCGAGCTCCGGCAGGTTCTCGAAAGCGCCGCCGTCGATGGACACGAGCTCCAGCATGCTGTTGATGCACAGCTCCTTTATGTGCGACATGTCCCTGAAGTCGCCCGCGCGGATCACCTGGATCGGGTTCTTGTTGAGGTCCAGGAATTTGAGGTTGGGAACCTTCTGCAGCGCCCGGCTGGGCACCCAGGCCAGGCTGTTGTTATAAAAGGACAAGCTCTCCAGGTTGTCGAGGCCCATCAGTGCGTTCTCGGGTATCGACCGCAGCCCCATGCCGGCCAGAACGAGGCTCAGCAGCCTCGACAGGGGCATGAAGTTCATGTCGCTGAGGCCGGCGACCGGGTTTTCCCCAATCATCAGTATCTCCAGGTTGGGCGTCGCCTCGAACCACCTGCTGTCGACGCTGCGCAGCTCGTTGGCATTGAGGTGGAGGCGCATGAGATTGGCGAGGCCGGCGAACGCGCCGGGCGCTACGCTGCCGATGCGGTTGTGGTTGACGTAGAGCTCCTGCAGGCCGGCGAGCTCGCGCAGGCAGCCGTCCGCCAGCTCCGTCAGGGCGTTCTCCTCGAGGTGGAGCGACACCAGGCGGCTGTGGTTGGCGAGGCCCGCGTCGCGCACGCTGCCCAGCTCGTTCTGCGAGAGGTCGAGCTCGCTGAGGTCGAGCAGCGGGCGCAGCTCGGCGCCCAGCGACGCGAGCCCGTTGCTCTGCAGCAGCAGGACCTGGGTCGCCGCGGGGAGGCCGCGGGGAGCACGCAGGAGGCGCGCGTCGTTGCAGTCGACCGTCAGCGCCTCGCGGCACGAGGAGCGCGGCGTGAACCAGGGCCGCGGCTCGCAGGCGCAGGCGTGCGGGCACTCCTCGGCGCGCAGCACCGCCGCCCGCAGCGCCGCCGCCGCCGCCAGCGCCAGCACGACGTGGACGCGCGAGACCGAGTTCGGTGCCGAAGCCGCCATGGTTTCAATGGGGGGGGGGGGGGGTGGATGGGGCGAGGAGAACGCGAGATGGCTGGACGCGTTGAGCGTTGCGTGTTTAGCGCTCGGCAACAGAGCGCTTTTCAACGACTTCTCCGTCTAAATGGACCCGCCGTGGCGGAGGACCGACACGGATTCGTTCTGCTCGGCAGCTCTTTGGCGGCATTCGAGAGGGGAGAAGCGGCAGCGCGTCGAGAACGTCGTGGGGCTTCCCCCCGTGCCTGTGCCGTCCGGCAGCCCGACGTTCTCTGCCGGGAGGGCGGCAGCCCGAACAGCGCCCACGGTGCACGCAGCATGCCCCACGTGAGTGGGGGGGGGGCACCTGCTAACACACAACACACACGCACACAGCGTCAGCGTCTCGTCGCTCGGGCCACGCTTCAGGCGTTCAACGCCTGCACCGTCAAACTCCACTCCCGACCGCTGTCATAGGTCAGCCCCGGGTCAACTGTCGCGTCGGGCAGCCGCAGCAACTCCACTCGTCGCGATCCTGTGTAATAAGTCGGAGCTCTTCACAAGCAATCTCTCAACACACGTTATCGCTGTCAACATAGAACATTGGGCCAACGTTGGCCCAACGGCCCCAATAACATGGCAACCTTGGCCCCACGTTGCACGTTTGCTCATCTCGCCCGGCTATGGGGGAAAACATAGTTCGTTTCGCTGGCGAGTTTCTGCGGACTTCAAAATGCACATCTGTCCATCGACGCAGACCGCGCCCATTGATGATTTGATCTGAGAGTCAGCGCTACAATCGCAGTGGTGGAAGAGTTGAAAATATGAATTGTGCATTTTCTTTGGGTCTTTCGGGAAAGTCACGTTCAAAGAAAATAACAAAAAAAAATGTCTTTGAACCTATCTACGTGACTTTACCGAAAGACCCAACGAATATGAATTCCTGCAGTCACGAAAGCTTTGAGTCAAGATTTAAGTTGTGCATTGTTTTACATTTGTCGGCTGAGAAGTCACCTGCCATGATAATACTTGGTTTGGTCAATTTCATAAATAATAAATGATACAATAAAAATGTGATTTCGAGGCAGCAGCAGGAGGGCAGTTTTGTAACCATAGGATACGAACTCCCATCATGCCCTGCACGTCACGTGACATCGCCGTACCGCTTGTATAATACACGCAGCCGTGTTTTAGACCACCAACTCAACATCGTAAGTGGCCACATTATTTTGGACAGCAGCAAGTCAATGTGACAACAGTTTACCGGTTTCGTGCCTGTTAGCAATCATCAGTTACATCTTAGCCATCGCTGCCTGCCGCTGCCTTGCATCGCTTTATGCGAACAAGCCGTGGATGCCCAGTGGCGAGATGTTAACTGCCTCGCCTGGTATACAGGGGGCCGTGGAGTTTGCGTGCCTCTCTCCCCGTGGTCGTGTGGATTTTTTTTCGGGTCCTCCGTTTTTACCCTCCGCATCTAGAATCATGCGATCAGAATATTTGGCTCCTTTAAATTTCCACGAGATTAGCCACTTTGTTGAGCTATCATTTATGGTCAGGTCGCTTGTGATTAAGAGCAATGTAGCTCAGTGGTCCTCACCCGGTAAAATAAAAAATAAAATTAAAAGGCGATGGGGATGCTTTTTCACCGCCAAGGCAGTGAGAAATGAAGCAATCCGAATACTTCCTGTAAATGGTGAGAAAGCGGTCGGACAGAGAGAAAAAACAATGAAGGTGCGAGCGGGCTGGAAACCAGCGAGAGTTTCTCATCATTTGCACAGAGAGAGAGAGAAGAGAGAGTTGAACTCATTCTGACTCGGAGAAGGAATTGACCGCCTTTGGGTGGTCTCCAGCAGCAATTATTTATCGAGGCCGCCCCTCTCGATTTACAAACTCCCATCGAGGTGACGGAGGAGACATACACGGGAGATGCAGAAGTGGGTGAGCGAAATGCGGATGGAAAATAAAGATGTGGTGAGACTGGGGAGAAGAGGCCTGCAGACACGATCGAGAGATGCATCGGTTATGTTAATTAACTCATCATGCTTGAGATTTAAATTTGATTCACAATTTTTGCCTATCGCCTGATGACGCTGGTTGTAATCACCAGCGAAACGTCGTGCTCGAATTGTAAATGTTGTGGGTTTACTCTCTAATACACCGATGTGCTGAATTAGTAAATAATCGGCACGTTTTTTTTTTACATGACAAAACTTACCAATTGAGTGCTGGTGGGTTTAACGCGATTTAACAAAAAATACCCTTTATTACGAATGATATTAGTCGCAGAAGCCTACGTGTTATATCGATACATCATTATAATTTTATTTTCATGAATCAGGTGAACCCTTGCAACAGCTTGGGGTTCTAACATTTTGCTTTGGCCTGCTTACAGCCTCACGCCCGCCACGGCTCATTCATGCCGCACAGCAAAACCAGGGTTTTTTTTGCGTCTGTCTCGTGAATGACTGCGATGGGATTTGTTGACGTCCGTTGCGTGGCCACAGAGAAGCAGATGGGGCCAGCCAAGGGAGGCGGAGGAGGCTCCTGCGAGGATGGCTCGCTTATCGACAGGTCGGGGCTCGCAGAAACGCTTATCGGCAGAACCAGCAGCAGAGGCAGATACTGAGAAATATATATTTTTTAAATAGAAAATAATGTAAAGCTGCAGCCGGGAGTCTTAATGGTTACTATTCTCGGTGACCTCAAATGCCACGAAACGGCATTACTCCGTATAATTTTCCAGCAGCTTTATTGCACCGAGGCAATTCTTATTGTCATGTTTTTTTAATTGTTATAATAATAATAATCTACGTGATGGCAAGCCGTGATCTATCCACTGCTGGATGGAGGTCTCCCCAAGCCGCCGCCGCCACCCCCTGCAGATCCTGAAATGCAATAATATAAAACATTTTCGGGGGCACACGGCCCGAGGGTGGAGATTTTTCAGCGTTCTCCGACGATAAAGAGACGCCCTCCGATGTG
Organism: Lampetra fluviatilis; assembly: GCF_964198595.1. NCBI lineage: Eukaryota > Metazoa > Chordata > Hyperoartia > Petromyzontiformes > Petromyzontidae > Lampetra > Lampetra fluviatilis. Next base: position 9,048,184 of record NC_136308.1, read on the forward strand.
TTGCGCGCTGAATTGCACCGCGAATTCAAATAAATCTGGGTTTGCCGTCCACGATCGACCTCAGTTATTGAGTGCAGCGAGCTGATGGCCTCCACCCGGACACAAACGACTGCACGCTACATTTTGTCGAATAACTCTTTTATTTATTTACGCACGTGACGCCTTTCTGACATAATTCTGCCACTCAACGCGCCATCATCATCATCAGCATATTCAAAACTCAAGATGAAAGCATGTGAGCTATAAGCCCAGAGACGAGGAATAAGAATACAGCACGTTCATGGTGTCCATCCCTAAACGTGAGCCCAGAATGGTAATGACCTCGCTAACCACCTCCCCTCCCCCAATGAAAATCCCTTCCCCGCCTGCTCCGATGAGTCAGGCGTGCCAGATGCCGTTGACGCAACTGGTAATGCTCCGTCCAGAATGTCAGGGATGTTGCAATGTATGATGTGAGGGAGGATATGGAATAAAACAATATTTAAAGTTATTTAACAAAAATTCTCAACACGTAATTAGAAAGATTCTAAACAATCAAATAGAAATTAACAAACTGTCTGCAGTTTTAAATGTAAAGAGTATTTGGCTTCGGATAAATGTCCACACGATAGGCCACTTCATTGGGCTATCATTTCTGATAGCCAGGTCGCTCAGTGGGCCTTACCTGGTAAAACAAAATAAATTGTTGAAAGTGAAAATTAAAGCAAGCTGTGGCTGTGAGTTAGTGCAAAGAGCTGTGTTGTTATTGTTGAGTTGGGAGTGCAAATGTCGTGATGATGGAGTCGAGTGTGCGGATTGCTTCGGGGAGGTTGTTCCAGAGTTCGTGGGAGCTGTAAATGAGAATTTAACTGTCCAACCCCGTGTTTTTTTGCGTGTTTGGTTGTTGGTGGTTGAAGTGGGTTGGGATGTGGAGCGATGTGATCTGTTGTTTTGCTTGATCTATATGAGGTTCATGATATATATTAGGTAGCCACTGGAGCTATGCACTTTTAAATCATCTGTATTGAACATTCATTTCTTTAGAACTGCTTCTTGTGTTTAGTTTGTTGTCCTTGCACCCCCGATTAGCACGGTTGGCTGCGTACAGTGCGAAAGAAGTTCAACATACAACGCTCTGCGACGCTCTGTATGTTACTGTATATTTGGGGTTTTCAATGAATCTGAGAACCAAAAATTCACCCTCTGATAATTAACAAAACAAACAAACATAGGGGGTGGGGTGGTGGTGGGGGGGCGTTGTGAAGTGAGCGCTCGATCACGCGTGGACATGCAGCGGCTCTCGTTGCGCGACGTCTCCTCCCGTGGACCTTCGCAACAATGCACCGGGTGATGCACTGCTCACTGCTCTCGCGAGACGATCGATGCCGGCATCACAATTTTAATAGAATTGGAGAAAACTATGAAATTAATCATTATTATGATGATTATCTCAACTTGTAACGCACCATACGGTATTAGCGCACTCTCAAAGGGAGGGAACGACTCGGAGGCACAAGGAGGAACCACAGACTAGCGGGATTGGCAGCAGCCACGCCTGAGCCGGTGCCAAACGGTTTCCCGAGCTCTGCGGTCCTCTACATATGAGGGTGTTATTCGCCATTGAATGCGGGTTTTCACGTAGTAGGAAACTGGAGAAATGCGAGGAAACCCACGCATGCGATGGGGGAAAAACTCTACCCCGTACAGATGGAACAGGTGGAGTCAACATCTTTGCTGCTCCTCGACATCCACGTGATGAGAGTTTCACAATTATTGTGCGGGCAATCCACCAACCTCCACAGTGCTGGATTGCAGGCCAAAATAAGAGGAAAAATATATAAAACTGGCGTATCGGAGGATGTTGGTGAGGTGGGCGGTGAGTGGGGGGGTGGGGGTTATTTTTCATTGTGTGGGGCCAGGCAAGGCACCCCGAGGAGCTGACATTGTATTGCATTTCTATTAAAGGCATGTGGCTCAAGGTTGAGATGCGTGGGCCGGGAGCAGGCATTATAAAGTAGCCTCGCCACCAAACTCGGTGACCCAGAATAAGTGGTTCGGCACCATCTGCGCCGGAGCAGCGATGATGCATTAATGCTCCCCCACATCACATTCCGGCCGCGCGAAAAAACATCGCGCTGAATATTGCAAGCCGCTCCATGCAGCCACCGGAATATGACATTTGCTGCCTGTTCATTGGGTATTGTTTTTATATCTATATATCTCACGACACATTCTCAAGGTTCGTGTTCCATCATAATAATCGTCGTCGTCCTCGATCAAATATTAAGAGGGAAAGGTGCAGCTCTGCAATTGCCTGCTGTGATGAGATGTTAACTACCTTGCCCGGGAAGCAAGAGGCCATGGGTTCGATCCCGACCCTGACACCTGCTGTATATTTAAAGTTTGCAATGGATGCGTGGATTTTTTTCCGGGTCCTTCGGTTTTTCCCTCCACATTTAGAATCAACATCACGCGTTTAGAGTATTTGGCCGCTATAAATGTCCACGTGATAAGCCACTTCGTTGAGATATAATTTGTGGCCAGGTCGCTTCTGAAAAAGAGCTATATAGCTCAAATAAAAATAGTTAAATAACAGTTTTTTTGTTGTTGTTGTTTCCTGCTTGTGCTGCTTCTGGTGGAGGGCTCTGCCACAGACGGAGCGGCTACTTAGCCCCCACTTCCATTCAGTGGTAAAGGTGCAGCCCTGCAATTGCTTGCTCGTGTCACTGCCGGTTGAAGGGCTTCCACGAGAGGGAGGTCTCGAGAGCCTCCTGTGAAGGTGTTTCAGACGTCTACAAAGAGGTGGGAGTATCTACACTTGATCCCATCACGTGTGACTTGCCGATCGACTAACGGTGGTGTTCCCCAATTATAATATTGGGTGGATATTGGAGGAGAGGGTGGCTGGTTTAAGGAACTTGCCCCATTGTTTCGACTTCCGCGCCGGGAAATCGAACCCGGCGGTGACCTCTGGATTACAGGCTGTAAAAAACAACAACTTTCAAATATTATACCAAGTGCAAAAGGTACAAGGAACGTAAAACATCGTGTGCCTGATGGTGATTAGCTTTGGAAACTTGCAGTCCCTTGGGAGTCTTATACTTTTTTCGTGTCTGTAAAGTTGCCAAAAACGTAAGTGAAGATATATGAGTAGAGGCTGTGTAACAACATAATTTGGTTCTGAAATAACGAGTTGTGGGTTTTTTTTATATTTTATAGAAGGCATTGGGAAAAAATGTGCCATTAAACATTAATAGCCTTTTTCCAGTAATGCATTCGCTCTTAACTCGAATTTTTCTTCGCATTCCTAGCGCGTCTCTTTTTTCTTCTTCTCTCCACGTTTCCAAGACAATGAGCGGCAAAGCCAGGCAGGCTTAACTACTTTCCAGCGGGTCATATGATGCGATCCACCCTCGACGCCAGTGGCGTCAGCTACAGACCGCTGCGCGCCACGGCCCACGGCTCAGAAGAGCCCCGGCCTACGCTGAAAGGGGAATGCAAAAAGCCCCCCCCCCCACCTTATTTAATTCCTTGCATCAGCCCCCCTTCCCCCATTTGCACCCCTCCCCCCACCCGATTTCATTCCTTGCACCAGGGCGGCCCGCCTCCCACACTCCCCTCCCACCTAATTTTATTGCCAAAATTGAAGCGGCGGCGAGCAGCAACTCCGCCAGGCGGGAGTGTGCATCCTGGAGTCCGGTGTCGGAGGCGAGCGGAGCGTCGGCCATCGCCGCGAAGTGCTGCATCGGCGGCATCTCTTCGTCCTCGCCTTCCGAGGCTTGTGGCTCCGGTACGCCGTCGTCTTCCCGATCTCGCTCGTGGGTACGGGTAGTCTTCCTAGTATCCATCCTTTTGAAGACAGGTTTACTTCTGACGCCAGTTGTAATGTAATAACTTGGCGGGAGACGACCTTACGGGTAGCACACTCTTTATTAACACCAACTTATATTACACGGGTGGCTAACTGCAGCCTTAACCCACGGGGTTCCCCTGGCTACACCCACACGGGCTCTTACGCCCCGTAGCTTCTCGGAACCCGCCCGGCTGGGGTGTCCGTCTCGACTCTGGGTCCCACAGTCTCGCCCCACATGGACGTCAGACCACGGGTCCCACAGTCTCGCCTCCGAGCCACACAGGGCCCCGGCCCTCACAAGGACAGCGGGACTAGGGGTCTCAGGGCCTACCTCTGAACTCCGTCTTCGGTCTTCGACTGGTTAACAACTTCCCGAGTGCTCCCGCGCGTCCCCCTTTATAGTCCTTCATGCGGACGTCGCTGAGAGCACCCACCCCAGTTGACCAATCACTGCGCGCTGCCCACGATCCTATTTCCCACCTTGTGTCAGCGCGCACAACCACGCACCCCGCGCCGCCCCGTGATCTATCACTGTCGGCGCGCGTCAACACCACCACTACACTTGCACCAGGGTACCCCCCTACACCCCCTCCCCCCATTTCATTCCTTGCACCAGCCCTCCCCCCCCCCCCCATTTCATTCCTTGCATCAGGGCCCATGCCAACCACACTATGCCGCTGGTATAAGCGCTTCCGATTTGATGGTGACGATATATTTTCGCTAAGAAGCCTTGAGAAATTTGTCAGAACCTAATAATAAAAATCATTATTTTACAATGCTCCTTTCATATCGAAATATCTCAAAGCGCTGTACTTTTCAAAAATTCAAGCTGCACTCAAAAGTATCGATAAAATCGAATAGTGATATAGTAAAATCTGATAACAACTACACTCGCAATATCGATGGGATGTAGACAAACTACCTCGCTGCCATTCCTGGATAATTGATGAGTTGTCGCGATTCACGGTCACTGAAGAATCAAGTATTTGTTTATTTAGCATTGAATTGAATTGTAGTGCCTCCAGTGGATGCACGATTAACGTGAACTGAATCCACAATATTCAACAATATATTTTTTCAATAATCAGCAGGCCTCTATCAATGGGAGTTGTTTGACCATACTTCACCACGCTGGTCATTTTGGAGCGGTGAAGTGAAAAGCCCAGGACTGGTTAAGACAGGGGTCGGCAATCTACGGCTCCGGAGCCGCATGCGGCTCTTTACGGGCTGCTTCTTGACAATATGTACGTATGTACAGTATGTACTCAGATGCATTGCGGCTCTTGAAATACTGAATTTTGTACCGAATTGGAAAGAAATGGCTCTTCTTGTTATTTTGGTTGCCGACCCCTGGGTTAAGATATCACTGGGCACTGATGTCAGCCGGGAATTGAACTCGGCTCGTTGGGTTCATGCAGCATAGCGTGTCTGCGCGTTCTCCCCGTGGTCGCGTGGATTTTTCTCCGGGTCCTCCGGTTTTTACCTCCACACTTAGAATCAACATCACGCGTTTAGAGTATTTGGCTGCTTTAAATTCGCACGTGATAAGCCACTTCGTTGAGCTGTCATTTGTGGCCAGGTCGCTTCTGAAAAAGAGCTTCATATCTCAGCGGGCCTTACCTGGGCAAATAAAATAAATACAAAATAGTCGAGTTTAGAGTGCCACATAGACGAGCTCCTGCTTCCGGGAGAGAAGCGGTGGATAAGGAGCCTTGGTGCGGCTGACATCATTTGGGGGTGGGGGGATCATAGCGCGAGATCGTGGCAGAGGTACGCTGATCTCGGCGCCACGTGGACAGCAGGGGCGAGGTCAGTAACCTTCAAGATGCTCTGTGGAAAAAAATTAAAACCCCATCCCGATCGCTACTAAACCACGCAGAGTATCCTCGTGATGGTAATTGTACACCGGTCTACCAAAACCCAGACTATGTATGGACTTGTGAAGCTAATGGATTGACACACGCACACGAAACTGAATGCACCACCCATCACCGTCCCAGCGTAAATGAACAATTCCATTTGTCTGACAAATGCGGTGCTCTCTAACACACCGGCGTGCTCTACTAGTAACGAATTGGCATGTTCTGTTTACGTGACAAACTGTACTAATTTGCTGTGTCGGGTGGTGGCGGGTTTAACGACACATGTATATATTTACGCGATCTAACCCAAAAAAGTGTATTAAAATCTTCGAGATTGCTCTGCTATGCTCCACCCAAACGTCTCCCGAGATCGTGGACGTGCCTGAAACGAACGTCACGAAATCGCGGTACTGTCAGTGTGGTTTATTTCGCAGACACATACGCGTGCGTGTGGGTCTGACCGACGCTACCGGTCAGTTGGAGGCAGTCCCCCACCGACAACAACGGAGGGCAGAGGAGAGCGAAGTTCACAACAACGAGCGGAGAGCCGGGCGGATGAAATGCAGAAAGTTGGCACAGTGGGGGAGAACGGTTGGTGCATCGGCCAGTCATCTCAGTCAGTCAACCCATAGCACCGGGGTCTGTCCCCTGACCTCCTGACAGCGAGCCTTCGACACTTCACGTGGCCTTAAAGTGCACTTGGCATGGCACAGGCACAGTGGTCACGTCACCGTCACTCAGAGGCGAATGGCGGGTGTGAGTATTGGTATGCGTGCGTGTTTTCCCATCTCGTTGAGCAGATTACTTGTGCTTGATGATGTATCGGGATTAAACAGCAGCACTTTAATTGTTTCACCATTGACCCGATTTCCATTGTCTGTTCGTTTATTTATTTACACGTCTCTTGCTCGATCTGCCGCCAGACCCCATGTGCCAGTCCCGGTCGCCGTAGGGAAATCATTCCCATGTAGATGTTGAATGAATGAATGAACGAGCTTATTTTCAATTTGCAGTGTTCGATGGTAATACATCGTAATGCCACATATGTTGAGCCTCAACAAGACTCTTGTTTTCAGAAGGGGCCTTACATTGCGATCTTTAGCCAATTCCATTAAGCAAGTGTTTGGTTTCATATGGGGGGAAACGAGAGGACCCAGAGAAAGCTCACACATTCAAGGGGGTCATACTAAAATCTCAACACAGATGTATCGAATAATCCATTGTTGCACCTCGAAAGCCCAAGAAAGGAAGCCCTTCTATCCCCAGGCAGTCTCATAATCACGGATTACTAACAGCAAGCATCGCAACTTTATCATCAGCCATGGTCAATCCACTGCTGGATGAAGGCCTCTCCCACGTTCTCGTCACTCCTCACGATCCTGCAACTTGGCAATGGAGATCTCGTTGCATCTCACGCACGAGCACTTAACCTTTGCCAGTGGCGTCAGGAATTCAGTTCATTCCCAGCAAAGTTGTAACCCCCCACCTCCCGATAGCCCCCATTGTGAAATCTCTCCCACGCGCCACTGTGAGTGGCCTGTGCACGTTACGATTTGTACTCTTTTTTTTTACTTTACACGGACCGAGCGGCCGGCCCTTAGCGGAAGCGTCCCTCCCCTCTCCGCGCTAACTCCACTCCAACCCCGGCCGCGTGAGCTACCGAGAGGCTTTCGCGGTGCAGGCGGTGGCAGCATTTGCAAAGGCGCGCGACACACACTACTGGACCGGACATCCGCGAAAACTATCGGACAACTGTGGAAAAAAAATGTAAAAACTTTATGGCTCATCGGATTCCTCCGGTATAAATAAACGATTCTGAAACCGGAGGACGTATTGATCGGATCTCACCGGCCTCTCTCGCTCTCATCTCGCCATTGCGTTAAGTGTGCTTCTGGTTGCCTTATTACCAGCAGCCCTTTGGGAGCGCCGCGTAAAGAAAGTCAATATCCCTCCGCGACGCGCCGAATGAGCCTAATTGTCTCGTCCTGGGGTCCTTAACCGCCTCGTGTCCCTTTATCAATTAGTAGAAGTCCCAACAGCGATGCCCCGACGGTCTCCCTTTGTCGCGTAATAATATCTCATTTTAAATTACACGTGCCATAATGGGCTCGTTTCACGCTTGTTGGCACCACGTATACATTATTTGATTGTTGTTGTGGAAGAGGAGGGAAAATGATGTCGAATGCTGCGCGGGCCTTGTTAAGGCAGCAAGCAAGTTGCCTCTCAGCTCAACAGCATTGCCCTGATGTGTGCTCGGTGATGAAACAATATTTGTAATCCCCGCATTGATAAACACGGCACATCCGCGCGATGAGTAATCTCTAGGCGGTTTGTGATGAGGGTGGGTGCGGGGAAATCATTGGATTTCACAGTCTCTACGCAATTATAGTTTTTGGCCGAAATATATCCGAATTTTTTGTTTCCGTTTGAAGTGCAGTATTTGGCGGGGAGAAAAAAACCGCACAGGCACCCCGCTGTGGCGAGATGTTAACTATCTCGCCTGTTATACAGGAAGTCGTAGGTTCGATCCTGACACTTACAGTATATATTTGGAGTTTGCATGTTCGCCCCGTAGTTGTGTGGATTTGGGTTTTCCCTCCACATTTAGAATCAACATGCGTTGAGATGATAATATGTTTTCCCCTTGTTTCTGGCAACAAAACAGGTGTTAAGATTTTTATTTAAAGCTTTCGTGACTGCAGAGATTCATATTCTTGGGTCTTTCCGTAAAGTCACGTAGAAGGGAAACAATAAAATAATGAAAATATAAAACAATAAAATGCTCAGGACGTTTCGACTGCAACACAAGCAACCATCATCAGGTGTGAAATCCACAGCAAGAAAATAAAAAAGTGGCGTTTTTTTCTTAACGTCAGCACCACGGACAGCGATTTGGCAGTTGTTCAGATGGACGAGTCCATCTATGTTCGTTTTGTTGCCAGAAAAAAGGGGAAAAACCTATTATCATATTTTGGTACTGGCAAAGGAGGTCTCATGATGCGTTGAGATAATTTGGCCGATGTAAATTTCCACATGATAAGCCATTTCATTGAGCAATCATTCGTGGGCAGATCGCTTCTGAAAAAAAATCTAAATATCTCAGTGGGCCTTGCCAAGTAAAATAAAAAAAAGAGTTAATAGTTTTCGTATTACAGAAGCTGAGCGTAATCCAACCCCAGCATGGAGAAAAATAGTCCGAAACTTTATTTCACCCTGTTTTTAATTCTTAAATTGTATTCAATCACATCGGGACTTGACGAGACCCGGCTGGATTCAACCGTTAATGATAACGGATCAGTCTGCGATTCAAAGGTTTTCCCGGAAAGCAAAAAAGCGATTGCCATATATTTGGCAATTGCCCTATATTTGGCAATTATCTATTTCACTTTACCTTCATGTTTGCTTCTCTCAAAGATGCATGTGTTACACGAGTAGAAAAAAATAAGCGAATAAAGGACCCTTGGGCAAAAAAATTGACCGTGTTCAGACTTAACTGTTCCACGCAACCGCCTTTTGATGAATTATTCTGTCGGCTCCCCGGCAGCCTCACCGAAACTTTGTAAGCACTTGAAATTGCAGTTCGAAAATACTTCGCTATTGATGTCATCTTTTTTTTCCTCCTCCTCCTCCTCCTCCTCCCAATAATGGTGGTCGTAATGGCTTTCTGTGCTGAAATTTATCACAGTGAGCGTGGCAGACAGTCGCGAAGCATAACGCGCCTTCAGTAGTCCCGTGGCGTCCGTGCCCAAGGTTTCATAGTCCGAGCTTTTGTCCCAGGATTTGGTTTCTGGATTCGAGCCCCCCCCCCACCTCTCCAGCACCCTCTCAACCGGACTTAAATTATTTCCCGACGTCAGGGAATGCGGTCCCCAAGAAAACGTGTGCACCCCTGTAATGTGTGTGACCTCCCCCCCCCTATTTTATTTGTGTGACAAAGTAATCTATGATCAAAGTTAATAATTCTACAACGCTGCATTAAAAAAACCGAAATGCTTAATTGTAAAACCGCTTTCCAATCTTACTTGTCAAACAATTGGGTTCACTTTGGTTTCAGAATAGTTTCACGTTCCCCTATCTCCTTATTTGGCCCAAATATGTATCCTGAGCAATATAGCTTTTGACCCCCTAACAAAATGTGTTTGCCCTGGAAGTTCAAATAAATTGCTTGTGCCACGACTGCTCCTCCGGCATTGTCAATGACCGCTTGTTTTATTCGCTTAAAAAAATTATTCCGTGAATTTGCGAGAGAATGTGGCTTCACGCGATGGTGTCTGTCTGTTGTTGTTAACATGCAAGTTATCGTTTTCCTTAATAGATAAACACTTAAAAACAAACGAAGTCATACATCTTAATGGAAATAATAACGCCAAAAAAGTTTTGCTCTCGCTGAAGCCTTGAAGCGAGCCCATTTCTTTTAAATCTCCCATTACTAAGCAACCCAAATGAAACAAAGATGTATGGAATTTCGAATTGACAATTTACTCTCGTTGTGGAAGCGCAGCGCTGTGCACATTTCGGCTGATGTTTTCATTAGACCCGGAGGACAATCTTCACTTTTGTTCCCCCCCCCCCCCCAATTTGTTTTGCCTCCTGTTGACCTGCCGAACCCGGCCGCCACGTGCGACTCCGCGGGAATCGGCGTCTCAGTGTTCCTCACTGCTCAGTGTTCTTCACTGCTCAGTATTCTTCATCACTCAGTGTTCTTCACTGCTCAGTGTTCTTCATTGCAAGGCTCGTGGGCCACTGGCGGCACCTAGGTGGCCTTTTTAGAGCAGCCCCTGACGTGCGCCCCCCCCCCCCCCGCCATCATCATCGTGCTTTCACAAATCCCCAATGGTTTGCAAATGTGTGGTGGCCCTCACACTGATGATCTCTTATTGGCGAAAGTGCCCCCCCCCCCCCCGCCTCCACCTCTGAAAATGAGTGAAGAATAATTGGTGTAGTGCATAAAGTAGCCTTGCTGCAAAGACGACGATCGCACCTTGTGAGTTCTCGCCGCGTCATACCTCGCACGCGTCATACCTCGTGGGCGAACGTCCAGACGACTACGTCGTTTAGAAAAATCGTTGCTTCATTACGCAAAACGGTCAATTGGCTTCTCAGCTGTTTATTAATGTCGCATGCGGGCTTAGAGATTTGTCTCGGGGGGGGGGGGGGGGGGCTGTGACGGCCACTGCTGACCGCGCAGCCTCTCTGATTAATTTGGCGGTGGAGCGCAGCTTTTGGGGGGGGGGGGCGTACGCGGCGTCGTCCGTTTGTACGGCCGGTGAGAGCAGCGGTGGCGAAGCTGCCGAGTGTGCAGGCGGTGCAACTGCAAAAGAGCCAACGGACTCGAGGGGGGGGGGAGGGGGTGAGCTTAATTGCTCACATCGGGGCCCCGGACACCGTCGCTATTAACGCGGCGAGAGTTGCATGTGTGTCTGTTTATTGAACGATCGTGCTGATCGGAGGTGCGGGGGAAGCACAACAAACTAAACACAAAAAAGCAATACCAAATAAATTAGTTTGCAATCTGGATTTGAAGCTTTCGTGACTGCAGGAATCCATTCTCGTTGGTTCTTTCGGTAAAGTCACGTAGGTAGAAATGAAATAAATTAGTTTACCATCTAGATTTGAAAGTGCACAGCTCAAGTGGCTTCATCATATCAGAAGGAGGAGTTGGGTGCGGTGAGTCTTATTAACGTTCTTCCACACGAGAACAATTGTACAAAGTTACCGACGCGGCTCGCTGATCTGCGCACGCACGCACGCACGCGCGTACGCCTTCACTGCGGCAGAGCGACTCTGCACGCGGATAGCAATTTGGCAACGGCGGTCGCGCGCAATCGCCGAGTCGGAGCGCGCGCTCCGCAAGCTCATCCGAGCGAAGCGCCCGAGCTGCCGCTTGGCTCGCGAGCGTCCCCCAGGGATGCGATGGCGCTCGCACGCGGTTTGGCCTCAAACGCGGTTGTGGACGGCGGCGACTTTTAGCCCCGGCAACAACAAGAAACACACCGCCCCCTCGCTCACCGTGAAACCGTTGCCCCCGGACGCATAACAACTCTCGCCAGGGGCTCGGACGAATGCCAAGTCGGCAGATGACGCCTTTCGTGGGTGAACGCACCCAGTCCTCCCCCCCCCGCATTCCCCCACCAACCTCTCCTGCAGCTACACGCCGTGCTCAATGGTAAAGGTGCAGCCCTGCAATTGCTTGCTCGTGGCACTGCCGGTTGAAGGGTTTCGACGAGAGGGCGGTGTGGAGAGCCTCATTAGAAGGTGTTTCTGTTGTTGTTGTTGCTTGCTCTGGCCATGCCGGCCAGACGTCTACGAAGAGGTGTAAGTGCCCCCACTTTACTCCACCACGCGCGGCACTGCCCATCGGCAAAGTGTGGTGAATTCGTTAACCCTCATGGGTGGACAAAGGCGGTGGGAGGTGACTCTGCCACCGTTTGTTTAAACGTGCCCCTCCAGGAGATCAATTCGAACCGGCAGACTCTGGATTGCAAGTCCACCGAGTTGGTCCGTTTTTGTGAGTCTTTAGTTTTGCTGTCCTTCCCCCGCACCTCTGATGAGCACGGATGGCTCCGTACGGTGCGAAAGCAGTTCAACATGCATACATGAAAACCGTGGCAGCATCCAAATTATTAATATGGCATTACCCATTAATTACGTTTCGTCATGTTTCCTATGCATGTTGACATCCTCAACATAATAATTATGGTTCTGCGATGGAGCTATCGATCAGGTGCCGGCACGCAAACTGAATATTGACGCGCCTTCTGTAAACACGTTGGAAATAAAACCCAAGCATGGGGTCGCTCGCTCAAAAGCGTCCACGCTTCTTAGATAGCACCCCGCAGTGGGAAAGTCCACATTTCTGTCGCGATCGGAAGAATATTCCCGCCTTCTTGGTTCTTTCGGTAAAGTCACGTAGAAGGAAAGTAATAAAAGAATAAAAATACAACATAATAAAATAATTCTCACGACCCTTCGACCACAACGCAAGCAGCCGTCATCACCTGAGGACGGCTGCTTGCTTTACCGAAAGAAACAAGAAGGTGAATCCCTGCAGTCACGAAAGCTTTAAATCGAAATATTCCCGCCATGAAAAAAATAAAAATACTCACGTGACAAGAGGTGTCGCGGCTCAATCCGGTGCAACTGTCAACTCCCCTGTCGGTCTGTGTTTCGCCGTCACGCTTTCGTTTTTATTAGGAGTCCACGTCCCGTAGGAATTCACCACCTCCGCTGTTGCCTGAGACGAGCCCCGGGCTGGTGACGGAGCTGTTGACAGCTCTTTGTGAGGACCCATCTACGAATCTTCCCTCAAGAATGATTGTCAGACGGGAAGTATTGTCCTTTTCCCCCCGAAAGTATTTGTAATTTCTTCATGTAATTATAATTATTATTGTTGTGCCTACGCTTGATTAACCAGGATAGCGAGCCTCACTGAGTCTCGTGGCTTTGTTTCAGGAGGGTCTTGTCAATTTTTTTGGAGTAAGCGAGGGGGGTGGGAGGCGATGATTGCTGTGTTTACCGGATGTAGTTATTTGTGGGTAATATTTCAAATTGAGAAGTAGAAAAAACTGGGACCGTGACCCTGGCAGGCAATGGCCTACTCTTGAAAATGACGTCACTGGATCTTTAACATTCACCGCTGATCGGACGTTTAATTTCTGACAACACACGAACACGTGCATAAAAACAGCACTCAGAGTTTGTGTATTATGCAAAGCGAAATCCAACGACGGTAGTTCCTGAAGGAGTGCATTGTGGTCCCCTTGTCTTTTGTCGCCGTCAAAATAAATGTGAGCCGATGTGACCGACTAGCAGGTGGCAGTTACAGAGTCAGACAACCGTGGGCCGGTGTCATCCTAATTATTTGGACGTACAAGGACAATTACACGCTCATTTAAACAAAAACAAAAAATATTTATCCGGCGAATTGGTCCGTAGCTCGTGAGTAAGGCTTAAAAGTGCGCAAAGAAGGATGTTTGGAATTACACGCAGAGGCGGTAAAGAGAAGCACGTGGGTGAGCGCACGCTGGCAGGCGAGCGACATTATCGTGAGTGTAATGGGCGGCAGGTGGACTTGGGATGGACCCAGTGGCGTAGTCGTCACGACATTATCAGCTCTGGGGGCTGCGCCAATCGGTCAGACGGGAGCCCCCCAAATATTTGACTTGCGCAATTTGCGAAAGGCAAACGTTACTGCTCTGATAAAAATAAAAAATAAAACGAAATGAAGCGTAAAATAGGCATTTTCATTAATGTACATTTAAACCGCGTTTTAAATACATTAAAACCTTGGATTGTGAGTAACTTGGTCTGCGAGTGTTTTGCAAGACGAGCAATTTAAAAAAAAAATAATTTGATACACGAGCGAGGTCTTGCAATACAAGTAGTACATGTATACGCTTTGTCTGCCGAGCGTCACGTGATCACAACTGATATACGAGTGCTTTGATATACGAGTGCTTTGGATTACAAACACGTTTCCGAAACGAATTATGCTTGCAATCCAAGGTTTTACTGTACGTTTATTTGCGTTGTTTGACACTCTTGTTGAAAACATATCACACGGTGGTTGTCAAGGGGGGCATCTTCTAGTAGCTTCGGCCACCAGCTGGGGCGAGGGAGGTGGGGGCAAGGTACCCCCTGAATGGAGGGGGAGAGGGGGTAGGGGCAAGGCACCCCTTGCCCCCCACTCTCGTTACGCTACTTGGGGGCAGGACGCGGTCGCGATCAGAGATGACGTCCGGTTGGCGAAGACTTAACGACGGAAGGGGGAACGCGCTCAGAGGGGCCGTCCACTGCTGAGACGGAGCGGTGTAATCGAGGGCTCGCGTGTACCCAGGAGCTTCATCCAGCAGCGAATAACCCGTGGCTGACTATTAGGACGTTTTTGATGAGATGTTGCGAATGAAGCGGCAGCTTGTGAGAACGGAGAGGAGGCAATCTGCATTGCTCAAGAAGCAATGATAATAACATTGGGGGGGAAAAAACATTTAGGAATCTAAATTAAACACATGTGCGCGGCGTAATTAAAGCGGGAAAAACACCGCGGGCAAATGTAACGCAGATGAGTTACAGAATTACGAGACCTGAACGCCGTGCGAATGGGCCAAAGCACGGCTCCGTCCTCGTTGTGTGTTCAGTTTGTTGTCCTTCCCACCCCGCAACTCCGATTAGCAATGGTGAGTTACGTACTGTGCGAAAGAAATTCAACGTACAGCTCCATATGTACAGAGAAGGTGTTAATCCTGCGAGAGAGAAGGGACACGGAGGGGGACGACCGATTTGTCCACGAGTTATCTAGCCGCGTTAACACCGTGCCTCCTCTGTCTTCTCCCGCACGCGTGCGCAGCCATCGTCTGCGCTAAGTGCACAAAGCACAAATAGCAACAACAACAACACAAACACCACGCATTCGTCAATAGTTGTGTGTGGCCTTAAAAGGGGGAAAACGTGTATCATGGGGGCGATATCTTGGCAGTAAGAGTTGGAGACCTAATTTACACCATGGGGCCTGGCAACAATCTTTTGTTTGTTAAATGATGACCAGTTATTTAATTGGCATGTGAATACCTAATAGTAGCTATTGTATAACAAACAAACGCCTCAATAAGTGCAAAGTATTCCTCCTCCGAAATACATTAATTTGTGTTCAAAGTAGAATTATAACATGTTGCTGACGCATTGCATTGTGGGAATATTTGCTCTTGTGAACACACGATACAATCCTATGAAATGAATGTGTGTCCAATGTTACGTATGTACAGAGTATATACACAACGAGTCTGTCTATGCAGATATTGTTACGTGTGTATGTGCTTATGGGTGTATTAGGATGCAGTGACCAAGTGGTTAGCACACTGCAACTACGAACTCGGCGACCCGAGTTCGATTCACGCACACGACCAATAACAGCCTGGTGCTGTGTGTAAACATCAACAAACATCAGCACCGGTGAGAGAACGGCGGCCAAGCGTGTTGTTGGCCACCCCCATCACTGTCGTGCCCTGTGTTGGCCTTCATAGGTGCTACTCGCTAAATAGCCCTTGCCCCAACAGTCTGTTAAAGGATACACAGATGGTATTTGAATCAGGATGACCAAAACATGTTTTGAGAGAAAAAAAAACAGTGACTGCTTAAGAATGAGTCCCATTTTGACTTATAACGTTCGTGACTAGAGGAATTCGTATTCTATGGTTCTTTCGGTAAAGTCACGTAGATAGAAAAAATAATAACAATAAAATAATACAATTAAAAATGAAAATTAAGTGAATAAAAAATATCACGACGTTTCGATCGCAACATAAGCAATCGACGATTGCATGTGTTGCGATCGAAACATATATAATTGCTTGTGTTGCGATCTAAACGTCGTGATACATTTATTATTTTTTATTCACTTTATTTTCATTCGTATTATTGTATTGTTATTATTTTTTCTACCTACGTGACTTTACCGAAAGAACCATGGAATATAAAAATGAGTCCCATTATTTTGTACAATACAAAAACATTGATAAAATGGCGATGATGGAGAGATGAGCGCTTGAAACGGCTACATACAGAATAGAGATCAGACGCAGGTGAAATACACCATTCCTACTGTTGAGAAAAGTACGTGGGCCGGGCAGGACACATCGCTAGAAGTGGACGTGGCTGATTGGTCAAGAATAACGTTGGAGTGGAACCGCGATAATCGGTTGGCTACGTACGGTGCAAAAGAAGCTCAACGTAGGGTACATACAAAAGATGGCTGCCATGGGAAAGCCAAAGGATCTCTGCCACCAAGAAGACGGAGCGATGAAATCAGCTCGTGTGCAAGTGCTGGGTGGAATGTGATGCATCGCGTGTTCGTGAGAGATGGCAACGGATTTTGAAGTCCTTCATCCAGCAGTGGGTCGATCCGATGACGATGATGATGATGCGGCTGGTAAAAGAGGTGCCTAACATCAAAACACTACGCAAACACACATTTACGAGTACTGCAGGAGGCATTATAGTTACATCATTCGTGCATCAATTGGTTAATTAAAGGCACTAAAATATAGGAATGGAAATTTCCCCAAAAATTCCAGTTCATAAATTGTTTTATTGTTTAGCGGCCGACCACGCAAGATTGTGGATTGACGGCATCACGGTGGACTTGGGAAAGAGAAACGTAGGCCCTTGGGATGCGATCCGCCCGTGGCAAGCGAGAGGAACGAGTGGGAGAAATCCATTCCAGTCTCATCGTGAGCTGCCGTGTGACGACCAACGGAAGAGGCAAGAGAGAGAGAGATTAGAAAAAGAAAATGTTGTGCTTAATCGGACGATCACAGTTTGAGTTTACACGCAAGTGTGGATAGGCATAAACGTATTGCATCGACACACCATCTGGCTTATGGTGCTCAAATTCCACGGGGGATCTTTGATCAAATCCACTAGAAAGCAAAGAGCCCCAAGCCAGGTAGGTGTCCCCGCCCTCCTCCTCCTCATCACCTGCCTGGATCTGCGGCCACTCAACTCACCGAAGAGACCCACCCTTACGCGTAATGCGAGAACTCGGGGTGGCAGCAATTCGCGGTGAGCACGTTCAGCAAAAGCGTAGCGCGCCCCGAGTGGGTTCAAGGACGCTCGGATTTTAATGAAATGAAGAAACTAAATCGGGCCACACCAAATACTACACATGCGCTAACTCAGAACTCGACACACGTAACGATTGCATCGCTCTAATAACGCTCCTAAAATGTATCTTGACTATTAGAGAACCCGTTGCTCTGCAACAAATTCATAAATCAGTTGTAGTTTTCATACTCTTCTCACAATCCTGTACTCGGAGCACTTAAAATAAAGTTTTTCGTGAGGTTTTGTTTTACGTTCTTTTGGATTTAAAGACTATTTTGGCAAAATAATTGCATTCGTAAGAGCACAAATCGAAAAGTTAGAGAAATTTAACATGAACCTTTGCCATCGCTATTTTTCGCCATTTCAACTCCCTTCAATGTTTATTTTTTACTCGGAAAATGATAAGTAGCCAATTACACAGCTAGTTTTAGTGGTAACGGCCCGCAGCCACGAACAGAGTCATTGTTGGGGAGGAGAAGAGCCCAGACAGCAGCCAGCCAGGAAACTCGAGGTTTCGATCATTTTGTATCTATTAACCTACTTTTTCTGCTAACCAAATTATTCGTCTATTAACCAAATGTATTCACGCTACTGTGATGTAATTCAGTTATGAAGCTTGTTCAACAGGTACCGTGTTCTACAGACTTCCTTTCCCCTGCATTTTAACGTGAACGCGGGGAAGGTGTGCGTCTCAATGCGGTAGCTGTGTGTGGGTGTGCGTGGGTGTGCGTGGGTGTGCGTGGGAACAGATGTGGAGAAAGGTCGCGTAGCGGTTAGCGCGCTGCGCTACGAACCCGGGTCCCAGAGTTCGATTCCGCTCACGACCAACACCAGTGACGATTATCTGAACCGGAACTGGGCCTCTCCTAGGTCGACTCAGACTAAAATAAGTACCTAGTGTGGTGCGTAAACATTGCCCACGGCGGAGACAAAGGCGTGGTTCTGGCCACCCACCCCCTAGTGTGTCGTGCCGGCCTTCATAGGTGCTCGCTAACAGCACTTTCCCCAACAGTCGCTTAAGGTTAAAGCAGCTGCAGCGGCACAGAAAATAATTCAATTACCCAAGACGCGTGTTTGTTTATTCACTATACTGCAGCTCAGTATATTATTTGCATGCCTGGTTTTTTTGTGTTCGTTTAAATGGGTTGCTTGTGTTGCCTCCGAAACGTCGTGATTTTTATTTTATTTTTATTTTACTTTTATTAATTTGAATTTTTTACCTACGTGACTTTACCGAAAAAACCTAAGAATTTGAATTCCTGCAGTCACGAAAGCTTCAAATCTAGTCGCTTAAGGCTTTTCGGAGGGTCTTTGCCTTTGGGAACAGATGTGTATAACTGCATTAATACTGGGCACAGGTTCGGGCTGCATCTCACTATCTGGAGAACCTCATAGTCAGTCTGCAGATCGCTCTTTGTAAACACGTGACGTGCCCTAAGAAAACGTTATGTTTGTATCCTCCAATCCGGCAGGCACCACCACTGGTGGACTTCACGAGCTGGGCCGTCAAGCCGCACAACCACAGCCCACGAGTCAATAATGAGATTGGTCGGGACCACCTGGGGTGGTAAATGCTCCTCGTGTTCACCATTGTCATTGCCCATCATGGGTAAAAACCTTTGAATAAACGCTTAACATTCAGGCTCATATTCTGTCAATGTTTGATATGACAATATTTTTCTTTTCAAAAATGATATTCCCTATCAAACATGCTACTTTACCCTTTCCCGTTTTTTTTCTCATAGCCAGCTACCATATTGACCTTGCTATCATATAAATTTGTTATTGAGAGTTAAAATCCTTGAAGAAATGTTTTGATAGAATTTGCCACCATCCTTGGAACCTATACGACATGTGTCGAGGTAGCACCGGCCAGGGGACTCACAGAGACTGTGAAATGAACAACGCTACGCAGTTGAACGAAGAACTTCATTTGCCCCTGGGCAGAACAGCGTGCGTCTGCTACATCCATCAATCAGCCGAGGTCGTTACGAGCCAGACAGGCCCTGACAAAACGATGATAATAATATAAAAACTTCAACTTATGCAAATGCACAGTTTGTAATTCCGGTTGAACAAAAGCGGATGACGGCAGAGAGGCAGATGGCAAATCTGAGGCTATTTTAGCGGCAATGGAAGCTATCTTACCCAGCGGAATTCCGAAAATTGCGCGTGATTCGGTGTAATTTGGTAACGTAGCCTAAATGGGGATTTAAATGAATTTGAATCAATTATCAGGGAAGAAGACATTCCTGAGATCTTGCCTTTCGCCATGCGTCAAGTTCATTGTGGAGTGAAAAATGTACACGGGGCTGTAAATGTGCTGCTTAAACAAAGATTCTTCGAATATGTGGAGGAGAGTGGAAACATTTATGCGCTGCAAGTACGAAAAAAGATATATATATACACATTTTAACAATGGCATCCAACATCGTTTAAAAGCCATGCTCGTAAAATGATGTGACGGCTCCATACCAAATCTCTAATTATTTTAATAAAATAGATTAGTAGTCTCTTTGTACGTTTGGGGGATAGATAGCATTAGTGCAAACGGGATGGCGAGTGCATTAGTCTGCTTGCCACGGGCAGTCTTTTGTAATCCGTCTCTATTTAGTGCATTCCTTTTTGCTGCATTATGATCATTATTTGTTTATTTCTGATACAATACAATCTCGGTGTCCATCAGTCTTTGTGCGAGGTCCTGTGTGAACAGAGACCGTGCCCGCGTTGGACTCTCTCACGGCGCCAGCAGAACTAAACTCACTTTACTCAACGATTTTTGGACCGAATTGGTGAAGCATGGTCATGCAAACCCCCCCATCCACAAATACCTCCACCCATGACCAACAACAGCGTGGGGAGGAAGCTTTCATCCAGCAGTGGTTTGACAGAGAAAACGAAACGTGCTATGATTATAACTCAACTATTAAACTATTTCCTTTTTACCAAGTCATGCCCACTAAGCTATATAGCTCTTTTTCAGAAGCGCCCTGGCCACAACTAGCTCAACAAAGTGGCTTATCGCCTGGAAATATATAGCAGCAGCAAAATACTCTAAACACATGATGCTGTTTCTAAATGTGTGGCGGGGGGGGGGCGGTAACCCGGATGACCGGAGAAGAATCCACGCCACCGTGGGGAGAGAGAGAGGCACGCAAACTCCAAATATACAGCAGGCGTCAGGGTCGGGATCGAACCCACGACCTCCTGTATACCAGGCGAGGTAGTTAACATATCCTAGCCACCGTGATCTCGATGAGAGAGACATGCAAACTCCAAATATACAGCAAGCGTCAGGGTCGGTATCGAACCCACGACCTCCTGTATACCAGGCGAGGGAGTTAACATCTCCTAGCCACCGTGATGATGATGAGAGAGAGACACGCAAACTCCAAACATACAGCAGGCGTCAGGGTCGGGATCGAACCCACGACCACCTGCATACCAGGCGAGGTAGTTAACATCTCCTAGCCACCGTGATGATGATGATGAGAGAGAGACACGCAAACTCCAAACATACAGCAGGCGTCAGGGTCGGGATCGAACCCACGACCTCCTGTATACCAGGCGAGGTAGTTAACATATCCTAGCCACCGTGATCTCGATGAGAGAGAGAGAGACACGCAAACTCCAAATATACAGCAGGCGTCAGGGTCGGGATCGAACCCACCACCTCCTGTATACCAAGCGAAGGAGTTAACATCTCCTAGCCATCGTGATAATGATAATGAGAGAGACACGCAAACTCCAATTATACAGCAGTCGCCAGGGTTAGGGATCGAACCCATGACCTCCTGTACACCAGTCGAAGGGAGTTAACATCTCCTAGCCACCGTGATGATAATGAGAGAGACATGCAAACTCCAAATATACAGCAGGCGTCGGGGTTAGGGATCGAACCCACGACCACCTGTACACCAGGCGAGGTAGTTAACATCTCCTAGCCACCGTGATGATGATGAGAGAGAGACACGCAAACTCCAAACATACAGCAGGCGTCAAGGTCGGGATCGAACCCACGACCACCTGCATACCAGGCGAGGTAGTTAACATCTCCTAGCCACCGTGATGATGACGAGAGAGAGACACGCAAACTCCAAATATAGAGCAAGCGTCAGGGTCGGGATCGAACCCACGACCTCCTGTATACCAGGCGAGGGAGTTAACATCTCCTAGCCACCGCCGCTTTACCCACTCTGACTGAGCCGAGCACTCAAGATTTCTCGTCAAATGAGAATCAGAATTTTTACACACGGAGGAATCCGATGAGCGATAAAGATAGTTTTGCAGAGACGGCCAGTATATGCCGGAGGTCTCTCCCTGCTCCACGCAAACAGTGCGGATCGGTGCTCATCTTTCAAGCGCTTCGTTCACGACTGCTGCTGCTGCGCACAGTTGCCCAAAAGGCTCAAAACGCCAAGAGCTCAACAACAAACGGCACTGTCGAGACAAGTGTCCGTAACACGCGTCTCGAATAGAGCAAGGTTCTTGTTGTCGTTGTTATGAGAGCTGGGGGGGGGGGGGGGTGGGGAGCAATGCGTGGGAAGCCCCAGCAATAGAAGTGTTGTTGTGACCGGCAGAGTAGTGGTGGTTGAATATAGTGTCGTGGATGAGATGTAAGCGTCAGTCTGCTAGATCAAGTTCTCAATATGGGCAGACGAATCGATGAGCGAAGCTCACGGGAACAGCGTGGATGTATTTATGTTGAGCTTCTTTCGCACCGTACCTAGCCGACCTTGCGAGTCGAAGATGCAGGGGGAAGGACATCAAACTGAACACAGTAACCACGGTAGTAGCCATACAAGAGTGATAAGGAGGCAACTGACCGCCCCGGCGCAGGGACAAATGCTCATGAAGTCCGACCTTTCTCCCGGCGTGAGTTCTTGAAGACGCTCCCAGCACATGGAGCGAAACGTCGGACAATATCCCGAACAAAATTCAAGTGCACCCAACGAACTCGTCGGAGAGCCGTGGAGCGCAACCCGCGAGAAGCGATGCAAGCAACAAGGCACGTGGTGCCGAGCGGCATCAGAGGCGCAAGCGAAGGGGAAGCCGATCAAGGGTAGCGTTGATTTAACACGTAGGGCTTTCGCGACCAATATTATTCATAAACGTTTTTGGGTTAGATCGCGTTATTTATGAATGTGTCGTAACCCTCCACCACCCGACACGGCCAATCAGTAAAAAAGTGTCAACGTGACACTTTTTTTTTACTGATTGTCAACGTCACAGGTTTTTTTGCCTGATTGGCCGTGTCGGGTGGTGGAAAGTTACGACACATTTATAAATAACGCGATTTAACCCAACAACTTTATTATGAGTAGTGTTGATTGTTGAGCAGAACTTGGCTCCTTCTGCTCTCCCCCTCTCTCCCCCCTCCCCCCTGCCCCTCACCCCCCCACCCCCGCAAGGCAAAGATCCCCCGTATAGCCTAAACAGACTGTTATGGCTGTTAGCGAGCACCGATGTAGGCTGGAAGAGTACGCATGGAGGTGGGTGGCCAGCACCACGCCCCGACCGTCTTGGCCTCCACCAGCGGCGATGTTTACTACACACCGCACAAAGGTAATAATTTGAGGCTGAGTCGACCTAGGGGAGGCTCGTCACCGATGTTGGCCGTGAGCGGGAATAGAACTCGGGTCGCCGGTGTCATTGCGCAGTGCGCGGGCCGTTACGTGACCGTTCCCACCACCCCCACTGTTCATCTCTTTGGGTCAAGGCCGTAATTACAATAAATATTGGGGGGGGGGGACACATCCCCCCCCCCCAATATTAAAATATGCTCAAAATGTCCCCTCCAATATATTGATATAAAATAGATTTCTGTTTATATGATTGTAGTTATGGTTGTACTTTATTAATCCCTAATCTCTGCCATTACACACAATGAAAACAAGAAAAAGTAAAAAAGAAAAAACAGAGCAATGTAATACAATACACTATTAGACATTATTGCAAAAAAATAAATAAAAATTTCATCCTATGTGTTAGTGAATTTTTAAATATTTTAAACAAGAAATTCGTTTTCAGATTTAGATTTTTTTTCTGGGGGGGGGACCCCCACACCCCCTGGAATATTTGGTCCCCCCCAATGTTGACTCCATGGCTATGGCCTTGCTCTGGGTATCCAGCGCGGAGACTTTGGTGTGTGGAGGAGGAAGAGAGGAGGACGGGGGTGGATTCGCGAGCTCTCGCGAAGGCTCTGTCAGCAGACTCCGCTCCCAGTCCGCGCAGCGGCGGCGGCAATTAACGCGGCCGCTACCGCTCGACCAAACAAGGACAGCCATCCATCATGAGAGCCGCACGCTCGAGCAACTTCGGACCGCTTCGTTTCGGGCACAGTGACCACGATCTGTAGGGATGTGGGAGGGGGGGGTGCTGCGGGTGAGCGGGCGGTGCTGAGGCAGTGGTGGTGGTGGTGATGGTGGTGGTGGAGAGTTGACGGACAGGTAGGCAATGGGGGGGTGCGTGGTGGAGCTGGAGTGAGCGGTTTGTTGTTGTTATTGTTGTTGTTGTTACTTTGAAGCCGACGTGGCTCGCGCGTAACTATATCAATCGGAAGTGGAATCGCACGGCCACATCGGCCTTGGTTTGCGGACCCTGCTGCGATGTTGGCTGACGTCGGTGTATAGCAACGAATGTAATTGTACGTCGAGGTGGATGATGATCCAGACGACAATCGCGTCAAGAGTAGCGGAATGGTAAATCATCGCTGTCACGATGGCCTCCTCCTCATTCGTATTCGTGAGTCGCGATGCGCCGCATGGTTCTGTCATTTTCCAATTGTGCATCGACACCAGACAACTACTGCTGCTGCAACCTTGGGCTGTGCAGTGGATGCGGTTTAGGGAGTGTGGCCCCGTCAGCCTCGCGGAAGATGGAGGCCAGGGATCTTCTGCGTCGTCGGAGCTCTCACGAGGAGGTGTTTGTTCGTGACATCTCGTGAACTCCATTCCGTTTTTTCCGTTTTTTGTTTGTTCCCTCAAGCAGCGTGTGGGCGGATCGCCATCGCCCTGACGCCGCTGCATCGTTCATCCCACCGTGGCGTTACGCACACCGACGTGATGCTGGGGATTTGCACAAATAAAGACACGTGCTCACGGACGTTCGTTCGAATCCTCATCAGCCGCAGCAGCACCAGCGTCCATGGTCAATCCACTGCTGCATGAATGCCATCCCCATCGCCGCCGCGCATTATCCACCGCACGAGCTGATGTCATCGCTCCGTCTCCTCGGTGGACGTCTCCCACGGGACGCGTTGCGTTCCTCGGCCGCCACTCTCTCGTTGCTCTTGAAACAGCTGTCGTTAATCGTTCTCGCACGATGCGTCCTGCCTGAGCGCCACTCGACGCCTCCGAACAATGCGAATGATGTCTTTCACCTGTCTCTCTCGGTCTCTTCTCGAACACGCGCTAGCTCTTTTTACTTTCTCTCTCTCTCAGTGTAATTCCAAGCGTGCATTCCTTGGGTGCAATAATTGTTGCGTTATTGGCTACAGTAGTCGATCTCGCTGGGAGGAGGGGGATAATGGGGGCACCCCCCTTCCGCCCCCTCTACTCCCTTCCCTATCGAACATGAAGATATATATTTGTATTGTTATTTAGCTGAACAAAATACATCGAATGTTTGTAGATATATTTTAACAAGGACGTAACCTTCCCTTCCCTCCTCTACCCGCCAGACAGCCAGCCAGCCAGCAAAACTTTATTTGATCGAATAAAATATGTAGGACCCCCCCCCCCGCTCTGCCCTTCCCGACCCACTCGTGGTAAGGTTACCCGCCTGTGATTAGCTAAAGCATCGTCGGTGCAGTGGTGGTACGCACCTCATCCTCAACGATCATTGCTGATGGCCCGGTCGCTTCTGGGAGAAACTAAAAAAGCCGTAAGGCTCAGCGGGGCCTTAACTGGTAAAATAAAAAATAATTTTTATTAACTCGAACGCGGGGAGGGGAAAGGCGCGCGGCACGACAAAAAAAAACTCCAGGCGCGTGCACGCGCGCGCACGCGCGCGCGCGCGCGACACCTCGGCGGGACTCTGACGACAGCTGCCCCGGTCGCGACGGAGTGAGTTGGCACTCTCCGGAGCCCTCGTCACCTTCGCTGTTCATCCCCGCGAGGCGGCACACGGCAGGTGTAGCGGCAGCCTTCATTTCCCAATCAACATCCCCCCTCGGCTCAGCCGCTTTGGCTGCGCTAATGTCCTTTGGCAAACTTTCTCCGCCACGCTAATTAGCTTTGGCTACATTCTTTTCACGGTGGTGGTGGTGCTTTGGGAGGTTTTTTTTCGCTGTTGTATCCCTGTGAAGGCTCTTTCGTTCCTTCAAAGCAACAGTGGGAGGTTTGTTTTTCAGGCCAATTTGAAGCCGGCGATATTTACGCAATCTTCAAAGCACTGCTCGTGGCGCGCACATTTCACACAGAGTAAAGACACAACAAATGCATTATTTGATGTCGAGATCTCTAAAATTACCAAGTGTGTATATATTTCCGAGCAAGTAGAGATGGGACCCCACCACCGCCGAAAACTATTGTAGCCAAAGTTCATCTTGATGTTGTTCTGCTGTCTTCCCCAAGCTTTGGGAATTGTTGTACTTATGCAATTTTAATGTATATTCATAATCTATTTACGTATTCACTTTATTGATATTTTCTCTTTCCTTTTCACTCCGATCGCTGTTTGTAGCGATGGTTGTTGTAATTTCTGACCCGCCCCTGCTGAAGATCTGTGAAAAATAGCATCATAGCTCACCGTAATTCTCCAGGATAAATACAGGTTATCATTGCTCGCTCACGCCACTGCTGGCTGGAAGGCTCTCCACTGGAGGGAGCTCTACAAAGAGAGAGAGAACCCCTCCAGCCTGGTATTTGGCCTACTCTTCCGCATTGGCCAGACGTCCCGGAAGAGATGGGGGAGTAACCCACACTCGTACTCTGTAGCACGCTGCTGAGTGGACAGAGGCAGGGTTATATTTAAGGAACGCATCCATTGTTTCAACCTACCATGCCGGGAAATCATATCGACGCTGCGACCTCTAAATTACTTTAGTCTCGGTGTGCTCTGCTGTAAGTAATCTCCCGAACAATCTCTCTTGTAGTACAGCTTTGATGCAGGTAAAACCCCCCTCCCCAACCACACACACTCAACACCGTTGAGAATTTAAATTGCATTTAAGAGCGCAGTTATAAAATCCATACCCTGCAACTCGAATGTGAAGCATCGGTTCAAATGCTTAACAATGAACGCATAATGTGTGAGCCCCCCCCCTACCCCACTTATTTGCCAGCATTGTTGCCTCCGATGTGAACCCGCGTGGGCGCACGTGGTGATGGTGGTGGTGATGGCATTGTCCCCCGAGATCAGCGGCAGGAGCTCACACGTCCTCTTTACTTGTGCCGCGCCGCCGTAGCCCCAGAGCAAATTGCAAACAAATTGCAATTTTGATTAAAAGCCCTATATCTGATTAGCATCTCTGGCTCTCTCTCGCTGTCTCTCTTGCTCACGCTCTCTCTCACTCTCACTCATCCCTCGCCCACTCTCTACTCTCTCTCTTTTTTGTTTTACGATCAGTTGCAACAAGGAGATGCTCGGTGTAGTCGGCACTTTGCTTCGTTCATCATTTCGTAATTTTTTTAAATAACTTTGCTTTATGTAAACACCCACCTCTCGCTCACTCTCTCGCTCTCTCTCGTTCTGCACGCAGCCCTTCTCGCAGTCCAACGGCCTCCGACGGGTAGCTCATAACTGCATGCAGAGCTCCCCGTCATCTGCCACCGAGCACACGGCCTCCTCCATCGCCCACTGCTCCTTGAAGGCCGGCACGGCGTGGGTCAGCCGCGCATGGTGGAACTCCAGCCACACCCTGGCTCCGACCAGAGCGCGGAAGATGCCCACGCTGCTGGCCGGACGTTTCCCCTCCAGGATCACCTTCCTCGCCCTGTAAATGGCGAGCTTGGCATAGCCGACGAGCACGTTGACCAGCCCCTGAAGATGTTGGGGTCCGTCGCCCTTTTGGTATCCAAAAATGAGGACCGTCGTGGAGAAGTACTCTCTCTCTCTCTCGCTCACTCTGACCCAGCTCTACTGGACATCTGTGAAAATATTGTTTTAAAGCTCATCGGATTTCTCCAGTACAATAACTATTCTGTTGCACGCTCCCTTTTGGGCACTCGCTCACTCACTCTCTCGCCCCACATGCTCTCCCTTTCTCCCTATCGCTCGCTCGTTCTCTCACGCACTCTCCCTCTCACCCACTCCTCCCTCTCACCCACTCTCCCCCTCACTCACTCCTCCCTCTCACTCACTCTCCCTCTCACTCATTCTACCTCCCGGGCTCTCGCCGCTCTCAGTCTCGACCCTCTCGAACTCTCGCTCACCCTCTCACCCACTCTCCCTCTCACCCACTCACCCTCTCACCCACTCACCCTCTCACCCACGCTCTTACTTCTCACCCACGCCGCTGTCCCTCTCAGGCCCTCGCTCACTCTACTCTCACAGTAGCGCGCGCGGCCGAGATGAATGGAATCGCACCTGTGGCAAGGGTGGTGTGGGGGAGGGGTGTGTGTGTGTGGAGAGGGTGTGTGTGTGTGTGTGTACCTGTGTGTGTGTGGGGGGAGGGGTGTGTGTGTGTACCTGTGTGTGTGTGGGGGGGAGCCGTGGGCGTAGCGGTTAGCGCGCTGCTCTACGAACCCGGCGACGCGAATTCGATTCCCGCTCACGGCCAACACCAGTGACGATTGTCCGAACTGGTCCTGGGCCTCCCCTAGGTAGACTCAGCCTCAAATGAGTACCTGGTGCGGTGTGCAAACATCGCCACGAGTGAGACAAAGGCATTCAGGCGTGGTGCTGGCCACCCACCCCCTCGTGTGCCGTTCCGGCATTCATAGGTGCTACTCGCTAACAGCACTTGCCCCAAAAGTCTATTGCGGCTATACGGAGGGGCGGGAGTTTTTGTCTGTGCCTTTGTTTGTGGGAGAAGCGGTACAGACGCACGTGGACACTGCGCGACCCTCGATATGCAGCATAAAAAGCCGGGACCGGGCAGGGGGGTGCCACGCGTCCCAATTAGGGAATTGTTCACTCCCCGTGCCACTGGCCGGTTAATCGGATCGCCGCTGACGGTGCCTCCTTCATCGACCCGGGCCCATGAATAATGCAACGCAATTAGCTCCCGGGCTGGCTCTGCTAATGAAGAGGGGACACTTTGGTTGAACCTGGTGCCGTGGGGGGGGAGGTGCTGGTGAGAGGGCTTCCCCGGGACCACGCCATCGCAGCGGGGAGGGTCACGCGCCGTGACGGGGCCCCTCGACCGTGATGTTCATCGTTGAAAATCGGCCTCGGGTCGTCCGTGCGGAGTGGTCACGGCGAAACGTTTGCGTGTGCGCGCGCGTGCGTGTGTGTAAAACGGGTCGACTCAGCCTCAAATGAGTGCCTCCTGCGATACGTTAAACATCGCCACTGGGGAGACAAAGGCGGTCGGGCGTGGAGCTGCCCCCCCCCCTCGTGTGCCGTGCCGGCTTTCGTTGGTGCTCGCTGACAGAGCTTACCCCAACAGTCCGTTAAGGCTCTAAGGGGGGGGGATCTTTGTCTTTGTATGTTCGGTAAAAGAAAAATGTAGAAAAAACATCAAACGGCCGCCGTCTACCGCCTCTGCCCACCCAGCAGCATGAACGGGTTCATCGCAGTCGATCGGCAAGGTCACGTGTGGTGAGGGTAAAGTGTGGCTCATTCCACCTCTTCCCACACGTCTAGCCCGTACCGGAAGAGTAGGCCAAACAACAATGGATAGTCGAGTGGAAGCGGTGATGCAGTACTCAGAGGAAACGGTTAACATGACATTACATCGGATCCCTAATTAATTAATGTGTTGGTATATCATGTTGATCCTTGTCTCCATGTCCTCTGTCATCTCCCTACATCTCCGTCTCGTGCCTATATTATCTTGTGTCATCTCACGGGGAGTTTATAAACTCAAAGGAGAATTTCCCCCAGAAATGTCAGGACCCCGAATGGGCGAGCATCGCCGCTGCTTACCGGTGCAGTGTCAGCACATTTGTGGGTGCATATTTAGATTCCTGGCAGCGATGCAATGTTTTAGTAATCGCAGAGAGTGCTAGTCAGAGGCGTAACATGAGCGGGGTTTCTTCGCACCGTACCGCGCTAATCGGAGGTGCAAGTGCTGTTAGCGAGCACCGATGCTTCATTTGACTTTTCTTTAGTGTCTCAGTCGCAAAACCGCCGTGCGTATTTGTCCTGCAGCACCAACGCGTTGGTTAAAGATAAAGGCGCGGCCCTGCAATTGCTTGGCTCGCGCCCCTGCTGGCGGAAGACGCTCTCTACTGGAGAGAGCTCTGTAGGGAATTGTATCACTCGTCGACGTTGACCGCACGTGTTGGGAGAAGGGAGTGTACCAACACTCTACACGACCGCACGCAACCTGACGAATCAACTAACCCGTGGCGAACACATTCACTGCTGGGTGGGACAGAGACATCGTGGGCGATTTAAGAAACTTGCGCTCCATTGTTTCAGCCGCCACATCGGGAGATGGAATCGAACCGGCAACCTCTGGATCGCAGGTCTCGTGCGATGGCAAATACACGACAGTGGCAGCTCCCAATGTGTAGACACGTGGGTTCGGATATATGTGTGTATGTTGAACTTGTTTCGCACCGTACGTAGCCAAGCGTGCTAATGAGGGTGCGGGGGAAGGACAACCAGAGTTGTACTGTACTAAGCCCTTCCCCCATCCTCCCCATGTCAATCCGTTATACCTTCACCAACTCGCACAAAGCATATCGGTGACGTGTAGTAAAAAAACTGTCAATTGGCAAAAGGGCTTCATGGAAATGAACCGATCGGCCGCTCGGGTATCTTGTTGTTCGGCAGAGCACCCAAGCATGAGGGTGCAAGTTAAATTAATGTCTGACGTCACAGCTTCATTGGTCCCATCGTCATCATCATCATCGTGATTCTATGATCAATTATATGAGTACCACCTGATAATTATAATTTTTTCACCACTTAGTTGGGTGTCAGCAGTGGTTGTTTAATGGTGATATTGGTCCCTGTCAAGGGAATATGGAATTTCCAGTGCTGGCTCAAAGATGCTCATTGAACCTTGGCGTCACTGATCGTTTTGCTGCAATGTACAGCGTATGAGTCAATGTATTTAAAGTTATATCTTCCAATTCTTACTCACAAGCGAATGTTTCACGTGTAAGTCAAATAAATTGTGTGCGAGTTATGGCCCCTGTCTCATCAGCAATGTGTTGGTAGCCAAATCATCTCTCCGCCAGTCAAGCAATTCAGTACATGTGGCTTTAAAGAAATTCAGAGGGGAAAAAAGTGGCTCAATTATAAAATTATCAACATTATATAATCACAAAAAAATCGTTAATACAAATCATGGTTAAACCTCAGACGAAGATGTCCAGGGCTGAGCCCCGGAATATATTTCCCTACCGCCTCTATCGCCTGCCCCGGTTTGAAGGATGGTGGGTCACGTGGCAGGGAGGGTGTCGGGGTTTTGGACGGAAGGTCTGGGAGCATGCGCGCTGGCGGGCAGCAGAGAGTGGGCATCAAATATTCGACGGGAAGAAACTGAGCAACTTGTATAAATGTTACATTTTTCCCCATGAATATGTACGGGGTTGGCGACGGCCACGTCTTGCATCCTCTCTTTTTTTCTATTTCCTCTTTGAAAATCCTCGCACGTTCACGGGCACGAAACGCGAGGTGGATGCCACGAGCTGCCTGCACGTGCACATCTCGCTTTCACACCGGCGCAGAGCTGAGCGCTTGTCCGAGCCCCACAACCTGTGTCGCGTGAGACTTCAATGAAACGCGCAGCGCGCGCGCGCCTGTCACGCCCACTGTGCTAAGGCCACTGGGTGAGTTCCACCCATCAAAGGGTTGTACATTCAGACTGCGCAAATACACAAAGCCTCTACACAAATGCACAGAGCCCGCTTGCACGCGTGTAGCCTTTAACAGCACCATCTTTGTCTCCCCAAGGCTGATCTAGTTTAAAGGTACTAATTTAAGGCTGCGCGGACCTAGGGGAGTACGAAACCCAATTCACGTAATTGCCGACGACGATCGCGAATCGACATCGGGTCACCAGGTTCATCCCGCCGTGCGCTAACCACTGCGCCACCGCTCCACAACAACAACCGCCATTGGCCACTAAAGTGACTGTGATGTCACCGCAGTGTCAGACTTTGATATATTTTGAGACCATGTCAAGTTTCGAAGGCTCGCTGGCAGGAGGCCACACAAAGGCATAAACAAAAATACCCCGCAAAAACCGTTAACATACTGTTGGAGCAAGTTGATGTGAGCGAACACGTTGTGGGGAGCCGTAGCGTCGTGGTCACGAACCCGGCCCACCTGAGTAAGATTCCCGATCACTGCTCATGTCCGTGGTGATTATCTGAACCAGCCTTTGGTCGTGCCCCTTTAGGTCGACTCAACTTTCAATGAGTAGCCGAGGGTGGCAGGTAAAAATCAGCACTGTGGAGAGAGACAAAGGCGGACGAGACCTCACACACGTACACAGACAAAAAGATCCCCCGGTATAGCCTTAACAGACGTTAGAGTAAGTTAGCGGGCATATATGAAGGCCGGCACGGCACACGAGGTCGGGTGGGTGGCCAGCACCACACCCGGTCGCCTTTGTCTCCCTAAGTGGCGATGTTTACTACACACCTTTCCAAGTACTCATTTGAGGCTGATTTGACCTAGGGGAGGCCCAAGACCGATTCAAATAATCGTCACTGGTATTGGCCGTGAGCGGGAGCCAAACTCGGGTGGCCGGATTCGCAGCGCAGTGCGCTACCTACTATAAAGACAAAAAAACAAACCCCCCGTGTACCATTAACATAATGTTGGGGCCGGTGCTGTGTGCGAGCACCTATGAAGGCCGGCACGGCACACGCGCGCGCCCATGGAAACACGCGTAGATCATCGATTGCTACTAACGTTGTGAAATGCCGCTCAGATTCACTGCCCGTGGCGTCGGGCGTCGCGTTAACCGGCGGTGCGGCTCGCGTGGGCTCCCCCGGGGTGGAACGTTCTTGATTTGAAGTTTTCGTGACTGCAATGATTCATACTCTTAGGTTTTTTCGGTAAAGTCACGTACGTAAAATAATAATAATAGAATAAAATAATAATAATAATAATAAATGAAAATTACTATTAAATCACGACGTTTCGGAGGCAAGACGGAGACTTGTGTTGCCTCCGAAACGTCGTGATTTAATTGAGTTATTTTCATTTTTTATTATTTTATTATTATTATTTAACCTACGTGACTTTACCGAAAAAACCTAAGAGTATGGAACGTTTTAACCCGCTACTGCTGGACATCTGTGAAAAAAAGCTTTGTAGCTCATAGGATTCCTCCAGGATACATTAAGAACAAATCTGATTCTGGAATATCGGCTGCCGAATGCCCTCGCATCTTCATGTCTGACCGTGCCTCGCGTGGTGCTGCGTGAAATGGACCGGTAAATTCAGCCAAAAAAAATGCATCCAGTTTTCAAAGCCGTAATCATTATTGTTATATTAAACAAGTGTGGGGGTGTTTTGTGTTGTTTATTAGGAAATGAAGAAAGGTTGAGAATTCTTGGGGGTGTATTTTTTTGTTAAACAAGTTGGAAAAAAATCACGCGTGAACATGGCATTGCCGTACTTAACGCTTCCCAACGTGAGCGTTTGTCTTCGGAAGTAATTTAATTAGCCGCGTGCAATCCGCTAGGCAGCTCCCGGTACACAACTAATTTGCACACTGTATCCGTAAGTAGACATTCCTTTGGCTAGATTCGAAGCTTTCGTGACTGCAGGAATTACTCTTTGGTTATTTCGGTAAAGTCACGTAAGAAAGAAATTAAATTGAAGAGTAATTCCTTCGGCTCTTGCTTTGTGTCTCCGGCTTGTGGGCCACGCTATGAGTCACGCGCCCGCTTGGTAAATCGGCCGAGTCCACTTATTACGAGAGCTATGGTGACCCGACAGTTATAGCCGGGCATAAGGGACGCAAGTGCTAAAAAGAAATGGCACAGCAGCAGCAGGAGTTAATTAATGCAGAGTTTGCTTTTTCTAGAGTTGGGGAGACGATTACCTTCGGTTGCAATACCTCTGGAGACCAATCCAATGGGCAAGGTGCAGTTTGCAATCTGGCCTCATTTCCCATTCATGACTCACAGCTTTGTCATCTTTTGCCTTGAGAAAGCACATACACCACTGACGTGTGCTGACACAATCAGCCAAAGGCACATGCTGTGTCTATGTTCGCGCATCAGCTGCTCGTGTTCACGCGCATGCATATACGTGTAGTCAATTCATCATTTAATTTTCGGTCTACTGCTGGGAGAAAAAAAAACATTTCTCATCCATTGCGTGTGGGTCATGGTGGGTTGTTTAGCCATACTTCACCACTCTGGCCAGTGCGAGCTGGTGATGGGAAAGGGGGGGGCAGCCCATATCCGATTCAGATATCGATCGCCGCTGATGTTATGAGCCTCGACAGGGAATCGAACTCAGGTCGCCACGTTCGTAGCGCGTGCCACTAACCACCGCTGCCCATCGCGTCGCCCTTGATGTGCACGTGAGCGCTGGGTGCGTTTGTGTGTAGGTGCGCGCGCGTGTGTGTGTAACCACCCTGCCTGCCATTCTTTACACTGAATAAATTACCTTCTTGCACTGCAAATTAAATGCCCGGAGAGCACTATATTTAATCAACCGTGCGCAAAACAATAAAAAGCCCTGCCGCTAACTGCAAATAAAATCAAATGCAATTGCAGGCTGATTTGCTAAATTAAACTCATTTTTGCTGGAGGGCAGCACTGGTGGGAATACACAGTAGCCAATCTGTTACAACTAATGCTTCCCGATGCAATTGCTCGAGAGAGAGAGAGTGTGCGGCACAAGAAGGAGTAGTCGCCTCGACGTGTGCGGAATAAACGCCGAGACCTGCCTCGCTCCTCCAACAGGACGCGCGGCGAGTCGCGGCGTTACTGACCAAGGCAAAGCACACACACACACACAGTCACACGAGCACACGACCACTTTAAAGCCCCCGGTGGGGGGGGGGAGATTGCAGTGCCGTAACAACGCTGCTTGTTCACGTTGATTTGACGAGACCGCCTCGATGTTGTGTCAACCTCCGCTGTGTCGAATCTCCGAAAGTGCAGCCTCACTCCGGCGCGATTACCCCAACTATCGGCTGCACGCATCCATTGTGTGTCAATCTAAAAGCATCTGTTTGGGCTGTTATGCACCTGAAATAGCAAACCCACCTCCTCCCTCCACCCTCCTCCTCCCACCCATCCAGCTCTAATTCAACCTCTCCCTGTTGTGAATGCGGTTCCGATTAAGGCTGTCGCTCACTTAAGGGGACGACGCTGCAATAAAGGACAGCTCGCAGTCGCATCGGAGCCGGGCAGCTGTCACTAGCAGAAAGATTTAGAGAAGATTTGTTAACCGTGCGGTTGATCGGATTTTGTGGATTTTTTGTGGCGTTGTTTTTTTGGATGCGGGAACGAACCACCGGCATTTTGAGAAAGAAAAAAAACCATCGCTGAGTTAACGCGAGAGACGTTAACTCCGCGAGGAAGACAATCTGATTTGTGTTGGAGTCGAGGCGCTTTCATTTCGTGTCAATCACCTGTGCAATGAATGTTGGAGCAGCCTAAGCGCGTTTGGATCGACTTTTTAGAGACATTTCATCACGTTATGAATCCGAGGATCAATATAAGCGGCTGGGCTGGCCCAATAGCTCATTCAATTAGGCTATGGCTGATGGGAATAGCAACCCGTTATTGAACCCGTTTCTGATGTGCCGAATGCTTATTAAAGTACGCATGTAAACTCACAGCAAAAGTGGAAGAACTCTCAACATTCTAGACCGGGTCTCTCCAATGCCGCCCTCGCTACTCCTGTCAACCAAGACTACTTGGGTGTCTGCTTAAAATTTCGGAAAAAGATGCCACCGCCAACTCTGACTCTCGTACTCGGACGAATATGGCTCGGACTCGCCCCCAAAAAGCTGCCGCACCACCGCTCGCCGCACTTGCCACTCATCAGCCAGGAAGCTATCTCTCCCACCGAGTTAGCACTCATTCAGCCATTCAGGAGGCATCGCCAACGCTTTCCTGTAAATGCCATTTCAAAATACAGTACGGACACGCGCGCACCGAATATGGCACGCGGGCGAATTGGACGCACTTCAAACTCGGGCGTTGTAAAATTGGAGACGTCTAATCAGCGTCGAACTCCGTCCGATGTTTACAAATGAATGTATTGTTTCCATTACTTACTTTTTGTACGGGCTGGCTGGTGGGGTGCGGTGGGGGCGGTGTTCAGTTGGCAGCTCCGGATGGTGGAGTGGGGATGCTCTATTCCGTTTCGTGAGCAGGAATCAAGAGCGCTGGCAACAATTCCTCGCAACACACAGTTTCAGCTGCATATTGCTGGTCTTCCTATCTCTCTCTCTCCTGATTCCTCCTTCCCTCTTTCTCTCTCTCTCTCCCCTTTGCTGCTCTCCCTCGCTCGCACCTTCTGCTTGGCAGTCAGAGCACAGAGGCTTCCAAGTCCCTCTCTAAGACTCGAACTGGGCAGCAAATGCATCTACCGCATCAGAAGGTTGAGAGGCCGGGAGAAAGGGGGGGTGGGTGTTGCATGGCACCACCTCGAGATGCCGGCAAGGTGACGTCCATCCGTCCGTTGCGCGTGCGTCTCGGATTGACAACGACGACAAAACAAAAACGACAACCAGAGCGAAATGTACACCTATGCTATCAGATACATTTTAACAAAAAATGGCAACACTGTATCACGAGGACACCTCGATGATGGAAAAGCACGTCTCGCACGAGAAGAGGGTGAGATAGATAAATACAATAGCCGTCACAATCGTCGCCTGTTGTGTTTTCCTATCCGAACGTCAGCTTTGGTAATATATATACACAGCCAAGCCCATCTGGCCCCGCGTGTGGTTAAAGGGGTTGGGATATCGGCAGCCCGAGAGAGGGAGAGAGCGAGAAAGGAGAGAGGGAGGGAGAGAGACCGGGCACCCAATGAAATATTTTCAGTCAGAACCACTGCCCCCACCACCGGAGCCCGTGCCGAGCCGCGATTGGTGGGATGGTGCCGTCTGTCAGGCATCGTTAATTTTCTGCGGGGGGGGGGGGGTTCGTTGAAAAGGAACCGTGGTGGGCTTGGGGTGCTGGGGGGCGTTGAGGAAAGGGGGGGCGGGGAGGGGGGGCTGCGAAGGGGGGGGCTGGGATGGGGGGGAGTTGCCGGCATGGCGAGCTGCAGAGGTGATGCCTAGCAACGAATTACCAAGCAACGGCACGAGGCTTTCACTCTTACGGTTCGCAGTGTATATGTATTTATTACGGGTGTATAGTGTGTGTGTGTATGTGTCAACACATACACACACACACCGTAGCCCGTGCCGCGATTGGTGGGATGTGTGTATACACACACACACGCACGCGCTCACACCGCATTTCCTGTTACACAACAAAAAAGACAAAGATCCCCCCGTATGGCCTTTACCAGCCTGTTGGAGCAAGTTCCTGTGAGAGAACATCTGTCTAAGACGCGCCGACGTGGAACAGGACGGGTAGTGGCTGTGCGTGGGGGTCACCACCGCTCTCGGCCGTCTTTGTCTTCCGTCGGTGCCGATGTTTAAGCACCGCCGCAGGAGATGCTCATTGTTCAGGCTGAGTCGACCTAAGGGAGGCTCAGAAACGGTTAGGATAACACTATGTTACACAATTTTTGTTCCTGGGTAATAAGTGTTATTTCGTAATTGCTTTTGCCTAAAAAGTGTAGAAAATGGCTATGATTCCGCACAAACTTTCTTTCGTGACCAGAACTGATATTTTGAAATGTACTTATTTTTACTGAGAAAACTCGCGATTTTCTTTTCGTTCACATAAAGTCAGAAAAAAAACCATATGAAACTAAATTTACATGTATTTATTCTAAAATAATACAAAAATTACTACAAAAGATTTAAAAGTTAGTAGTTTTTCGAGTTTTACGATTATACTGTAAATAACTTTCACGAATGAGCACCCAAATGTAGTCTCCCATCATGTTCTCGTTATACTGTCCTTGGTAGCGGCGTTTAAAGTCCAGTATATCCTGGTGGAAGCGCTCGCCTTACTCCTCTGAGTACGCTCCCATGTTCTCCCTGAACTTATCAAGATGAGCATCAAGGATATGGACTTTGAGGGACATCCTACAGCCCATTGTGCCGCAGTTCTTCACCAGAGTCTCAACCAGCTCCACGTAGTTTTCGACCTCGTGATTGCTCAAGAAGCCATGAACCACTGCGACAAAGCTGTTCCAAGCCACTTTCTCCTTACTGGTGAGCTTCATGGGGAATTCATTGCACTCCAGGATCTTCTTTATCTGTGGTCCGACCAAGACACCGGCTTTGACCTTTGCCTCAGACAGCTTAGGGAAGAAGTCTGGAAGGTACTTGAAGACTGCCGACTCCTTATCTACAGCTCTGACAAATTGTTTCATCAGGCCCAATTTGATGTGCAGTGGTGGCATCAGCACCTTCCAGGGGTCCACCAGTGGCTCCCATTTGACGTTGTTCCTTCCCACAGAGAACTCGGTCCACTGTGCTCAGTGCCCCAGTCCCGCCTGTGGTAGTGCGCCTTGGTGTCCCTGCTGTCCCAAAGGCAAAAATAGCAGGGAAACTTGGTAAAACCGCCTTAGAGACCAATCAGGAATGCCACCATTTTGAAGTCTCCGATGACCTCCCAGCCGTACTCATCATACTTCAAGGCGTCCAGCAAGGTCTTGATGCTGTTGTAATCCTCTTTAAGGTGTACCGAGTGAGCCAAGGGAAGAGACTTGTTACCATTATGGAGCAGCATGGCTTTGGGGCTCCTGGATAAGCTGTCAATGAAGAGGCGCCACTCATTCTGGTTACAGGTGATTCCGATTGCCTCGAACAGACTTGTCACATTGTGGCAGAAGCAGAGCCCATATTGACGGATGAAGAAGCTGCAAAAAGGTTGGTGACGCTTCCTCTGATCTGCGACTTGCACACCTTCATCCAACAAGTTCCACTGATTGAGCCTATACGTCAAAAGCTCGGCATTGGACTTGGTGAGACCAATATCTCTGATCAAGTCGTTGAGGCCTTTTTGGTTGGGGTAGTATGGGTTTCTCTCGTCAGCTCCACCTCTGAAATTGTCATCTGGATCTACAACGTCTTCCTCGCTCTCTGACTTGCTGCTCTCTTCTAAAGGCGGCTACTCTCTCTCCAGAGGAACTCATGGCAGTGTGGCACCGGGGTGATGGATGAAGGAAGGTCCGGATACGTGATAGCAGGTGCATTCTTGCCAGTAGCATTTGTTTGAGTGTTCATTGGGTTCCCGCCAAATTCTTGGGAAAGCGAACCTCATGGCTCTCTTTTCCCCTCTGTACCATCCTACAAAATACATTTATTTCACCCATGACTAATGTGTAAGATATTCTCGCAACATTTTTCATATATGATATATTTTTTCAATAACATTTAAAATTGTAACATATTTTTAGATTAAAAACTTTTACAATTACATTTTTTTAAACAAATTTTATAACAAAATTCCGAGCTACAATTGTCCATCTTACCTTCCAGAGTTTTTTTTGCATTGCTCGCAGGTGAAATGAGGTGCCCAGGGTTTGTCTTGATGCCCGACAGGCATGCCGAAATATGCCTTGTAGGCCTCACACATCTTTGCAGATGCTTCCACAGAGTACTTTCTCGCTCTTGTCTTGATAAATTGGCCGCAGACATCGCAAAACGCGTCTGCCGGATGCTTGCAGCCTCTTGATGCCATCTCAGAAAAATGCAGATATGTATTCACTTAGGCAGCTGGAACTAAACTGAACAGGTGGGCTTAAGGCCCCTATATTTATTCTATTATTTATATTACTATAAAGTTCTAGAATGTTCCAGAAGTTACTCCAAATTTACTGAGCACTGAATCAATCTGGAATGTTCTGGAAAATAGGTCGTTTTCAAAATATCACTTTCCTGGTCACAAAAGCAAAGTTTGTGGGGACTGTACTTTTGAAGCATAAGAAATTAGGAAATAACACTTACTACCCAGAAACAAAAAAAATGTTACACAGTGTATAATCAATCTCCACTGTTGTCGGTCGTGTGCGGGAATCAAATTGTATTGCAGACACAAAAGCATAGGCACATGGATAGTGTACGTCCAGATTAACAGGCACGTGGGGACATTAAGGGGGCGCCGCGATGGCGAGATGTTAACTACCTCGCCTGGTATACAGTAGGTCATGAGTACGATCAAAACCCTGACGCCTGCTGTATATTTGGAGTTTGCATATCTCTCTCTCTCTGTGGTCGGGTGCATTTTTCTCCGGGTTCTCCAATTTTTCCTCCAAATGTAGAATCAACATCGCGCGTTAATAGAATATTTAGCCGCTATAAATGTCCACGTGATAAGCCACTTTCGTTGAGCTATCATTTGTGGTCGCATCGCTTCTTAAAAGAGCCACATACTGTAGCTCTGTGGGCCTTATCTGGTCAAATAAAAAAAATAGTTTTAATCATACCACGTTTAGTTTTTTTTTTAAAGGGCCTTTTCTGGACATACAAAATATAACAAAAATAATTGAGAGCTGTCTGTCAATCCACTGCTGGATGAAAGCCTCCTCCCCGCGCTGTTGTTGGTCTTGGATGGAGATACGGGGGGGGGGGGGGGTGGGTTCCTTGACCATACTCACCACATTGGTCCAATATTGACTGGAAGAATCCGATGAGCTATGAAGCTCTTTGTCACAGATGTCCAGCAGTGTCAGCCGTGGGCCCAGAAATCGAGCGCCGGTTCAGTGTGCTAATTAGTGCATCGCCGTTCCACGCAAAACCAATTTCTTTTACAAACACAAGTGAGACATTAGCTAGATTGACATTAAAAGCCAGCGGTGAAAATCTAATACTGCTACCCTTTTAATTAACATTTCATCTGGTCCTTAATTAAGAATTGTGTTTTAAGGACACGGTAAATCTGTACGTCAGATTTACTGCGCGTTAATTAATGCCAGCAGCGACATTCTCACGTTTAATCTGAAATATATTGCACAGCAAATGCATCTGTGCTTGTTTGCAACAGACACTTGGAATAATTAATGAACCCCCACCCATGCTGTGATGCTTTGCAATCAAATAGAAAACATCTTCCAGCGGAGCAACTATAATAGGGCATTGTAAGAACACAGTGTCATGAGCCAATCTGACTCTCATGAGAGCCACTGTGGAACATACGCTTATTTTGAGAATAGGTTTTTCCCCTTTTATCTGGCAACAAAACAGGTGTTAAGTTGTTAAAACCCCAAACTGAAATCTTTTACAAGGAATCATGTCTGCATTAACCACAATACTTGTGGTCAAAATGCAAACAAAAAACATACTGATAATATATGCATTGTCTTTGAAACTGATTGGTCCACACCAAAGACAGTTTTCTTTTGAGCCTCGTCTCAAACGGTGTTAGACCAGAGGACGCCAAAAGGCGTACAGCACAAAGACAAGAGAATGTTTTTTGTTTGCATTTTGACCACATGTATTGTGGTTAATGCAGACATGATTCCTTGTAAAAGGTTTCAGTTTGGTGTTTCCACAACTTAACTCCTGTTTTGTTGCCAGATTAAAGGGAAAGAAAACCTATTCTCATATTTTGTTACTGACAAAAGAGATCCCATGAAGATAAGCTTATTTCACTGAGAATCTCAGACGTTTTGGGGTTGATGTTTTCCTCCTGCCGTATACGCCTCAGAGACGAAAGCAGGATGTCACTTCGCGCTGACAAGAAGACACGCTCTCCCTTCATGTGGTGAGATGTTAACTCCCTCGCCCGGTATACAGAAGGTCGTGGGTTCGATCCTGACGCCTGTATATTTAGAC
Source organism: Lampetra fluviatilis (assembly GCF_964198595.1). Classification (NCBI taxonomy): domain Eukaryota; kingdom Metazoa; phylum Chordata; class Hyperoartia; order Petromyzontiformes; family Petromyzontidae; genus Lampetra; species Lampetra fluviatilis. Next base: position 9,089,426 of record NC_136308.1, read on the forward strand.
TTTGCATCTTGATTTGAAGCTTTCGTGACTGCTATAGGGGGGAGAGAGAAGGTGAGGGGGGGGATAGAGGGGGGGTGAAAAGGGGGGGGGTAAGAAAGTGGGACTCTGCAGCAGCACTTGAGTCACTGGGGGAGAGATCTAAGAGATAGGCACAGAGAGAGAGACACACAGAGAGTCGGGGGAACTTGTGAGCACGAGAGTGCAATCCAAAAGATCGGCTGTCGAAGCAGTCTGATTCTTTCACCTGAAGACGGTCAATTGTTGTTACGATCGAAATGTCGTGATCTATAAAATATTTTACCCACGTGACTTTACCGAAAGAACCAACGAGTATAGAGATTGCATATCACTCTCCCCATGGTCGCGTGCATTTTTCTCCGTACACTTAGAAAAATGAGTTTAGAGTGTTTGGCTGATATAAATTCCCACGTGATAGGCCACTTCGTTGAGCTATCATTTGTGGCCAAGTCGCTTCAGAAAAATAGCTATATAGCTCAGTGGGTCTCACCTGGTTAAAATAAACAAATATTTAGTATTCCCAAAACCCCTCCTCCGCCGCCGCGTCTCTCCTCCAAAAACCACAACAATAACCGCCATTCACCACTAAGTGGCGGTGACGTCACCACGACGCTTGTGCCAGGCCATGTGCACCTTGAGGCCACGTGAAGTGTCGAACGCCCGCTGGCAGGAGGTCACGGGACAGACCCAGCAGGTGCCACGGGTCGACTGACTGAGATGAAAAAAACACACACACACACACGTCTCGAGAGTAACCTCCAGTGCAACAAATTACAATGTTTCTGAGTCTAATGCAACAACGAGGTTTCTAATAATATGTTTGGGGGTGTTTTTTTTTTTCTTCCAAAGTGACAGTGTTAAATCTACAACAGTAATCCAATTTCGGCTGCAAATGACTCTTTCACCTCTTCCGGGGCGGTTAATTAACCTTCGTCCATCGAAAAAAATAAATACGGGCGAAGGCCGTTTTGCCTACAGAAGCCAACGGAGGCAATTTACGGGGGCCTGTCACCGTTATTAAAAGGAATCGGATTATAAATTATGAATGGCCAACGCTCGGTCACTCTGGGGACCCCCCCCTCCCTCCCCACCTGGCCTGGCCTGTTTTGACAAGCTCCTCGCCGGGGTCAGCGGTGCTGCACTCTGCGTTGACCTCGCTCACGACCTCTCTCGACCTCCACGGACCCGTGACTCGCTCGCTCGCTCACTCCCTTTCTCTCTCGCTCTCTCACTTGCTCTCTCTCTCTCGCTCTCTTTTTTTACGATCAGTGGAAACAAGAAGATGCTCGGTGTAGTCGGCACTTTGCTTCGTTCATCATTTCGTAATTTGTTTTATAACTTTGCTTTATGTAAACCCCAACCTCTCGCTCACTCTCTCGCTCACTCTCTCGCTCTCTCTCGTTCTGCACGCAGCCCTTCTCGCAGTCCAACGGCCTCCGACGGGTAGCTCACATCTGCATGCAGAGCTCCCCGTCATCTGCCACCGAGCACACGGCCTCCTCCATCGCCCACTGCTCCTTGAAGGCCGGCACGGCGTGGGTCAGCCGCGCATGGTCGAATTCCAGCCACAACCTGGCACCGACCAGAGCGCGGAAGATGCCCACGCTGCTGGCCGGACGTTTCCCCTCCAGGGTCACCTTCCTCGCCCTGTAAATGGCGAGCTTGGCATAGCCGACGAGCACGTTGACCAGCCCCTGAAGATGTTGGGGTCCGTCTCTCTCGCTTGCTCTCTCTCTCGCTCTCTCGCTCGATCGTCGTCTGCTTCGAACTCTGAGGAGCCGGAAAAGCCCTCTGTACCAGCGTGGACGGCACCCTCACGTTCACCTTCTGAAGCGCTCGCTCGTCACCGTGGCGTGCGCGATGAACAGCACCACCACGTGACTTTTCTTTCGTGCTGTGCGCGGTGCATTTAGCGCCACAGCGCGTGGATCTATAGCGTTTGTTAATTTGTTTGCTGGTGACTTTGTGTATTTCATATCGGAATCGCCTCCAGTGCTGTTGCTGCTGGCGGCAATAAAAGTTGTTTAAAAGTCAAAAGTCTCTCACACTCTTTCTCGCGCTCTCTCTCGCTCTCTAATAATCATATTATTTTTACATTTACAGTATTGATTCAAACCGTATTATATGAATTTATCCTCATGGCTTTTTCTCATGGGGGATCTACTGCCAAGACCTGACATCTCTGCAGGGGCCACAATGGCACCATTGGCAATAAACAGGCACGTGCAGTGTCCTGCTCGCAAGTTAACATTCAAGCCGTAGATACATTTAAACGTGAGAAATTAAACGAATGTAAGGCACCACCCGCACTGGAGTTTGAGAAGCTCCATTAAAGAGTGGTTCCGTGGGTCAGGGCGCGGAGTAGAAACCGCTGACATCCCGGGTTAAAAACGTTCATCTCACGTGCACTCGATCTATCGCTTGGCAGATGAATTGAGAAACAAAGATCAAAGCCTTTAACAGGCTGTCAGAGCGAGTGCTGTTCTAGAGGACCTTAAGGCCGGCATGGCACACAAGGGTGTGATGCGACTATCGCCATTCTCGGCCGCCTTTATCTCCCAAGTGCTGATGATTGTTTTTATACACACAACACACCAGCTAATCCTTAAGGCTGAATCGACTTAGGGGAGGCCCAGCACCGGTTCAGATATTCGTCACCGGGTCGCGGTTTTTAGTCGCGCAGTGCACACCAATCACTCTCTGCACGACCGCTCCCCACTGCACACGCAAGACGAAAACGCGCGCGCGCACGTGAGCGGCGGGGGGGGGTGAGGGGGGGTCAATGTTGCTGGAGGCTGAGAACTTCTCGTGCAGAGAAATTCTTTTCCTGGCCCCCTCGCTTCCCGTGATTCGCTCCTTCGATTTCCATTATCAGCGCGCGTGCGTCTGCTCTCGGCCATTAGAGATCCAATTACTGCACGGCGAAGATCCCATCTCGTCGGGAGAGCGCGGGACCACGCCGCTTGACGTCGTAAGTGGGCACATTAGGCCACCGCTCCCCCGTAGAGGGTGGGATCGCCAGTCAGGCTCCGTTGCCGGCTAAGTTGAATTTAGTTTTTTTCTCTGAGAGAATGCTTTCGACGTGTCACCCCTCCCCCCGCCAGCGTGCGACCAGGTTCGCGGTTCGGTTAATCGAACCGTGAAAGCAAAGGTGAGCGATAAAAGTGGGCTGCATTGACGATCCGACTGGTGGTATGTGTGTGTGTAGATATCTAGCATGTGCCCTTCGTTTTGCGATTCGTCAACTCGTGGCGTACGATTTGCTCCTCGCGCGCCCGACGTTTTGGCTTTGGCACGAGCGCGCCTGCACCGGGACGTCGCGCCGTTCATAAACAAACGCCACCGCCGATTAGGATGGCATTGCTTTTTTATTATTACACACTTTTATTTAACTCACTCTGTCTGTTGTTGTCGTTGTCGTCGTATCCTCAAATTTTGTACACTCAATTGTAACCCACTTCCCAATATGGTATCGACTGCAAACTTGGTATACTTATGTCATACTGATGACAATACCATATTCTTTCATTACATTTTTTTTAATTAAACCATCTTTTTGAAATGTTATGTTTCACCTTGACTCTAATTGTCCACGCTCAACTAACGTTGGCTGTAGTTGGCCACGGTCCCTTACGTTATGGCAAGCCTCGGGGCCACTTCCTGGAATCGTGGAGTTCTGCCATTACTCGTACGGTACATTTCATTAAAGCATGTTTTTTTAAAGTATTTTTTTAAATATTACTTATTGTTCTTATTCCGTCACGGAATGGCAACTTCGTGACGGAGCCTCGAACGTGATTCCGTGGGTAAATCGTGAATTGTGTTGCGTTCTTTTGTAATTGGTGGCGCGGTTGGTGATCTTTCTTTTTCTTCGTGGTCTTTTCCCCGCGCAATTGTGAACCCATTGCGCGTCACGGGACGTTGGAACCCATTGCGGATCTCTGACGAGGCGATGCAACTCTTCGTTGCGCAGAATGGCCCGTGTATGTGGATATCATAGCACTCTCTTTCTGAGATGCCTTCAAGTTAACTTTGACCGAAGTACTATTATTATTTTTATTATAAGAGCTGGGATTTTTCTTTTTCTTCCAGAGCTGGACTAATCCAATTTAAATACAAAACAAAAATTAACGTGAATTTTTTTTTTGTTCAGTCGTTGATGATCAGGTTAAGACCACGCTGCACTTGGAAAAGCCAGATTATTCACGGCTGACTGAAACCCAGATTCAAAAACCCGCGCCTGGGATGTCAGTGGTGCTGGCTCAGCGTTCTGACATCTGAACCCATCGATCACCTCTCTGCAATGTAAGCCTTCAACAAAATACCAATAACTATTTTCCACGTACTGGCATCGCACCAGCGAATCCTGAACTGAAGTTCATTTCGGGGAGAATCCATGAATATGACACCCTAGATTTTCCGGAACACTGCTAGGATGCATTAATAGGAGTTTTCCCCTTTTTTCTGGCGACAAAACTGAAACCTCTTTACAAGGATTCATGTCTGCATTAACCACAATACTTTCAGTCAAAATGCAAACAAAAACACACTCTGATAATATATGCATTGTCCGTGAAACTGATTGGCCCACACCGGAGACAGCTTTCTTTTGAGCCTCGTCCCAAAAACTGCTCGGGATGGCTTATAGGACGGATTATCGGTGTGAGACACCGCCACCACTGGAGTACATGCTTCCAGAATCCCATAATAATCCTACCTTAGTATATACCCCATATTCCCATAATCCCATAGAACAGGTTTTATAATCATTTCATGGAAAAAAAAGGCGGGAAGGAAACGTGCCGTTCGAAAATAATAGGGATCGCGTTGCTTTCTGGAACGTTCCGGCTGAATAGAGGCCACTGCCTCCTAGAGGTGATGGAGGAGCCGAATTTATAGTTGTCTGCTGCACCATCATCTTAAACAGACTGCTGCCCTATCATCTTAAACAGACTGCTGCCCTATCATCTTAAGCAAACTGCTGCCCTATCATCTTAAACAGACTGCTGCCCTATCATCTTAAACAAACTGCTGCCCTATCATCTTAAACAGACTGCTACAATATCATCTTAAACAGACTGCTACCCTATCATCTTAAACAGACTGCTACCCTATCATCTTAAACAAACTGCTGCCCTATCATCTTAAACAAACTGCTGCCCTATCATCTTAAACAAACTGCTGCCCTATCATCTTAAACAGACTGCTGCAATATCATCTTAAACAGACTGCTGCCCTATCATCTTAAACAGACTGCTGCCCTATCATCTTAAACAAACTGCTGCCCTATCATCTTAAACAGAATGCTGCCCTATCATCTTAAACAGACTGTTGCCCTATCATCTTAAACAGACTGCTGCCCTATCATCTTAAACAGACTGCTGCCCTATTATCTAAAACCGACTGCTACAATATCATCTTAAACAGACTGCTGCCCTATCATCTTAAACAGACTGCTGTAATATCATCTTAAACAGACTGCTACCCTATCATCTTAAACAGACTGCTGCCCTATCATCTTAAACAAACTGCTGCCCTATCATCTTAAACAAACTGCTGCCCTATCATCTTAAACAGACTGCTGCAATATCATCTTAAACAGACTGCTGCCCTATCATCTTAAACAGACTGCTGCCCTATCATCTTAAACAAACTGCTGCCCTATCATCTTAAACAGACTGCTGCCCTATCATCTTAAACAGACTGCTGCCCTATCATCTTAAACAGACTGCTGCCCTATCATCTTAAACAAACTGCTGCCCTATCATCTTAAACAGACTGCTGCCCTATAATCTTAAACAGACTGCTGCCCTATAATATTAAACAGACTGCTACAATATCATCGTAAACAGACTGCTGCCCTATCATCTTAAACAGACTGCTACCCTATCATCTTAAACAGACTGCTGCCCTATCATCTTAAACAGACTGCTGCCCTATAATCTTAAACAGACTGCTACAATATCATCTTAAACAGACTGCTGCCCTATCATCTTAAACAGACTGCTACCCTATCATCTTAAACAGACTGCTGCCCTATCATCTTAAACAAACTGCTGCCCTATCATCTTAAACAGACTGCTGCCCTATCATCTTAAACAGACTGCTGCCCTATCATCTTAAACAGACTGCTGCCCTATCATCTTAAACAGACTGCTGCCCTATCATCTTAAACAGACTGCTGCCCTATCATCTTAAACAGACTGCTGCCCTATCATCTTAAACAGACTGCTGCCCTATCATCTTAAACAGACTGCTGCCCTATCATCTTAAACAGACTGCTGCCCTATCATCTTAAACAGACTGCTACAATATCATCTTAAACAGACTGCTGCCCTATCATCTTAAACAGACTGCTGCCCTATCATCCTAAACAGACTGCTGCAATATCATCTTAAACAGACTGCTACCATATCATCTTAAACAGACTGCTGCCCTATCATCTTAAACAGACTGCTGCCCTATCATCTTAAACAGACTGCTGCCCTATCATCTTAAACAGACTGCTGCCCTATCATCTTAAACAGACTGCTGCCCTATCATCTTAAACAGACTGCTGCCCTATCATCTTAAACAGACTGCTGCCCTATTATCTAAAACAGACTGCTGCAATATCATCTTAAACAGACTGCTGCCCTATCATCTTAAACAGACTGCTGCCCTATCATCTTAAACAGACTGCTGCCCTATCATCTTAAACAGACTGCTGCCCTATCATCTTAAACAGACTGCTGCCCTATCATCTTAAACAGACTGCTACCCTATCATCTTAAACAGACTGCTGCCCTATCATCTTAAACAGACTGCTGCCCTATCATCTTAAACAGACTGCTACCCTATCATCTTAAACAGACTGCTGCCCTATCATCTTAAACAGACTGCTGCCCTATCATCTTAAACAGACTGCTGCCCTATCATCTTAAACAGACTGCTGCCCTATTATCTAAAACCGACTGCTACAATATCATCTTAAACAGACTGCTGCCCTATCATCTTAAACAGACTGCTGTAATATCATCTTAAACAGACTGCTACCCTATCATCTTAAACAGACTGCTGCCCTATCATATTTAACAGACTGCTGCCCTATCATCTTAAACAGACTGCTACAATATCATCTTAAACAGACTGCTGCCCTATCATCTTAAACAGACTGCTGCCCTATCATATTAAACAGACTGCTGTAATATCATCTTAAACAGACTGCTACCCTATCATCTTAAACAGACTGCTGCCCTATCATCTTAAACAGACTGCTGCCCTATCATCTTAAACAGACTGCTACAATATCATCTTAAACAGACTGCTGCCCTATCATATTAAACAGACTGCTGCCCTATCATCTTAAACAGACTGCTACAATATCATCTTAAACAGACTGCTACCCTATCATCTTAAACAGACTGCTGCCCTATCATCTTAAACAGACTGCTGCCCTATCATCTTAAACAGACTGCTACAATATCATCTTAAACAGACTGCTACCCTATCATCTTAAACAGACTGCTGCCCTATAATCTTAAACAGACTGCTACAATATCATCTTAAACAGACTGCTGCCCTATCATCTTAAACAGACTGCTGCCCTATCATCTTTAACAGACTGCTGCCCTATCATCTTAAACAGACTGCTGCAATATCATCTTAAACAGACTGCTGCCCTATCATCTTAAACAGACTGCTACCCTATCATCTTAAACAGACTGCTGCCCTATCATCTTAAACAGACTGCTGCCCTATCATCTTAAACAGACTGCTGCAATATCATCTTAAACAGACTGCTGCCCTATCATCTTAAACAGACTGCTGCCCTATCATCTTAAACAGACTGCTGCCCTATCATCTTAAACAGACTGCTGCCCTATCATCTTAAACAGACTGCTGCCCTATCATCTTAAACAGACTGCTGCCCTATTATCTAAAACAGACTGCTGCAATATCATATTAAACAGACTGCTGCCCTATTATCTAAAACAGACTGCTGCAATATCATATTAAACAGACTGCTGCCCTATCATCTTAAACAGACTGCTGCCCTATCATCTTAAACAGACTGCTGCCCTATCATCTTAAACAGACTGCTGCAATATCATCTTAAACAGACTGCTGCCCTATCATCTTAAACAGACTGCTGCCCTATCATCTTAAACAGACTGCTGCCCTATCATCTTAAACAGACTGCTGCCCTATCATCTTAAACAGACTGCTGCCCTATCATCTTAAACAGACTGCTGCCCTATTATCTAAAACAGACTGCTGCAATATCATATTAAACAGACTGCTGCCCTATTATCTAAAACAGACTGCTGCAATATCATATTAAACAGAATGCGTGCGAGTGAGGTTATTGGAAGGGGGAGGCGGAGGATACCTGGACGCAACTCCGATCAGCACGGTTGGCTACGTGCGGTGTGAAGGATGTTCCACGTACGGCACATACCCAAAGACGCCACCGATAAGGCGACGGCTGCGGCCCTGACCGGCGAGCCTCAACATTATTCATTCGAGGCAGAAGGGACATGTGGAGCCCTGCAATTGCCTGCTCACGCCCGCTGTTGGCAGAAGGCGCCTCCCCTATCGACGGAGATCGAAGGAGTCTTCCTGGGGGTGCGAGATGCCATTTCTGGGGGGTGCGAGACATGGACAGATTTTCTTTTTTAGAAGGTAAATCATACTCGTTGGTTCTTTCGGTAAAGTCACGTAGGTATATAATATAAAATAAATTAAATCACGCAACACAAGCGTCCGTCATCAGGTGGGACAACCACAGGAAGAAACAATTGCTTACTTGGCGGTGCATTATCACATCGAAGAGTCCGTGAGAAAGAAACAATGTGCCTACTTCAGCAATTGTTTCTTGCTGCGGTTGTCCCACCTGATGACGGACGCTTGTGTTGCGCCCGAAACGTCGTGATTTTATTTGTTTTATATTTTATACCTACGTGACTTTACCGAAAGAACCAAAGAGTATGGATCCTTGCAGTCACGAAAACTTCAAATCTAGAAGGTAAATCATCGAAACACAAATTGAGAACGGGCGCGTAAGTACAACCACTTTGTTCCATCGAACATCTGTGTGTTTATTAACAGCAAAATAAATGTAAGATTGAGAACCAAAGAGGCGCAAGGCTGCAGTAAAGTGTGTTTGGCCTACTCTTCCAAGCCGGCCCGAGGTGGGGCTATGGTTTTCTATCCTACTGGCTGATGCACCCAATCGAATTGCTGCATTGACACAGACGAGGGGATTAGGACGCTTTAACTGCCGTCCCCGGAGATCGATATTTTCTAAGTAGATATTGTTCACCCACGGATGAGTGTGCTGTGTTGCATTGCGTGTATGCCGAACTTCTTTCGCACCGTACGTAGCCAACCGTGCAAATCGGCTGTGCGCGGGAAGGACTACAAACTAAACACTACAAATTGTGTGTGTTTGCGTGCGTGCATATTGTGGGTTACATCATGTTTAATGCTTATTGTTGCTTGTTATTTACACGACATCTTTTTTATTGCGTTATTTTATTAGTTTATTATTTCCCTTCTACGTGACTTTACCGAAAGAACCAAGAATATGAATCCCTGCATTCACGAACGCTTTAAATCGAAATTCATTGTTATTTGTTATATAATGGGAGAATGTGTTTCAACTGGATATAAAATAGCGACATTAACCTGATTAAACGAAGTCGAAACGAACAAGCTGCTAAATAAGCCTGAGTGTAACGACCGATTCGGTACAGAGACATTGAGAATATGATCATTTCATTGCGGCTGGACTTGAACCGGAATTCCAGATTATGGGGCAGCAGAGGATCTTGGTTGCTGGAGCAGAGTGTTGTGGAGGGGAGCAGAGCGACGTGTCAGCCGTGGGGGAGAGGTAGGCAAGGGGGGGGGTGAATCCGTAGGGGGGGTCTTGAAGATGGTGAGTGCTGTGATCTTGCGATTGATCCAGGAATGGACTGGGAGCCCATGGAGTGAGTGGAGTATTGGGGTGGAAGTAATGAGAATGTGCACATTGGTTGGCCCAGTGGTGTCTGTCCATGGTGGAAAGGCCGTCGGGAGAAGCCTCTGTTTTGCAAGGACGCCCTGGGATGCGGAGAAGGATCAATAACAAAGCAGCACAGCGCAACACATTTTTGATGAGATAAAAAAAGCAATGCAGGAAACCGTGCGTACAAAATGAACATCATCAACGACGAGGGGTAAATCTGGACATCTCTGTGCACGGAAGGCTTCCGTTCAAGTGTAAATTCTGGTTTTTATTTCTGTTCGATTTCGCGGCCCCGAGTGGCTGTTCCAGTTGGTCACGTGAACCGATTACGGACAACTTCCGAATCGCTCCATACACGTGCGTGTCATCGCCAGCATGGCAATCAATATTCGAGGAACCCTCGCACCGATTACACTTCTGCTTACACGACATCTTAGCAGGGGGCACGCCGGCTTACAAAACCCCCAAAAATGTAAAACATATACAGCGGCGCTTTAAAAAATGTAGAATTAAACCATTAGGGAATTGTCGCCATTTGAGTGGGAATATCCCCCAGGCATCGCCATGGATTGTCCGCGTTGCACAACATTTGCATTCACCACCGCTGGTGTTTTGAACGCAGCAAACTGCAACGTGGTCATTTGTTTTGCATTTGCACCCCCCCCCCCACTACCCCCCCCCCCCTCCCCCCGTCCCCCGGCTCTCCTCACGCCTCAAATGCCATTCCTCACCCCCCTCATTTTACGCATCAGCCCATTGTCTTGTCAAATTGGCCAGAATAAGCAGCGATAACAAAACGCTTATCTCACCCAGCTCCCCACTCACCCCCCCCCCCCCCAAAGCGTGGCGACGGTCACTAAATAAAACATAGCCAGCCGACGCGCAATCGGTCCGGTCACTTTTAAATCTGACTGAACATCGCTGCTGCTGTTACCGCTGCTACCGCTGCTGACGAGGACCTGGATGAGTGGTGTCCGATTGAATTCTCACAATTACGGGCGAGCGTCGGGAACAGACGAGACGCGATGGAGGAATTTGATTTTCTAAATTAAACGATTTTTTTAAACATCTTCTCGTGCTCTGATCATCAATCAATCATCAGCCATGGTCTGACCGCTGCTTAATGAGTGGCTCCTCCAAGTCGTCGCCAACTGCTCACGGACTCTACGATGTGATAATGCACCGTGAGATTGTGGGTTCGATCCCGACCCTGACGCCTGCTGCTGTATATTTGTAGTTTGCGTGTCTCTCTCTCCCGGTGGTCGCGTGGATTTTTCTCCAGGTTCGGGTTTTTCCCTCCACATTTAGAATCGACATGCCTTCGAATGATTTCGCTGCTATAAATGCCCATGCGATATGTCGCTTCGTTGAGTTATCATTTGTGGCCAAGTAGCTTCTTAAAAAGAGCAAAATAGATGAGTGGACTTTGCCTGGTGGACGTCCTCTCGGGCGAGTTCCATCTGTTGTGGAGCACGGTGCGTGCGCGTTACTTACCACGTTCTGATTGATGTGTTGCGTACAGAAGGAGAATTTGCATTTAATATTTTTTGCGCTCAAACGGCACGTGGCAAAATCACCTGCGATTCGCCGGATCTCGTCAGATCTCGGATGTTACGCGGAGTTGAGCCTGGACAGTGGTTATCTTATTTAATATTTTCGAGCGCCTCAACTCAATGCACTTTACGTAGTTTAAAAGCGGTGACAAAGATAGAGAGATTTAGATGGCAGGGGCGTGCAAGGGCCGAGGAATGAGTGAGACCGTAACGGAGGGCAAAAAGGGGTCACGTTAGGGCAGGAGAAGGATGGGACGCAGTGGAGGGGCCAGGGGAGAGAAGATGAAGGGAACATTCAATGGAGAAGAGGTAAACCGGCCATTAAACAGGTGTTGCAGGCTGCTGTGTGGTAATATTATCAGCAGGGGGGCACTGCAGCAGCAACATTCATTGCTGTGTGTTGTACTACGCTCCGTCGCCCATGCTACCCGCCTTCACCGACCCGCACTGACCAGCATGGATGAACGACAGTCAAATAACACCATGGATCTCACACTGCGTGGCGGGGCGTGGGTTCTCATCCAGCAATATATTGACTCCACCTGAACCATCTGTATGGGATAGAGCGTTGCCCCCTTGCACGCGTAGGTTTTCTCTGGGTGCTCCAGTTTGTGTTTCCTACCATCTGGCTGCCGCCTTTCCCGCTCGTCTGTGGTTCATTGCGCCTCTGAGCCGTTCGGTCTCGTCGAGAGTCAGCAAATACTATGCAGGTTGTTCATATTTCTCGGAGGGCTGTACAGGCAAGGTGCACAAATGCAGTGTGGGCTGCGTGAACCCATCAGTGGAGCTAATGCACAGTGACGGCTCGCAGCCTCGGTTTGAGAGAGCAGCATACTCCGGTGTCAGATCTCCTCCACTTCACGTGTCGCGTGTACTGGGTGTGATAATTGGGATGCAAAGGCAATGTGGCAGTGCTGGGGCCCATGCCAGGGCTGTTCTCTGCTGCCCGGATCCCATTGCCAGTGTCACACTGGCTCAGTGTCAATAGTTACACACAATACAATATCAAACCGTCCACTCGAGTTTGATTCCTGGCCACGGCTAGCATCAGTGGAGAGTGATATATGAACTAGTCCTGGTTGCAATAAAGATTTCGAAGTCGTGCGGCGAACACAACCAGCATTTTTCTCATAATCAGAATATGTATTATACTGGAGGAAGCCGATGAGCTATACAGCTCTTTTTCAAACATATCCAGTAGTCCAAGCCCCCCCCCCCCCATATATATGCTCAAAATGTCCCCCCCCCCCCCCAATATATTGCTATAAACAATAAAACAATATATTTTTTTAAAAATTGCTATGATATGTAAATGAAAACAACAATAGTTAAACCTTGGCCATATAACAATGCATAGATTTCTGTTTATATGATTGTGGTTATGGTTGTACTTTATTAATCCCTAATCTTTGCCATTACATACAATGAAACAAGAAAAGGTAAAAAAGAAAAAAAACAGCAATGTAATACAATACACTATTGGACATTATTGTAAAAAATAAGTAAAAAGTCCATGCCAATGTGTTAGTGATTTTTTAAAATATTTTAGGCTGGAAATTAGTTTTCAAACTTAGATTTTTTTTCTGGGGGGGGGGACCCCTAGACCCCCTGGAAGATTTGGTCCCCCCAATGTTGACTCCATGGCTCCGGCCTTGCAGTAGTCACAGATGTCCAGTGTCATCATTATCATTATTTTAAAAATGTTGCATGCCACTGTGTGGACCAGAGCTGACTTGAAGGGATTTCAGAAGTAGCTCCGTGGTGTCTGCTTCCGTTGCAGATTCTCCAACACGAAGGACGGCACTGCCCTCTAAACGGATCCCAATTTTATGCTTCATCTTGTACAGTGAGGAAAAAAGTATTTGATCCCCTGCTGAGTTTGTACGTTTGCCCACTGACAAAGAAATTATCAGTCTATAATTTTTATGGTAGGTGTATTTGAACAGTGAGAGACAGAATAACAACAAAAAAATAAAAAAAACGCATGTCAAAAATTTTATAAATTGATTTGCATTTTAATGAGGGAAATACGTATTTTGACCCCCTCTCAATCAGAAAGAGTTCTGGCTCCCATGTGTCTTTTATACAGGTAACGAGCTGAGATTAGGAGCACACTCTTAAAGGGAGTGCTCCTAATCTCAGCTTGTTACCTGTATGAAAGACACCTGTTCACAGAAGCAATCAATCAGATTCCAAACTCTCCACCATGGCCAAGACCAAAGAGCTCTCCAAGGATGTCAGGGACAAGATTGTAGACCTACACAAGGCTGGAATGATAATTGGTTCTTTACCCTTCTATCTGGCAACAAAACTGACACCTTTTTACAAGGAGTCATGTTTGCATAGACCGCAATACCTGCAGTTATAATACAAACAAAAGAACATAACTGATAATGTGCACTGTCCTTGAAGTTGATTGGTCCACACCCGAGACAGCTTTCCTTAGAGCCTAGTCTCATATGGGTTGGACCAGATGACGCCAAAAGGCGCACAACTCAAGGACAATGCACCATCAGAGTATGAGAGCTCGGGGCAAGCATCTACACTATGGGAACCTCATTTGCCAGTAAAAATATGATAATTGGTTCTTTACCCTTCTATCTGGCAACAAAACTGACACCTTTTTACAAGGAGTCATGTTTGCATAGACCGCAATACCTGCAGTTATAATACAAACAAAAGAACATAACTTGTCCTTGAGTTGTGCGCCTTTTGGCGTCATCTGGTCCAACCCATATGAGACTAGGCTCTAAGGAAAGCTGTCTCGGGTGTGGACCAATCAACTTCAAGGACAGTGCACATTATCAGTTATGTTCTTTTGTTTGTATTATAACTGCAGGTATTGCGGTCTATGCAAACATGACTCCTTGTAAAAAGGTGTCAGTTTTGTTGCCAGATAGAAGGGTAAAGAACCAATTATCATATTTTTACTGGCAAATGAGGTTCCCATAGTGTAGATGCTTGCCCCGAGCTCTCATACTCTGATGGTGCATTGTCCTTGAGTTGTGCGCCTTTTGGCGTCATCTGGTCCAACCCATATGAGACTAGGCTCTAAGGAAAGCTGTCTCGGGTGTGGACCAATCAACTTCAAGGACAGTGCACATTATCAGTTATGTTCTTTTGTTTGTATTATAACTGCAGGTATTGCGGTCTATGCAAACATGACTCCTTGTAAAAAGGTGTCAGTTTTGTTGCCAGATAGAAGGGTAAAGAACCAATTATCATATTTTTACTGGCAAATGAGGTTCCCATAGTGTAGATGCTTGCCCCGAGCTCTCATACTCTGATGGTGCATTGTCCTTGAGTTGTGCGCCTTTTGGCGTCATCTGGTCCAACCCATATGAGACTAGGCTCTAAGGAAAGCTGTCTCGGGTGTGGACCAATCAACTTCAAGGACAGTGCACATTATCAGTTATGTTCTTTTGTTTGTATTATAACTGCAGGTATTGCGGTCTATGCAAACATGACTCCTTGTAAAAAGGTGTCAGTTTTGTTGCCAGATAGAAGGGTAAAGAACCAATTATCATATTTTTACTGGCAAATGAGGTTCCCATAGTGTAGATGCTTGCCCCGAGCTCTCATACTCTGATGGTGCATTGTCCTTGAGTTGTGCGCCTTTTGGCGTCATCTGGTCCAACCCATATGAGACTAGGCTCTAAGGAAAGCTGTCTCGGGTGTGGACCAATCAACTTCAAGGACAGTGCACATTATCAGTTATGTTCTTTTGTTTGTATTATAACTGCAGGTATTGCGGTCTATGCAAACATGACTCCTTGTAAAAAGGTGTCAGTTTTGTTGCCAGATAGAAGGGTAAAGAACCAATTATCATATTTTTACTGGCAAATGAGGTTCCCAAGGCTGGAATGGGCGACAAGACCATCGCCAAGCAGCTTGGTGAGAAGGTGACAACAGTTGGTGCGATTATTCGCAAATGGAAGAAACACAAAAGAACTGTCAATCTCCCTCGGCCTGGGGCTTCATGCAAGATCTCACCTCGTGGAGTTGCAATGACCATGAGAACGGTGAGGAATCAGCCCAGAACTACACGGGAGGATCTTGTCAATTATCTCAAGGCAGCTGGGACCATAGTCACCAAGAAAACAGTTGGTAACACACTACACCGTGAAGGTCTGAAATCTTGCAGCGCCTGCAAGGTCCCCCTGCTCAAGAAAGCACATATACATGCCCGTCTGAAGTTTGCCAATGAACATCTCAATGATTCAGAGGACAATTGGGTGAAAGTGTTGTGGTCAGATGAGACCAAAATGGAGCTCTTTGGCATCAACTCAACTCGCCGTGTTTGGAGGAGGAGGAATGCTGCCTATGACCCCAAGAACACCATCCCCACCGTCAAACATGGAGGTGGAAACATTATGCTTTGGGGGTGTTTTTCTGCTAAGGGAACAGGACAACTTCACCGCATCAAAGGGACGATGGATGGGGCCATGTACCATCAAATATTGGGTGAGAACCTCCTTCCCTCAGCCAGGGCATTGAAAATGGGTCGTGGATGGGTATTCCAGCATGGCAATGACCCAAAACACACGGCCAAGGCAACAAAGGAGTGGCTCAAGAAGAAGCACATTAAGTTTCTGGAGTGGCCTAGCCAGTCTCCAGACCTTAATCCCATGACAATCTGTGGAGGGAGCTGAAGGTTCGAGTTGCCAAACGTTACCCTCGAAACCTTAATGACTTGGAGAAGATCTGCAAAGAAGAGTGGGACAAAATCCCTCCTGAGATGTTTGCAAACATAGTGGCCAACTACAAGACACGTCTGACCTCTGTGATTGCCAACAAGGGTTTTGTCACCAAGTACTAAGTCATGTTTTGCAGAGGGGTCAAATACTTATTTCCCTCATTAAAATGCAAATCAATTTATAACATTTTTGACTTGCGTTTTTATGGATTTTTTTGTTATTCTGTCTCTCACTGTTCAAATACACCTACCATTAAAATTATAGACTGATCATTTATTTGTCAGTGAGCAAACGTACAAAATCAGCAGGGGATCAAATACTTTTTTCCCTCACTGTAACACGAATAGCACAATCGGGGGAAAAAAAACTTGTCGAAGGCAAACTATGGAAACACAGTCACCAAAGGGAACTCGGCATGGTGCCCCCACAAAAGCCGTTTATGTAATGGTCAGCGTTTGGCCGACCCTAGTCAGTGTGCAGTCTAAATAATAAACTCCTTTAAAAATATATTTTTAAACAACGGTTTTATTAACAACTTCGTATAACTCACGGTCGAGAAGTTAGTCAATGGCGCCTGAGACACGTGGCGCCTGCTTTTTGTGCGAGCCGATTCCACAGTTGAGGGACCGCGGCGTTTTTGACCTACGCAAATATATATAAATAATAAGGCGTCCATACAAAATGTAAATTGCTTTAAAGTAGCGAATTGATGTATTCATTGATGCCGATTTTGATACAGGCATGCATTGTCACCGGATGTGAGTACGTGTGCAAAATGTGGAATTGATTGGACAACAGGAAGTAGAATAACTTTTGATGACAAGATTTAACCTCGACAAACAGAGGAATCAAGTTGAGTAAAACCGTTGAAAAATGGTCAGTCATAAGGTGAGCATGGAAACTGTCGCTCTGTTTTCAACTTTGTAATTGTTCACGATTGGTTTCTGTTGGGTGAAATTGTGGAGGTACAAAGTACATTATAGCGTCATGCACCCTCCACCACATTTGATTTGAAGCCAATCAAATGAAGGAGGTCACGTGGGCGAATGTGCCACTTGATTCTGTTTTTCAATAAAAAACGGTTACGCTGAAATGCGATAACAGTGTGGACAATTCCGTGCGAAGGTTTCGCTGGAGGTAACAGCCAGCATCATCGGATGCTGGCAAGAGCTCAAAACTTATTTGAATGCACTTCCTGATCCGGGACATCAAGTAGTCGATATGACGTCATCATGACGGCCATGCAGATGAGTTACTGGGTCTTGTGACTCTTGCCCTGTATGCTTTTAACACGGTGCCATAAACTGCACTGTACTTCGTTATAAGAATAATTAACGTTTGTCAGGAGCCTTTCATTTGGACATCCCAATGCGTCTTGTATTGAAAGCAGGAAATGAACAGACCCTGCAGAATAAACGGGCCATAATTAGATGGTGAGTAAAAGGGCAATTTAAAGAGAACTTTTCAAGACAGACTTAAATAGCTACAACGCCTCCGATTCTCATGTACTTGAATGAATCCACGACAGAGGCCTACGGTCAAGTGCTAATATTCCCTGTACAATGTGCCCTAGTCCCAACCACGTTCCTCCCACAAACTTGGCATGCTTGCATTCCAGTGGAGGTTGCACCGATATAACGATACCACGATACATCTTGCGATGAAACAGTCACGATAATCGTATCGTGCAATTGTTATTATATATATATGTATACATCATCGTATCGTGATTAACGTTGGGTCATTAACATTTTCTTGAAAATCTAATTTCACGAAGGCAAATAAAATGACAGCAATTAACATCCACAATAATAAAGTTCGCGAAAACAGTGATTGTTATTTAATTTAGTGCCTTGTAGATTTTTTCCAGAGTCATTTACGCCATGGTTTGATAATCATGCCAGCGACGATATAACGCCATCATTTTCTGACAGCTTTTATGAGCATTTACGGAGATTGTAAAGTTGAATTGAGCCGTGTTAGACTCACTGTGTACGTCGAGTGAGTGAACCACCATTTGAAAGAACGTTGAAGCAATCTTCACTCATAAAGTACATCGGAGCGCAAAAGCAAGATGATAACAATCGTGAAATACAATTGCAACGGTACCAGGGAATGCTGATATCGTGGTAATTCGCAGGCGGAATCGTGAAATGTGACACTGTGTCGCATCGTACGTTTAAACATTATATTCGTGGCGTCTGTCATTGCCGTGGGTACACTCCTCATTCTCCTGTTCTTCTCTCATGGGACAATGCACTTACAGCTCGGACTCAAACTCAAAAAGAACGCTGCACGGTGTCCAATTTAAATGCCGACTCATGTCCCCGCGACCTTAATTGCCACTGTGGTGGGACCCTGTGTCGAAATAAAAGCGCCCGTTAACATAACGTATTTATTAAATACGAGAGACCGCGCTCTGTCACATCCGACGGCACCGACAAGCGAGGGCCGATTAAGTTGTTTGACATAAGTTAGCCCGAAACGGACACTCGACTCAGGTAATTCGGCTGATTCGTTTGCATTTAACAAATCCAGCAGAGACCGTATTTCGCTGTTATATAATTCCATCGCGTATGCCGCGCTCAACCCAACCGTGTGAAATAAACCACTCGCTGCCCTCAGGCAGTGGCAGAGCGGTTATGGAGCAAGCTGTGCCCATAGCCAACAGGCAGCGGCAGTGAGACAGCTGCTGCCGCCTGTTGAGGGGGTCGTCACATTCGCTGAATTTATCGGGTTATTTCTGAAGACAATAGCACCAATAATGCAGTTCTTCCGGAACTAGTGGTTTCATTTGATTAGAAACGCTCACGGTTTGAGAGCGTTGTGCTCCTCGCAGTGCGCGTGTGCGCGGGCCTTGTTGCAGAGACGCGTCGTTTCGCATCTCCGATTAGCGAGGTTGGCGACGTACGGTGTGAAAGAAGTTCAACACCAATACGTTGCTGTTGTGACGAGCTTGCGCCGTCACTTACAGGTTTTTGAAACCTTGGGCGGTGGTGCAAAGCTGTTATTTTGCGTTGCGCGCGATGGCACGGAAGCCGTAGAAATGAAACTGGGATTGTTTCTATGAGCAGAGACCCGCTTAAAGGAAACTCAATAAAATGCGAGAGGCAATCGGGGCGAGGAACCACTCCGTGCGTGTCGAGCGAGGAGCAATTCATCAACACCGAGTTGGCGCCGCGCGGCTCTCAATCGCGTTTGGAAGTCGCTGTCTCGTCGCAAATTCCCCTCCCCCCCTTTTCTCCGCGTGTCTGTAGATCTCTTGCGTGCAGTTCGCCGGTTTGCTTTTCGAGTTGTTCCCGCGTGCTGTTCGGCGCGATGTCCGACGTTTCGCTCCAAGTGCCGGGAGATTTTAGTTTTTTCCTTCAGAAAATTCTGTTCATTTTTATTGCAATCCCTTTTACGGTACAACGGCGAAGGAGGCCTGCACGGTAGAAACACGCGCATGGGCAACGATTGTCCATTTTGTGAGGTATTCTAACTACCTCGTAACTGCAAGCGAATCAGGACATTTTGAAAGGGCGCTCAGCACGCGTAATGTAATTTGTTCGCGCTCGCTAATTACTCTGGGAAACCACGTTGTTTACGATCAATGAGCTTTGAAAGGTCTTTTTATAACGTTGTAAGTTACCATGTGAATATAAAATTGCATCGTAGTTATTTTTTTCTAGGCAGATTAATACAACACGAGTGTTCACCAATGTCTCTCATGTACGATATAATTTCACACATTTATAAATCACCTCACGTACCCCCCCCCCCACCCCCTGGGACATTGACACAGACCCCCAGGGGTCTGCGTATCCCCCCCACACCCTGTGAAGAACCACTGCAGTATAAACAACATAAAGTGATTGCGCAAGCGCCGTATGGTGTTGCGCAATAGCCCAGTCACTGGTTAGGCGCGTAGCGAAGACTTGCTTCTTGTGCGAGGTGGCCGGGTGGCTCAGAGGTCAGAGGGCTGAGTTGCCACTGCTGAGATCCTGGGCTTGAATGAATCGCAGGCAGCTTTGCCTGCGATTAACCTCGTATTTTCAACTTGTCGTGAGTGGATGGTCGCAGCCCAGTAACTAATGACTGTAGAATTAACACAAGGATAAATGATATTGGTTCTGCACTTTATTTGGCGAATTTCCAGCTCCGAAATGTAATGAGTTATTTCAGCTTCTGGCTCATTAGCATTTTGAGTTGAAAGTACGTCCTGTGATAGAGGTACTGCAACTGCACCGCAGGACCGCACGGTGCCGGGAGGAGTCCCAGGTTCCAGGCTACGAGGAGGGGAGAATGGCGGTGTGGGAGGACGGGAGGGGAGTGCGAGGGGAGGGGCAGGAGGGGCCCTAATTCCTTACAACCATGGCCCGTTGTTGCTCACCATGCGATAGCGCTAAGTCAAGCCGCATTTGGCGAGTTTCTCTGCTCTAAAACGAGCAGTGGGGTAGTCCATGGCAATGAATGTGTAATGTGAGGATATATCCGGGTCGTTAACGGATCACAACTCGTCACGATGATTGGTGGAAACGTACCACGTGACCCGGGTATTAAATAGGGGTGGAGACGAACAACACGTGGTCAGAACTGGAACGAAGGGAAGAGGCCACTCGAGAGCGGGGGTCCAGGCTGCCACGTGGCTGCGCGCGTCTCTCTTTCTATCCCTCTCACGCTGTCTCTCTCACGCTGTCTCTCTCACGCTGTCTCTCTCACGCTGTCTCTCTCTCTCTCTATCTTTCTCTCACGCTGTCTCTCTCACGCTGTCTCTCTCACGCTGTCTCTCTCACGCTGTCTCTCTCACGCTGTCTCTCTCACGCTGTCTCTCTCACGCTGTCTCTCTCACGCTGTCTCTCTCACGCTGTCTGTCAGCGGCGTGAAGGAGTGTTGTAATGAAAGACGAATACAGACCGGATTCCAGAAGTCGCTTCAAAGACCTTTATTACACATGCAAGGGATGGTGAATTCGGGGTGGCCACAATTTCACTTTGCATGAAAATGGATGATGTACCGTTCGTCTATTCAATACAGCTCCGTGTGGCGCTCTCCATTCTCAGCACTCAGCTGGATTCGTGCCCAAGGTCTCCTTGACAGATTCTTCCAAGTGGATGTCTGCGCACCGTTGAAATCAGTTCCGGACAGCTGTTTTGAGTTCATCGATATTTGTCAGTGTGAAGTATTTTTGTCGATAGTCACGGGAATTGGGATGACGTTTCGCGGTTGTTGTTGGCAGTTATGGGCTTTGGGGCGGCCACATCATATCACATCTTATATTCTGACAGTCCATCATCCATTGAATTCCTGATTCCAATAAATATTCCCGAACGGTGAGTGCATAATGTGCTAGAGCACCCCTCGCAATCATGCAAAAGGATTTCGTGGCCACGCGGTCCAATCATCCATCACGTGACGATTGATCGTAAATGCGAAGAGATGCGATACCGAATAAAGAACAGGCCACCAATATCGCCGTTCAGCTTACCTTTGAAGCCAGATGCTGCAAGTCTATATGTCATCTTTATTTGCGTTGCATTTCGCATATTATGATTTCGGATGAAGAGCCACAATGTTGCAATACACAAGGTGCAGTTTTTTTGTCCCCGTCTGTAGCTTTCCCAGTGGGGAAAAGGCACACACACACTTATTGTTTGCTTCCTGTGATATTTGCTGTCTAGCCTGGCGTTTTAATTGTTTTGCTTATGAGATATGTTCGCTCATATGTCGTTTGATGCTCATCGTGTCTACCTCATGCGTTTTAATGATTCAGTGCACTCCATATGCCCTCATTGTTACATTTTATGTGTCCACGATGCCCTTGAAATATGATATCAAGCCTTGACCGGCTGTGCTCTCTTAGTTTTAAGGCAATGCATTTCAACGTAATTGACACATCCATGTGGCGAAATCTGTATAAATCTTTCACAATCACAACCATCATCAATAAAATTCAGACACGATCAGCCTGGATTGATGCTCGCCTCCCCCCCCCCCTCGTATGTTCTGCGCACTCACGCACACTCACTCACTCCGTGTCATCTCGTGTTGGACCCGGGGAGTCGTTCGACAGCAGTTGTCATAGAAACCGTGTTTCCATTCGAAGCCAAACATTTTTTTTTTAGAAGAGGCGTCCTTTGAATTGCGCGCAAGGGGTTTGGACATCGGGTCAAGGAACTTAGCATTGATTGTCGGTCCTGACCTTCTCTGTGCGCCACGCGCGCTGCCGTCTGGAACGTGGGCGTTTGGGGGCGATGTGTTGGGCAGCAAAACATCCCAGCTCGGCCTCGAGTCTCCGTGGCGCTTCGGGATGATTGGGCAACCGGCTCGCTGATCCACCGATACAGCAGGAAGTACCAAGCACACGTTTATCATCTTCGTCAACACCATCATCATCATCAACATCATCCTCAGCTTTCATTGCCATTATTATTTTACGCGGACAATGTTATGATTATTTTTGGCTTGAGCTGCTGCGTAATGATCGGACCACGTGCCGTGCCCACCGTTGCCTCGCCGTGCCCACCGTTGCCTCACCTTGCCCACCGTTGCCTCGCTGTGCCCACCGTTGCCATGCACGCTCAGGCCACCATGGTTGGCGAGACGATCGGAAGGAGCTCACCGCGGCTTCCCTCTCGTGCTCAGCACTGGGTCGTGTCCACGCGTCGCTCTTGGCCTGTGAGTGAGTGCAAGGCGGTAATCGCGCCCTTCACGAGGCTGCCCGTGGTTTGCTCAGTGTGGAACGTGAGCGTGAATTACATCGCCGTTTAATGTGTCTCTCACAAATTGCATTTTTTGTATCATTACATTCCCATGCATGGACAACAGAGTCATTACTGAACCTCTGCTATTTCAATTTGGTTTGAAATGATTTGTCTATGAAAGAATTGTGCCATTCCATTTCCTTTTAAGAATGTATTTGCTATAATGACACGAATCCTTATTTACCAGCAGAATATGGGTCTGATGTCCCGAGGCATTTCAAATTACGTTCTACACGGATTAAACCAAGCAACATCATGCCTATGCATGCTGTGAGTGCAGGCGTGTGTGTGCTTGTGTTGTTTCGGCCAGTCATCTTAGTCAGTCAACCCATGGCACCTGGGTCTGTCCCGTGACCTGCCAGCGGGCGTTAGACACTTCACATGCCCTTAACGTGCACATAGCCTGGCACAAGGGCCGTGGTGACCTCACCGCCACTTAGTGGCAAATGGCGGTTGTTGTTATTGTTTTTATTCGTTGGCCACCCACTCCCTCGTCTGCCGTTCCGACCTTCACAGGTGCTCGTTAACAGCACTTGCCCAACAGTCTGGTAAAGGTTGTGTCTTTGTTTTTTATAAACCACCTATCCACTCATCAACATCCGAGGAAGCAGATTCACCGGCACTCTTCAAGAAATACCCAGATGAGGTCCTAGAATGGATCTGCTGCTCCCAACCAAAGCAGCGAAAATAATCGTAAGCCGCCAATACGCCAAGCACCGTGATGGTCCATTGTGGTGGATCTTAACGGGCTTCATGATGGTCCACAAGGAAATCATGAGCAGCAATAAATTACCCAGGTGATAGATTGTTAACCCTGTAATCAGGGGCGGTTTCTTCATTAGGGCGATTGGGCGACGCACCACCAACGTCATTCAACCACAGAGTCACGCTAGCCGTCACTGTGCCTCTGGATATAGTCCAATCAGCGTCATGTCACGTTCTGTGGAGTACCGCCTCTTTTTGGGCGATTTCACTCCGGCTGAGAATCGCCCCGAGTGGCCCCATAGACTTACATTCAAAGATGTTTTTTTTCGAACGGGGGGCGCTGCAATGCATTCTCTATGGCTTCCGGGAGGGCTCGCACTAACGTGCTTACGTCATCATACGTAAGCACGTTTCATCCAACAATATAATTTGTCGCCACCTAGTGGAATCTTTAATAAAAGAAACTTGAGTGGATTGTATTAATAGTGAGTATAGAAACAAACAAGATGTATTGTAAGAGTCACTTTATTTTTCATTAATATTAAAGAAGTGAAGTTGCCTTTACATGCTTAAGCTGTTAATTTATCCATTGCATGGGTGGACCTTATTCTTATCAATCATCCAGACATTTGCCCCCCCTGAGAGATTTTGCAGGAGCCGCCACTGCCTGTAATGTACAACAGACGTCCAATTACACATCGATGTACGAAGTAGATGCGTTCCTGGAGCTCCGTTTGTATATCGAAAAGTCGTATATTTGAATAAGTTATAACATTTGCAACTGTAAGTATGCGTTCCCAGCTTTTTCCATGTTATACTATAAACACTTTATAATTTACGATGCATATTCTAAACAAAGAAGATTTATATTGAAAATATTATTATATTTTATACTTTTGACTTAAAACTTTCGTGACTACAGTAATTCATATTCTTTGGTTCTTTCGGTAAAGTCACATAGATAGAAAATACAATAAAAAAAATAGAAAATAAATAAAAACTCACGAAGTTTCGATCGCAACACAAGCGGTCGTCATCAGGCGCCTGATTTAATCTTTTTATGAAAAATAAAAATTAGTTACATTTTTATTTTTACATTTTTATTTAATTTCTATCTACGTGACTTTACCGAAAGAACCAAAAAAATATATTTTATAATGTACAGTTTTTAAATACAAATTGACGGTTGAAAGAAACATCGTGCACTGTACTGTAAAATATATTTATACTCACAATTGTGGTCTTGGGTGAGGTTGCATTGCCTACCGAACACCACGGCTCCGTGACGTCGTGCATCGCTGAGCGTTGATTGGCCGAGACTAATGTGAACAAACATTCTATGGCCCATCGCGAGACGCAACGCTGAAGAAATGTTTCTTAATATATTTGTATTATTTAAATCGTACTGTAGATGGATAATTGTATTTCATGTATTCGTTTTAGTGTATTTATTATTATATTTTTATTTTTACCATTAAGATAATGGTAATTACTCAGAAGTTCGTTATACTGGAACTTCGTATATCGAATACAATATTTGCATATCGAGGTATAACGGTACCAAGTGCTAGCGTCATCTATTGGGAGATGTGATTACATGTTAGAGCATGCATTATTATGAGTTTTTATTTGCCATCAGCTGTAACGAGAATTACGGTGATGTTTCTTATGTTGTTGTATTCGTTTTCACCAACACCATTCGTGAGCTGCTAAAGTAATGAAAAATTAAGAAAAAACACGCCATTGCATGGATTCTCTAACGATTTCCAATTTTTGTTTATCCTCAGAAGTTCAAACTATACCCCTTCGAAACACGTCAGCGGATCTTTAATGTTCACTGCGAAGGATTAGTATGGTTATCACACCCACAAAATAAATGAGGGCTGCCACTGGCTTCGAAGCGCGGAACCTCTGCAACAAGTACCAAATGCGCTACCACAAGGCCACGTCACCGCGCCCATCCAATGCAATTGCTGTGTATGTGTACAGCTGTCCCTCGCTTTACGCGGTAGTAGATGCGTTTCAAAACAAAGTGCGCACAAAGCGAAACCGCACGGGACATCCGCCTGCCGAGTACCGCGTGCAGTAGAGTGTATTCAAACCGCATACAGCGAATTTCGGGTAGAAATTTATTTGCCGCATTTCCGCGAAATCGCACACACCTGTATTCGCGTGAATACTGGGCGCAAGCTCCTTGGCCAACTCCTGAAGTTGCCCCGCAATAGCACGTGGCGAAAGCTTGAAAGACGAAATGCTCAAGGCCCAGTCCAAGGCTGATGCCGCCACACTCGGGAGCGTTGAATTTGGTTCCCATTGCTTGCTCTGCGGAACGTTTGAGGCTTGTGCTGCGTTGATCTCCCCTGAAAAAAAGAGATGTTTCGCCTCAGCAGGCCCGCACCTCACTTAATTAAAGGGAGTCTATCTCTCAGTCCCCATACGTCTCCTGTAATAGACACATCACCGCCATCATCATCATCGTCGTCACTCGACAACCACTGCTAGTACTGAACAACAAAGGACGGGTTTAGCGTTCGTCTTACGAGACCTGAAACAAATGACACGCAACAAAAAACGAACATATCCCTCTCCGAAATGTACGAGTTGAGAGCGAGCACGACCTGATCTGGAGAGCAGATGAAGATGGTTAATGACGAGAACTGACACGTTAGTAACCACCGCCTCACTGCCGTCTTCGAGCTGCATAGCGATGGATTTTGAATGACTACCCAAGAATGCATACTTGTACGAGGCAAAGAGAGACGGAGTGCGGATTGCAAGCCATTCATCATCCGTCCTTCGCATTGAACGGATGACAACCGCGGACGCAGCCTTGCGTCGCTCCAGAGGCAAGATCAGTGTAGCAGTGCACGTGTGAACAAGGCGAAGAGAGAGAGAGAGAGCCTGGATAGCAAGCTATTCATCATCCATTGCAGTGAAGGGATAAGTGTGGACACATCGATATAACTCCGAAGGCAACCCTCAAAGCTCGTTGTAAACAAATGAACAAATGAGCGAACGAACGAGTGAATGAAGCATGTTGACGGAGGCGACTGAGGACCCAAAGTGCACTCGGGGGGGGGGGGCGGTTGTGACTGAATGGCTCCATGCCAGGACCATGGAGTCCACGTTGAGCTCTCGTTGAATGTTAATACATAATAAATAAATGTGTTAAAACGACGGGTTCCATTTGCGACTCGGAGACATCGCAACCTGCCTCGAAGGCGAATCCACAGCAGCTTTGACGCACGGCTGTATCCTGCTGCTAATTCCCCCCAGAAGTGTCGGTAGCATTTGCGTTTTATTTCGACATCCACGACGCGCCGACTCCCACACACGCTTACGCACGCAAACAAAGTAAATGCGTATTTTAGTTCTTTGGTTGTCGGATTGTTTTTTTGTTTTGGTTTTATTTCCTTCCTTGAATTTCTATTTTTTTTTAAATGCTGCCCCGTCGTCCCTCTTGATGGCGATGCACGCGTAGGCGGGCCCGGGCGCAATTGAACACGTTCGACGCTCGAGGATAATCTACAGCCGCTACAAATACCGCGCGCCTCCTTCACGCCGCGCGCTAATTAATGATCGCCCACCGAGGGTTTCAGATGGGTTCCATTGCCACGAGTCAAACATCACTGCGACTGCTGCCCTCTGCGTCGGCCGGAACAGTGCAACCCTTCTCGGGGCAAAAATCGTCGCCTGTTTCCCCACAACATTTATTTTTTTTGGCGGAAAGGGTCCACGCACAAACAAAGGGTAAAGACGCAGCCCCTGCAATGTCTCGCCCACGCCGCTGCTGACGGAAGGCGCCGCCACGAGAGTGAGCTCTGGATGGCCACGCGAGAGAGCATTGGTCCTTTTTGTCCACGCAGGCCAGGCGTCATGGAAGAAGAGGTGAGCCTACCCGTACTTTCGCCCACGGCACGTGACATGCCGATTGGCAACAATTGGCCATCGCGTGCCGATGTCACGGTCCTAATTTTTGCTAACTTCACAAATAATACTGCGAATTGCTCAATTGTGATTGCACAGAGCGGTAATCGCCCCCTACTGGCAGACGAATGTCGCTCTTGCAAATGAGACTCATCCTGGTATCTTGAGTTCTCAACCAGTTACACAAAATCAATGTGAAACCTGAAACCGCGACACCACGGCAATATCCCTGTATACAAGCTGGCACGTGTATAATAGCGTAATGTAAAACCGCCGCTTTTTCATTAGAAATAATAGTCTTTTTGACTTTTATGAAAAACACGTCACTGTCTCCATTACCAAATTGTCAAGTAATCAATCGAGTGTCATCCCCATAACTGACGGCCTGATGCCCAGGGCAGGCACTCTCCACCTTGTGTGACCTTCAGCGTCCAGCCGCTCACGCTGTCCACGGCCAGACGATCCGTTTCCTCCCTCTTCACCCTCTTCCCTTCCATCTCCCCGTGCAGAATTATCTTCATGATCACATCACCAGCTGAGGCCCTCGTTCGGACGTGCCTCGCTTACGCCACCTTCCTTCTCATCAGACCTCTCTGTAATGCTTGCTTGCAGCCATTCTCTCTCATCGCATCTTCATTCTTCAATCTTGTCACATCAACTTACTCGTTCCATTATTCTGCAACGCCGTATTACAAATTAAAGATATATATATAATTTCCAACAGGGACTGAAAAGTGTAATGTAAATTAATTTATCTCAGGCTGTGACCCACCCGTGACTTTGACAACCCAGAGAAATAAAAAAAAACTGACAATCTTAGTATTTTTTTTTGTTCTTCATCTCGAGTTATATACACAGCAGGAGAACTGCTGACGCAGGACTCACCTGATGAAGGTTGCTTGTGTTGCGATCAAAACGTCGAGATCTATTTTTTTTATCTACGTGACTTTACCGAAAGAACCAAAGAGTGTGGATTCCTGCAGTCACGAAAGCTTCAAATCAAGATTATTCCACTGCTAGCCTATCACTTCACAGTGTCCTAAATCATCAAACGGCTTAGCGCCTGGATCCTCATTCTCGTTGTCTGGTCAGACGCTTGGGCGCGCATCGTGTGATATTCGTACCAATTATAAAATCTGAAGTCGCGCTTTCCGTTCCTGTGCCGATACTTCAAAACAGCCTTCTCTATTAGAACTCCCGCAAACCGTGTCGAGATATATTAGAACATTGAAGAGTTTTTTTATAATCTTTATTAGTTTTCCGCCACAATTAGTGGGTGCTACTTGATGAGTAATTCCATCAGCTGATTATGAATTGGGGGACGACAGTTAGTGTCTATGAAGTCCACGGAGTCTGCCCACCTCACTTCGTCGATGTCTTCTGACTCCAAACGGTGGCAGTGTTTTTAGTAATTGCTTGAGCAGTTTGCCATATACTGTACTGCATAAAAAAAATTCTACAGAGCTTTAGAATTATTAAATGACTCATTCTATTCTCATACAGTACTACTGCATCATTGACTTGAGCCGCATTTCACGTGATTTGAGCTGGCTATTTGGTTGTTGCTGTCAGCCCATAACCTCCCACTGCTGGGTATAGGGAGAGGCCCTTTCACATCCACAATTTGACAGACAAAAGCAGTCCGGGCGTATACATCATATGCAGTCCAACGCTTTAAGTTACCCGTAGCCTAAAGCCATCCAGTGGGGACGGGAAAGTCTTTGTCAGGCTTTAGGCAGCAAACAAAATAAAGTTTTTGGAAGCTGCCGCAGCCAGTCTTCTGGCGACGCGGTTTCTTTGAAACCTGTCTGAGAAGCACAATCACTCCCCACTGAACAGAATCTTCCTCTGCCACGGGCTCGGTGGATATCGCGAGCAGCTCATACCAGCAGCCAGGCCCAGAGTTACCACCTGTCCGAGAGGAGGTGACGAATGACATCTCCTGGTTCGAAGAGACAGGTGCGCATCTCGGCGAAACTAAACTAAACTTTTTTTTATTTTAGCAGGTAAGTCCCACTGAGCTGTATTGCTCTTTTTCAGAAGCGACTTGGCCACAAATGAAAGGTAAACGAAGTGGCTTATCACGTGGACGTTAATAGCATCCAAATACTCTAAACGCATTTTTCATAAATGTCGAGTGGAAAACCGGAGGACCCGTAGGAAAAATCTACCTCCAAATACACAGCAGGCGTCGGGTTGGGATCGAAACCACGACCTCCTGCATACAAGTCGAGCTAGTTAACATCTCGCCACCACGGAGCCCAGCAATTTTCTACCGGTGGTGTTAAGAGACTTCGTTGGTGTTAAGAGATATCACAAGAAAAGCAGTTATGAATCAGACTGGTTGGCAGCGTGATAATCAACCACTTGGTGGCTGACGGATCAAGTATTTTGTGGGACGGTGCCGACTGAGGTTGCCACCTGTCCTGGATTTCCGAGGATAGTCCACTCGTTTGAGTGTAGCTGCTTTACCTGGGAAAATCTTTCAATTTTCCAGGACATTTTAGGCCCCGGTGTTTGTCAGTTGTGTAATATTACACCTCCATTCGAGACAATGCATTTTCATGTAGATTTCCCCTCTTCTGGTATTGAGAGACATTCTTCTCCTTCCCGTGATATGTCGTGAGGTTTTCATGTGTTTTGAACCTCAGAGGTGACAAATCCTCGCCTTTGCCGTAACACAACGCAAATATTAAGAGCTCAACGTGCGGCACACTGCTGGGTTTGAATCTTCCACGGGGGATTATACACACGAATAATTACACCAAACGCTTATCCCAGCCCGATGACCCCACCGTGCCACATCTGCAAAATATTCCTTCATTTCTGATAGCACTGTGCGACACTGTAATACAAATAATAGCACAAAGCGCGGATTATAATGTCCTACGTGAAAGTGGCGGTGACGTGAGAAGGAGGTTGCGGTGGTGGTGGCTGCGGGAGCGTAGCAGTTTCAGTTTTTACTGGTAGGAACCCACTGGTTCCACCAGCCCACAGGGAATTATTGTGTCCGTCCGTCCGTCGTGCAGGGAGGGGCTGGGTGGGGAGGGAGGGGCTGGGTGGGGAGGGAAGGGTGGGGAGGGGCTGGGTGGGGAGGGTGGGGCTGGGTGGGGAGGGGAGGGTGGGGAGGGGCTGGGTGGGGAGGGTGGGGCTGGGTGGGGAGGGGATGGTCACCCCGTGGTGCCCTTATAAAACTCAACGTTTAACCTACTCACGCCGGCTTGTGCCCGCCCTCACAGTCGGCCATATTTGCGGAATACACCACGCCGCCGTTGACCCTGGCCATTGACCGAGCAACCCAACGTTCCTACCAGCTCCCTTCGCATGAATGTGTTTCAGTTTCATTTATTTGGTATAGCCCTGCGAGCCATTCGGCTCCTGAATCGGGTGCGACCGCAACAAATAAAAAGCAAAAATATGAACAAGAAAACATCTTAAAATGACTATGTGACTAAGTGCAAACAGAAAATACAAGAAAAGACAGCAAAATATTGCAGAAAAAGCACCGTACACCAACGCTGTGTGCAAAAATCCCAGTGGGATGCAAGTCAAACAACAACAACCACAAGACAACTTAGATTAAGGCCATCAGTCTAACTCAGTACTACAACAAACAAACATGGCCAAACCAAAAAACTTTTCTAAATCACCAAAATAAAGCCATAAAAGCAATGTAACAGTGATCATAGGAACTGTGACCGAATTGTCACAATAAACGACATACACAACATGTGCCACCAAACCCTGCCGCCATAGCTGGCTGCATAGCAGTTAGTGATGAGCGGTGGTGCAGCGGTTAGCACGCTGCGCTACAAACCCGGTCACCCGAGTTGGATTCCCGCTCGCGGCCAGCACCAGCGATGATTATCTGAACCGGTCTTGGGCATCCCTTAGGTTGGCTCAGCCTCAATTGAGTACCTGTTGTGGCGTGTAAACATCGCCACTAGGGAGACAAAGGCGGCCGGGCGTGGTGTTGGCTACCCGCCCCTTAGTGTGCTATGGCGGCCTTCATAGGTACTCGCTAGCAGCACTTGCCCCAACAGTCTGTTCAAGCTATACGGGGTATCTTTGTCTTTGCAGCAGTTAGTGTGCTGCGCTACGAACCCGGCAAACCAAGTTCGATTTCCGCTCATGGCTAACGCCAGTGACGAATATTTCTGAACCAGTCTTGGGCCTCCCCTGGGTTAAGTGGGTAGACTCAGCCTCGACTCAGCCTCCAATGTATCTGTCAACAGTAACTCCACATGCGTCAACATCACCACTAGGGAGACTAAAGCGGCCGCCCATGGTGCTAGCGCCTCTACCCCCATCCCTCCCCTGGTTGTCTTTGGTCATAGAGTAAAATCGTCGCTGGCGTCATTGTCCGTGGCTTGTATGGACGAGTTTCAGGTGGCAGTGATCCCGACATCCTCCTGTCTCGACCGCCCGCACAGATATCGCTTCGATTTACTGAGAGGCTTCGTTTTGGTTTGCTTCTCGAAGCTTCCCGAAGCAAACACAAATATAAAAAAGCAGTGTGCATACGGTGGACTAGGTAAGTGTCTCTAAGCTTTAGTTTTTGGTCTAAAATAAAAAGTACAATATTTTTATTGGAATTATTTTCATTTTACCTGGTAAGCAACACTGAGCTATTAGCTTTTTTTCACAAATCATAGCTGAACGAAGTGACTTATCGTGTTTATATTTGTAGCAGCGAACTAATATCAATGCATTTTTATGAATGTTGGAGGGAAAACCCTGAGGACCCTGAGAAAAATCCACGCAACCAACGGGAAGAACGTGCAAACTCGAAATATACAGCAGGTGTCAGGGTCAGGATCGAACCCACGACCTCCTGCATACCAGGCAAGGGAGATAACATCTTGCCAATCTGGAAAGGGGAAACTGTTTTCGATTGAATTAGGAGCGCTAAACAGGGCTACACACGCCATGCACATGGCGGTGCAGGTGCAGCCCTGAAATTGCTTTGCTCACGCCACTGCCGGCGATAGGGTCACCGCTGTAGAGAGTAATTGTGCCCAATTCTTCCATGATGATCAGACAAAAACAATTGGAGCGGTTGTAGTAACCTACACTTTACCCCACCTGCCGATCGACCAACTTGCGATGGCACCCGTTGATGCTGCTGAGTGGATAGAGGCGGTGGGGGAGGGCTATTTGAGAACTTCCCCATTGCTTTGCCCGTCTGTGGTAGGAGATTGAATCGAACTGGCGACCTCTGGATTTGCAAGTTCGCCTCTGGATTGGAAGTTGGACCAATAATGCTCTCCCCGTGCCCGCGTGGATTTTTCTCTGGGTCCTCCGGTTTTTTTTTCCACATTCAGAATCAACATCACGCATTCAGAGTATTTGCCTGTTATAGATTTCCACGTGATAAGCCACTTCGTCGAGCTATCATTTGTGGCAAGGTCGCTTCTGAAAAAGATCTGCATAACTCAGTGGGGCCTTACCTAGTATAATAAAATTAGTTAGCTAGGGTGGCCCAGAAGCCAGGTCCACCCTGAGTGAAATCGCACAACTGACATCATTGCCGCGACTACTTAGTCCATGTCTGAGCGAGTAGTTATTTGCTCAACAAGGCAATTACGGAGTATTTAAATTAGGATCATAACGACTGATCAGAGTTCACAAATGTGCGGCATGAGATGAGTCGCTACGAATTACTGAGCAGATCGATTCTTGAGTGGTGGAGTCTGTCTCTACTGTGAGCAGCAAGCGGTTGCACAACTACTCACAGAGGTTCTCTGCAAGCCATCTGGCTACCATGAGAGATTCGTTCATGAGGCTATCCACATATACAAACACAGAGATAATTTCAACCGAGAACATGGATTCTGGCTTAGCAATCATTGGAAGGATTTGATAAACCATTTCGGGTCTTAATTGATTGTGCTCACGCTTACGGTGACTTTCAGACCGCATTCCATTTTCTTCTCCCCCCTCCTCTTTTCCGAACATAGATGGACTCGTCCATCTGAACAACTGCTAAATCGCTGTCCGTGGTGCTGACGTTAAGAAAAACCCGCCACTTTTTTCAAATTTTCTTGCTGTGAATTTCACATCTGATGATGACTGCTTGTGTTACAGTCGAAACATCGTGAGAATTTGATTGTTTTATATTTTTATTATTTTATTATTTCCCTTCTACGTGACTTTACCGAAATAACCAAGAATACTCACAACTTTTTGTAAAAATGTCCAGTCTAAGCGATGCAACTAAAGTTGGCGCAACTGATGGCTCGAGGGTGGACCCACCGCTTGAGATTGGTAGACGTGGAGCAGTTTGCAAAAAAAAAATACGCAAACAGATGTGCGTTAAATAATTTCGCAAATGCGTTTAGCCCCATTTAATTAAAACGGCAAGTAAATATGCCACCCAACAAGTCTAACTCAAGAGCTAAATTGATACAACGATGATAGGGCCAAGTTCTGCTGTGTGTGCAGAGAAGCGGGTGCTAGGGAAGAAAGGAGGCAGGATTAAGAGGTTGGCGCATGAGCGCGGGTGACTGCTGTTCTGGAAAAGGCAATGGAGGTGAGACTTAAGTTGTTACACGGTTTGGGCACGTGTAGGAAAGAGATCAAGCAAATCTAATAAGAGTTATGGAGATTAGAGACCCATAGACTCACAGACAGTCTCATAGACTTACACAGAAACACCGACTCACCGACAGTCCCATAGACTTACACAGAAACACAGACTCACAGACAATCCGCACCTAAAAATTAGCACGGTTTGCTACTTACGGTGCGAAAGTAGGTCAACATACATACAGTCCCATAGACATAGACAGATACCCATAGACTCACGGAAAAACCCATAGACTCACAGAGACCCATAGATTAGCCGGGTTATGGAGATGCCATCGGTGCAGGGTAGAAGGACTAGAGGGAAGACCTAGGATAAGATGGGATGATGTGGTGTAGCGAGATGCAAGGACAGTGGACGTGACTGGAGATGAGGCATGCATTAGAAGCAACCGACCCCGTGCAGTAATTGGACTTTTGGCTTCAAGAAGCAGAAGACCTTCTGCCTCTTTGCAGGGAGCGGTGATGGTCTGCAAAATGATGATGATGAATAAATAAATAACCAACGCCGTGAGAAACCCCAAGTGAAGGTGGGACTGCGTCGCGCGTCGAGACAGCACCGCGGAAAATGTCACGCGTGATTTGCGGAGCCTCGCGAATTCTCAGCGGGCGTTGACGAGGTTGGTACGCGAAGCTTTACCTGCCAGCACGTGCTGCTCATTTGCGCGCGAGTATAAATTAATCCGGGCAGAAGAAACCAAAAAAAAACAGAATGTTTGGCTCCGAAAATACTTTAGCGGATAATTTTCTTATTCTTTTTTGTTTACAGACAAGCGGCTGACTCCCACGGGAAATATAAGCCACCGAAGCATTGCAGCGATCCGTGGCGATTCATGCTAATGCATCTCGTCGTGCATATATTAACCAGAATTTTCATTTAGCCAGTCCGATTTTTTTGGCTTTTTCTCCTTGTTGTTGTTGTGTCCCCCCGCCCCGCCACGTGCACATAGTGCGCTCCTGCGCTGATATATCTGCTGCGGGGCGCGGCGCAATGTCTCATCCTCTACACCCGCACAATAAATACCAGCTGGGCGACGCTCTCTCTCGCGCGCGCGTGCGTATGATTTGTTAGCGAGCAGCGCCTATGAAGGCCAGCACGGCACGCGAGGGGGGGTGGTTGGGCCGGCACCACGCCCGGTCGCTTTTGCCTCCCTAGTGGTACTCATTGTAGGCCGAGTCCACCTAGGGGAAGCCCACCAGCCACTTGGCAACAAAAGTACGGTGAGGCTATACGGGGGACCTTTGTCTGATTTGTGCGATGCGTCTCGCCCGCTGCCTGTTTGCCGC
Source organism: Lampetra fluviatilis (assembly GCF_964198595.1). Classification (NCBI taxonomy): domain Eukaryota; kingdom Metazoa; phylum Chordata; class Hyperoartia; order Petromyzontiformes; family Petromyzontidae; genus Lampetra; species Lampetra fluviatilis. The sequence continues at coordinate 9,124,929 of NC_136308.1, forward strand.
ACCAACGTAGCGCGTCTTTAAAAAAAAAAACAGAAGCCTCCTTCCCCCAAGGAATAGGCTCGGCTGAGAAGCGGATTTCGCGCAAGTCGCCCCGTCCACGTGCGCACTCTCTCTCTCTCCCCCCCCCCACGTGCAGGTGCTTTTGGCAGTGAGCTCGACAATCCATCGTCTCTTCACTGCTTGATGAACGCCTTCCCCAGAGTTTCCTTGCAGTCAGAGCACTTACAGCCAAAGGGACACGTTTTAGTCCCAAGGGCGGCCTCACCAGTTCTCCCAGAAATTATTAACTGAACTGTTTTTATTTTTGTACCAGGTTAAGGTTCGCTGAGCTACACAGTTTTAGAACCTACCCCAGCCACAAATGGTAGCTCAACGAAGTGGCTCATCGTGTGGAAATTTACAGCAGCCAAATTATCTAAACGCACGTTTCTAAATGTGGAGAGGAAAACCGGAGGACCGGGAGAAAACTCCACTCGACCACGTGGAGAGAGAGACACGCAATCTCCAAATATACAGCAGGCATCATGGTCGGGATTGAACGCCACGACCTCTATACCAGGCGAGGTAGTTAACATTTCGGAAACGCGGCATCCTCGCAGCCTCCCTCTGCTCACGAAGCGACACGACAGGTTGTACACACGCCTGCTCACGAGGCAGCCCCCAAAGCGTTTACCAATGAGCTCCGGCTTCTGTACGCTCAGGCGGCAGGCCTGCAGAAAACCATTTCACCGCGGTATTCTCGTCACACGCTAGAGCCACCACGAGAAAACTCGCCCACTGCAACCTCACGTCCTGGGCCGGCAACCTCACGTCCTGGGCTGGCAACCTCAACCAGGTATCCAAAGGGACTCGGGCACTCAGAGTCCCTTCGAAATACTTGTAGCACGAGGCAGTGGCACTCCCCCAGACCGTGTTTAAGGAACATTCCGCCTTTATCAGTCACTTCTGAAAGAAGGCCCTTCCTGCGCTTTGTCTGGCGGCGGGGGATTTTTGTGACCATGCTTCACAACGCTGGTCGGTGCAGGCTGGTGGGGTGGGGGTGGTGGTGGTTGGTGGGGGGTGGGTGCCCAGGACTGGTTCAGATATCACTCGCCACTGATGTCGTCAGCCGTGGCCGGGAATCGGACTCGGGTCGGCGACCGATTTCGCAACACAGCGTGAGCTAACCACGGCACCACCACTCCCACAACTCAAGAAATCCATCCGCGATCGGATTATTGCGCCGTGCGCACCTGCGGCTGTGATGCCCTCCGTGTGTGTGCAGATCTTGCCGCTCTCACTCAGAGACCCGTTGTCTGACGCTCCCGCGGCTGCCGTCATTCATCGAGGGACGGGAATCCGGAGTGCTACTGCCAGTGCCGCTGGGAGGCAATAGGGTGGTGCCGGATTAAGCTAGTGTGGGGCCTGTAGCATATGTTATAAGGCGCCCTAAATAACAAAAAAACACGTAAATATGGAAACATTTATTTTACTTGCATAGTAAAGTAATTGTATTTTTTCATTTGCTATACAGCCAGATAATACGACAAATCGCTAATCTTAAACACCCAGTTGTTCATAAAAGTTGAAGGCAGTATAGTACAGAATCACTGAACAAAGTGCGGGCCCGTAGCTACTACGTATGCAGCTACTTATGCGACTGCGTGGTGGCTCGATGAGAAGTATCGAGGTGGCCGCCGTCCCTTGCGGCCCAGAGAAAATGTTGAACGTGAAGGACGCGGCGCCAATCTTGTCGGAATTGTATTATACATTAAGTACGTATCGTGAAACGAATCATACGTAAATATAATGATTCCTTTTACGTAGCGCCGCTATTGCAAATTGCTTCTCACAATCGCTGAAGAATTCCAGGCCGAGCTGAAAGGTTGTGAGACGGCGAGCCCTCGCCAGTGAAGCAACTCGGCAGCACCGCGACTCCCCCCTGGCCCCCACGCTGAGCACCCACCCTGAGCACCCACACGCAGCCCGCACACACACACGCAGCCCGCACACACACACGCAGCGCACACACACACGCAGCGCACACACATACGCAGCGCACACACACACGCAGCGCACACACACGCGCAGCGCACACACACACGCAGCGCACACACACACGCAGCCCGCACACACACACGCAGCGCACACACACATGCAGCGTACACCCACCCTGAGCACCCACACGCAGCGCACACACACACGCAGCACACACACAGATGCAGTGCACACACACATGCAGCGCACACACACATGCAACGCACACCCACACGCAGCACACACACACACGCAGCATACACACACATGCAGGGCACACACACACGCAGCACACACACACGTAGTTTCCTGGCGGGGGATTGCCTGGCACGACAGGTTTTAATCCGAAGGGCCCCTAGTAGGAAAGTCCCGCGGTTTCCCGGTGCCAGGAGATTGGCCAACCCTCGCAGGACAGGTCACATTGCGGTGCCCCTGAGTTTTCTTACAATTGTATGTGCGCAAAAAGGTTCACTGGGTCAGCTGCAATGAGTCATTCACGACATTGGGAGAGTTTGAGGGTGGAATAATAGGCAAAAAGGGCAGACCAGGTGGTCAGAATTAATGAGCACGTGAGAGCAACGGGTGAGCGAAGCAGCAGCACTCCCCGTGGCACAAGGTCCAAGTGAGCGGTAATCAGAGGTAGGCGCACGATTGGCCCGCGGCATTCCATGTAAGAGAAAATACCAGGGGGCGATAATCACAGGTAGGCGCCCGATTAGCCGTGCGGTACGATGTCACCCCGGGCATTTGAAGTTAAGTAGAATTAAAATGGGGACCCGGGACCATTCAGGTCTCTTGTCTTCAACCTCGGGGCAGCCAAGACCCACTCCCTGCCGTCCTGCCTCCTCGAGACGCTCGCAGCATCCGTGTGATGCCAGCGAATGCTGCTACGAGGCAGTGATAGATCAAGTTTTCTCTCGTCCTTCTCCCTCCGACTCTCACAGCGTCCGTGCGACGCCGTGAGTACAGCTTCGAAGTACGCGGTAGGACGTTTGAGTGGCTGGGCACTTAGGCAGCAGTAGGCTAGGCTCTTCTCGCAAAATATTCCCCCAGGCGGTGTGTATTTGCGCCGCGAATAAAAGTGAGCGCAGAGCATCGGTGTGGTGATTTGTGTGTGGAGCGACCGCGTGGGAAAACGCGCTGCGAGAGTGGACGCGGAGTAGCGGCACGGGCCTCGCGGTGAGGTCATCGCTCGCAGGTCGTGGTCGTGCCGCTGTGCGCCGCGTTAGCGTTGGCTGTGGTGTGCGCGCGTGTTAGGACATAATCGCCCGCAGGTGCGAGAGCGTCCGTACCTCCCCCCCCACGCCCCTGCGTTAGCTGTGGTGTGCACACGGGTGTGTGGTTTAACTCCGTGTGGCTACGAGCCAGCAGCAAGGGAGGCCCCATCGCCCGGCGGGAGCCGACCGACGCGGTGGAGGAGGCGGCGGAACGGGCGGACGTCGCGCCCCACCTGCCCAGCGAGGGCGATGGGGTGGACGTCAGCTCCCACACCAGCAATCGCTCTGCAGTTCTCTATATGTTAAGATGGTTTAAGACAATTAGTGAGTGGGAGGAACCCCGTAGGCGCTGCACACGGCTCAAGTTGCAGTTGCTAAAATCAGACGCGTTTTTTGACCTGAACAAGGTCATCATAAAAAAAAAACTTGGAGGGGGTGGGCAGCGATGGGAGGAAATTACAAAGTGGTGCAGACTAAGCGTGGTGCGAATGGAAGAAGCAGAAAGAGTAATGTGTCGTGACCTGCAAGTGTGGTGGTGGTGGTGGTTATACACAGTGCGTGGATGAGACGAAACAGTCCGGTAGAGGAGGAATCACGTTCACGGGAACAGGAAGAGTGATACGGAGGCTACTGACTGTTTTGACACGGTCATAGCTGGTCTCTGTCAGGGCCCTGACAGCTCCGCTCGACGCTGCTTGCTGAGCAGTTCGCGCGAGTGTTGCTGCTTTCCATAAGAAAGCGTCTGCACGATTGATGTGGCCTCGTCTCCCGCGGCTTGCGGTCGCCACGCAACTGAAACACCCCACTGATTCTCTGAGCCGGCCACTGACATCTGCGCTTAAGACACCGTGCGCTACGGACGGACGGGATGTCTTCCAGCCCCCCCCCCTCCATGATTACGCCTCTTGTCCGAGGGGCGCCGGCGTGCATTGCGATGCAGCATTAAATGCACACGTGCGGAAAGCGCTCGGGTGGGCCGGGACTGTTCCTGCACGTGGCCAAAATCACACAGAAGGCGCCCGATGCCGTCAATACTGGGCAGCTAATGAGGGGCGAGCGTGCTTCGTGTTCAGTCAAGGTGATTGTGCTTAACCAGGAGACCTGGGGGGGGGGGGGGGAGGGGGTAGAGTCTCGTTTGGAAGAGTGGCCTCGGGGTCGCCAAAAACGACGATAAGAAAGCACAGCGTGTCAACGATGCGAATATAAATCAGAGCAACGAGTGCTGCGCTCGTCACGTGATACATACAACATACTTCACGAATGAAAAAAGAATCTAACGTTTATAATAAATGTCCCCGTTGAGCCCTTTCGCCTGGACCAACTTGACAAGATGCGGGCCAAGTGGCGAAAGAAGCGCATGCGCTGGCTGGAGCCTGGAAGAAGGAAGATTAGGCAGAGTTCCAAGTAACCTGCCAACGCGACACCACGGAGCCCAAGGCTGGGGGCGGCGCTGGGCGCGATGAGCCGAGGATGAGTCAAGCTGCCGAGGGCTGCCCGCTGCCGAGGGCTGCCCGCACGTTGGCCGTGTGGGGCTGTAATATATTTTGCTTCCTTTTCTTGGATTTTCTGTTTGCACTCAGTCACACATTCACTTTAAGATGTTTTTTTTGTTCATGTTTTAGTTTTTTGTTTGTTGCGGTTGCACCCAATTCAAGAGCCGAATGCCTCACAGGGCTATACCTAATAAATGAACTTGAAATGAACTTGAACCTTCGGGCGTCAGTGATCGAGGACGTAGACCCTCCATTCTGCTCGCTGTTGCAGAGAGGTGGACCTTTCTCTTCAACGCACTCCCGGACAATGCCCTCCCGTCGCATTAGAACTATCCCAGGATTCCCGAATTTGGTTAAAAAAAAAACTCAATATTTCAAGGGCCGCAATGCACTCTGGGCAGACGGTGGTCTTTAATTAATGACGTCACGTTGCCGACCCAGAGACTGTCCTGTCATGTCTCCTGTGTGATATAATTACCAATATAAGTTGGTTAATTATAACAACAACAAAAATGCCCTGCAGCATCAGACTGCTCGGGCAGATAATTTAGGCTGATCATCGTACAATTACAATTAAGTAACACATACATGAGCCAGATATTGGGTGACTATTCTATTAATATATATAGAAAAGGATATATATATATATAACTGCTATGACCAAATAAACACAATTTTAGTCTTAAATCTGTGCGGAACTGTGAGTGACACCTCCTTGTAGGCATGGGCTGCCTCCAGCCTGGGCAGCGGTCTAAATCACGTTTGAGAGTCCCCGATCTCATCAGATCTCAGACACTCGGCGGAGTCGAATCCGTTTGCGCCTTGGAAAGGGGACAGGGTGCTGCATCCTGGCAATAGACAGTGCTCTCGGCTTGGGCAGTGAGCTCACCAGGAGATGGCAACAGGGCAATCGATTATTGAATCAATCTGTGTGTGTGCGTGTCTTTGAGTGCTGGATAATGGTATGTGAGGGTTATCTTCGGGTACTAAAGGTTTTCGAGCGCATTGTAGGACCCTCCTAAAGAGTCTTGAAATTCAATGATGCATAGATCTTATTGCTCTGTTTTTTTATTAAAAAATATAAAGGGTAACGGTGGAGTCCCGCAATTGCTTCCGTATGCCCCTGCTGGCGGAAGGCCGTCCACTTTAGGCTAGCTTTGGAGATTGCCTCCTGAGAGGATATTTGGCCGAGGTTTTCACATCGGCTCAACGTCTCGGAAGAAATCGGAGTGCTCGCACTTTAACCCACCGCACGCCACTTGCCAATCGACAGTGACTGAACCCATTTGCAGTGCTGGGTGGACAGGAGCGTTTGGCGAGGAGCACTTAATAGGCTTGTATGCATGTATGTATGTTGAACTTCTTTAGCACCGCACGTAGCCAACTGTGCTAGGAACGAATGAAACAATGGCCTGCCCCATTGTTTCATTATCTGCGGCGCCGAGAGATTTAATCAAAACGGGAATCCTCCGGATTGGCTTCCAGTGTACCGACCATGACATCACGACAGTAACCCCTTTCAAAATAAATAAATAAATAACCACGCATCTTCATAACTGTGCAGAGCTTTAATAATTTGATCGTTCGAACCACTGTTGTATTTCCCCAATGGCAACGTTAACATCTCTTGCAGTCCGTGCTTTCTTGCCGGCACGCAGCGGGCCGGCAGGCACACTTGATCTTCATACACGCGCGAGCTTAAAATAAAACGTGAAAATTACAATCGCCTCGACGGAACAATGGCAAAAACCACAGCAATTACTTTCCCCCCCCTCTCCCTCCCCGCAATTTTTATATTTAATTAATGCTCTTAATAATGATGAGACCGTTTGGAAAGTTGAATTGAAAACAACTTTTAAGAGACAGCCTAAGGTTGCCTTGACATTGTTCAGCCCAAGTCGCAAGTTGAAAGTCAAACCAATTTGTCAGCGGTGAAAGTTTTTTGTTGTTGGGGAGTGGGGGGTGGTAATATCCACGGAGATTCAGAGTGCATCCTGAATCACTCCGATCGCACCACGTGCTTTCAATGCCCTCGGAAGTGGTAACAGGTAAAGGTGGGGCCCTGCAATTGCTGGTTCACGCCACTTCCCGCGGAAGGGGCCTAGAAAACTTCTGGGAAGTCCGTCGACGTTGATAATGTGGAGAGAGAGAGAAAAAAGCAACGGACCAAACGTCTTGGAAGACGTGGGGGCATCCACACATCACCCCACCGAACGTGCTCTTCCACAGTGGCGAGATGTTAACTTCCTCGCCTGGTATGCAGGAGGTCGTGGGTGCAATCCCCGACCCTGGCGCCTGTATATTTGTAGTTTGCACGTTCTCTCGCGGTCTGCATGGATTTTTGTCCGGGCCCTCCGGTTTTTCCTTCCACATTTAGAATCAACACGCATTTGGAGTATTTGGCTGCTATAAATTTTCACGTGATAAGCCACTTGGTTGAGCTGTCGTTTGTGGCTCGGTCGCCTCTGAAAAAAACTTACTTGCAAGCTCATTGGGCCTTACCTGGTAAAACAATAAAAAAAATAGTTTAGATTGTAGTTTATAAACTAACTGTGGTGACCCCAATTATAGACTTAGCTGGACAGAGGCTGAGGAGGGATTTCAGAAAGCCGCCCCCATTGCTTCAGCTGCCGCGCCAAGAGATTGAACCCGGAGACCTCTGGACTTGCAGCTCCACTGTGCTAGCAATTAGACCTCAGCAGAAGCATCATCCCATTGCAGGCGTGGGATACTCTATCACAAAAGGAGCCTTCTTGAATTAAAATTTTCACACCAGGTGTGTTGGTTGTTGTTTTCCATGTTTTTTGTTTCAAACTTTTTTCTCTCTTCGGTGAGATAAATTGATAAACCAATGCGCTGTGATGTTTTATTGTTTTTCAGGAGCGCCCGCCACGCAGCGGAAGGGTTGGGCTGCCCTAGCGAACAGTCCCGGTGGTTCCTGGGTAGTTTGCACGACCGGTTCGCACCTGTCTCCCCAGTCCTGGAAGTTGACGACTTATTACCGAGCCGACTGTTCATGCGCCATCGTGTACAGCAGAGTATTTAAAGGTTCCGTCGTCAGCACAATCAGAAGGCAGAAAAACGTGGACTCAAAAATACCGTGATTATTTTGCGTAAAATAATGGGGTCTCTGAGCCAAAAATACAAATGTTTGGGTTGTCTGTAAACGCAAAACAACCACGGGGTCTTCTGTTAAACAATGAAATGTAAATGTTTTGGGAGATTTGCTAAAAATAATTCACGGTGGACTGCAAATCTAACGCCACATTCCAAGGCGGCTCGAGACACGGTCAATTAAGTTCTGCAAAAAAAATGAAACACTCAACTATATTTTTCTACATTAATGGAGCTGCCACATTTAACTTTCAAAGCGATACATCCTCACCAATACTTCATGGACAGTCGCAAAAAAAACCGATGGAAAGCGACGAGCAAGTTAATAAGTTTTAATGCGTGTGAACGAACAAGGTTGGGGGCGGTGGTGGAGGTGGTGAAGGGGGGTGAGGGAGGGTGAGGGGGGGGCGTTTTATTTTATTTCGGTCCCAGTTCGCTTTTGTCCGGGGCAAGGCTACAAGCGTGGGAGTTTGGCCGCCCAGTTTTACTTCCAATTTTATGCCTGATCGCTTCGCCTTGGATTGATGGAGAAGCCGCTGAAGGAGCTAGAGGCACCGCCGTGCGGCCGCGCTCCCACTGGCCCGGCCCAGCGGCGCTCGCAAGAGCCTCCTTGAGGTTTTGTGGATGCGGAGAGGCAGCAGGGTTGGATCCCGGCTTGACGCACGTTGGGTTCTTGGTTTTGTCCTGAATGGCGTTGAATGATAAATCACCCCCCCCCCCCCTCTTCTCCTCCCCACGGAGGTTTATTCGTCTTTGGATGATGCCTGCGCAACATCGCGCTCTAAACACGCGTCGGAGTTGCGAGCCGGAGGGAACAAGACACGGTGGTGGCGCAGATAGCAGGCAAAAATGGAACACATTTGTCAACAACGCTGCCCTAAAATATTTTACGTGCAACATTTTTAGCCAATGACCCTTTTCTTTGCTACGAAGAAACTTCGCCGGCTGATATACAATACATATATTTATATTCCTCTACGTGGTGGTGTTTTTGACGAATGTGTTGAGATTTGGCCTTCGGCCTGTTGCAATTGAAATAGCGGGCGAGTATCTTAAGTGGCATCTCCTCCGTCAAGGCAATTTTATAAAAACGGGCACACACCTCGGTCGGTCGACAGGCCGCGTCTGATGTGGGGGTAAAAAAAAAGGGGCGAAGGTGCCAGTCTACGGGATAAGCAGGTGGGGAAACTGGGACGGGGAACCCCGTTCCATCGGGACAGGGAACCCCGTTCCATCGGGACAGGGAATCCCGTACCATCGGGACGGGGAACACCGTACCATCGGGACGGGGAACCCCGTTCCATCGGGACGGGGAACCCCGTTCCATCGGGACGGGGAACCCCGTACCATCGGGACGGGGAACCCGTACCATCGGGACGGGGAACCCCGTTCCATCGGGACGGGGAACCCCGTACCATCGGGACGGGGAACCCCGTTCCATCGGGACGGGGAACCCCGTTCCATCGGGACGGGGAACCCCGTACCATCGGGACGGGGAACCCCGTACCATCGGGACGGGGAGGACCGTTTGAGCGCTCGCAGCGGGCTCCGTGGTGACCCCGCCACTGCGCCGCTGCTGCTTCCCACCTCGTGTTGTCTCTGATCCCGCGGTGTTGAACGTCGTTGATATTTCCGACTGAACAATCTTTGGGAGGAATCTTTGGTTTTGTGTGAGGAGCTGGGAGTGCATTCAGCGGGGTTGATGTGCTTGGCTGCTGTGAGGAGCTCAGAGTTCGACCCCAGGTCAGGATTGTAACAAACAAAAGCTCCCGTCATGCATTTTTATATTTACTGTTTTTCTGTTCTGTTTCTTCGTTAAATTGGCGACATTGCACACGAGATGCTGTTTTGGAGATCGGCCCTTTCTTTGACGGTATTGTGTAATTATTGCCCAAAGATTTGAGACGCAATTGCATGAATCATCTAATTAAAAAACATTATTTTAATCTTCCGTCACATCTAAGAGTTGTTTATTTGTGACTTCTGACGCACCCTCGTTCCCAGTTGTTCGACGATCGTTTCACAGCATGCTGCGCAGACTCCTCCTCCCCTTTTGCGACTCGGTTCTTTTTTCCAAAACATATTTTTTTAAGAGACACTCGTCGCCTCAACGGCGTGCGCTCTCAACCTCGTTACAATCAAGATTGCCACAGCTCCGCTCTTACAACCTTCAGCTGCAACTTGTGCATCCTCCATCGAACTATTGTGGGAGCTGGGAGAGGCCCCCCCCCCCCCCCCACCTATTTTATTTTGTGGGGGGGGGGGGTGGTGGGCGATGTTTACGACCGCTGCCTGTCAAGTCCACCCGGCGACGCTGACCCTTTCATGTCCAAGTTCGCCCTCTGCCACGGAATTTGCCAACGCGTGAAATCGCCACTTTATTTCATTTTCGCTTTGGCCAACCGGAAATTCATCGCTGCTCGTACGTACGCCCGTAGGTACGTACACACACACGTACGTACGTACCCGCGTGCGTCCACGTACGTGGCTCAGCGTTCAGTGGAGTCAGTGGCAAGTTCGCGGCGTGGCACTTCCCTCTGTGAAATTGCTTTTCGTCTGTCTGTCGTGGGGAGCGAGGGCCACATCGGCACCCACCAACCCCTCATCCACCGTGCGTTGTGTTCGCAAAGTGCGCTCCGGACGCTGGCGCTAGAGTTCGATTCCCAGACAAGGTTGACGTCGGTGGTAAGTCTGATGGCAACCTCTTCTATGTCCCCTCCTTAGTCAACTCAGCCTCAAATGAGTGCCTGGTGCGGTGTGCAAACGTCTGCAATGGGGTGACAAAGGTGACCGGTTCATGGTGCTGTGATGTCACAATGCCCTATATACTGCGTTGGCTTTAATAGGTGCCCGCTAACGGTAGGTGCCCTCACAATCCATAACACTGAATGGGGATATCTGTGCCTTTTGACGCTTGCCTTTGTGCGTGTAGCAGCAGCAGCAGCAGCCCCACAGCATTGGGAAGGTTGAAAAGTGTGGGGGGGGGGGTTAATCCCCCCAACGCACTGCCATTGAGAACGCAGTTTAGTCACTTGGCAGCTGAGCCCCCACAATCAAAACCGGGCAACTCGGTGATCAGCCCACTGCCCGTTAATCTCCTCTGCTGCGTCGCCATCTCCAGACACCTGTAGGCGCGGTACAATATTAACACCGGCGGTCATTTGAATGATAAGCCTCCCTGAATGTGGCACCGTAGCGTGCTCGGCATGCTGTGACAGCACAGCGCGATCCGGCTCATTTAGATGTGGAATGCGAAAGTGAAAAGTTGAACTGAATCCGCAACGATAATAATGGTGATGCCTGCTGTGCGTTTGTGATGTCACAATGCTCCCGTGTGTATGTACGTACGTATGTTGAATTTCTTTCGCACAATACGTAGCCAACCATGCCAATTGGAGGTGCGTCCACGTTTTGACAACCGACGCGACCGCTTTAATGTCGATGGTTTGGCTTGTGCGCCAGTGTTAATGGCACCCAGACGCTCGTCATTTTGCTGTCACAGAAGCACAAAAAGCCTCTCTCTCGCTCTCCCACCATGGTGTTGCCTTCTGCACAGGTGGAGGCGGCTGGGTCACGCCCGACACAATGGGCCCTGGCCAAACCCAGCGGCCTGATTGCATTCAATGTTAAATGGGGGTCACCCAATCAGATGTCCCTTCGGTCAAAAGCTGTCAATTGCCCGAGCGGAGCCACCGCCATTGGGCGGCTCTCTGCCGTGCTGTGGCCCAAATAAATCAGGCGACGATGGAGGGTGCGGCGGCGACGGCTGGTTGGCTGACGGGCGTACGAGGAAGGGTGGCGGTTTTTAAAATTCCTGAGCCGTTGGCTCCCGTGTCAAATGGCCGGGCTCGAGCGGTGGGGGATGAAAGGATGTGTAGAGGGGACCCCGCGCCCTTGCGAGCCGCGGCTTCAAGTGTCCTTGCCCGTATCGATTACGACGCTCATCAGATTTGTCCGTCCCCTGATTATCTTCCGTGGGGCTTTTTCAGGAGCCTTCTGTGGGAAGGGGGGGGGGGGGCAGCCGAGATGCTTCTTGCATCACTAAATGAGAAAGATAAAAAAAAATACATTTTCAGTTTAACTCTTGCGGCACTGGATTTGCCCTCCGTAGGTCACCGGTTCGATCTCATCGCACGGCGCAGCAGTTGAAACTGTGAGCAGGTTTTTTCAACCATCCCAGCCTCTGGGCACCCAACAGTGTAAAAGTGTTCACCACGGTGAGTCAATCTGCAGGTCCGTGTGCGGTGGGGTAAAGTGTGGGTACTTCCACCTCCACTCAGACGTCTGACCAGCGTGAGAGAGTAGCCCAAGATACTCTGATATGGAGGGGCTCTCGAGAGCTCTCTCTCTCTCCTGGGGATCCTTCTGACAACAGCGGAGTGAGCGAACAATTACAGTACTGCACCTCAACCTTTAACTCTTACGCTACTCAGCGAGCTATAGATTCATCCTGCCTCAAGATGATGCTTATGATGAGTCCACGTTATCCACAATGGCAAAAATGTACCGATTCCTTGCTTCGAATCTCAACAATCCATTGAATATATTTGGGGGAGGAGTACATTGTCCCATGCCTAAAACGTATGCCGCTTTCCGATTTGGGAATATAATTTGAAAGAATAAGATTTATGCGCAGTAATTTAGCAAATTATTGCCGAATGCAAGTTAACGACCGATTGCATAAGTCGCGTGCAATGCATTCGCTAAACAAAACCACCGCCACCACGGAATGATTGCCCATTTTAATTAATTTTACCATCAACATAATTCACCTGCACAGAAGAAGTCATTATAGAGACCGTTTTAAAATAAACTGCAAGAAGTGGTTGAAGACGTTAAAATTGCAGGCCGCAAAATGTGGGCTCAAGATTAATATGAGCAAAACAAAACGTAAGTCACTCGCAACTTTTATCTGCGACACACCGTGGGAAATGGAGTCGAGGTCAAGGATATGACGAATGGAGACAAAGAAAAAGTAACTGGACGGGGGAAGAGAGAAGAGAAAGAATGGTAAAGAAGAGGAAAATGTACGAAATAGGAATGGAGCAAAGGGAGCAAAGGGTCAGGAGAGGATGAGGAGAGAGAGGAAGAGGCTCCACGTGGGACTCGACGTTCCTGCACAGAGGGGCAGCGGGGAGAGGGGAGGGGCTCAGAGCAAAGAAGTCACGTGGTTTACGGGAGGCTCGATCCGATTTAGATATAGAGATAGTGCAACAGAGATGGACCGCACGTTTGCTGAGCAAAATAAAATAGGTGCGTCTTTTTTAGAGCCGCAACTGGACAAGACGACAGAGAATGTACACGTGGGAGAGCTAGTGAAGGTGGACTGAGATCAAAATGATGACTTGAAGAAGCGAGCGGGCTTGAAGAGACAGGCAGACTATTTTAGATATACAGCGCACACGAAATGTTGTTGCTGACATGTCGTGTAGATGATGAGATTCATATTCAGAACTCTCGCAGCTTGCAGTGGCACCACCCTGTTTCAGAGAGCAGCTTAAGAATATGTCGTGGCAGCGCTACCCCTCGGTCACTTCGATCGGTATCTTTCTCCGACCAGAGGTACATCCCTTGCCGATCAAACCGATCAATGCTGAGATGTGGAATGTGCTGAAACAAGTGAAAAAAACTAAATTGGACATCATAAATCTTCGTGAAGTCATCGGTGACCGGGCTGAGATTCCCTCAAACTCACTGCTCTTGAGAAGCCGGTTTAATCATGGGGGTGTCTGTGTCTATTGACGTTTGCCTTTGTGTGTATGGGGGCACAGTAGCCCCACAAGATTGGGAAGGTTGGAGAGGGGGGGGTAATCCCCAAAACTCATTGCCCTTGAGAACGCGGTTTAATCACGACGCAGCTGAACCCCAAGATTCAAACCCAGCAACTCAGTGATGACCCCACTGCCCATTTGTCTCCTTACCTGCGTGGCCAACTCCAAACACCATCGAGTCAATCGGTCATCTCCATCCACCCCAATGCGACGATGCCGCTCTCCCATTGGCTGTCCCTCTGAGCAATTCTCTTCCCCTGCCGTGGCTCATTTCACCACTACGGAGGGGGAGGCGTCATCACAGCGACACGCCACTCCACTCCTCCTAACGTATATACATACAAAAAGTAATAAATTATTTTTCTACCTTCGTGACTTTACTGAAAGAACCAAAGAGTATGCATATATAATTGTAATCATTTACGTGACTTTACCGAAAGAACCAAAGAGTATGGATTCCTGCAGTCTCGAAAGCTTCACATCAAGATATATATGCCTTCTATATATAAAAACAAACCAAACTATACAACTATTTGTGTTACGTGCTCAGAAGTTAATACAAAAAAAAGAATATTTTGCCATGTAAGGCCCACTGAGCTCGATAGATCTTTTTCCAAAGCAACCTGGCAGCAAGTGAGCAAAGGGGCTTATCGCGTGGAAATTTATAGCAGCCAAGTAACTCCAAACGCGTAATGCTGAGGCTTAATGTGGAGGGAAAAACCGGAGGACCTGGAGAAAACAATCTACGCGACCACGTGGGGAGAGACACCGCAAACTCCAAATACACAGCAACAGGCGTCAGTGCAAACTTATCGTCGTTACTCGACATCAACGTCAATTAATTATTTTGTGAGATATTTTAATTCATTTTGGAGAAATTGGGTAGCTGTTTTTACATGTGTATATATGTAAGGGGTGGTGTTATTGACGTGTGTGTTGAGCGTTTTGCAAAAGACACCATTAACATACGTTTAGACTGATAAATGACACTGTGGTGTTGTTACTTACGGATGCGTTCTTGTGACTTTCATTAAACGTGTTTGTTTTTTATTCTACCGTACAGTGCTCTGAAACCTCTTTGTAATCACTTACACTTGATACAAACATTTTGTTTTATAAATATAATTTACATCAGGGGAAGGAGGTGTTATGGCCGAGCCGTGTCAGTGGACACTGCGTCCGGGGAGCAAGCGTCCTGGTCCCGTGGTCACTCCTCACACGCTGGAGTCGCTCGCTCGCCTTGCACTTCGCTCTCTGCGCTAGAGCACGTCACCCACGCGCTCACAAATGATCGTTTCAATTTTTTTTACGAGTTCGCAAATGAGAACTAATTGGAAGCAAACGGGAATGGCTATGCACATCAGCGTGCACCACCACGCACTATAAACCCACGACGCAGTGGGACGACCACCTCTGCCTGGCTGTGGAGCCACATTGATGCTCGCAAATTCCGCAGTGCCAGCGCAATCCGTTTCTGGATATGCCCCCCCCCCTTGCTATTTGCCGGAAGCCCCATCCAGAGGCCAATGAATGGACTCCGCGAGCTGCCAATTACACAAAAGTCATTGACCGCGGTTAATTAGGAACCTGTCCGAAATCGGGGTCCCCAGGAGCTGACGGCTTCAAAAGCTGCTGGTCAGCATTCCTCACCTTTGTATTCACTCCTGACGAGAAGCGACGTCCCGTGGCTCCACTGTCGGGGGGGGGGGATTAGGCACTCCCGTCTTGAGTATTGCAGAAAGGAATCAATGCGGCTTCCCAGGGGAGCCGGTCAGTTGGCCTCGCGCACATCACCCACAATTGAATAACCCGCGGCAGAGTTTGTTGATCCGTGACCTTGAGGAACGACGGTGCCGCCGCTGCTTTCACAAGCCGCGTCACATAGGGAGGGAGGCCAACGTGGAGCTTAATTCACCCTGCGTAACGATTATCTGATGGAAACTAGAGATACTGCTGTGGTGGCTTTCACGTGCTTGGCATGGGGCCTGGTGCTACTGGATATCTGTGGGGAAAAAATTGCTTCATAGCTCATCGGATTTCACCGGAAGAAATCAAGATTCTGATTCTGGTACAAGAAATGAAATGCATCCGAGTGCTCCCCCACCAACCTGTTCAATACCCCTTCCCGCACAGCCCTGCTCTCTCTTCATAGCCCAGTTCCTGAGCCCCTCGGGGCAGTAAGTATTTGTGCAGTTACACGGCCTGCACACTCGATAGCTACGCCACTGAATTACTCCAAGTATAGAAAAAAATGATCGTGACTCGCGGTTTATTTTATGATGGTAGCTGCAGGCCACTTAGCGCTCTGCCTTATAGGTGAGCTGAGGCGTGCCATCAAGCAGATGAATTCCAACAGAGCCTGTCGTCTGGATGGCATCCCAGCTGAAGTCTTCCAAGTTGGCAGCCACCCGCTCACTTCCAGGCTCCACAATCTGTTCCTCCGGATCTGGCACGAAGAAGACCTCCCCAGCGACCTCAGGAACGCGACCATAGTAACAACATTCAAGAAAAGGGACCAGTCTTGCTGTGGAAACTACAGGGTAATCTCCCTCTAGTCCAAAGCAGGAAAGATCCTGCTCAATTGTCTGAGTCCAGTTGCTGAGAAGGTCTTGCCAGAGACACAGCAGAGATTCCGACCATCCCAGGGCACTGCAGATATGGTTTTCACTGCTCGACAGATTCAACAAAAGTGTTTTTGGCATTCATCGACCTAACCAAGGCATTTGACTCCCTCAACTGGAAATCCCTTTGGAGTATCCTCCACCATCTTGGATGTCCGGAGAAGTTTGTCGCCATCCTTCGGCTCCTGCAAGACGACACGACCCATCACCGTGCTGAGTGAGGGATCCTAGATTCAACTTTATCCTTCGACCGTCAAACCAACCATATCATCAGTTCATTTAACTTTCACCTGAAGGCTCTCAGACACCTACGTCCTCTCATCTCTATTGACATTGCCAACACATTGGCATGTTGCATAGTTGGGTCTCGCCTTGACTATTGCAACTCCGTCCTAATCCGGACCTCCGCTGGCAACCTAAATAAACTTGAAAAACTACAAAACAACCTGGCACGCGTCGTCATTGCCCACACTCATCCCCGTCTCGACTCACTAGCTTGTCTCCGTGCTCTCAACTGGCTACCCATCGCCAGTAGGGTCACATACAAGATCGCCTGCCTCTGCCACAATGCCTTCATATCCGCCTGCCCGCCATACCTTTCTTCATTATTGACAACTTGCAGCTCAGCACACGGCAGATGCCTGCGCAGCGCGACTCACGACCTCCTCTTGATACCAAGATCCAGGATGGTCATCGTGTCTATGCGCCGCTTCTCGGTGGCAGCCCCAACAGTCTGGAACGCCATCCCTCTGCACATTCGCAGCGTCACCTCAATCGCCTCCTTCAAGAGAGACTTAAAAACTCACCTCTATAATCATGCTTTTTAGCGACTCTGAGCTCGGCTCCGCGCCTCTGAGTTGCGACCATTATGTCTGCAAATTTGCGCGTGTTATAAATTGAACTATTATTATTATTATCTGAAACGGACGCCTTTCAGATCCAAATGGGTGTCAGACAAGGTTGTGTGATCGCCCCCCACCTTATTCACGATCAATATGGTCATGGTCACTATCCTCATCCACGGTCACCTTCCATCTGGCGTCAACATCCAGTAGCGTTTGGATGGGAAGCTCTTCAACCTCTGAATTTTTTGGGCAAAGAAGAAGCTGACCACAAAGGACATCCACAACCTGCAGTTTGCAGACGACTGCTGCGTGGTGGCTCACTCTGTCCAGGACATCCAGATGACCCTCGAAGTATTCACCTCTGCATATAAGAGACTTGGCTTAACTTTAAACATCATCAAAACCAAGGTCCTCCACCAACCGCGACTATCTATGTCGATGAAGAGGCCCCTTAATATGTGGAGTATTTCCCTCACCTCGGTAGTCATCTCTCCCAAATGGCCGACAAGGAGATCTGTGGGGGCCGACGTTCGCTCCGCCGCCCTCGTTGGGCAGGTGGAGTGCAACGTTTGCCCACTCCACTCCCTCCTCCACTCCTTCCTCCACCGAGCCGTTCGGCCCCTCTCACCGGACCCCCGCCAATCAGGTGATCGCCCCCCCCCCCCACGCCAGCGCCCTCTTTGAGGGACAGGGCTGATTGGCTGGCTCACCACCGCCCGGGGTTATCCTGTACACGCCCACGTACACCACCCCAAGAGCCAACGCGGAGGCGTGCACACGCGCGCCCCTGCAGGCGCGTATTTTGCACACACGCGCGTAACCACGCGTGCCCCTACAGGCGCTTATTCCGCGCAAAGGTTAGTGCGAAAGAAAACGGCGGTATTAATATGCATGCGCACCCCCCGGGTGGTTAAGCCCTAAACCGCTTGCACACAAAGGCTAATGCTAAAGGGCTGTATGAATTTGCGTGCGCGCCTCGCCGTTAATGCTATTGTCGCTGTGTAAACACGCTGTGTAAACGCCGGTGAGCGGGTTTATCGCACCCTGCCCTAATTATTCACGCGGCACACTGCAGGCGCTCGTGTTTCACACATGTGTGCATAACCACGCGCCAGCATCAGCGGCCATGTATATTATAATACACGTGCGCCTCACCCACACGCTCAAATTGCCAGCACCGCGTTGAGGTTCCCCCCACATACACAGAAATCACACTGCACCGAGCCTCTGAACTAAAGTTTATTACCAGCGCAAATACACTCTACCTGGAGGGGGAATACCTTGCGAGAAGAGATTGGTCTAACTCTGCCTATGAACCCAGTCACTCAAGCGTTCTACCACGTACCTCGAAGCTGGACTCACGGTGTCGCACGAACGCTGTGAGAGTCGGAGGGAGAAGGGTGAGCGAAAACCTCACCTATCCCTGCCTCGTAGCAGCACTCACTGGCATCACACGGATGCTGCGAGCGTCTCAAGGAGGCAGGGCGGCAGGGAGTGGGTCTTGACGGCCCGGAGGTTGAAGACAACTAAACTAAAATCGTCCCCGGCTCCTCTTTTTATTCTCTAAACTTCAAAGGCCCAGGGTGACATCCTACCACGCAGCCAATCGTGCGCTTACCTGTAGTTACACCCCCTGGCCCATTACCGGCGGGCGGGGCGGCCACCCATTGTCCCTTGCTCAGGGTTCCTTCCTCCGTTCTCCCCCCCCCCCCTGAGTTGTACCTCATTGCGGTTGGCCCAGGGAACCTTATCTTTCTGCGCTCATACAATTTCAAACCAATTTTAGGGGCACCGCAATGTAACCTGCCCTGCGAGGGTTGTCCAATCTCCTGGCACCGGGAAACCATGGGACTCTCCCTCTAGGGGCCCTTCGGATTAAAGCCCGATGTGCCAGGCAATCCCCCGCCAAGGCACTATGTGGGTGCGCTGCATGTGGGTGTATGTTTAGTGCAGGGGCCGGGAGGGAATTACGGCACTTGCAGAGTTGCTCCGCGGTCGTGGCACCACAGATCCAACACAGAGTCCAGTGTGCCAGCACCGTTTTCTACAAACTGCACCGGCAAATCTTCGAGGACAACAAAGCTCCTAGTTTACTATGGCGTTATCATCCCAGCGCTCCTCTACTGCAGCGAAACGTGGACAACCTACGGATGCCACGTCACTCCGCTCAAGCGCTTCCATCAGTGCTGTCTCCGCCAAATTTGGCGGGTCGAGTGGGAAGATCGCTGCACCAATGCGAGTGTCCTCCTTCAAGTTGACACAACGAGCATTGCAGCAATACTTCTAACAACCCAACTCCGATGGACCGGCCACTGCATCCGCTTGCCTGAGAACCGCCTTCACCGCTATATCCTTTTCTCCCAGCTCTCCAATGGGCAGCGGACGAGGGGGGTGACTGAGAAAGCGGTTCAAGGATTCCCTCAAGTCCTCCCTGAAGCGCATAAAAATTGGGCTTCAAGACTGGCAGGAGGAGGAGGCTACCGACCGCCAAGGGTGGCACTGCTGAATCCACCAGGCCATGGTCCACTTCAAGACCTAAGTCTCGATGCCAAAGCAGATCGCTGCCAAAAAAGCAATGTCAAGGATGCAAACCCAGTGTTGCAGACTCCACTTCCGTTTGGGACCGCGTACCCTCAATCCTCAAAGATCTGCAGATCCAGAATTGGACTCCTCAGCCACCTCAATAACCACCACTAAACCTGATGGACGTCATCCTCGAACCCCCGAGAGACTGCCGACGATACTTCTGCCTGTCCACGTGTCCATCAGGGGACCCTACACACGTTTTAACAAAAACCCAACAATGATTTTCCACAAATGACATCGCGCAGCTCGTCACCACCAATGACAAGATCTGCGTAGATTGTCTTAAATAAGCATTTTTTTGAAAGAAACAAGTGACATTGCGCTGTGTGTGCCAGCGTTATTTTCGAGTATGTGGCTCGCATCCCAAGTGTGTGGGTGTTAGCAACGGCCTCAGGCACGTACATTAAAAATTAAAGGACAGGAAGTATCTTAAACATTGCCTCTGGGAAGTACCACCACCTCATGTTGTATTTATTGTTATACCACGGTTACTGTGCCTACAAACTTCACACCTTGATTCCCCGACCCGTGTTGAGGGCCTACCGAACTGATTGTATCGTCTTATCCGCACTGCGTTCAACCACCACCATCCTGCCGGTCAGAACATTTATCTTCGCTTGCACTGCTCCGCTTTAGAATATCCACCCTATCTTGCCATTTGCCAAGTTCTCATAACCCTTTTCAATTCAAGAAACTCACCAACTCTTTATCTATCCCACCTTCCAAGGTGCCGTTGTCTCTGTCTACAATGCATTTTGAGCCTGTGCACAGCAACGGTGATTTTAAAAACATATATATGTATGTTAATGTGCTTCCTCTTGAACATGTCTCTGGCAGCCACATTCTCGGATGAAATGGAGGCTCCCTTAATGGGGCAAACTGCCAGCTTGCTCCATTTCCCCCTCGCCTCTTCATATGCCCCTCTGATCTTGGCTGGAAATCAGCTCACGCTAATAATGGAAGAATGGGTTTAGGCTTATCAGACCTCAGAGAGCAAGTAACAGTTTCAAGATTAAGTGGCATTACCCAAGGCTCAGAGAGGAAAACTAGGGTACTCTAATGGGTTCTCCGGAGATGGCATTAACCCCGTTCCCCATCCACTCGCAGATGTTAAAGATCGCTCAAAACTAGGCTGCCGTGTGCCGTGTTTCGTCGTGCCAGATTTTGCAAACTGAGATGACTCTGTTATGGTCCCACTGAGCGCGACAGAAAAGCCTTGCAAACATACCCAGTAAAACGTGGAATGCTAGGACACAATGTTGACCCACAGTTCCAACTCTGCCCAGTAAACGTTGGCACGTTTACTGGGGAGGGCCCGCGACATGGAGAGCACTCTGCGTTTAAGTTATTGGACGTTTTGGTCGGCTTCACTGTCTGTGTTCGCGGCCCAAGGCGCAGTGTTCGACGACGCTATATCTGGGTAATTGCGGCATTTGTTTCCAAACGCGCGTTTCCCTGTTGAGGCAAACAGAGAGGGAAAAAAACTCACGCACGCACGCCAAGCAGAATAACCATAGGCGAGTGGTCTTCGTTGCAAGGCCCGCGGGCCACTGGCAGCCCCTGGTGGCCTTTAGTGCGGCCGCCGACAAAACACAAATCTGAAAACAATCCAATGGTTTCAAATGTGTGGCGGCCCTCACACTGATGATGTCTTATCGACGCATGTGCCCCCCCCCCCTCTGAAAATTAGTGAAGAACACTGCCATAGGCACTACGCTCCTTCTTCTGGTGCTGCTGCTGCTGTTTGCGGTTCACTGCAATCGCTGCCCCCATCCGCGATTCGTTAACATCGCCGGCTCTCTTATATTGTCCAAACAATTGTTATGACCAGCTTTTTTTTGTCGTAAAGGTCATAACAAACAAACAAAAAACAACGGCGGAGGTGTTGTTCACGACGAGAGCGCGCAAAGCGCCCGAAGCGCGTTACTGATGCGTTCCCACGACGACATAAATATTCGCGACTTCGCCTCCACGGCAGGAGAGCGCAGCGGCCGCAGCGGTTAACTCATCTTTAATTTGCGTCGCGGTCGCACCCAATTCATTAGAGCAGCAGCCCCTTCTCCCCCCCCCCCCAACCCCTCCCCAGGCACTTAATTTACACGAACCTAATGGCGCACATTCACACGCTGCAATTACCGTGCCCTTAGATTCTTCGGAAAAAAATATAATAATGGGAATATGAGAAACGCAATGTTTTAATAAACTCCCACCCGCTCCGGGGCAAAGTACACCGTGCTGGCATTACACTGGCGTCTCACAGGCCGATTTTGACCAATGCGTGCAGGTCGCATTACGTTTAATGGGGCCCCTGAGGCTGTTAACGTTTTATTTGGGTGTGGACCCCCACCCGCCAACCCCCCTTTGTATATTAATTGTTGCCTCCGCCCCCAACCACGCCCCCGTCTTCGTACATTCACTGTTGCGGTGACCAGCCCATCTATGCGGAACTCAATAATGGCCTCTGTCCGTGATATGTCAGAAACTCCTCTCATTCACTTCTGGTGTAGACTCATGCCAGGAGTGCTCTGTAAAACATACAAGGTGTGTACATAGCGACTTGAGCTATGAGAATTGTGGGTGGGGGGATATATAATGATATAATTAAAATTTCTGCCATTTACAGGAAACGTACCACCTCCCATGCTTGATGCCAAACACTGAATTGTTATTTACCTTGCTTATCTCGTTTATGGTTTGTTTTACATGTGATTAATTAATTGTAACACTAAATAGTTAAACTCAGAGTTAACATGAACAAAACGATTTTAAATTCGGCACACAACTGGCAGTAACACACACACATACACTGATGCTTTGACTTTAATAATTACCGAACTATGCTGCAGGATTTATCATAATTTTCAATGAATTGCGTTTCAACTCCTGCATTGTGAAGTGGCACCATAATTCTCCCGATTTTAAGATGCTTCGGAAAGTAAGATGCACCCCAAATTTGGGCACGGGGTCAATACAATTATACAAATCAGTTCAAAGACAAAGATCGCCCCGTATAGCCTTAACAGACTGTTGGGGTAAGTGCTGTTAGCGAGCACCTATGAAGGCCAGGACGGCACACGAAGGGGTGGGTGGCCAGCACCACGCCCGAACGCATTTGTCTCCCCAGTGGCGATGTTTTTACACATCGCACCAGGTAATCATCTAAGGCTGAGTCGACCTACGGGAGACCCACGACCTGTTAAGTTAATCGTCGCTGGTGTTGGCCATGAGCGGGAATCGAACTCGGATCGCCGGCTTCGTAGCACAGCGCGCTAACCGCTACACTACCGCTCCTCGCAACCTGGTCACACACACGCACACGCCTATAGGATTATCAGATGGGACCTATGCTCTTTGCTTTAAAATACAAGGGAGGAGAAAAGTGAATGTTTTATGAAGAAAAAACGGAATCGTCTAATTTTGGGACCCCTCTTAAATCCACGGCACCAGGCTGCAGCCAATAAAGCCCCTGCGCTTATCTGGTCCTGCATACGAGACACACGTGTGTGTGTGTCTCAAACGTTTGTGCAACATGATCCCAACATTGGGACAACGTTCCATGTGTAGTGGGTAGTGGTCGCTTTACATATCACAATCGTCACTGAGCCGTGAGAGCAGTGACCAGAGGCACACAGAGGTGGAGATCGCTCTGGCCCGACGTTGGAATGAGATTGGAAACGTTGGGCCAACGTTATCCCAACGTTGGGATAACGTTCTATGTGTACCGGGTAGTGGTCGCTTTGCTTTTCACAATGGTCACTGGTGCTTGGAGAGCAGTGACCGGAGGCACACAGAGAGGCGGGGATCGCTCCGCAAGCACCTGATATCGTGAGCACGCCGGCACGAGTTCACTGTCAGGGCCTGTTCGGTTCCCTGGGATGTGTGCCGCATCAATGGGGGGGAGTGGGGGGGAATACATTTCTTCCAGTTAGGAATTCATTAAAATCCCACCGACTGAGTCAGCGGAGGAAATGTGTTTAATGCTTGCGGTAATTTCAGAATCTGGCGAGAGACGCTTTCGGATTCCTTTTGTCGATTTAGGATTCCGATTTAGGATTATTTTTTTCGATTTAAGATTCCGATTTAGGATTGCTGTTTTCGATTTAGGATTCTGATTTAGGATATCCTTTTGTCGATATAGGATTCCGATTTAGGATTGCTTTTTCAATTTAGGATTCCTGTTTTTTCAATAGGCTTGTAATTGTCTTTTAATAATCGCAACGTTGCTCCTGAGTTTGACGCCTAAGGTTGTGAAATGTGTTGCTGTTTCGGCGGAAGTGTTCAGATCCATTAAATAAATAATAATAGTAAGAAAGCCCATAATCACATTTTCACATCGAGAAAGATAAATGTTGCTGTTATTGCTTTAATTTAATCGAGCTACACGCAGCAGACACTCTCCGATTTCGAGATTACCAATCATAAACTTCTCGAAGTGCACAGCTACAGGGAAAACGCGACGTATCTTCAATTATAAAATAACTCAACTCGGACAATCATCGATTACAAATTAAACCGGGAGAGGCTGCCGCGGTGTAAGAGTGCGAGGGCGGCACGGGACTTGAAATCCAGAGGGCCCCTGGTGCGATGCGATGTCCATCGGCGCAGCAGTTGAAAACGATTAGCGCAATTTCGTTTTTAAATCCCTGTAAGCGCCTCTCTCCACCCATGGCAGTGGCAGCGTGGATGGGTGGAACCGCAGCGAGTCGATCGGCCGGTGACTTGTGGTGGGGGGTAACGACTGTGGCTACTCCCATCAAGACGTCTGACCGGCGTGGAAGAAAAAAACACAAAATACCATCCAGAGGGGCTCATTAGAGCTCCCTCACAGTGGAGGCTTTTCCCCCAGCAGTAGCGTAAGCAAGAAATTGCAGGATTGCACCTTTGCCCTTCGATGTTTTATTTTTGTTACAATTCAACGGCCTCCTGCAGCCTGGTTCAGACGGCTGCATGGCATTTGTTCTGTGCACGTGCTCGCTAATGCAATCAATTTGATTTTGAAATCCAAAGCGACGCATTGGCTTTTAATATGAAGAAAATTCCGATTAATCTAGGCTCGTGGTGGTCTACATTAAACGTATATAGCGGACTCCTTTAAATGCTATCCCCGAGAAGACATATAACTGGGCACTTATCTGATTTAGGCTGTAGCAGCCTGACGCACCCAGAACACTGATATCTGGAAATGGACAAATAAATCAAATGAAGGCGTTTTATTCCCTTGCATTTGAGGTCAGGCTAAAAAGCATCTGGGGACATATTAGCTTGTATTGACCCAGTTTTGTAATATCGATCCCCCCAGAAGCTCAAATTAACTCTGTACAAAAGTTATAACAAATTGAAAGGGCTTCTGTTCACATCCAAATCAGCGGAGGGGTTGTTCAATAGGCGGACTGGGAGCGTGAATGTAAATTATTCAGTGGTGCACGGTCGGAGTTTTCTGCTGCTCAAATTAAATCCCTTGCCTTCTCTTCACGGTCACGTAATATACAATTTCTGCACATTTTCGTGCAGAAATTACAATATGCGCTCTTATTCTGCAACGCTCGAATTTAATCGCAAACATTTCAATATTTTGTCATTATTATTTCGAGAACGTTCAGCATTCTAGACGAGGGTGGGGAGGGAGGGTGAGTCCGTGATGCATTGCAATCGCCTTCCTGTTCTGCACCAATGTTGCCACCCCTGCGGTGCAGAAAACCGGGACGCGTCATGGCGAGAAGAACATCCGAGAATAACGGTGGAAGAGGAGAGAATCAAATCCGCATGAATCATCTCGAGTGGCGCAGGATGATTGGGGGGAGGAAACTGATTCGCGAGTGTGGCCAGTGAGGCCAGATCCCAGCGGTGAAGCAGATTTATTTGAAATGCTGTACACGAGCCAAAGCACGATTCTGCAAAGACTGTGGCTCGTAACTGGAACGAGGTAAGCTATTCCCCCCTGGTGATCACAGACATCACAGGTTTCCCAGGACAGTTGCCTTAAAGAGGACGATCCTGGGAAATCCAGGGCAGGTGGCAACCGCAGTTGGCACACCATATCGAAGGTAAGGGACGGGTGGGGGCGGGGAGGCTTTCCCAGGCCTGAATTTCTCTCTCGATATTTTATCTCGAACGCAGCTCGGCTGGTTTGTAGTAAAAAAAATATGGGCGTAAGGCACTATCACTACGAGAGTTGCAGGCACGGTTCTAATGACCCGTTATAATTGTTATATACATTCATGCTGTCGTCATAATGTCCGGATCAGTGTGCCGGACTGCTCAGGCTGTAATTCAACCCCCGGTGGGTTTTTTTAGTTTTTTGTTTTTTGTTTTGCCAACCTCGCCCATGGCTCTGGTGTGATCGTTTGCCTGCGAGTTGTCTGGTTCGGAGGTTCGCAAAGGTCGACGAGCGAACGGCGCACACGCGGGGCAAACTTCGCGACGCCGAGATACGGCTCTGCCGTTGTTGGCACGGTCGGCGCAGAGGGACTCAAGGGTGAGAGGTCCGTCTCTGTGTGTGTGTGTCTCTGTCTTTCTCTCTCTCTCGCCATTCTGCTACTCCGTGACATCTCGGTCATTGCTCATTCATTCTGATTAACAGTTTTCAGTGTGAGCGTTTATTTTTTGTTAAAGACCGGAGGAGGTGAAAATTAATGCGTAGCTCCAAGCCATCACAACGCACTTAACGGTCAAAACATTCCCCCCCCCCTCCCCCGTTGTGATGATGTTGGAGATCGTGTAGAAAAAAAAAGTATAATTGATTCATACGGAAAGTCCTCTTCGTGTCATTTCATTACAATGTCTCCGCGTGCATCGACACGAAAAGATTGAATCCGAGCAAGGGAAACCCCGAGTGAGACCTGAGCGGCGCACGTTTAAAATGCACAAAGGGTCATGCGACCTTAATCCATACCAGAAGGAGAAAACAAATCCTGCCGCCCTCACATTCCAACAATAATACCTCTCAGGGCAATAGAGCGCGGAGGGTAAAATGAATAAGGGGACGCAAGATTGCCTAATAAATAATAGAACGCCTATAATTACTAGGCCCGCTATTTAATTTGTTTCATGGTCCCTTGATCTTGAATTAAGGTTCTGCTATTTTTGGAAAAGTGGCAAACATTTTTTTGCTGCTTGATTTAATAATTTGCATATAATTAGTTTCTTCCCCCATTCCAATTCCCCCCACCCCCCACCCCTCCGTCTCCCCCCCTCGCCCCCACCCCATCCTCACCAGTCACCATGATCCGTTGCTTTTCCACGCGAAACATTTCGAAATTTCGCTGCTGTACGTCCATTAAATAATTCTCATTTGTAGCAACATTTCGCATTGGTAGGGCGAAGGTAGGGGGTGGGGGGATTTGAGGTGTCGCCTTTTGTATCGACCCCAGGCGAGTCAGGCAACACGCCTGATTAAATATCTCGGGAGATAACTGAGATAACACGAAAAGAGCGGGGAATAATCGCGCGCGGCCTGGTGTGGCGGTGGGGGGGGGAGAAACATCCACGGCATCATTTGTTTAATAGCTTAATGCTCCGTGAGGCAAAGTGAAGTGACCAGAGGCTCATTATAACCGATGCACGATGCAGCTAAAGGCCTTCTTTGTAAGAGGCACATTTATAATGAGACAACCGCAGTTCTCACCGCGATAGTGGGCGGGGACGGGGGGGGGCGAGAGAATTCTAACATGAACCACGCGTATGAAGGGCTAACGCTCAGAGCTCTAGTTTCACAGATGGACGTGGTCTGCAGTCGTTCCACACTGCGTGTCCGCATCGCTGCGTGGCTTTGACCAGTTAATTAATTCGGAGGGTATATTTCAAGTTTTGCCAAATTCGGACCGGGACGTTGGCACGCGTGGCCCGTTTGTGTTGTTCTAATGACGCCACGGGCTCTTCAAAGTCCATAATAACGTTTTGGTTTGTGTTAGATTGCGAAAAATATAAATGTGTCGTTAACTAACCACCCCCCGACACAGCCAAATAGTAAGATTTGTCACGAAAACAAAACGTGCCATGATGAGTTACTACTTCAGCACAGCGGTTGTGTTGGAGAGTAAACCCACAACATTTACAATTAAGAGCGACGTTTCGCTGGTAATTACAATCAGCTTCATCAGGGCGATTTTTGCTAGAATTGCACCAGCAGTATTAACAAGAGCGGCCGCCAGGTTTCGAATCGCCAACCTCTGCAACAACACGCTACCGCTGGGCCACGTGATGACGACGACGACGACGATGATGATGATGAAGTATACGTGGGTTTTTTTGCAGAGATGCATCGGCGTAGCAACGGGAGCAGAAAGCCAGAGATGCGGACGCACAGCGGCCTTTGAGCGAGTGTGCCAGCGAGATGATGCAGTACACACATTAAATGCCCCTTTCTGCTGGGACATTAATAATGAATACCACAATTAGCCCCACCAGCTGCCTTAAATGCCACACAATGCCCAAAGTATGTCATGCTAACAGATAATCGCTCCTGACTGTAAACTTTTACAGCAAACTGCAAAGCAATTATATGTACAGAATTCATAAATCTCCACTGCACGGCCCTTCCATTAACGATATCGGGTGTCCGTAATGTTATCATCCATTATTAAGGAATTATAAGTTAGCAGGAGCCTGAACTGTGTGTTTCGAAATGTTGGCAACATATTCCTTGAATAATTTTTTTAACCTGTAATTACACAATGTAACACAATTTTTGTTCCTGGGTAGTAAGTGTTATTTCGTAATTGCTTATGCCTGAAAAGTATATGAAATGGCTATCATTCCCCACAAACTTTGCTTTTGTGACCAGGACCGTGATATTTTGAAATCTACCTATTTTCGATGAGAAAACGGACAAATTTGTGTCTTTTCGTTTACGTAAAGTCAGAAAAACAACATATGAATGAAAATGTACATGTATTTAAACTAAAGTTGTTCCTCCCCACAGAGAACTCGGTCTGCAGTGGCCAGTCCCGCCTGTGGTAGTGCGCCTTGGTGTTTAGATATTTTGTAGTAATGTTTGTATTACTTTAGTATAAATACATGTTAATTTTGATTTATATGATGTTTTTTCTGACTTTATGTGAACGAAAATACATAAATTCGCCCGTTTTCTCATTGAAAATAGGTAAATTTCAAAATATCAGTGTCCTGGTCACAAAAGCAAAGTTTGTGGGGAATAATAGCCATTTTCTGTACTTTTGAGGCATAAGCAATCAGGAACAGAAAAAAATGTTATACAGTGTTATCAGACGAATATTCTCTAACGAAATAGCATCGTTACGAGAGAAATCAAAAGGCGTCAGCTGAGAGTTTTCTGAGTGAAATGAGAATTCCAAACATTTATTTCTCCGATGCGTCTTCGGGTCGTGCCGCGCATATTTCGGAATGGCGTCCGACGACTCGCTACACGTGCTGGAAGCTTCTGAATGCACGTGGAGCGAAACGTCGGACGTCGTGCCGAGCGGTACACGAGGCGTGACCCGCGAAAACACGTCGGAGAGAGCCCGTGCCGCAGCACAAACGCGAAATCCCCCAAAAATGCTTCCGAAAAACAGCACCAGGGTCACAGAGAATGTTGTGCTGCTTTCGTAATAGTCCAATAATAATTATTAGGTCAATTCCACCTTGCAGAGACGCCGTTGAATCTGTTGAGGCAGCCTTGCTGCTTCGGGTTGACGACACGGCCCAGCGGCGGGGCGTTCGCCGCTTGTTGCAGATATTCAAGGTTCGAATCCAGCGGCCGCCCCCATTATTACCACAGGTGTATTGGATTTTCTGTTTGCACATAGTCACTTTAAGATGTTTTCTTGTTCATGTTTTTGTTTCCTGTTTTGTTTTTTTGTTTGTTGCGGTTGCACCCGATTCAAGAGCCGAATGGCTCACAGGGCTATATCAAATAAATGAAACTGAAATGAAAATGAAATAACCGTAACGACACTGCGCTCCGTCTGCTTCACTCACAGTGCACGCCAAAGACCACTTTGGCATTATTCGCAAGAGTGGGCCACTGTGCGGCCGGCGTCACGTTTTCCAATTTGCTAATTTTAAACATGAACACCGCAAATTACTCAATTGAGATGATACAGCATCAATCATCGCCCCCCCTTACCAGCATACCAACGCCCCAGATCACTCGTGCAAACGGGACTTGGTTCGAAGGCTGTGCACAAAAGTCACGCGTGAACATCCCACAATGCACCCGTATATGGGCAGCTTCAACGGCATGCAACAGAAACACCGTGACAGTCGCGTCCGAGATTGTTGACAAACACTCCGGACTCTAGCAATTGTAGTGTGTGTGTGTCGCCAATAATGTATTTATGTTGAACTTCTTTCGCACCGTACGTAGGCCAACCGCGATAATCGATGGTGTGATTATCGCGGTTGGCTACGTACGTGGTTGCTCGTCACGCACCTCACTCCGTTCTACCAGTGACCCGGACAATGTTCAGTGAGAGTTTAAGCCCTGCCGGCAAACCCCGTGGCCGCCACGAACATGTGGAGGTTTATAGAGGTGACGCTCGTAAGATAAAATCTTCTCGCTACCAAGTGTGTTCGGTTTAATTGACCTCGCTCAAGCTGCTGCCTAAATATAATTACTTTTAAACGGGTGAGACCTTCATGGACGCACACTGCTCCACCTACACGGTGACTTATTTTTTCATTAATAAAATAAATCAGTTCGTGGGCTTTATTCAACCTTTTATTGGCTTTAGCGTCACACTGGACGGGAGACGGGCTACCCAGGTCATCGATTATGGGGTTTGTATGCCTATAAGTGTTTTGGCTGACCGTGACCTCCGGCTCTTAATTTTTGGCAACATTTTATGGCAGTGGATTGTAAATTATTGCGCAACCAAGAGGAATGTAAAGCATCCCTTACGACCTTGATCTTTACAATACACTTGCGGCCAAACTGTTTCACATTTTAAAGCTCTATTAAAACAAAACTGACAGGGCAAGCGCTTCTAAAAAAAAGCTATATAGCTCAGTGGGCCTTACCTGGTAAAATAAAAAAAGTTAGTTTGTTAGAGAAGCGTCCATTTTGTAAGTGCAATTATTGAAGGTTGAAGGGAGAAATTTTGCAATAATTTACAACCATTACAATCCACTGCTGGATGAAGGCCTCCCATGCCAAGCGTGACATGGAGGTTGTTTGACCAACAGCTTGGTGCAGGGCGTAGCGGAGGGGGAGGCAGGACTGATTCAGATACCACTCACCACTGTTGTGAGCCATGGTCGGGAATTGAACTGTGGTCACTGGGTTTGTAGCACAGAGAACCCCTCTACCTCTAGGTACAGGGAATAAACATTATTCAGTTCCTTAAGAGGCTCCCAGTGCGTGGAGCAAACCGTCGGACATCGTGCCAAACATCACGCGGTGCAACCCGAAGGCACATCGGAGAGTGTGATTATCATTATTAATATAATTAACATTATCATCACGAACGAAAAAGGTCAATTCAGAGTGAGCTCCTGTTCAAATTATAGTCGAGGCCGGCGTTTATCTCCTGTTTACAACGCTGAGCCAGTGTGAGGAAAATTCCACATTCCTATGGTCGGGTCAAGTTTATCCATGACACAACCACTGGTGATTTCCGCACAAAAGTGGCAGTCCTTTTATCGACCCCGCAGAGATGATGATGCTGAATTAACCCACGAGCCACCTGGCCGGAACCCAGCCGCTGAAATCCTTTAAAAGGGATTCATCCGAAACCTTTTAGTCGCAAACCTCATGCAAATGCTTCTTGTGACAAGCGAGGCCCTTTAAATGAATAGAGAACCCCTGTCATTGTTCTTACTACTCTTAACGCTTCATGGCAAAATAATCAGGTGAAATTGTCGCAGGTGAACTCTTCTCAGGCTCATTGTAGCGGCGTTCCGGTTTTCTTATCTCCCTTTCCCCACACCAGGCTAATCAATTTTCTACCCCCCTTGAGAGACGTAAATTTGTTTTCGCCCGGGGTTGTAAGCGTTTTTATATTTTTCTCGTTTAAAGTGAACGAATAGTCGCGGCGGGAAAACGCATTATAAACATCTAGATTAGCTGCCTTGCGCACAGTCTAGCTCGGCTACGCGCTCTACATAAGTTTTTGTTATTTAACACCCGAAAAAAATAACCCCACGCACACACACACACGCAACACGCACACACGCACACACTCAACACGCACACACACATACAACACACACACGCACATACAACACACACACGCGCAACACACACACACATACAACACACACACGCGCAACACACACACATACAACACACACACACGGGCAACACACACGCGCACTCACACGACCACGCACACACACACGCGCAACACGCACACACACGTGCAACACGCAACACGCGCACATACACGAACACGCACACACACACGCGCAACACGCACACACACACATACAACACACACACGCGCACATACACGAACACGCACACACACACACGCAACACGCACACACACACATACAACACACACACGCGCACATACACGAACACGCACACACACACACACGCGCAACACGCACACACACACGCAACACTCAACAACAACCGCCATTCGCCGCTAAGTGGCGGTGACGTCACCACGGCGCTCGTGCCAGGCTACGTGCACGTTGAAGCCACGTGAAGTGTCGAGCGCCCGTTGGCAGGTCACGTGGCAGACCCAGGTGCCACGGGTTGCCTGACACACAACAACAACAAAAAACAAAGATCCCCCGTATAGCCTGAACAGACTGTTGGGGCAAGTGCTGTTAGCGAACACCTATGAAGGCCAGCACGGCAAACGAGGGGATTGGGTGGGCCAGCACCACGTCCGGTCGCCTTTGTCTCCCCAGTGGCGATGTTTACACACTGAACCAGGTACTCGTTTGAGGCTGAGTCAACCTAGGGGAGGCCCATGACCGGTTCAAGTTATCGTCACTGTTGTTTGCCGTGAGCGGGAATCGAACTCTGGTCACCGGGTTCGTAGTGCAGCGCGCTAACCACTACACCACCGCTCCCCACCACACACACACTCATATGCACACGCACACATGCACACACACACACTCACATGCGCACACGCATCGCCCTCAAAATAGTTTGGCGACACTCGTTTAAAAAATAAAACCCTGATGCCTCTTCCACCGTAAACATTTGATTTGCAGCTAGATGTTACGACCATCGGACTGGGCGTGTGATTGATACGTTTGCATCGGGCACCTAATCAGACGTTAAAAACGTGGAGGTTACAGGAACGTTATTTGGCAGTCAAGAAAAGAGGCAAAATCTCCCCCCCCCCCCGAGGATAATAATGTATCTCTCCTCCTACAGCAGCTATGCAGTTGTTTCTCATTGACTGCAACGTTTAAACTCGTATATTCTCCACGCACGCACTCACACAAACATTGCCACCCACCAAAAAGGCAAAACGTAATTGTCTTCACTTCAAAGGTCATTTTTCACAAACTCACCCCCACTCCGCTACCCCCCCCCCCACTGCCTCAAAATTTAATACTTATACAGGGTGGCCAGTATCGTCGTGATCAAATAATAAATGAACACCGGAGAGAGAGAGAGAGAAGCATCGTCTGCTATCGGTGCGTGAGTCTTCCGCCCCCCACCCCCCAACGCATTGCCGCCCGAGCGACAGGCAGCTCCTTGACACACACCCCGCTCGTTGTTTTCCCGTAAGGATGACGAGATGTGAGATTTCAGCCGCGTCCTTCCCCTGTAACGCTCACAAGCTTTGCTGTGCGCGCGACCGCTTGCGCGCGCGTGTGTGGGGAGCAGTGGTGTAGCGGTTAGCGCTACGCTGCGCTACGAACCCGACGACTCGAGTTCGATTGCCGCTCACGGCCAACACCAGTGACGATCATCAGAACCGGTCCTGGGCCTCACCTAGGTCGACTCGGCCTCAAATGAGTGTGTAAACATCGCCACTGGGGAGACAAAGACGACCGGGCGTGGTGCTAGCCACCCACCCCCTCGTGTGCCGTGCCGGCCTTCATAGGTGCTCGCTAACAGCACTTGCCCCAACAGTCTGTTAAGGCTACACGGGGTTGGGGGGGGATCTTTGTCTTTGTACATGGGCAGCCTGCCCAGGGTGAATCGAGTGAGCTAATTTTGGTTGTTGAATATTAGTCTTTTTTTTGGCGTGGATTTCATTGAGGAGTCATCCTCGTGGTCGAATCAACAACCGAAGCAGTACAATGATCGTGTACGTTCTTGGCGGATTGAGCATCGGTGTGAGCGGCACGCGAGTCGACACATTTTAATATCCTGTGATCCGCACACACGCGCGGGCACGTGCGTGCGCGTAGCAAATTATAACGCGTGGTCTTCCTCAAGGAGCGCTGCAGTCTCTAATTACGTTCCAGAGTTAGACCGAGTCGGCTTGTCTTGGCTGGGACTCGTTAATTTCGGCTCGTCGCAGTCGGCCATGCCTGGGCAGTAATTTGTGGGTGCTTCGTGGTTAGTTGTCGTGCTTAATGAATTTCATTCACTCACAGTAGCCGTAATTATAACGGTAAATTACATTCATGAAGCGCATTTGTACCGAGTTACTTTAGGCGCTGTACATGACTATATCTATCATAGGCCAGGTGAGATTTAAAAAAAACTAAGAAGGCAGAGATAAGTGAGGACCGATAGCAAGAGAGAATTAAAATTCGTCTTGAGGCAGGCTTTGAACCCCGGCACTGAAATAACGACAAAACACGCGCTTTGTTTGGTGACTATTCCCCCGAACTGATCTCCTCCGGCAAGCGAAGAGCGACGCTTTGCGGTCTCGCGCTCTCACCGACGCGGGGGGTGGGGGGCAGGTAACCTCGGCAGTTTGGATCCGTCACGAGCCGCCGCTCGTAGTAACGCCTTCCCTGTCCCCAAACTCCCCATGGTCACTCGCCATCAATCCACTCATCTCGTTTCCATCTTTGTTTACTCCACGCGTCATCACCACCACCTCCTCCTTTGACATATGTAGTGGGTTCATGTGAGAGACACCCTTGACTTTGGAGGCAACACGTTTGTTATATAACCACAACGGGGTAACGACGTAAACATAACGGGATAAATATATAGCGGTAACCACCACGGGGTAACTACATAACCGGGTCAGGTCAGTTAACGCACTGCCTGACCCACGATGCCGAGCATGAAGACCAAAGACCGAAGAGCGAAGACCGAAGAGACGTAGCACCACGGGTTCTATTCCAGTAGACAGCCCGGATCAGACCTCGGGACCTCCCTTTTATGCCCCTCAGCGTGACCGCCTCGGCCACGCCCCCTTCTAGAACTCCCTAAAAGACTCTGGGCCTTACATCACAAGTCGCTTCTGTCACCTTTGGCCCACATCCTTACCCTGTCCTGTCACCTACCTTTGCCGGCCAATCGGACTGCTACGTCCACACATGCTCTCTCTCTCTGCCCACCGCTAGAACCATGCTCCTTAAGGACCATTTACCATGGCATAGCACACGCTGCTCGCAGAGAGGGCTACTTACACTCCAGTTCTCCTCTCTAGAAGTAACTGGCGCTGTGCACCGTAGCAACCCAATATACGTCACTACACATATATCACATCCACTCATCTCGTTTCATCTTGTACTGTGGGAGCGCCTTGATTAAGGCGCTATATAAATGTACGATAATATAAGATGAATGTGGAATGTTGGGCCAACGTTGGGCCAACGGTCTCTAACCACATGACAACGTTGGGTCAACGTTGGGCCAACGGTTTTTACCACATGCCAACGTTGGGTCAACGGTTCTAACCAAATACCAACGTTGATCGAACCGAGTCCCTGCTACTTGTGAGTGCCATTCTCATTAATGTGCATGCACGACCCCTTGTTGTTACTCCACTGCTGGTTGAGGGCCTCCACACTTCTGAGCGAGGTCCGTGGGAGGGTTATTTGAGCGTACTTCACCCCGCTGGTCAGTGGCGGATTGTAAAGTGAGGGCCGCGTGCGCGTGTTGGCATAGAAGCACAGTACAACAATGGATATTGCTGCGCTGCCTTATTGCCGCTCACAGCGCAGTTCACATGCACAGCGCTCTAGCACACCCGCGTGTGCGTGCGTGCGGTCACTCAAGCAAGCACTGTGCAGCAGGCAGTGGCGTAGCTAGGATATTTTGCGCCCGGGGACGAACTAATAAATTGGCGCCCCCCCCCCCCCCCGTTTAATCACATACCAACATGTAATTACATGACATGTAGGCTGTGTGTGGCGGGATATATAAACGTTTAGGTTGAGGTGTAGATTTGTGCAGTAGTTTCAGGCTGCCGCGCCCGCCGCAATAAGTTATAATGTAACGTTGTAAGCCTAATTTTGGCGCCCCTTTACCTTGGCGCCCGGGGACATATGTACCCCCCTGCCTCTGGCAGGAGGTTCAAACCCCCTTCTTTAGCTTTGGAGATCCGACGAGAGCGTGCACATTGCGAGCGGTTTGAACATAACACGTCGTTATTACGACGGCAAAGCTAATAGCTTTGGAACCGTGCTTGTATTTGTGTGTGTCGTGTGTGGGCATTCACGGTTTGACTGTGGAGTGCAAATGGCTTTGATCTCGGAAGCGATGTACTGTGTCACACTCGTCCCCGTCTCTTCCATGACTCATTAATAATCTTGCGTGCAAACACCATCTGCGGCAAATTGCTTTGCCCCGATAGTCGGGATATGCCTCACAATTACAATTACAATAAAAAAAAACACTAACACCATTAAGCTATTTAATGGAGGCTGGCATTTTTGATTAACTGATGAATCGCTTGCTATTATTGGTAATCATCTCAGAATCATAATAATTCACATTTGTGTAATCCACTGCTGGATGAAGCACCCCTCCTGCCTCCTCCCACCTCCGAAGGTTTCGCCGTCTCTCGCGGTTTTGCGATGCAACAATCCACGTGGCACCTGCAACACGAGCTAATTTCACTACTCCATCTCCCCCCGGTGGACGCGCTGCTCAGAATGCGTTCCATTCTCTTTGGATGTCACTCACTCGGGGTTATTGATCGTCAGCCTGTGGGGACTGAATGCATGTCAATCTCTTCGCCCACAGAGAAGAGCCTAACCGAGTCCCAAGACATTGTTTGAAAGAGGGCCCTGCTAGATTGCCATGTTTAACCGATTCCATGAACATGAGTGGCTTGATGCGGTTGGAAAACCAAGAGAAAACATGAGGAATCCCACAAAATATACAATAAGGTGACCATCGGCACTACTAATTCCTGG
Organism: Lampetra fluviatilis; assembly: GCF_964198595.1. Lineage (NCBI taxonomy): Eukaryota > Metazoa > Chordata > Hyperoartia > Petromyzontiformes > Petromyzontidae > Lampetra > Lampetra fluviatilis. The sequence goes on from NC_136308.1 coordinate 9,161,794, forward strand.
CCACCCGCAGCGTTAAGCCTACAACAGGTCTTGTAGACGTTTATTGTTTAGTTTGTTGTCTTTAGCCTGCACCTCCAATTAGCACGGTTGGCTGCCTACGGTGCGAAGGAAGTTCAACATACATAATACATACCTGGCAAGCCACTCGTGCAAAGCAACCATATCCAAAGTACTAACTCGGCCCTAAAACCTGCTTAGCTCCCGAGATCCGATGAGATCGTGTGCATTTAGTGCGAATCAGTCAAATGTAAGTGTATCAGCGAAACACTTGCTGTGAATGTGACAAATTAATTTTCGGGCCGATTAGCTTAAAGCAGCTTCCGCATATTATTCAATCTAAAGTTACGTTCCCATGATTAGCCAATTTTTCTGCCGGGGGTTAACAGAGGTTATGTGCATTAATCGTGACTTACATTTGGTATTGGAACTGAGAACATATAAATAAATAAAAACACAACCTCATTTAATTTTCATATTGGGCTCCTGAAATGAAAATGCCAATCCATGCGACGGAAGAGCGGCAGGGTTTCACTCAACGAACCACGCGTGGCGCTCTATCACAAATTAGATTCACGTCGCCCCATGCACCCCACGCGGACCCTCGCGAGTTTACAATGACGGTCGCCTCGTAAGACGGTGGAAAACGGTCGGCGGAGGTTTGTATATTTTATTTTATGGCGTGGATGTCGGCTGCGAGCGTTTACACCGGACGTGTTTTTCCAATTGGTTATTTTATTATTGGTTATTGTAAAAATTCGTTTCGCATAGAGCTTCAGGTCTCTCGGATACAATCAAAGTTTTGATTAGCAAAGTGAAATTTGAATGATGGATCACGTCAATGGGACGCGATCGGATTGCGCGCGTGCACTGAAACTAACGGGGCCGCTGGGAATTCCAGTCGTGCGCCAGGCACGCGTCCTGTTCCGGAAATATCAACAGGCCGCGCTTCGGATCAATTAAAGCGGCCATCGACAGTTTGCGTCAATCTCCATGGGTGGTCAGAGCCTCCGGTTGTGCACTCGCTCACGTTGACCAGGGGCCCCCAGGGGCGGGTGGGGGGGGTATGGTCAAGAGGACAACATACTCTTAGGTTTTTTCGGTAAAGTCACGTAGGTAAAACATTTTTAAATTCATCTCTTGAGGAAGGCCAGCGTCTCGAGAAGCTGTGACTTCTTGTCTCGTTGTCTGTCGCTGGCCTTCCTCAAGAGATGACTTTAAAAAAAATTTACCTACGTGACTTTACCGAAAAAACCTAAGAGTATGAATCCTTGCAGTCACGAAAGCTTCAAATCTAGAAGAGGACAACATTTTCACGAGGCCTCATGCAAAAATGAAGAGGGCCCACAGCGGAACGGATAAAAACGAAACTATAAACGAAACTTTTATTTTTATTTTACCAGGCAAGGCCCCACTGAGCTATATAGCTCTTTTTCAGAAGCGACTTGTCCACAAATTATAAGTCAACGAAGTGGCTTATCACCTGGAAATGTATAGCAGCCAAATACTCCAAATGCATGTTGATTCTAAATGTGGAGGGGAAAACCTGAGGACCAGGAGAAAGATGCACACAACCACGAGGAGAGATAACATGCAAACTCCAAATATACAGAAGGCATCAGGGTTGGGATCGAATCCCAAGATCTCCTGTATACCAGGCGCGGTAGTTAACATCTCGCCACACTGACGCCTCCATGGTGTTATTCTGTCCCATGCCTCCAGGAACCTTCCAGTCAGCCCAGACAATTCGCATTCCGTTATTCCCTTACCGCCATCTCCTCAGCCTTCGCAGTCAATTCCAAAAGGTGTGGCATGCCCAGAGGCCTGCGTGCACCGGCCAGATATGGGGACGATGACATTTTTTTTGTTTTTTTTGTTTTAACAGAGGTCAGAACATAATGGATTTTTTTATGGTAATTCAAACCTTCCTGCTAAGCCAAAAGACCATTAACATAAATTACAGTCTATTGCAGTCATTTATCATCAGCGTAACTCATCTCCATAACTCCTTTTCTGGGCAAGAGGCACTTGAATCCCGTGCAGTTTGTAAATGTAATTGGTTAATTCATCGCACACTCTTTGAATTGCGTCAAACATGTGAACTAATGAGCGACGCAAGGCGCCGCATTATGCGGTATATATATGTTATATATATGTTTACATACGTGCACGAGACATCGCGGTGGCGCAGTGGTTAGCGCAGCGCACTGTGAACCCGGGGACTCCGAGCTTGATACCCTGGACCAAGTTGATCATCGCTGTCGGCCAGTGGCGTCCGTGTGACCCACGGAGGAGGAAGGGTGCCGCTCATCGCGGCTCCTGCGCCAGGTTGCTCGTCATCTGCAATTCCTCGAGCACCTTAAATTCCAGGCTTAACACGTAGTGGTCTTTCGCGACCGATATTATCCACAATAAAGGGGTTTTCTTTTTGGGGGGGGAGGGGTTAAATCGCGTAAATATAAATGCGTCGTTAAATCTGCCACCACCCGACACAGCCAATTAGTAAGTGTTGTCACGTTAACAAAACATGCTAGTTCGTTACTAGTACAGCACCCCGGGGTGTAAACCGCGGCAAATGAAACGTCACCAAATTGTCGACTTTAAGTCCACGAACACAAAATCGTGGTGCAGAAAGAAGTGCGGAGAGGTCGCGCGTGCTCACGTTTACACCGCGAGACACGAGGAGGAACGCGCGGGTCGGGGAACGAGTGCAGATTTAGAGCCGGTATTATTTCGACCGAAAAAAGAAAAAAACAACGTGTGCTCGGCTAGGAGGTAATGCGCGACGTTGGACACGTCTGGTCAGGGAATAGCAGCCAAAGGAGGGAATGCGCCCGAGAGGACGATCACCGTGAAGAGGGAGCGATGAGGTCACTTCATGCGCCGCAGTTATTTTTTTTTGTTATCATCATCATGATCATTATTATTGTGGTTGCGGGTCACAGGCCCAAGAGCCCAACAAGCCAAGTGGCCAGCAACGCACAGCACAGTTGAGGTTGTGCAGTAAGATGGCTCGCGGCATCGCGGACTCCGTGATGGGATGGCAACGGCTCTCATCCAGCAGCGGATCGACAAACGTTCGCTTTCTGTGAGGCGGCCTTGAACATCGCAATCATTTCCGAGGTAATTGTCGGCACAATCTGAGCAACGCACGGTCTGTTCTCCTATAACGTGGTAGTTGCGTTCCTGAAGAACACCGCGTTATGGAAAAATCGCGTTATAATAAATAATATATAATACAGGGTAAAATACAATTCGTAATAACACGTGAGATGCGTGCGCAGGCTGAACTAAATCCCAGGCGCGTGGGTAGCATCTAGAAGCATCCAGCAGCATCCCAATGCCTTGCGCGATGCAACGCCGAGGAAGCTGTACGACCGCTTGTTTCCTCTCGCGCGGCGAAGTTACGTTCACTCGATCGCGTAGTGTATCCAATTCGCATCTGCGTTACATAAAAAAAAAATGTACTCGCTCGTACATTTATCCAACGAGATGAGAACAAACTGTACGGGACACCAACCCTGCATACGCGAATGCCATGTGCGTAAGCAGGTTTTTAAGACGCGCACTTAAATGTCAGTAGGGGGTGGGGGGCGCATTTTTAATACGGCAATTGTAACGCAAATGTTATTGTTCACGCCAGATGTTCCGCGGAGGAGAGAGACCTCCTGTTATTTGCCTTCTCATTTATGGCGACTAATTAAAGCGGCAAAACGTGAAAGGTTGGCTGCCTAGTTAGCGTGAAACATCGATGCCACAGGTAAGAGGCACGTTATGATAATTAATGGTATTTAAATCATTTCATTTGCCACTGCGTGCAAAGCGACGCGGCGAATGTCTGGCGATTCTAACCCTTGTTGACCTGCAGAGAGCGAGAGAGAGAGTCGGCAGAAATAAATTGGGACATGGGCGATGTCAGCGGGGCGAGAATGAAAGAGCCTAGTCTCACATGATGTTGGACCAGATGACGCCAAAAGGCGCCTTTTGGCGTCATCAGGTCCAACATCATGTGAGACTAGGCTCTAAGGAAAGCTGCATACATTATCAGAGTTGTGTTTTTTGTTTGCATTCCGACCGCAAGTATTGTGGTCAATGCAAACATGACTCCTTGTAAAAAAGGTGTCAGTTTTGTTGCCAGATAAAAGTGTAAAAAAAAACAATTATCATATTTTGCTACTGGCAAAGGAGGTTCCAATGGTGTAAACAAAGTAAACATATAATGCAATACAACACAGAGAGTCGGCTAACACAACAGCCAACACCCTACCTGGTTGATTACGTTCTTCCAAATATTTCTAAATTTGAGAGAAAGACAAAACACAGACACATCCAGGGGCGGTTTCTTCATTAGGGCGATTGGGCGACGCACCACCAATGTCATTCAACCACAGAGTCACGCAAGCCGTCACTGTGCCTCTGGATATAGTCCAATCAGCGTCATGTCACGTTCTGTGGAGTACCGCCTCTTTTTGGGCGATTTCACTCCGGCTGAGAATCGCCCCGAGTGGCCCCATAGACTTACATTCAAAGATGTTTTTTTTCGAACGGGGGCGCTGCAATGCATTCTCTATGGCTTCCGGGAGGGCTCGCCCTAACGTGCTTACGTCATCATACGTGCTTACGTCATCATACGTAAGCACGTTTCATCCAACAATATAATTTGTCGCCACCTAGTGGAATCTTTAATAAAATAAACTTGAGTGGTTTGTTTTAATAGTGAGTATAGAAACAAACAAGATGTATTGTAAGAGTCACTTTATTTTTCATTAATATTAAAGAAGTGAAGTTGCCTTCACATGCTTAAGCTGTTAATTTATCCATTGCATGGGTGGACCTTATCCTTATCAATCATCCAGACATTTGCCCCCCCTGAGAGATTTTGCAGGAGCCGCCACTGGACACATCGACAGACACACAAGCAGAGAGAGACACACAGAGACACACAGAGAGAGACACACACATAGACAAACAGTTTCGTCTAACGACCTGGCCACAAATGATAGTTCAACGAAGTGGCTTACCATGTGGAAAATTCTAGCAGTCAAATACTCTAAACGCGTGTTTCGAAATGCGGAGGGAAAAACCAGAGGACCCGGAGAAAAATCCACGCGACCATGGGGAGGACACGCAAACTCCAAATATACAGGCATCGTCATGATAATAATCGAACCCACGATCTCCTGTTGACCAGGCGAGGTAGTTAACATCTCGCCACCATGGCGCCCACTAACCTTCCGATTGTGAGCCGCTCGCTCTGCTGCTGAGCTGCGCGTGGTGGGCTATTATAGAGGGAGAGTTGATGGTAATTATGGAGGAGAGGGATCCGTAATATCATTTAATTCGACTTTAGCATGAACTCAAAAATGTGTGAAATGCCCCGACAAATCTCACGAAGGTCATAGCAAGAGACCTTTGCAAGAGAATTGCTCGCTTTGTTTATGTTATTGCCGCTAAAGAGCCGGCTAAACTGTGAGAGCTTGTTTTATGTTGATTGCACAGGCAGCCAATTTGCTGCAAATGAAGGAAAATGTACCCAATTAAAAACAACAACACGATCAATAAATACCTTTCGGTCGATAATTTAGATTTTAGTTATTTCCGTGCACGCGTTCCACTCCCCACCCCCCACCCCCATAATTTTCCCGTCAAAATTATTGAAACGGGGTGAGATTATATGTTTGAAAAAAAATCTATCGCGCAAGCCTCTGTAGTGAAACACGTGAGGTCACGGCCACGCTCCGAGCGGCCGAGGCTCTCGCCGCTATCGAACCGACCTCCCGCGACTCGCCGCGCATTACCGATAGCCGCCAACATTTTTCGAGACGAGAAATGGAACAAACGGTAAATAAATAAATAAACGGCGCCGCCCAATTTCCTTTTTTTTTGCGCGTTGAAAATGTGGCTTATCGATCCGGCGCTGGAACGGAATTAGCAATGAGCAAGGGGGAGAACTTGGCAAGCAGAGATAGCGGCAAGACAGACTTCATAAATCACGCGCTCGCTTATCTGCGGCAGCTACCATCAAGCCCAGTGCCATCAGCTTCCGAGGCATCTCCAGCAAAGATAATCCGCGGAGTAAGAAAGATAAGCCATGGATGGGCGATCGATTTTTGTTTTTTTTTGGCAAGGACACGGGATCGTCTGAGATTCCTGGCGTTCGTTTTCAGGCCGTTGTTTTGGTTATTGTTGTTGTTCTTGTTGGAATTGCCGATGGGACTGGCAGTGCACGTAGTGCACGTAGCCAGGCGAGAAGTGCAGTGTATGTACGTTGAACTTCTTTCGCACGTAGCCAACCTTGCCAATCGCGCAGCAACGACGGCTGACAACAGGCGGTGCACGCGCTCGCATCAAACGCGTCCAAAAAGCGTTTGCTCATCACGCCCGCGCAAGGAGGTCACCCGAGACTGGGGGTCACCTGCGTCTGCACGGTGACATGTTCTGTAAACAGCTTCACGCTCAGCCTCCTCTCCAATATCGCCGCGCGAAGAGATTGCAACTGGAGCACAGCATTTTGAAAATTAATTTTAAGTGTAAATACGTGTTTATTTTATTCCTAATAATGTTCAACAGATAATAATTGTTATAAGCTTACTCTTAATTGGTGTCCAAGCCAGAGTTCACAATCCGGTATGGGGACCGCTATTCAGATTTTTTTCTAATTCTTCTCACATCTTCTCTCCTCGTATCCCTCTCCACCGCATCCTCCCATCTCCCCCTCGGTCCTGCCTCTACCCGGTGGCATCTCTACAGTCCTTCTCGTCGACGTGTCTCCGAGTGAGTCAATGATCCACTGCGTGCATCTCTGTGTGGTAAGTCTACGGTTCTTTGTTGTGAGTCGATTGGCCTCCGTGTGATGATGAGTCTATGGGTCTCGAATCTACACAGCCTTTCTTACTACACCTTCTGTGTCTCTTCTCAACACGTGCCAAAAAAAGCCTACGTTTCGTCTCCCTCGAAAAATGTGAGTCACCACCAATGTTAAGCCTCTTAACTGCCTTAGAGATATTTCCAACATCCACCTTAGCATTCTTATCTCTGCTCTATCAAGCTCTGTTACTTATTTCTTTCTTCGTACCCACGTCTCTGCACCCATATCTACAGATAAGCTGCCTGATTCTGGCTTGGCCGCTTTCAAATCCAACCAGAGCCGCCCAAAATAATGCGACCTGGCTCTGGAGGACATATAAATGATCGGCGACTTGGAATGCTTGGCGAGTAAAAACCACCCCTCACCGTATGCCAATTTTGCAAAATGGCCAATATTAAATCACCAGCTGCCTCCCTTGCCAAACGCTCACCGGTGCAAGACGTCTGTGTGGAGATATTGTCCAGAGCCACTCTGCTCTCCTGACGGGATGCTCGCCACGGCGGTGTTACGGCGGGCACTGAGCCTCACAAAGGGCATCGGTCCGGTTCGTTCTACCCGGCGCGGCGGTTGTAACAACGGTGCAGGTTCCTTAAATGACTCTCGCCACTTCGGTTTAGCCAGCAGCTCACCATCTCGCGGTGGCGAGATGTTAACTACCTCGCCGGGTATACGTGAGGTCGTGGGTTCGATCCCGACTGTGACGCCTGTATATATGGAGTTTGCATATGCTCTCTTCTCGTGATCGTGTGTTTTTTTTCTCAGGTTTTCCCCTCCACATTTAAAATCGCCATGCGTTGAGAGTATTGTTTGCTATACATTTCCACGCGATACGCCCTTTCGTCGAGCGATCACTTGTGATGGCCAGGTCGAGTCTGAAAAATATCTATACAGCTCAGTGGGCCTTACCTGGTGAATTAAAATAAATAGTTTTTAAATAGTAAAACAAAAAAATAGCTGGTGGGCAGGTCACGTGTGGGGACTCCCACCTCTTGAAAGACGTCTGCCTCGACGTGGCAGAACAGGTAACGCTGTCTAGATTTGAAGCTTTCGTGACTGCAAGGATTCATACTCTTAGGTTTTTTCGGTAAAGTCACGAAGGTTAAAAATAAAAATTAATAAAAGTAATAATAGAAATACACGAAGCTGCCGCTTATTTTATTTCTATTATTACTTTTATTAATTTTAATTATAATTTTTTACCAACGTGACTTTACCGAAAAAACCTCAGAGTAGGAAACGCTGTCGTTTAGAGAGGGGCCTCTCTAGAGCTCCCCCTATCGACGGAGCAAAAGGCGTTGCAGGACTTGCACCGATTTCAGCTCTGCTCCTGAAAATGCCAGGAGGCCAACAACAATCACTCGCAGGGAGGATAACAGGGGTGCACGTTGTTGTCGTCATTGTTGTTGTTGACGTTGCATCGCGAATGGCATCCCACGAAGCTGGCTAGGCTTGCCGGTGGCTTCGTCTCCCCTGTCTGCTGAAGAACAATCAGATTGCAACCTCGCGGGCAATCGCGGGAGCGGGGTGGGGGGGCCTCCACACGCAACGTGGGAGGGGGGGAGCGAGGTGGGGGAGAGCGTCTGAGTGCGTGCGCTCGACCGCAAATTTTGCTTCATTTAGCAAACGCTACACGAAGCTGCCGCCACCGCCGTTGCTGCCCTAGGGCGCTCGTTTCTACAGCTCGCGAGTTGCACTTTTACGGGGGAGGGGAGGGGGGGGCGCGCGATAGCGAACGGACGCGGATCGCTACGAGGACGCCGCGCAGGGCTGTTGTTGTTGCGATATCACACCGGGGCTCCGCGCCGCCTCCCTGTGAGTTACGGGCGCAATAACGCGGCAGCGCCACAAGACGTGGAGCACTTTGCATGATTGGGCTCTCGTAAACTGCAAACACTCTTCTTAATTAAAAGCACGGATCGGACAGATTGAGGCAGCGACTGCGAGACGCGAGACACGTGTCCCAGTGCGGATCGCAAATCACGAAATGTACCTGCGCGGGGATGGGTTTCGTTCAAAGAACAAACATTCGCTGAAGATTGCGCTGCCCTGGCACCTTCTGTCGGGCTTGCGTGGCGCAGCGGATACCATTGATGTGACCCCTGAGATCCCGTACAACCCAGCGAACATGAAACATTGGTGACGGGGCTGAGACGAATAACTCGCACTTAATGCGCTCGGTTTAATCACAGGTGGCTGAAAAACCGGGATTCCAACCCAGGTTTGTCAGCAGTGTCGGCTCAACACCCTGACCTCTAAGCCAGTGGGCCAACTCCTGGCTTTCGCGCTGTATGTGTTGAACTCTCTGTACGCGTTGACCTCTCTGTATGTGCTGACCTCTCTGGATGTGCTGAGCTCTCTGGATTTGTTGACCTCTGCTGCCAAAGCATCGAGGTGCTCCTCACCCAGCCTTGCACCGTTCAATGATTCCTCACAAACGCCTCCGCTGCTTTGAAAATGTTCCACTCACTCTTGTAGACATTGCCTGGCCTGAATGTTGAGCGACAGAAGTTCGATGTGATTCGACTTGAGCTTGTGTTAGTATGTTGAACTTATTTCGCACTGTACGTAGCCAACCGTGCGGGGGACACGTTTTTTTATACGCTGGCATTGTTGTCATTATCATTATGTTATTCATTATTTAGTCCTCACCAATGACTCCTTTATGCAGGAAACCCTCACGAATACTTTTTCCCCCAGTAGTGTCCTGCAGGTGGAAATTTGGTCCATTTTCATTTCACGAAATGTTTTGTTTGTGGGTGGAAATGGAAATATCCGGGGGGTGGAAAAAAACCCTTCTCGTATATTATGAGACGGCAATAAAAGATCCACACAGATGGATTCACAAACTTATTCGCCGTACTGCCACCGTGTAGCCCGCCAGATTAGAATATTTTACAAACACCCTCGATGCGTTAATCACTTGTTATTCAAACTCCAGATGATCCAAAGTGCCAGACATTTGCCCGCACCTGTACCATGATACCACGCCAACCCAAAACCCACAATCGCTTCACTAGCTCCCGATCCAGCCTGGATCAATTCACGATCGAACCCTGTTCTGGATCTTCCATCACCCCCCCAACAGCTGCCTAGAGCTGTCTCTCCTCTCATCTCGCTGTACTCCACCAACCAAGGGCTTTCTGTCATAGTCCACAGTCAACCTTCAAGATCGCTCATTCTCCTCTGCTGCCCCAATAGTCTGGAACTCCCCACCCTCAACCATCCGTGCTGTCGACCACCCGTCCACATTCAAATTCAGAATCCGGACCGTACTCTCCTCCTCTTCCCTATGACCGACTCGCCACCCCTCTATAAAATAAGCAGCCCCACTCTATATACTATCTGTCCAATTTGTCGGGTATTTTTAGAGGAACGGCCTTAATGTGATGGACAACATGCAAATGCCCGTGAAAAAATTACCATAATGTCTTGTTGGGGCTAATTAAATGCATTTCAATTCCGACCGCAGTGTCCGAGGCAATATAAGTGATGGATTTCTCTTTGACATCGTGGTCCGGAGGCGATTGTGCTGCTTCCTATAAAAGTTTAAAGGCTTTGAGTGTTGAGGGTGAAGCGAGGGCATTAAATTAATTGGTGCCTTAACTGCACTGAACTTGAACGTTCCGTACGAAACGCCGCGGCTCGCTCTGCGAGTTTTGTAGCAGTTTAAAGTTTTTTTTCTTTGAACTTTTGCAACTACAAAAATTAAGGCAAATTACTTGTTTGACAAACAAAGGGGCGTTTGATACAATAATAATAGGTTTTACCCTTTGTGGCAATTAAATAGGAGGTGTTAAGATTGTCAAATACCAAATGTAAACCTTTTGCAAGGAATCAAGTTCGCATTAATCACAGGTAGTTGTGCTGAACATGCGAACAAACATGCTCTGATAATATATTTATTGTATTTGAAACAGATTGGCCTACACCAGAGACAGCTTTATATTCTTTGGTTCTTTCGGTAAAGTCACGCAGATAGAAAATAAAAAAGACAGCTTTCTTTAGAGCCTAGTCTCGAACAGTGTTAAACCAGAGGACGCCAAAAGGCGACCAGCACAAAGACAATGCCACTATCAGAGCATGTATGGCTCGGGGTGAGCAGCTTCAAATTGGGACCGTTTTTGCCAGTATAAAAGTATGAAAATTTTAGAGTAGGTTTTACCCTTTCTGGCAATGAGAGGTGTGGTGTTAAGATGTTCAAACACAAAATAGAAAACTTTTGCAAGGAATAAAGTCTGCATTGACCGCACATACTGTTGGTGAACGTGCAAACAAACATGCTGTGATCATTAATATATGCATTGTATTTCAAACTGATTGGCCCACACCAGATACACCCTTCTTTAGAGCCTAGACCGTGAGTGGGTTCCCGTGAAAGGCGCTGATTGGGCAACGCCGAGCAGTGTCAAGGCTTCGTCTGCCATGGGGCACGCTTTGGAATGGCAGCAGTGAGAGGAGTGTGTGAAGAGCAATTAGACTAACAAGAGGGTGGAGGTTAGTAGACAGAGAAGGCCCTCCGGTTGTTTTTCCTGCGGTTTTCCCCTCCACATTTGGAATCAACATCGTGCGTTCAGAGTTTTTGGCCGCGATGCATTTGCACGCGATAAGCCACTTCGCTGAGCTTATCGTTCGTGGCCAGGTCACTCCTGAAAGACAGCTATACCGCTCAACAAAAAAATGTTTAATTTATAGAAGGCCATCACTAAGTTGGATTTAGTTTTTTTTATTAACTCGTCATTCAGCAATTGCGTCACCGTTATCGGGAAGCGGCCCGTGACCCAATCACCGGGAATGTGCCCCCGAACTTCTCAGTGCTCGCAAGCTAAGCGGGCTCGAAGCGCGGATAGTGCTCGGATGGTCGACCGCCGTGCAACACACAAGGCTGTGTGATAAGGCTTTCGGGGTCACGTGGTCGACAGCACCAGCAGCAGCAGCATCAGCAGAGGACGGTGCAGCACAATGCATTGCTGTGCCGCACTTAACCGCTCCCCGCTGTCGCCAACCCGCGCTGATCACCGTCGAGAAATATTGCAAAGAAAATAGCCGCACGTGATATGCGAGGCATGGGGCGGCCCTCAGTCAGCAGCAGATTTGGCAAAAGGTTTGCCGCACGTGGTCGTTGTGTGATAGCCGCCATGGCACGTGCAGGTCCTCTGGTCGATGGAGCGTGCAGAATTGAGTTCGTCAATTTCCGCCTCGCTTTGTTTCGAACGCTTTCCAACTTCGAAGGTTGAAAGCAGAAATGCCATTAACTCTCCGTCTGTTTTTCCGTCTGCGTGATGTAAAAGATGATCCAATATGAATGACTATTTTAGTTGAACGTTACGGTGCTGCTAGAGACGTGCCGTGCGGAATACCGGGCACATTGATGGAAGGGATGCTTAAAACTTGAACAAACTAACTCGAGTTAAATTTATAACTTAAAAATATGCAAACGTGTTTTGTCACTGACAGCTACCCATTGGCTCCCACACTGCGAATTGAATAATTCCTAAAAGACACAACACAGACATGTTTGAAATGCGTTACAAAGTCCCACGTCTGCATGATTTTTTTATTTCCTTGTTTATTTTAAAATGTTGTTAAAGACAGCAAAGGAACGTTGCTGGGGATATTTGTTTTTTGCTCATATAAACGACTTCTCCAATAATTCATGTTATCTTGATGTGAATCATTATTAATGTGTGTGTTTTTTAGGGTCAAACCGTGTAGGTATGTCACATTTTAACTATAACCCTCCAACACCCTAGATAGCCAATCAAAACAAAATTGTCACGTGGGAAAAATGCGTCAGTTGATTTATTTTTGCGGCAAACCCAGAGGTGGGATCTTACAACGGCCAAGACAAAATTGTTCACAATTTTATACAGAGACGTTTCACTGGAGATGGCATCTGACTTCATCAGGAAGTTACCAAAAGCTCAGCCCTTGTGAAGTATGAAATTATGTTGGATCGGCCCACAGAATGTAAGCGAAAATGAAGCAACCATGATAAATAAATGTTTGATGCTGCAAAAATGTTTGGGGGAGGAGGGGGGGGTGTGAAAATAGCAAAGAATACGAACGCCTGGGAGTTTATATTGTTGGATGATTGAACCCCTGACCATGAATTATGCACAAGCAACGCCATGCATTATGAATGGGGGCTGAAGATGCGAATTAAATAAATAAACGCTTGCCGCTCCATCAATATCTATAATACCCAGCAAAACTGCTTTATAAATTATACAGTAAACCATACCGGCTTCCCAGGCCAACTGTGCTCAGAGGCGTTAGCGATACGCTACAACTCTGCCCATTACCGCAAGCTGGGCAAGCCGGCCCAATGGAAGAGCCTGCATCCCACGTTGTTTTCAGTTTCATTTGGTATAGCCCTGTGAGCCATTCGGCTCTTGAATCGGGTGCAACCGCAACAAACAAAAAACAAAACATGAACAAGAAACCATCTTACGGTAGAACTCGTGTAGCGTGACTTTTTTTTTAACGCAACGATTCCCCGTATCGCCTTAACAAACTGTTTGGGCAAGTGCTGTTCGCGAATAGCACCTGTGAAGGCCGGCACACGAGGGGTGCGTGGCCAACACCACGCCCGGCCGCCTTTGTCTCCCAAGTGGCGATCTTGACAACCCACCGCACCAGGAACTCATTATCGCTGAGTCGACTTCGGGAAGGCCAAGGAATCCGGTTCAGATAATCGTCACCGGTGTTGGCCGTGAACGAGAATCGAACTCGGGTCGCCGAGTTCGGAGCAGCGGCGCGCTAACCGCTCCACCACGGCTCCCCACACGGCGAGCGGTAGTGTAGCGGAGCACAACACAGTCAATGTGAAACAAACTTTAAAAATAATACTGGTAGGAACCTCCTGGTTACACCAGCCCACATGGGATTATTGTGTCCGTCGTGCAGGGAGGGGCTGGGTGGGGAGGGAGGGGCAGGGTGGGAAGGGGAGGGGAGGGTGGGGAAGGGCTGGGTGGGGCTGGGTGGGGAGGGGAGGGTGGGGAGGGGCTAGGTGAGGAGGGTGGGTAGGGGCTGGGTGGGGAGGGACAGGGTGGGGAGGGTGGGGCTGGGTGGCGGGTTGGAGGGGTGGGGCTGGGTGAGGAGGGGCTGGTCACCCCGTGGTGCCCTTATAAAACTCAACGTTTAACCTACTCACGCCGGCTTGTGCCCGCCCTCACAGTCGGGCATATTTGCGAAATACACCACGCCGCCGTTGACCCTGCAGGCCATTGACCGAGCAACCCAACGCTCCTACCAGCTCCGCTCAGCAGAACGATTCACGGGACGCAATCTGCTTGAGTCTGTCGTGCGTTCTACTCCGAGTGGCTCTCACCCCCACTCCGTGTGCACGATGGATTTCGACGGGTTTGATGAAGAGGCCTTTGTTTAGTAGTGGATAAATCGTGGATGATCATGATGATGATGTTGCAATGCTGAACAGAATGAGGGAGGATGCTATCGCAGGCAGTTGGTGTACATGATCACACGAAGATTGCGAACTACAAGGACACTGCAGCAGATCTGTCAGCGTGTGTGTGTGTGTGCCTATGGGCCGGTTGTCAAACTGGCCAGCCTCAGAGACAAACTGCCCGCTGGTGTCGAATATTGGAGTAACATATTTTCACTTGACTATGATAATTTACAGTCGGGGGGAGGAGGGGGGTAATAGCCTTTAGCGGGGGGATAGGTGGAGGGGGCTGAGACCCCTCCCCCCCCCACCCACAGTGTGAAGGGGGCTTGTACAGAATATCCACACACATTTAGTATTTATCAGTCAGTCAATTCCTTTATTTTGAACCCGACGAGCGAGCCCGACGAGAATACAAGTACAGTTAGTCACGGGAGACCTGGAATGAGAGAACACTCGCACAAGTGAAACATGTTTAAGCTCTCAAACAATGATCCTGAAGAGTTATACGAACACATACAGAAATAACCAGAGGTGGAAATGAACACAAAGCAAATCATTCTCATGCGCAGACTCGATTGCGTAAGAGCACAAAGCATTAGGCCTCGTGTTTCCAATTGCCAGTAATTGCTTTGTATGTATTCCTGATGCCAACACTTGTGTGCATAGATTCGGCATCCGCTCGCTGATATAATCTTAATTTTGACTGAGCGTTTTTTTTTGGGGGGGGGGGTGGTGTGGGGGGCGGGGTTCAAAAGTATTTCCAAAGTACAGTAAAACTTTGGATTGCGAGTAACTTGGTCTGCGAGTGTTTTGCAAGAGGAGCAATTTTTTAAAATAAATTTTAATTTGATAAACGAGCGAGGTCTTGCAATACGAGTAGTACGTGTATACGCTTTGTCTGCCGAGCGCCACGTGATCACAACTGATATACGAGTGCTTTGATATACGAGTGCTTTGGATTACAAGCACGTTTCCGGAACGAATTATGCTCGCAATCCAAGGTTTTACTGATACTCTAAATATAGGATTGAAGCTTTCGTGACTGCAGGAATTACTATACTCATTGGTTCTTTCGGTAAAGTCACGTATGTCGAAATAAAAGAAAAAATAAAATAAAATAAAAATACAAATAAAATAAAAAATTAAATTAAAAGAAATCATACGTGACTTTACCGAAAGAACTAATGAGTATACTCTAAAAATGTTGTCGTTGTTGTTGTTATTGTTGTCGTGATCGCTGCGCTGTGAGGCTCGCAACACCCCGGCGGGATCCATCATCCCCGGCGTCGTCTCCGTCCGCGCGCTGTCCCCCCCGGGGTCGAGCACTGCCCGAGTGCCCCGCGATGACTCCGCGGCTTCTTGCCGTCGTCGCGTCGCTCGGCTGCAACAACAACAACGAGAAAGAGAGAGAGAGAGAGGTGGGGTTGGAGGTCGAGAGGTCGATCCGCCACTGTTGTAACCCCCTGAACCCCGCGTCGTGTTCTCAACAGCGTCACGTTGCACACACACACATAGTAATAATAACACTGGTCAACACACTTTTTCTGGCAAAAGGTATTCCAACGGTCTAAGGTAATTTTGGGGTGCTGATTCCAAATCTGGCATCAGTTTTTGTCTATCACATCAGGTTTTTGAGATATCAAATATTGCATTTTCAATAAAAACTGCAGAAGAAAAATATTAAATAAATGTGGATATCTACATAAAATGATATTATAAACACACTATCCTAAAAATACAGCACCATATTTTAACACTAAAGCAGTCACTGACTCGCAACAACTTGCAATCATAAGTGACAGAGTTAATTTCGGGTAAAATCAATGAAAATGGGGTATGCCGATAGCATAAAAATTATGTGATAGAGCAAATCTGAGATCAGATTTGAAAAAAAAATGTGTGTTGACCAGTGTAATGTGCTGTGTGTGTACGTGCGGACGTGTGTGAGTTAAACTCGCTTTTATATACAGCGCCGTTCGCACAAGGCCCCGTAGCGCTTTACAACATAATCCCAGTAAAAAAAAAAGCCCTTAACATTCAAACGAAGAAGAAAAGAACCGTACACAGACGGATGCGCAAGAGAAAGTAAATGTGCGTGGGGAGCGGTGGCGCAGCGGTTAGCTTGCTGCGCCGTACCTGACGACCCGAATTCGATTCTATGCTCGCGGCCGACACCAGTGACGAGTTTCTGAACCGGTCCTGGGGCCTCCCCTAGATTGACTCAGACAAAAATGGAATGAGCACCTGGTGCGGTGTGCAAACATTGCCACTCAGGTGACAAAGGCGGCCGGGCGTGGTGCTGGTCACCCACCCCCTTCACCTGCAGTGCCGGCCTTCATAGATGCCTGCAAACAGCCGTTTCACCAATAGTCTGTGACATCACCGCTCACTTGCCGTGCAAAATATATCCACTACTGCGCTCCCCCCCCCAAAAAAATATATACAAAAGTCTATTTTTATACTTTTTGCATTGTGTACAGTCTGGAAGCTACCCACATGCCTAATTTCAAATTTGTTGCATGTCGGGAAGTATGCAAAACATTTCGAACAGACACACATATTCACAAATTTCCCTTTTACATATATAGATGAAAACAACAAGTCATTGTAAGTGTCGCATGCACCATATACGTTTGTTTTGTAACAACAAATGTGAAACAAAACTAAACTTTTTATTTTACCAAGTCAGTCCCACTGAGCTGCGTAGCTCTTTTTCAGAAGCGGCCTGGCCACAAATGATAGCTCAACGAAGTGGTTTATCGCGTGGACATTCATAGAAGCCAAATACTCTAAACGCGTTATGTTGATTCTGAATGTGTGTGGGGGGGGAGGAAATCGGGGGGACCCGAAGAAAATTCCACGCTACCACGGGGAGAACGTGCAAACTCCAAATATCCAGCAGGCATCGGGGTTGGGGTCGAACCCACGACCCCCTGCATACCAGGCGAGGTAGTCAACATCTCGCATCGTGGCGCTCATAACACTGCTGGCAGAAAAGGGGCCTCCACTAGAGGAGGTTCCAAGATTCACTTTATCATCATCATCCATGTTCGATCTACTGCTGGATGAAGACCTTCTCCAGATCGTTGTCACCACCTCTCACGATCCTTCGACGTAATTATCCACCAAGCAACCTGCGCATGAAATTATTCCATCGATCCACCTCCCCGGTGGGATGTCCTCTCAAGAATGATTCCATTCCCTGACTGCCACTCCGGTATTGTTCTTGACCAGGGGTCGGCAACCCGCCGCTCCGGAGCCGCGTGCGGCTCTTTAAGGACTGCTTCGTGGCCGTTGTTTATTAAGGATCGCCTCGTACTCACCACATGCATTGCGGCTATTGAAATATTGAGGGGTTTTTTTGTTTACCAAGTAACCAAAAAATGCCTCGTCTTGTTTTTTTTGGTTGTCGACCCCGGTTGTTGGCCATCGTTCTTCAACCCTTCTTGCGTGGCCACCTGCTGCGTTGGCAGTGGTGCACAATTAACAAACAAACACAACACATTTGTCAATAACGCAGCTGGCCTTTGTATCGAAAAATAAGCCGGAGAGCCAGTGTGGATTATCATAATACTGGAGTATTAATAACAGTTGGAGACTGCACTTAACACCATGGGGCCTGGTGAGAATTACATTTTTTTTATATCTTTAATGACCAGTTTGTTTTTAATACTGTAGGCATATCAAAAGCTTCCGAATAGTACTTTTCTTAAGTTTGGATGGTCTCCTTAATTGAGTATGTTGAAAATAAATGCATAGATTATTAATATTAATGTTTATAAAATGTAAACTTTCCAGGACAGTTGTGCAATATTCGTTCTCTGCATTATGGTTGGGCTTTTTGTGTATTTGTTTTGTTGCTGCTGCTGATGCTCACGCACCACGGATCCCCCGTGTAGAATAGCCGGGCAGCTCGCTAAGCGGGATCATCATCCGTGTACATAAATAAGTAAGAGCGCGGCGTGACATTGAACTTTGCTGTTGTCAAACTCCCACCGCCCCCTCCACAGCCTGTTAATGATGGCCTAGTGTATGAGCAACATCGAATTGGAGTGCGTAAATATGAATGTGTCGCTAAACCTCCACCAACCCGACGCAGCCAATTGGCAAGGTTTTACCACGTGAACAAAACGTGCCAATTAGTTACTACTTCAGCACACCAGTGAGTTGAAAAGGAATCCCACAACATTTACAATTTGAGTACGACGTTTCACTGCTGATTACAACCAGCTTCATCAGACGATTTTCCAGAATTCTGGCACTTACAAACAACTTCAGAATTCTGGAAAAATCGCCCGATCAAACTGGTTGTAATTACCAGCGACACGTCCTACTCAAATTGTGAATGTTGTGGGTTTACTCTCCAACGCACCAGTGTGCTGTACTAGTAACTAATTGGCACGTTCTGTTGACGTGACAAACTTTATCATTGGCTGTGTCAGGTGGTGGCGGGTTAACGACGCGTTTATATTTACACGATGTAACCCCACAAAAAAAGTGTATTGTGGATAATATTGGTCGCGAAAGCCTGCTACGTGTTAAACGGATCAATTTGGAGAAAATTCCGAACGCGTTTCATTCGTCACCCGACATTTCCTGCAAATCCTATCGGCAAATGTGTTAAATGCGCGCGCTTAGAACACGAAGTGAATGACAATGAAATCGGCGTGCAGAGAAACAACGAGCATCCGCGCATATTTTTTGTTCAAGGGCCCCGCATCAATTACCGTGGCAATGGTTTCTCCACAGCGCAGTGGCTGACCGAGAGCCCAGCATTGAATACACACCGGCCCAGGAAATCCAATCCAATCTCACTCTAATCTCCCGTAGAAAACCCTAATGTGAGTGGATGTCCCCCCCCCCCTGAGCGTTAAGTCTTTCAGATAGCCCCCCACCCGTGCCTGCCATTTCATGATCATGAGCTGACTTGAACATCCAAGCCGTGCAGTTATCGAGTGTGCTGGCGGTGCCACTGCATTGGGGGCACACGGGCCCGGATGGACGGAGGTGTTTAAGCAATGGGGGGGACGGGGGGGGGGCGCAGCAACGCACTGTCCACGTTGGGGCTGCTGGGTAGATTACCCGGCGACTGCTGGTAATCTATCCAGCATTTTGCCTGCTATAAAATTCCACGTGATAAGCCACTTCGTTGAGCCATCATTTGTGACCAAGTCGTTTTTGAAAAAGAGCTGTATAGGTCAGTGGGCCTTACCTGGTAAAAACAAACAAAAAAGTTTAGTTTTAGTTTAAATCGTTAATTTTGTTGGGGGTTGCATAGCCACCCACCACCCCCACCCAGAGTGGTTGCCCCATGACTCAGGCACTGGGCCACCAAGAAGGGCGGGGTGAGGGGGCAGGAAAGGGAGGAGCTGGACAGGAGGGGAGAGGGGCCTTATTTCATTCCCAGCACCCATCAGGGAGGGCCCCAGGCCCTCCACATTGCTGGGCCAATGTCTTTACACCACCGGCAGTAACTCGTCAAAACACCAGGAGGCCGGGGGTTGTGTGCATTAAAGACGCTGTCTCGTCCTGCCCCCTCAGTCTGTTACCATTGCCCGGAGTGACAAACTCACATTTGCATGTCGTATTTCACAGCGAGGCAGCCCAATCTCGCTCCCAGCTGCACGTCGGAGATGCGAGATGCGCGCTGAGGTATTGCTCGGGCACGAGGAGCCATCCATCACGGCGCCGTGATTGCATTAGATTGTCAGTGCTGTTCTGTTGCGCTGTCAGCAGATTAGATTGCGCTTTATGTGCGGTGAGCGCAAGCAATGGGGCCGACAGGAGCGAAAATCACAGATGGCTGCAAATTCTAATGAACACTGATTAAATCAATACATTCAAACACACGCGCAGCGACTTAATATATGTGTACGTGGGCCCACATAACGCCAATGCTGCGCGCATACATTTCACGCCGGCAGTGGGGTGTTCGATAAGTGAAGAGACATTTAAGAATGCTATAACATGCTTTTTAATCATTCTGCCACCTCTGCGTGCAATGTTGGTGAAAATTGCGTTCAATGGGGCATGACCCCCTCGCAGTAAACATGCAACGTTGGGCCAACACGCCAATGCGGCGGGAACCATTGGCCCAACTTTGGCACAATTTTTCTACGTTTACTGGGCTGGTACCTATTTGCGATTTTTTTTTCTTATGTGCATACATTAACCGCCCCCCCCCACCTCTATGGCCTCCGAACCTGATTGGCTCACAAGTAACGACATCAGATGTATCCCCTCTATTTAAGAACGAAACAGGGTCATTTATCCACAAATCTGGCTATCGCCTGATGATGCTGGTTATAATTACTGGCCAAGCGTCGTACTCGAATGGTAAATGTTGAGGGTTTGCTCTCCAACACACCGGTGTGCTGTACTAGTAACGAATTGGCACGTTCTGTTTACGTGACAATATTACTAATTGGCTGTGTCGGGTGGTGGCGGGTTTAACGACGCATCTATATTTACGCGATCCAACCCCCAAAAAACCTCTGATCACAAGATCAGCGAGGCATCGACCCATAAAGGGAAGGTGGGGGAGTGTTATTTAAATGAGTTGATTGCTATTGTTTGTCTGGAACGGGTGGGTGATTGGGAAAGCGTCTTTATCTGTGGAGGGTTGATTGGGTAATGATACAAGGGGGGGGGGGGGTGTCACGGGTTTGTAATAAAGTAGCGAGTGGACGCTAATTGGTGGGGTTATAAATAGGGAGGGGTAGAGAACAGAGGGGAGCGCTCTATCACGACGTGGGGTGTATGGAGTGGGAGGGAAGCGTGCGAGCAGTGGGTTTAAGTTGCAGGGAGTTACTTTGTAGATTAAAATGAGTTGTGCTGCCTTGATGAATCTTTGAGGTTTTAAAGCATGGTTCTAGGTAGCGTTCGCACACCTACTCCCACTTGGGTAGTAGTCCACCGATTAGATTTCATTGTTTTTGGGTAACAACAATAAAGCATTATCACGAAGTGGGGTGGGGGGGACGAG
This sequence comes from Lampetra fluviatilis, assembly GCF_964198595.1. Taxonomy (NCBI): domain Eukaryota; kingdom Metazoa; phylum Chordata; class Hyperoartia; order Petromyzontiformes; family Petromyzontidae; genus Lampetra; species Lampetra fluviatilis. The sequence continues at coordinate 9,183,052 of NC_136308.1, forward strand.
CGAAATGCATCGATAACCGTGCCGCATTGTGGTGACAAAGGTGATCCTACTTCGTTCGGATTAATAGCGGAAGATTAAAGATGCAGTTTTTAGATGTTGTTAGCGACTCTATTGCCTGTTCAGACGCAGCGTGGATCTCGTCAGTTCCTCTAAAGTAGTGCAGCCCGCGCACTGCTTTAGTGACGATGGTTTGGGATTGGTGGTCGCACTCGCAGGCCGCTGAATCTTTGCCTAAGCTGTGCACCGGGTAGCCCGCATCGGCCGTGCCCGGTCCCCTGGTTCGGTTGATGCTCGACCATTGGCCACATGGAAGATTTGAACCGGGAATGTTCGACGCTAGGATCCGTGTACGAGAGATGTTACTGGTAGGAACCTCCTGGTTACACCAGCCCACAGGGGATTATGGTGTCCGTCCGCCGTGCGGGGAGGGGCTGTGTGGGGTTGGGTTGGGAGGGGCTGGTCACCCCGTGGTGCCCTTATAAAACTCAATGTTTAACCTGCTCACGCCGGCTTGTGCCCGCCCTCACAGTCGGGAATATTTGCGGAATACACCACGCCGCCGTTGACCCTGGCCATTGACCGAGCAACCCAACGTTCCTACCAGCTCCCTCCGCAGGAATGTGTTTAATTTTGACAACGGCTGCAGTCCAGATTTGCTTCGCATCTCTCGCCTTCATTTGTCCTGTGTGGCTTGGTGTCGGGCTTCAACAATAACTAACGGGTGGAACCGCTGCAGCCAAGCGCATTGGCATGTTTGCGATGATCACAGAAGTTGGCGAGGCCAGTCGGCGCTTCTATTGCAGCCCATAGTTTTCATTTTGAGAGGTTGACTTGGAATGACAGGACGGCGGGATTTAAGCACGTATCGGTAGTTCTGGCGGTAAGTGTGGCAGCAGTTCATTCAATAGTCAACGACAAGTGGAATTCACGAACATGCATGCACATTGGGTGACAATGTGCTTGGTGTGGTGTCCCTAGACAATGCTGTTCTTTTTTTTACAATTGAGTGTTTTGTGTCCATACAACCGGCCTCTCCTTGCAGGTCGCCCAAGGTTTCGATAGCACTGGGAGCCTATAGTGTAGGTGTGCGGTGGCAATCATGGGGGTTAGCAATGAGGCCTTAAGACCATCGTATATATGCCGTGCGGGCCCTCTGACACTCGGAGAAGCTTTGCGTCCCACTAACAGCCGTAGCTACCCCTCGAACAAAGCCGGTGGTCACCGCATTGCGCGCTTTCGGATGCGCTTCTGCGGCCGTATGGAACACTCTTCCTTCAGATATTAGGAAGCAATTGGCGCTATGTAATTATTTAGTCGCGAAATTACTCGTCACAGCCACCTCTGAGACACATTTAAGCGGTGTGCTCTCGCTAATTTGTCCCCACCTGAAGGACGCTTGTGTTGCGCCCAAAACGTTGTGATTTATTTTAATTTTTTGCCGACGTGACTTTACCGAAAAAAAACCAAAGTAGGACGTGATAAGTTTGGGACCGGTGACCTGCAAGTACTGAGGTGGTGGTGAAGCACACCTCTGTAGTCCAGCACTGTGGAGGCAGTGCGGGGTTGGTGGTTCGCGCAAATGTCGTGAAACTTCCCGTGAGCATGCTTTTTACCCGTTATGATGGCGACAGGTGTAGCGCTGCTTTGGAAGTGTCAAATGATGTTTAATTGCATGTCTATGCAAGTAATTCCACTATTTAAGCAGGGAATCATAGATAATGCGTATTCTATACATTCCCAGGTTAATGTGCATACATTATGTACGTTGATTAGCTCTGAATACCCCCACCTAATAATGTTACTGCATTTTCTCCAGGAGGACTTCACAATGATGGCTATTGCCTGATGAAGCTGGTTGTAATCGCCAGCGGACACGTCGTACTCGGGTTGCGTTACGGGTTTACTCTCCAACACACTGGTGTGCTGAAGTAGTAACTGATTGGTACGTTTTGTTCACGTGACAAACCTCACTAGTTGGCTCTGTCTTCTGGTGGCGGGTTTAACGACACGTGCGATCTAACCGACAAACCTATCCTTGTAGATGCCAGGCTTGCCAGGAGAACGTGATGCAGAGAAGCGTGCACTAATCTCCATCTGTTCCATGTGAATTTGAGAAAGTGTTGCCCACCTCGCATTCGTGCAGTTTGCCTCCGGGTGCTCCGGGTTCCTCCAACTTGTTTAGATAACTCCTTATCTGCCAGTTAAAACATATTGGTACGGTACTGTGTATAGACCTCATTGTGCTGCAGATTGTGCAGCATTTGGAGATGCAATTTAACACGTAGGCTTTCGCGACTAATATCATCCATAATATAGGTTATTTTGGGTTGGATCGTGTAAATAAAAAAGTGTGCACTAGGAGATACAGTTCGCATGAATGACGCTGCAATATAAAAGCAAACTGATTAATTGATGTTGTGACCAAAAGCAGTGGTCTCAACCGAAAAGTAACCGCGTACATTCAAACGTAAATTAATATTTACTATGTCAAATTAAATGCGATCCCTTAAATTATTAAGCGGATTAGCTCTGATTCAATGTGCCACCACTACAAAATAGCACGTCCACCGTTCCAACTTTTCGAACCGCCTTTCCACTGAAACCACGGAGGGTCGGTCATTCATGAAATCCTGGCTGATAATTGTAAATCTGGAAATTGGTATTTTGCGCAAACGATGGAGAAAGTTCGACGAGCATCCACGCACGTCGTAGGCTCCCCGTTTCATTTACATCCCAGCAATCATTACATCATCACTTAATGGAGGAGCAAGAGGGGGTATATTAAACGAGGTCACCTTTGCTAATGAAGTCGGGTATTAAGTTCCAATTATGTATTGTACCCGACAAAGTGCATCAATAACCCCTGGATGAGGGCGGAACGATGGGAGGTTATTACGCCGTATTGAATTTATTAAGCCGCGGAAAACCCGCGAGTCTCCTGGGCTGAATTAGCGCGCTCATGTTTAATGACACAATTTACGGAGAGATCCCTGTGACACGCAAAAAAAGTTAAGGGAGAGAGAGAGAGCGAAGTATAATCCCTTATCGATTTCATATCAGCAGCAGGCAATGTTTTGCGAGAGCATTGGCTGTAAAAATGCTCCTCCAATTTTTTCCAGCGAGGCCAAAGGCAGCGGCGGTCCCCGGGGGGGGGCAGGGTGGGTGAAGTGAGGCAGGGCGCGTGTGGAGTCGGCTTCACGTTGGGGGGGGGGGCATCGCGTCGTAAAACACGAACACCACCCCACCACCACCGTCCCCCCCCTGCCAAAGTCAGCCACTCCCCGAAACACGACCATTCTCACGGCACCTGTTAATGTAACGAAATGCCACAGCGCAGGTTGCTTTTTTCTTTTCAAGGGGAACCCCCACTGTCAGCTGTCCCTGTGCAGCACAAGTTGGGGGGGGGGAACATGTTTTTTTTACTTAACATGTAAGGCCCACTGAGCTATATAGCTCTCTTTTAGAAGCGACCTGGCAACAAATAATTATAGCTCGATTTACGTAGAAATGTATTCCGAATCAATTCACAGCAGCCAAATAATTTAAACGCACTTGTCTAAATGCGGAGGGGGAAAAACCAGAGGACCAGAAGAAAAACCCACGCGACCACGGGGAGAACATGCAAACTCCAATTTTAGACATCAGGATCGAACCTAACCTCCTGCATACCAGGCGAGGTAGTTAACATCTCGCCACCCTTAATTAGACTGCACCAGGCCAGCAAGTGGGCATTAGTCCGCCAGTAGAGTGCGATGCTGCAATTCCCTCTTCCATTCAAATAATGTGCGGCTTCTGTAGTGTCCTCCCCCCAATGAAGACAATCTCGTGACTAGGAGAGGCTTCCTCGGATGAATGTACAGGTGAGGTGGCCAAGACTAAGGCATACAGCAATGAATTATTGAATCTATCTGTGGAGTTTCTTGAATCTATCTCAAACTGGATAGATTTACTTGCAAAAAAATCAAGGTACATGTCTTTATTTACGCACTGAGTCTCAGGACTTGTCAAAGAGGGTCCTGCCTTCATGTTTGGCCACTTCCATTAATGTGCGTTTGACATGCTGGGAAAAAAAATCCTAAGTGGAGAAATCCCACCACGTATACAAGGCGGGGGAAGTGGGACACTCAAATGTCCGTCCAGATAGAGTTAAAAATTCATTGCAGTACTACCATCTCCTGGCCACCGCACCGGCCATAACTTCAATGCCGAACAGTCTCCCAAGTAGTCGCCAACCTTAGAACCAACCAGGCTCAAACCCGGCTTAGCTGCTGACATCCTACAATATCACGGACGAATTCATGGCGATTCGGTCATTGGCAATAAGCACGCACATTTTTTCACGGCGATGAATTCTTTATAGACCGTGGGTAGTTCGGCCACGTGAAATGGCACCGAAACATTTTTACGGAGAAATTCCTTGCGCCTTGTGCGCGCGTGCTTGTGCGCGTACTACACACACACACAACACTGTTAGGCCTGTGACTGATGAGGCACGCTGCTCACTCGGTGAAGCCACGGCTGTCTACACCGTATGCTGTGCGTGTAAGCACATTGGAAAATCGAATGCCAATTAGATCTGTTTTGCGCGTGTGTGTTTAGTTTGTTGTGCTTTCCTCCCGCACCTCCGATTAGCGTGGTTGGCTACGTACGGCGCGAAAGAAGTCCAACATACGCACGTACTCCGTAGCCTCGATTGTGTTGCGTCCGTCGGCTGCGCACCACCCTTGAGGAGCACAGGAGACGTCGCGTGTGAGTTGCATCCCGAGGTCAGCGTAGTACGACACGCGCACGCTCTCCCCCTGTGGTGGTCGCGTGAAATTTCCTCTCCGGGTTCCTCCGGTTTTGCCCCCCCCCCCCCCACACACATTCATTCAAAATCAACATGCGGTCAGAATATTTGACTGCTCCTATTAATTCCCATGGATGGTGGTGATGATGATGATGGTGATGATGGTGGTGATGATGATGGTGGTGATGATGATGATGGTGGTGATAGTGGTGATGGTGGTGGTAATGGTGATGGTGGTGATGGTGGTGGTAACGGTGGTGATCGTGGTGATGATAGTGATGATGGTGATGATGATGGTGATGATGGTGATGATGATAGCCACTTGGACGAGCTATCATCACTTGTGGCCAGGTCGGCTCTGAAAAAGAGCAAAACGCTCGGTGGGTTTCACCCGGGAGACAAAATGGTTGAGTCACGTGCCCGATTTCGAACTTCGCATAGAGAGACCACCTTTCTGGCCTATTTGTTGTGAAGGGCCATCACCCCCGAAACGTCACGTATTGTATAATTTTTTTTCCACTTTCGGACATTGCTATTGACAAATATGTTGAGTTTATTGTGTTCATCCATTCTACGAGGTTTGCTGTGACAACATTTTTTTGACACGATATAAAATTTTCACGACGTGAAAATGATTGCAATGTCAGCTTCCCATGAGGTTACAAATCGTATTTCACGTCTTTATTGTATTGTTTCCGCGCGCAGCTGTGCTTTAAGTGCGAATAACGATTTACGTAAAAGTTCTCCAATGGCAGTTCGCTCAACATAAGCCCGCCATAAGTAACCCTAATCATTGCAATCCATAATACTCACCGAGGACACGCTGTCAGTTACGCACAAGAATAGTGACATTAAATGAATTATGAATTTGCAATCCCATGAATTACTCAATATAAAAAACACATTTAGCGAAACAATAATTTTATGTATTCCGTATTGTGTTAGGATTTAAGAGTAAAACGATCAGCTATAGTGGAATTGTATTTTTCAAAAACCAATGATCCGAGTTTGTAGCCGGCCACTCAGTAAACATGGAACGTTCAACCAACGTTGGGCAGGACAATCGCGGGCTCGTCGCTCCAAACAGGAATTGAGCAACCGCCACAATGTGCATTTGGAGCGGGGAATATCGCGTTTGACTTTCGCTGTTGATGATCGTTCCCGGTAAACATTGGGAATGTTGCGACAACGTTGGTGCAACGTTGGCACGTTTACTGAGATTTTAGCTACGTTTCGGTTTGCATCCACGAACATTCCCCGGTGAGATGAACTGATCTTTTTTTCAAACAAAAACGATGGCTTAGCTCAAAAGGTCGGCAACCAAAATAACGAGAAGAGCCATTCTGTTCGAGTTCGGATGAATAAAAACCTCAATATTGCAAGAGCCGCAATGCACGTGAATAACGAAACGGTGGCTCCCGAATAAATAACGGCGAGGAAACAGCCCTTCAAGGACCGCATGCGGCTCTGTAACCATGTATTGCCGACCGCTGGTTAAACCGCACCCTCCAGACCCCCACATTCTCCCTCCCTCCACCAATAACAGAGGCGGTGCACTCGCTCACTCGCTCCACTGGTAAATAAATAACGGGCCCGGTATATCACCGAACTCTGCTTCACAAAACAAGACAACGCTCTGTCCCGACGGGGCCCTCGGCAGGTTCGAAATAAAATTATTCATGAACTATTAAACTTTTATTTTACTAGGCAAAGCCCACTTAGCTATGAGCTTTTTTAAGAGGCGACCTGGCCACACACGATGGCACATAATCGAAGTGATTTACATCGTCACGCGTGGGAAGTTATAGTAAAATCAAATCTAAATGCGGAGGGCAAAACCGAAGGACACGGAGACAAATCTACGCGACCACCACGTGGAATGAGAGAACACGCGAACTCAAAATATACAAGAGGCATCGTCAGGGTCCGGGATCGAACCCTCGTGTTCCTGTATACGAGACGAGGGTAATAACGTCTCCTCACCACCGCCGCGCCTTTTAATAGTTATCGATAGCTTGAAGGTGACAGACCGGTGTCGATGCTACAGGATGTTGATTCGCTCTGCCTCTGCGTGACAGGATCAGCCACGAGGGGATTGATTCCACGCGCGTCACGGTTGCCACCTCCGAGGTATTATAAATTAACAAAAACACTGGGACGTCTAATGGGAATATATCTCACAGTAGCTGAAGCGGGGAGGATATCCACAGGTTGGTGTATTATTACCACCTAGCACCTGCATACGAGTTGATTCCATCGCTCCATCTCCTGGGTGGACGTTACCCCCGGACGCGTTCCATTCCTTGGCTGCCACTCCGCGCGCTATCCGAGGCCATCTGTCGGCGCGCCTTTAGCCGTGACGCCTTCTGCCCAAGCCCGCTTTATTTCCTTAATCGTTTTAATGATGCCGTGCACCCGCATCTGTGCTCTGATCCTCATGTACCTGTTTCTGCCTCTCGCTCTAATTCCCAGCATGCGTCTCCCCGCGTTTATTTGCACACCTTTAAGTTTTTGTTTACATTTTTTCGTGCATCTTTAATGTGCCCGCTCCTGAACCATATGGTAGAGCAGGCCGTACGCACTGATTAAAAACGCTTTTCTGTTTACACACCGCGATGTTCCTCTACGTTGCTAACTTTCCAAAAAGTCTCCACCGCCTCTTGTCATCGTTTTGATTCCCGCCCTCCTCCAATATCTGTCCGTGGTTCACATTCTCTGCTTCGTATCCACATTCCTATCATTACAATCCCAAACGGCACTGATGTTAAATGTCTCGGTAAGCGTCTTCGGTGTCTCGCGCTATCACGATCACGTGACTGTGGAGTCCACGTTGCCGGGCGGACGGTGGATATCCGTGCCTGTGATCCAGTGCTGCAGAAGCGGCAGCGATGGAGGGTTGGTGGATCACGCAAATGTTTGTGTGGAACTCTCGTGCCACGGTCATCGAGGAGGTGCCATACCCTGGCTCGCCAGCAGACGGCGGTACCGCAAATGTGAACCCCACTTGTGCCATCTGTGCGGATTTGGGGTGGGAGGGAGGGTTGCCCTCTCGTACGCGTGGGTTTTCTGCGGGTGATCCGGTTTCCACCCACATGTAGGCACTCATTCAGTGGCCGACACAACCTTGATAGATCGAGGACCCTAGAGCTCGGGGAAGTGGGGTATAGGGGCGGATATGGTGCCGGCTCACCACCACGTGACTGCTGCTGCCTTTCTGCACATCTGTGGTGGTTCCTCCTCCTCCTCGCGCCTCCGAGTCGTCACTCAAGAGGGAGTGAATGCCGTGTGGTGGAGCGTTACAAAATTGCCATCATCGTTATTATGATACGGCATGTGAATTGAGGTCACGGTTAATCACAATTGTTGTTGTTGTTGCTGCTGCTGCTGCTGCTCCGTTTTGATGATCTTTTAACGTGTTTTTGTTTTCGCTCTGGAGTTGTGTATGAATGCTCATGTACGATTGCTGTTCATCATGGATATAATTCGTGCTGTTTGTGAGAAATGGCAGGTCAATTACGTGGCAAAATGGTTCGTTTTGCTCTTTATGTTTCTATTCCACTGAGAGGAAAGAACACTGCTGACATTTCTGCCCACGATCCTTCTCAAGGAAATATTGATATTGATAGATTTTTTTTAATCTCAATATTCCTCTCTGTAAGAACATCCTGGAAGAGCACCCCACACTTTACCCCACCGCATGCAACCTGCCGCTCGGCTCGCTCTGGTGAACCCGTGTGCACTGCTGGGTGCCGCTGGGACGGGCGGTGGCGGATGCCGAGAAACTTGTACTATTTTATACTCCTCTGGTTCTTTCGGTAAAGTCACGTAGATAGAAAAAATAAGAATAGAACACGACGTTTCGGTCGCAACACAAGCGTCCGTCATCAGGTGATGATGATGATGACGGACGCGTGTGTTGCGTTCGAAACGTCGTGTTCCATTATTATTTTTTCTATCTACGTGACTTTACCAAAAGAACCAGAGAGTAAGCATTCCTGCAGTCACGAATGCTTCACATCAAGACGGGATACTATTTTCTTTCAACTCAAATTGCCGCGCCGCTGGTGAAACGGAATCGAACCTCTCCGCCTTGCAAGTCCAGTGAGCGAACCACTCCACACCACCACCACTGTGGCACATCCCGTTGCCCCATGCATGCACTGCAAAGTTATTCATTGAAAAATGAAAGAAAAAAAACCGAATGTGAAACTAAATGGGAAAATGTTTGGTTGTCAGCAGCTTCGGTTTACACGAGGACAGTGGCAGCAGCCAATGCATACAGATCACGATACAAGGTGCAAAATCATGGCATAGATCTGTTATTTCCGAGGCAAAATCAATGTAATGCATGTCAATGTGAAGCGATCCATTCGGCGTTTCACACCAGCTGCTTTCATCGCTCCATCTCCGCGGTGGCTGATTGCGTCGCGCGACCCGCGAAGGGATGGCGACGGCTTGAGGAGGCCTTCACCTAGCCGCGGATAGATCATGGCTCATGATGAATCGTAAACGTCGGAGGTGGGGCCATGGCGCCGTGGTGAGCGCACTCCGCTCACGAATCCGGCTCCCCGAGAGAGGGAGATAAGCAACCCAGAATCCCGCTACAATTAACTACTTAAGGGGCCTTTACCGGCAAGCAACGTGTCCCCCTGATTATGTGACAGCAAGCATTACGAATAATAAAACCAGTAACCAATTGCGCACCGCGGAAAGTGGAGTCGGGTTAAGGATTACACTGCACTGAGAAAAGAAGAAGGGCATGGAACAAAAGGGGGGAAGGGATACTGGGTGTGAAGTCCTAAGACGGGCAAAGAGGAGGGCACGGGTCGAGATGAGCGGCAGGAAAAGAGAGGAGGAGTGTCGGGGCAGCAAGTGGAGGAGGGCGAGGCTTGGCCAAGGTGTCGGGGTTGAGAGGACAATGAGCGGGGAAAGTAAGAGAGGGAGAGAGAGGGACTTTTGACTTTTTTAACAACTTTTATTGCCACCAGCAGCAACAGCACTGGAGGCGATTTCGATTCGAAATACACAGTCACCAGTAAAACAAATGAAAATAAACGCTACAAATCGACGCGCGTTCGAAGAAGACGTGCACATCACCGACGTGTGTGGTGTGTGGTATGCGTGCTCCAGCCGGAGCCGCGCCTTAAGCAGGCCTCTGAGCACTGGAAGCACAGAGCAGCCATCAGTGTCACCTTCCACCATCTTTTTTCTCGTTCTGTACACCGCCATCTTTGCCTGAGCACAGGCGAAGTTGGCGAGGTCATGGCGCTTGTTAGCCAGGTAAGGCACCCCATATACGAAGCTACTGTTGTAGAAGGGCACCCCCAGTTTCCTGAAGATGTCCCCCAAAAGGCGGAACATTGGTTTGAGTCGCTGGCAGTGTAAGTACCGGTGGGGCAGATCCTCCCTGCCACCACAGGAAATGCACAAGTCTGTTACCCCTTGCGAGATTCGGCTGAGCCACATGGCCGATGGTAATGTGCAGTGTGCCAACCTCCACTGGAGGTCACCGCAGCGTTTGGCTACGGGAGACTTGTACATTTGTTTCCACTGAGGGGCGGCCGCAATGAGGGGAGAGAAATGGTCTCTCCATTTTGTATCCGATAGGTCGGCCAGCTCCCGGGAATGCAGCGCCTTTACACAGCACATGTAGAGTGCTGTGTTTGGGGCACTCTTATGGGGCACGTTCCTGCAGCCTCGGAGCTTCAGTATCTTGCCGGAGTCGCTGTGGCCGGGGGGCTGTGCGCAGGAGAAGAGAGAGAAAGGAAGGAGCAAGCAAAAGTGAGCTCTCAAGGAGCAGCGTCTGTTTTCACAGGGGGCAGGAAGAAGGGGAGGGATTTGGCGTGGGCGTGGATACACAGAAGTCACGTGATTTACAAGAGGCTTCAGCTGATTCAGCTAGACAATCAGAGTGGTAGGTATCCTTCATTCATCTAAAAATCCGTACTGGGTCACAAGGTGCCATTTCATCATTGAGATCTTGGCTAAATTCCTTTTCAAGCATTCCAATCGGTGCGAGGAAACCCAGCACCACTATATATATACCACTGTTCCTCAATGTATTTTCGGTTTGTACCGCATGTTGTTTGGCACGGTGTCCGACGTTGAGCATGTGTTGTTCATGTCATAGCTGTGCTTTCATAGGGTGTGCTTATATCCAGCTTCTGCTGTAATGACAAGTTTTGAAAGTACTTTTCAATTGAAACGCTGCTATCAAATGTAATTATTTAGATTCACAGCCAGAGACAATTGGTACCCGAGGCAAGGCCCCCGTCGACCCCCTCCCGACTGTTGCGGGAGGGGATGGGGATGAGTCACCAATCGCCACTGCTTTGCTTCATTTCCAGCATATCAGCTGCACTTATAGGGCCTAAGTCTTGACTTTAAACTTTCGTGACAGCGGGAATTCATATTCTTTGGTTCTGTCGATAAAGTCACATACATAGAAAAGAAAAGTGAATTAAAAAATAATAATAATAAATGTATTAACTTTATTTTTTTTACTATCATTTTTCTATCTACGTGACTTTACCGAAAGAACCAAAGAATAGTATAGGGCCTGTGCAGCTCCGCCAGGCCTTCCATTGCCACGCCACTGCTTGCGCCGAATTGCCCAGACTGAAGACTAAGAGGCCTTTTCCTGAAATGTAACAACATCGAGGGCAGTGGCGGCTCCTGCAAAATCTCTCAGGGGGGGCAAATGTCTGGATGATTGATAAGGATAAGGTCCACCCATGCAATGGATAAATTAACAGCTTAAGCATGTAAAGGCAACTTCACTTCTTTAATATTAATGAAAAATAAAGTGACTCTTACAATACATCTTGTTTGTTTCTATACTCACTATTATTACAATCCACTCAGTTTCTTTTATTAAAGATTCCACTAGGTGGCGACAAATAATATTGTTGACTGAAACGTGCTTACACATGATGACGTAAGCACGTTAGTGCGATCCCTCCCGGAAGCCATAGAGAATGCATTGCAGCGCCCGCCGTTCGAAAAAAATCATCTTTGAATGTAAGTCTATGGGAACACACTGGGCGATTCTCAGCCGGAGTGAAATCGCCCAAAAAGAGGCGGTACTCCACAGAACGTGACATGACGCTGATTGGACTATATCCAGAGGCACAGTAACGGCTCGCATAACTACGTGGTTAAATGAGATTGGTGGTGCGTCGCCCAATCGCCCTAATGAAGAAACCGCCCCTGATCGAGGGCATGGGTGGACGGTGGAGAGGGTAGGAGGTGAGGGGGCGGTGAACCATTGCCAGTCGCGGGCAACCAAAATATCAAGAAAAGCTAAAAAAAAATCGAATTCGGTAAAAAAAAACCTCCATATTTCAAGAGCCGCAATGCAGTGTGTGGTGAATACGAGATGGTGGTGGGTCTTTCATAAATAGCGGTCACGAAGCGGGCCCTTAAAGAGCCGCGCGCGGCTCCGGAGCCGCAGGTTTGCCGATCCCCTGTCCATTGCAAACCGCAAACAACAACAACAACAAAAGCAGCGTTTCTGTTTGAGCCTCCCCATCGGCCTCGTGATGCAACTCAGCAATTGGCGCGTGCCGCTCGTTGCGTTTGGACCAGAGGAGGTTTTCACCGTTCGCCGAGCTTCAGCAGCAACAACAGCAGCAACAAAAAGGCAGCCCGCGTCTGGAGGAGTGGAAAAATACAAAAAAACATTTCTCCCGTTTATTTTTTTTGGTGGGGGGAGGCAGAAAAGTTACTGCTTCTATCGGGGTGTCTCGTCCCCTCTCTCCCCCTCCGCCCCGCCCGCCTCCACCACCTCCGGGCTACAGACCCCTGTTCTGTTCAAATGTTCAATCCAATATCGAGGCTCTCCCTCTCGCGTTGGCAACATTATCATCACTTCTTCAAAGAGCGCCCTGTCCCCTCCGGGAGCCCCGTGGTATCGGGTTGGCTGTCACCGTTCCCCATCTCCTGGCGTTTGGTTGGGGGGGGGGGGTGAGGAAATGTCATCTCCCTCGACTGCCATGCAGGAGGTCGTGAGTTTTGATCTCGACACCCTGACGCCTGCATAGTTTGTGGCCAGGTAGCTCAGTGGGTTTACCTGCTAAAATTTCATCGGAAGTAGAAACCACGGGGGGAGGGGTGCGGGGGTGACGTCAAAGTGTGCGGGTACGGGCAGTGGAAGTGAGAGCTCAGGGGTCAGCAACCCGCGGCTCAGGTGCGGCATGCGGGGGGGAGAAAGGGAACGTGCTTAGAGACGTCGTTTATTAAGGAGCACAGCCTCGTGTTCAACACGTGCATTGGCGGCTCATGAAATATTGAGGGTTCGGGGTAAGAATTTACACCATTGGAACCTCCTTTGCCAGTAGCAAAATATGATAATTGTTTTAAAACCCTTTTATCTGGCAACAAAACTGACACCTTTTTTACAAGGAGTCATGTTTGCATTGACCACAATACCTGCGGTCGGAATGCAAACAAAAAACACAACTCTGATAATATATGCACTGTCCTTGAAGTTGATTGGTCCACACCCGAGACAGCTTTCCTTAAAGCCTAGTCTCACATGGTGTTGGACCAGATGACGCCAAAAGGCACACAACTCAAAGACAATGCACCATCAGAGTATGAGAGCTCGGGGTAATCATTACCGAATTCGAAAAGAATGCCATTTCTTGTAATTGTGGTTACCAACCCCTGCGCCAGCCCCGAGCACGCGTGGCTGTCCCCTCCACCCGTTAAGATTCGTCAAATCCCATCGAGATTACGCGAGAGATACAGACGCAGTGCGACGAGAGAAATGTGGACACAAGTAGAGATTGTGTTGAGATAAGAAGAGAAGATAGAGATGAGAGATTGGCTTTTTATGTAAAATAGCTTGTTGTGTGTCTCAAGGATTTAAATCTGAGCGGATTTTTCGTTTCATGAGTCTGGTGTCCTAATGCAGCCTGGGGGGAGGGGGTGCCGTCGTCCCCTTGGCTTGTGCTTAGTTGACTTCGGTCTGGCTCCGTCACTGGGTATGAGAGAGTGGTGGGGGGCAGGGGGGATGGAGTAGGGGGGGGAGAAGCGGCGGGAAGAAGGGGGTGGCGGTTGGAGAGCATTGGAGCTGGCAGAGGATATGGGAGAGAGTGGGGTGGGAGGGAAGCTGGAAAAAAGTGGATATGATGACAAAACAATCTATGAAATGGCAACTGCGACTTGAGAAGTTGTTGATTTTTTTTATATATAGTTCAGATATTGTCCCCGGAGTTTGAGTGCACCACGTCCCTAAGGGGCTATGAATTCCCAAAGAGCACACAACTCACGATGAAGAGCATTCGAGGAGACACTTTAGAATAAAATGCTGGGAGCCAGGATGGAAATTACTGGCACGTCTTGACTTTTCGCGATTGCGCTGGTTCTGCTGCAGCTTGTCGATGTGTTTCTGGGTTGTATCACGTGATGTTGCGCCACATGATGTTCGGAATGATGTCCGACGTTTGGGTTTCACGTGCTAGCAGCTTTTTTAGGAAATGAACGGATGAGCCCGCGCGTTGATAGTAAATCGATTGTTTACGGTTTGTTAAAATATGCTCGTTATATATCTCGATAATTGGGGGCGAACGGACTCGTTATGCGAGACGGAACAAATGACAAACGATCGAAACGAAATGATGAAAATGAGAGGGAAAAATAAGATACGATTTTTCAAACAAATTGCGACGCTGGGACGTTGAACATGACACGGCTCCCGCATTTGGGAGACGGAGCGATGAAATCAGCTCGTGTACAGGCGCCACGTGGATCGCTACGTCGCAGCACCGTGAGAGATCGCGTCAACTGAGGAAGGCGTTCATCCAGCAGTGGATGGCTCATGGCTCACGGTAATGATGATGATGATTGATGGCCACGTTTGAAAACAAAGCACATTGAGCAACACGACATTTTAACCGGAGGGACCGCGGAGCAAGACGAGAGGAGCGTACGTCGGTGAAGCGGAGAACCGTGCTCGTTGTGGTTTAATCCACAGGCGCGGCGCCACAGGGGAAGGCAAATTGGCTCAATATTCACAGACATCCAACAGGAAATGTCCGAGTGTCCTGACCCCCGCCACCCTCCCTCTCCGCACCTTCACACCCCCGGGCTAATTGCGTGATCCATACGAGGAGGTGTTTCATTCGCGGGTCCTCCTCGGGGCAACGGGGGCACAGTCGTGGGACACATTGACGATGCCGAGATTGAAGCACAGCGGGGGGAGGGGGGGTGGTGGGGGGGTTGGTGGGGGGGGGGTTGTGGGGGGGCACGCGGTCGCTCTAATTGGGGGCCGTGGCCAGGGGCACCCGACAGTTAACACGCGACACGCACGGCGATCACGCGCCACGCGGGGCAACCTGGTACAGCGGGCAACTCACACACGGGGCAACCTGGCACAGCGGGCAACTCACACACGGGCAACCTGGAACATGGGGAAACTCACACACGGGGCAACTCACACAAGGGGAAACTCACACACGGGGCAACTCACACAAGGGGCAACTCACACATGGGGCAACTCACACACGGGGCAACTCACACACGGGGCAACCTGGCACAGCG
Source organism: Lampetra fluviatilis (assembly GCF_964198595.1). NCBI lineage: Eukaryota > Metazoa > Chordata > Hyperoartia > Petromyzontiformes > Petromyzontidae > Lampetra > Lampetra fluviatilis. The sequence continues at coordinate 9,198,386 of NC_136308.1, forward strand.
GGCAACTCGACACACGGGGCAACTCACACACGGGGCAACTCACACACGGGGCAACTCACACACGGGCAACTCACACATGGGGCAACTCACACATGGGGCAACTCACACAAGGGGCAACTCACACACGGGGCAACTCACACACGGGGCAACCTGGAACATGGGGCAACTCACACACGGGGCAACCTGGAATATGGGGCAACTCACACACGGGGCAACTCACACACGGGGCAACTCACACACGGGGCAACTCACACACGGGGCAACCTGGAACATGGGGCAACTCACACACGGGGCAACTCACACATGGGGCAACTCACACGAGGGGCAGCTCACACGAGGGGCAACTCACACATGGGGCAACTCACACGAGGGGCAACTCACACACGGGGCAACTCACACACGGGGCAACTCACAAATGGGGCAACTCACACAAGGGGCAACTCACACACGGGGCAACTCACACACGGGGCAACTCACACACGGGGCAACTCACACGAGTGGCAACTCACACAAGGGGCAACTCACACACGGGGCAACTCACACACGGGGCAACTTACACAAGGGGCAACTCACACACGGGGCAACTCACACAAGGGGCAACTCACACACGGGGCAACTCACACACGGGGCAACTCACACACGGGACAACTCACACACGGGGCAACTCACACACGGGGCAACTCACACAAGGGGCAACTCACACACGGGGCAACTCACACACGGGGCAACTCACACGAGGGGCAACTCACACAAGGGGCAACTCACACACGGGGCAACTCACACACGGGCAACTCACAAATGGGGCAACTCACACAAGGGGCAACTCACACACGGGGCAACTCACACACGGGGCAACTCACACACGGGGCAACTCACACGAGTGGCAACTCACACAAGGGGCAACTCACACACGGGGCAACTCACACACGGGGCAACTCACACAAGGGGCAACTCACACACGGGGCAACTCACACAAGGGGCAACTCACACACGGGGCAACTCACACACGGGGCAACTCACACACGGGGCAACTCACACACGGGGAAACTCACACAAGGGGCAACTCACACACGGGGCAACTCACACACGGGGCAACTCACACACGGGGCAACTCACACACGGGGCAACTCACACGAGGGGCAACTCACACAAGGGGCAACTCACACACGGGGCAACTCACACACGGGGCAACTCACACACGGGGCAACTCACACAAGGGGCAACTCACACACGGGGCAACTCACATAAGGGGCAACTCACACACGGGGCAACTCACACACGGGGCAACTCACACACGGGGCAACTCACACACGGGGCAACTCACACAAGGGGCAACTCACACACGGGGCAACTCACACACGGGGCAACTCACACACGAGGCAACTCACACACGGGGCAACTCACACACGGGGCAACTCACACACGGGGCAACTCACACACGAGGCAACTCACACACGGGGCAACTCACACACGGGGCAACTCACACACGGGGAAACTCACACACGGGGCAACCTGGAACATGGGGTGACTCACACACGGGGCAACTCACACACGGGGCAACTCACACAAGGGGCAACTCACACGCGGGGCAATCTGACACAGTGGGCAACCCGAGAAGGCAGCAGCGGTTGAGTCTGATGCGTGCAGACAACGTCAGGGCAGTTCCACGATTTCCTGTTCAAATGAACATCGGCGCTCATCTTCTCGTTCACGGCCCTGAGCCAGCGATGGAAATTCCACATTCCGACGGAAAGGACGAGTTTATCCACGGAACAACCGCTGTTTATTTCCCCACGAAGTGGTATGCATTTTTATAGACCCCAGAGGGTGGAATGATGGGTTGAGTGAACACCTAAATCGGGATTTGAACGCACAAGCTTCCAACTGCGATCCGCATCGCTCTATTTCTGAGCCACCTGTGCGTTTATATTATATGTTTTTTTACATAACGTTAATGGAAAAGTAATTGACAGTATAATCACGAAGTGTTTTTTTACGTGTGCAGAGTATATCATCCAATTAGGACTATGATTAAATTATTCATATATTTTAAGGGTTTTATTTCAGAATATTTAAAGGCTAGCACGCGCCCAAGATGGAGCACTGAAATTCGCCAATGTGTCGATGCTGGGTGGATTATTATATCACAGGTCGGCGGTACATGGCGACGGTTTGTAAAGGCCTTGGATCCAGCAGCGCAATTATTGTGGCTGCTGATGATGACGGTGCATATTTGTTGACCATCACAAAAAGGCAGAGTGGCGAAACGAACCAGAAACAGCATAACAACCCTGCTTTGACAAACAAAAAATTATTTTAAATAACCCCACTTTTAAAGGAACCACATTTTAAAGAAACCCAATTTTAAGAACCCCCATTTTAAAGATTCCTCACTTTTAAAGAACACAATTTTAAAGAACCCTTATTTAAAACAACCCAAATTTTTAAGAAACCCAATTAAAAAAAAAAATTTAAAGAACCCTCATTTTAAAGAACCCCAAATGTAAAGAAACATAAATTTAAAAAACCCTAATTTTAACGAACCACAATTTTAAAGAATCCAATTAAAATAAATAAAGGAACCCAATTTAAAATAAACAACATTTTAGAGAACCCCAATTTGAAAGAAACCCAATTTCAAAGATTCCCAATAAAAAAAAAACTTCATTTTAAAGAAACCTAATAAAAAAAACAACTTAAAGAACCCCCATTTTTAAGAACACCTGCCACCCTTGTGTGAAGCCACTGCTGTATCAGGACTTCCCAACGCCGTGCAGGTCATGGGGCTAGGTTAACCATACTTCACCACGCTGATCAGTGCCGGTCGGTGAGGGCAGGGAGCATAGCCATCGGAAGGGGGGGGCGATAGAAGCTCAGTACAACAACGGTATCTGCTGCACCGCTCCTGCTACATAGCGTAGCCCTGCACAATGTCTATGGCAGGGGTCGACAACCTGCGGCTCCGGAGCCTTATGCGACTCTTTAAGAACTGCTTCGTGGCGTTATTTATAAATGAAACGCCTCCTATTCACCACGTGCATTGCGGCTTTTTAAATATTTTTTTTTTTAAATGACCGAATTAGAAGAAAAAAATGTCTCTTCTTGACCCAACCTAGCAAGTTCCATTCGGGGTCACGATCCATGTGCTCTGGCTGCTGAGAACCGATGAGACCCAGCACATTTGGGGTGATTCGGTTTGCAAACCCACGTAAGGGTTCTGAAGCTGGATAACGAATGAACCATTATTTTTCAATTCGAGAATAGTATAAACGCGTATCTCCTACACCCTTCAGTAATGCGAGTTGTCGCCTGCCGCTCAGCCGTTTGAGCCAGTGAGCCTGTGCTCAGCAACTGTAAATTTATATTTTAAATCATCTTTAGGAGAGTAATCGTGATCTCCACTTTACAGACAGACTGACGGACAAAGCTAATGGGTTATCAAAGGCACAGCGAAATCGAAGATGACTCTAACTCGCACCCACAGTGATATCTGCTCCCCCCCCCGTGTTGCCTCCACTCTAGCCACGAGGCGTGTCGGTATTGCGCCACTGCGATTACATTTACCAAAAACAAGATTCCCCGCGGAGTCAATATCCCCTGGCTGGATGGATAGGTCAGGGTTGTCTCTTAGGCAGCCTCTGTTCATAACACGGTGATTGAATGAAACCTGCTCCGGCAGTATCACACGGTAAACAACAGACAAGTAAACGGATTACTTAAGAATTAAAAACAGAAGTCAATTTTATTTTCGTTCCGTCGCCGAGAATATTGGGGGGGTTTGTTTTGCTATCGGCAACACAAAAAGGTAATCCTGGCATTTTGTGTTGTTTTGTGAAATCAACAAACGTGGAGCTGCATCCAGGTCAGCGGAGAAGGCTGCGCATTAAAGATGCTAAATTATGAACAAGTTAAATAAATGATCACCATAGTTTCTACATACTCACCCGCAGAACAGATGGGGGAGGGTCTTGGCATCTTCCATCCAACATGCCACACGCAAAATTAATTGTCTGACACCGGCAATTGCATTCGTGCAGAAGTAGCTGCTGCTGCTAATGCTGCTGCTAATGCTGCTGCATAGTAGTAAATCTGGAGTGAGGGCATCGTGCCGTGCCAGCTGTGAGCTGGTGGCACATGGGGGAATCATAGCATCTCAGACCGCACAGCGGCACCTGGCCACATGCTGGGTGCCAAATAAATGGATTACTCTCGAGGTGGCTGAGAGAGCGCCGAGCTGGCACCCGCTGAGATCCTGGGTTCAATTCAGGGTCTCAGCCGCACAACCGTGAATTACATTGGTTATTTTATTTATTTATATAAAAGCATTTTTTATAGGTTTTTTTTCAAGAGCCATGAATACAGCGGGAACATCACAACAACACGTGACGAATAAAATGCCAGACGTTAATGCGCCCTCATAATTAGGAAACGAACGAGAGCACCCGGGGTCGCCGCCCTCCCGTGATAGGGGCAACGATCGGGGACTGAGTATCTTAAGGGGGAGGGAGAACAATGGGGGACAAATGGGGAGGGAGGGAGGGGAGGCGAGGGGAGGGGAGGGAGGGGAGAGAGGGAGGGGAAGGAGAGGTGGGAGGGGGAGGGAGGGAAACAATGTAACCACACACAAGTTTGTCAGTTTTGTTATCTCCCAGGAGCAACGGTCGCCATGTGATCGGGAGGGTGGCACAGTGTCCAGAGTCTATCACAACTTATTATTTGTTTCTTTCGGTTAAGTCACGTCTAAAGATAAAATAATAAATTAAATAATAGAATACGACGTTTCGATTGCAACGTCGTATTCTATTATTTAATTTATTATTTTATCTTTAGACGTGACTTAACCGAAAGAAACAAATAATAATTCCTGCAGTCACGAAAGTTCTAAAATTAAGATTCTATCACAACTTCCTTATGCCCTTCTCTCCGGGCCCCGAAATTCCATGCTGGGTTCAGTAAAAACGGGGACGAGTGAATAAAGTGGTACTTAAGGGGAGTGAAGTTGCTGGTCTCGGCCAGGTCACACACACATCACATTTGCATGTTTTATTTAAGCGTAATATGGAAAAATTACCAGCTCTGAGAATTAAAAAAGATAATATGACTGGGTGGGAAAGTGCTGTCCCCCATTGTCTACACCAGGGGTCAATCATCGGCATATTAGATGCAGCTCTGTGATATCCACTTCTGTGGGCCACGAACTAATACTCTGTGAGGCATCGGAATTCATTCTTCATCGCATCACATCATGCTAATGGCACATTCGGGATAAAAAATATATTGGTTGAGTCCGAGGAAACGCCACGACGGAAGTGAGTCGGTGCTGTGGGCTGTGAAGCTGTCGGATGTCTCCTTTGTCAAGGCGGAAATAATCCATCATCACTCCTGGCTGACATTGAACTATGGTGCCAAAAAATCTGTCTTAGAATGAGACCAAATCGCCCTAAATTCACCCAATCTCTCAGAATCTAAGCAAAATTGAGTCTGGTTAGTGCTTATATGGGAGCTTCCCTGCAAATGCCAAGTGTTTACATACAGGCCTGGGCTGCGAAGTGACCCATTAATGGCAGCAATGCTGAGGCAGTGTTGTGAAGACTCTTTGGTGTCTTATCCAGCTCCTCCACACAGCTAGACTCAGCCTCCCCGTGTCCCGTCCTCTTGGCTACAGCTCCTCCGTACACAATGCGCTGCCCAGTTGCTACTAAACAGCTGTGAAACCGCCGCAGCTCTACCCCCAAACCTTCTCCAACCCCCTTAATGCGCACGCTCCCTCAGTCCGATGCATGCGACATCATTTAGCCCTCCCAACCTGTAAAGCGATTCACGGCCCATACAAATGCGACGATATGAGGCAGGCCTCCTCCTTCTCCTCCACCATCTCCACCACCACTCACTGGGCTCCCGCAGAGACGAGGTCGGCCGGACCAACTCGATTTCCTAAACCAATTTACACGAACGCGGCTCTTCTCAGTGCTGGGAATGTTTTTTTTTTATCACAGGAAATTTTACGCGCGTGCGGTGCGCGTGTGGTGCGCGCGTGTGTGTGCAACCCGTGCCTTTGGTGTGTCCCCCCCCCCACCTGCTGTAGTTTTATTTGATGGAACGTGGTCGATGTGATGGAACGTGGTCGATGTGATGGGACGTGGTCGATGTGATGTAATGTGGTTGGTGTAATGGAATGTGGTTAATGTGATGGTACTTAGGGATGATATAATGGTACATGGTGATATGATGGTACATGGTTGCGCGCTCGTACGCCCGTCAGTTCGTTTGCTGTTCGATCGTTCGACGTTTGCGCAATCGCGGCCGCCTCGCAAACGGCTTGGGAAGCGGAGATGTCAGTGGGACAGCAGCGGGGACACGTCCGGTGTGGAACGCTGCCCTGCAGAGGGAGACGTTTCATCGGCGAGACCTTTCGTGCAATGGCTCGTCGAGACCTTGGGCCAGAGCAGAAATCGGTACCACGGTGGGCAGCAAATATTTAGTGATACCAGTTTCTCTATGTCATAATATCACAATGCATATATATGAAATATTTAAAAAAAATCTGCTAATTTTATTTTATCATGTAGCTTTTTTCAGAAGCGACCCGCCCGCTAATGATAGCTCAGCGACGTGGTTTATCATGTGGAAATTTATAGCACCCAAATACCGGAGAAAATGCACATGATCACGGAGAAAACATGCAAACTCCAAATCAACATTACTCATTGACACCGGGGATGAGATACGGGTGCATCTTCCTTTCCGGATCATCTTATAATCCGGAGCATGATGCAGCGAACTTTGAATAATCTTAAGGGGCTGTTTCCGTTGACCAATATTTTGAGTCTTTGTTGTTGGTCGTGCTTTGTGCACCGGTGCCAGCGAATTACCACGGGGAGGGGGAGGTTGGTTTGTGTCGTTCAATCAGCGGGACAACATCGCTAGAGGCATACCAATGCAGCCAGCCATGATCATTCCTGGATGGCTCCTTTCATTAATTATCTGACGCAACGTCACTTTCGAAATGCTTAACCAGGCCCCCCTATTGGGCTTGGGTCACTGGATCGCGCGCTCGGCGTAATTCTGTTCAATTCACCGGATGATTGCATTTCCTCAATTGCTGAGTTCTGGCCTTTTTTGTTTATCCGTGGGGCCTGTCTGCGATATTTAAACGAGGGCATTAGGGCAAATTGCGAGCGCAGAGGTAAAGGTACAACCCTGAAATCTATCGCTCAACGCCCATTGCTGGCAGAAGGGCCTCTACTAGAGAGAGCTCTAGAGAGCCCGTGTATGGAAGGTGTTTGACCCACTCTTCCACGCTAACCGGACGCGTTGGATGGTGTGTGAGTACTCACGCTCTACCCCACCACACACAACCTGCCGATTGGCTTACCTGTGTTGAACACATTTTCTGCGGTGAACACATTTTATGTGGTGAACACATTTTCTGCGGTGAACATATTTTTTGTGCTGAGCACATTTTCTGGGGTGAACACATTTTATGTGGTGAACACATTTTCTGCGGTGAACATATTTTCTGTGCTGAGCACAATTTCTGGGGTGAACACATTTTATGTGGTGAACACATTTTATGTGGTGAACACATTTACTACGGTGAACTGATTTTCTGCGGTGAATACATTTACTGTGGTGAACACATTTATACAGCGGCTGGATAGACAGAGGGGGGGAATTGAAGACACTTACACCGTTATTTCAACTGTCGTGCCAACAGATGGAATCGAACCGGGCGACCTCTGGATTCCGAGTCCGGTAGCTTCCGCGTCACAAATGGAGCCGAGACCGGAAAAAGGCGTCAATCGCAGAAGAGCCTGCGAATCGCAGGCAGAAAATATTGCCCATCCTAGTTTCAAGTTGTCAAGTTTCATTTATTCGGTATAGCCCTGTGAGCCATGCGGCTCTAAAGTCGGGTGCAACCGCAACAAACAAAATATGAACACAAAACATCTTAAAGCGACGACGCTTGGTTGGACAGGCTGATGAGTTTTACCCCCAGCATGACCTACCATGGCATCGCCATGGCATCGCCAAAGCCTGCAGGCTGTGGACTATAGATTGCGGGGTGCTCCACAATGACGGATGATTGGACGTTGGCTTAAAAGAACAAGTAGCGGATTTTTTTTCTTAAATAATTTATTAGGGTGCTAAATAGCATTGACCGTCTAACGATCCCGGGCCGGGCGGCACGACCGCGGTTAAACCGTCGCTCGCACCGCATCGCAAGGTGGCGAGTGCTCATCCTCAATGGGGAGGTGAACCCAACAAGTCATCACCTCCGGGAGTCGATACAATGCTTACCACAGCCTGGGAATTCACCACCGGCCGTCCTATTGAATGGCTGGGCCCCCTACGTTAGGCGTGTTTGATTTGACGCCCCATTGCTGGCAGAACCAGGGAGCTCACTCTAGAGCAGTGGTTCTTACTCTCTACCGCAGCCTTGTACCCCCTTTTGCTTCTCAATCGTTAAAAAACATTGACACATGATGAAGCAAAGTAGTTGTAGTTACGTTCTCATGCTCAATTTGTGTTTTCGATGTCTCGCACCCCCAGTTAGGGCATCTCGCACCCACAGGGGGGTGTGTGCACTCCAGGCTAAGAACCTCTGATCTAGAGGGTATTTGGCCTACTGTTCCAAGCAAGAAACATGCGTTCAGAGTATTTGGTTCCTAGAAATGTCCACGTGATAATACGCTTTGTTGAGATATCAATTGTGGCATGGTCGCTTCTAGAAAAAGAGCGAAATGGCACAGTGTGCTTTACCTGGTGAAATAAAATAGTTTACACTTTGGAAACCCGTTGGTTCAACTTTTTATCCCCATATCTGGGCGGGGGGGGGGGGTCCACTTTCTATAACTTTTTAATTCAGACCTTCTGAAAGGCTCTGATGATTTAGTTGACGGACACACAATTGTAGAATGGGCGATGCGTGGATTGCAATTCCAGGGTGCTTGCCGTTACGCCGCGGCAGCTTGCCGTGATTTGGTGTCGCCCCCCATCAGTTGAGATGCGTTCCGTCGCGTGGAACTTTCCAGGCGCGCAATGCACATCAATGCCCGAGCATTGATGAATAGCACTTTACCGCTATCAATGTCAAACGTGAACGAAGAATCGAGAATGAAATTGTAATAAGGAAGGTAATTTCTTCGCGATGGCTAAGACATGTTTGATTAATGTGTAAGGTACCTGCTTGCAAGTTCACTTTTTCCGCCGAGTGCTTAAAGCATTGATGATGATGGTTCTGGTGCTGATGAGATGATGTTCAGGATAATTACCCTAATTTTTGTGATAATTGTGATGATGATCATGTGATAATTAGCACGGTTGGCTACGTACGGTGCGAAATAAGTTCAATATACATTCAATACAGTGGCATAGTGGTTAACACACTACACTACAACCCGGTGACCTTAGTTTGATTACCGACCACGGCTAATGTTCGTGGCCTGTGATATATGAACCACTTATGAGACTCCATCTGGCTGACTCGGTCTTCAATGGATACCTCTGCAGAATGTAAACAGCAGCCGGCACTGCTGTGGTGTTGGCCACACCATTAATAGGTGCTCGCAAAGAGTACTTGCCTCAACGGCCTGCGTAGGCTGCAGGGGAAATCTTTGTCCTTTGTATTTTAATGATCGTGATGATATGACTGTGATCCTAATTACGTTGGTTACACTGTTGTTCATGATGATATTAATGATTGTTATGCAGACAACAACAATGATAACAACAAATCTGGTCATAAGAATAGGTTTATCCTCTTTTTTTCTGGCAACAAAACTGAAACCTTTTTACGATGTTCAAACACCCAACTGAAACCTTTGCAAGGAATCATGTCTGCATTAACCACGTATACTTGTGGTAAACATGCAAAAAACTCATACTCTGATCATATATGCATTGTCCTTGAAACTGATTGGTCCACACCAGAGACAGTTTTCTTTTGAGCCTCGTCTCAAACGGTGTTAGACCACAGGACGCCAAAAGGCGTACAGCACAAAGACAATGTACTATCAGAGTAATGAGGGCTCGGTGTGAGCATCTACATCATGGGACCTCCTTTGCCAGTACCAAAATATAAGAATAGGGTTGTCCACTTTTTTCTGGCAACAAAACTTGAAACCTTTTTTACAAGGAATCATGTCTGCATTAAAAAGGTTTCAATTTTGTTGCCAGAAAAAATGGGAAAAACTTTTTATTATTTTTTGGTACTGGCAAAGGTGGTCTCATGATGTAAATTCTGGTAATGGTGATGATGATAATGATTCTGATGAAGACGACAACAATAACAACAAAACTGGTCATAATGATGATGATTATGATGAAGACAACAATAATAACAACACATCTGGCAACGATGATGATGATGACTCTGATGACGACGACAACAGCACTAACAACAACAAAATCTGGCCACGGTGATGACGATGATGACAATAGAAGTGGCAGCTGTCGTGACGAGGAAGGTGACAATGAACTCCGTGGAAAAAAATACCGCGTAGCGGTCGCCTCCTGAGAGCAGCGGCGCTGCCGCTCCCGCCGGAGTGCTCGTGAACACGGCTTTAATGAACTTATTTATTGCGCGCAGATGTTCCCGCGTATTAATAATGATCCCCGAGTGTGGCAGTCGCCCGCACTCGACGGAGGTGAGGCTCCAATAGCTGGCACCGCGGGTGGCGAGATGTTAACTCCGTCGCCTGCTACGCACGAAGTCGTGGGTTAGATCCCGACCCCGACGCCTGTACGTTCTGAATTTGCACGCTCTCCACGTGGGTCACATGCATTTTTCTCCGGGTACTCCGGGTTTTCCCCTCCACGCTTAGAATCAACGTCACGCGTTTAGAGTACTTGGCTGCGGTACATGCCCCTATGATACGCCACTTCGTTGAGCCATCATTGGCGATAGCCGAGTCGCTTCTGAAAAAGAGTTGCAGAGCTTAGTGCGCCTTACCCGGTCATAGTTTAACCCCACCCCCCTCTCCCCCCTTCCTCCACCCGGGGCCCCACCCCATGCCACGCAGCAGTGGCGTCTGCTCCGGTGCGCGTGCTGCTGCCACGGTGCATTGGTTCAGAAGCGCGCTGGACTTGGAATCCCACAGGTCGCAGGTTCGATTTCAATTCCATCCCCTCCGCGCAGCATTTGGCAGTTGAAACAATGGGGCAAGCTTCTTAAATCTCACACCCCCACCCCCGTCCTCTCTCCTCATCTGTCCATCCAGCAGTAGACATGGGTGCAACGTAAGTCGAAATATTTATGCAAGTCGCGTGTGGTGGTGGTGGTGGTGGGGGTAAAGTGTGAGTACACCCACCTCTTCCAAAAATGTCTGCGGCTGCGGAAGAGTAGGCCGTTCCGCGGTGATTTGGCCGTGGCCACCGTGAGTGTGATTGGGGCAAATTCTCCAATTTCCATTCGAGACCCCAACGGATGGCAGCAGTTGCATCCGCAATCAGTGACACAGCCTGCCTGATTAATGGCATGCGCGCCCTTCTCTTATCTGCACACACCGTGTACTCGTGTCATCATCATAAAGATCCGTGGGTACATATCCCGTAGGTGTCCGCTGCACATTTAGTCATATTACTTTCGTCTTTTTATTTCTTTACACCCTTTCGCCCGACCCTCCATCTTTTTTATCCAGGCTTTCCACTAGCTCAGATATCCAATGGATTGTGGAGCCGCTATGATCTACAATGCGACAAATCCATTCCCAGATCACGGAGGGCCTCCAGTCGAGGAACCTCTGAAGGGGCTCTCTCGATCTGGCCCCTCCTCCACAGCAGTGGCACGAGCAAAATACGTTGCAGGGCTGAGCCTTCACCGCGTTTCTAACCTGGATTCGTGGGAGGGCCGTGGTTGTTTGGGGGCTGCATTTTGAGGGGCAATGCTCAAACATCGGTTATTTCCTCTTTTATAAAATAAAAAAAGTACGTATATATATACCGCAGCGGGAAATAAATAGCTGAGACGAACGCCACGTGCTCTGACTTCCTGCCAGCCCTCCCGACACTGACAGCTTGGGCCCCCCCTGACGGCACCGTAAGCGCGGGTCCGACTCGACCGCAAGGGCGGGCAGTGAGGACCCCCCAGCCACGCCACGCCACTTAACCGTGACCCTTAACCCTGCAAGCCAGAGGCCGCCGATTCAATTAGAATTTCCGGCGCGGCAGTTGAAATGATGGGACAAGTTTTGTTGTTGTTGTTATAAATGGGTACGCCAGGTTGGTCGATCATCAGCAGTGGGGTAGAGCAATAAATTGCGCGTGGAGAGGGCTGCACCTTTAGCTGTATCACCACACGCTCGTCAATCACACTGTGACCTCACATCTGTGAAAAAGAGCTTCATAGCTCATCGGATTTCTCCAGTATGAATAGACATTCTGGTTACATAAAAAAACAGACTCTATAAAACAGATGACGTTCCGGACAATGGTCCTACTTCATAACACACACGTGTAGAGTGCAGAAGATTTGTGGATTAGAGTTGAGGCTTGATAAGAAGTACATTTTAAAAATGACTCCTGATGAACAGTTTTAAATTGGCATGTGAATAGTTACCTAATAGTTGCTGATGAGTAACGTACAAACCCTTCGCTGTTCAAGTAAAATTACAAAATGTCGCCGTGACATTTTGCACGCTAAGGTTTATTCACAGAGGGCCATCGTGGTAAGCGGAGTTGTTTTTACAAACAGGCGTGGCTGGCAGCCTTTTCCGAAAGGCTGCACGGCAATGCACGCAAGCGGAGGTACTAAATTATCGCTGTACTTTTATTTAAATGTTTCAAACAGTTCTAGCCAGATTGTGCTACCCACATCCAGTCACGATGCAATAATGAGAACGGCCCTCGGAAGAGGATGTCACAAGAGGTACCTCTGAGATCGAGTGACCTGTGTCCCCTCCCGGGTGACATGCGTCCTCTCTCCAGTGACCTGTGTCCCCTCCCGTCAGCACCGGCACTTTCCCACCCACTCTTCCACAGAAATTCGTGTTCATCGGATGAGATGACTGATGCTTTGAGACCCGAAGGCGGACTTTAGCCAAATTAAGCGCTGAGTAAAATTGAATGCGAGATTGATTGCCGACCGTCAAATCTACAGCTCTACGATATTTTCTGTTTTATTTTCATTGTACCATTAACGTGCGTCAAAGCGCATTGCAGCACACCTGCACAAACCCTCGCTTAATCACAGACAGCCGGCTGGATTCAGACCCATGATCTCAGCTGTGCTCACTCGGCACTCTGACCAGTGAGCCACCCTGCCACTTCACAATTCAAACTTTTTCTTTGTTTTATCGTATCGGGCTTCGTGTGCAGCGAAGGCTGAAGCTACGGTGTTGATGGCGCTGTGTCGCGCTGCGTTAGCGGGGTGCACGTTCTTGACTCGACGGAGATGCCTACTGCCAGCGGGCATGCAAGCGGCCGACAGCGATGAGTGGGGGAGTGGAGAGGCATGGGGGACGCATAACAGCGCAGCCTCGCCTTGACGGATATTCACTCCGGGGGGAGACAGGCCAACTCTTGCGGAAAACTGGCTCTGCATGAAGGCGGGGATAGACCGAATGCATACCTGTCAACCCATACGGTTTACCCTGTAATGTTGTATGGGAAAATTGAGTTTTCAGGTCCATACGGCGTACAGCCGTTTCAATACGGTCACATTTTTTTGTCTATTGGTTTGTGTTTCTCCCTTGTGATGGGACTTGGTAAGATGAACGCTGAGATTTATAAGGGCACGGGGTGACCAAAAAGGTCTAAATTGGTCTGTAATAGGGTAAAGGCACTGATAGGGGGTTGACAGGTTTACGAATGCTATCCTCTCTCTCTCCGCCGGACGCGAGCAGCGCATCCATGCTGAGCATCCACTCATTCGTAGGCAGCGTTATATTTGCTAACAATGTGATAACAATGCGCCCTGATCGCGTGACAATTGTGTGCAGTGACGTGCGCAATACAACAACAGCAATGGAGGCAATGGGTAGCGACTGGCGCGCACGGTGAAGGCCTCCCCAAGCCATAAGAATAGGTTTGACCCTTTTTTCTGGCAATGAAACAGGTGGTAAGATGTTCAAACACCAAACTGAAACCTTTGCAAGGAATCATGTCTGCATTAACCACATATACTTGTGGTGAACATGCATAAAAAATCATACTTTGATAATATATGCATTGTCTTTGATACTGATTGGTCCACACCAGAGACAGCTTTATCTAGAGCCTCGCCTCAAACAGTGTTAGACCAGAGGACGCCAAAAGGCGAACAGCACAAAGACAATGCCACTATCAGGACATTGAGAGTTCGGGGTGAGCAGCAACATCATGGAACCTCCCTTGCCAATATCAAAACATAAGAATAGGTTTTACCCATTCGGCGATAAAACAGTTGTGTTAAGATGTTAAAACACCAAGTAAAAACATCATGGGACCTCCTTTGCCAGTACCAAAATATGAGAATAGGTTTTCTCCTTTTTTCTGGCAACAAAACAGGTATTAAGATGTTAAAACACCAAACTCAGACTTTTACAAGGAATCATGTCTGCATTAACCTCAATACCTGTGGTAAGACCTCTGGTCTAACACCCGTTTTGAGACTCGGCTCAAAAGAAAGCTGTCTCTGGTGTGGACCAATCAGTTTCATAGACAATGCATATATTATCAGTGTTTTTTGTTTGCATTCTGACCACAAGTATTGTGGTTAATGCAGACATGATTCCTTGTAAAAGGTTTCAGTTTGTTGTTTTAACATCTTAACACCTGTATTGTTGCCAGAAAAAAAGAGGAAAACCTCTTCTCACCAAGCAGAAACCTTTTGCAAGGAACATCCCCAAGCCGTTGCCATCTCTCTGGGTCCTGCGACACGATGATCCACCTAAGCCCCGCTTCACCCGAGCTGATATCAGCGCTCCATCTCCTTGGTGGACATCGGTTCACTTGGCCAAGAATTCCGACCCCGGTAGCGTGACGAGCATGGGGTAGGCAGGGGGTGCCTTGCTCCCCTCCCCCCGCCCCTGGTGGTCAAAGCTTGACAACCAGTCATGAGATTTGTTTTCAACAACAGTGTCAAAGAGCAAAAACATCACGTACTATAAACGCGGATCACATTATCTTTTTTTACGAAAATGCTTTCATTTACATTCCACTTTTTTATTACGTATTTAATTCCAGCAATAATGTAACAACGCGAAGAGGTACTCCTACGGAGCAGTAGTGACTGCATTTAGCAGAAGACGGAGCGCCCCTACAGCGTGAAATGTTCGAGACCCTGAGCGTGACGATGATGTGATTAGGCAAAAGGACCGTGCGAGACAAATAAAATATTCTGGCCCCATCTGACCGATTGCCGCCCCCGCTAAGCTGATACTGTAGTTACTACACCACTGATAATGTAGTCACTACGCCACTGATAATGTAGTTACTACACCACTGATAATGTAGTCACTACACCACTGATAATGTAGTTACTACACCACTGATAATGTAGTCACTACACCACTGATAATGTAGTTACTACAACACTAATAATGTAGTCATTACACCACTGATAATGTAGTTACTACGCCATTCATAATGTAGTCAGTACGCCACTGATTCCGATGCCCCCCGCCCCGTTTTGTCATAGACACTTCAAACTGGACGAGATTATCTTAGGCACGAGACCATTCGAATTTTTATAAAACTCTCCGATGCATTTTCGGCATTGCCCCGCGTGTTGCTCAGCACTGATGCTCGATGTTTGGCACCGCGTGCCGTCGAAAGGAGCTTTCTACAAGAAACCAATGATCTCACTCACCGGAATGGCTTTTCATCCAGAAAACAAAGACAAATATCCCCCGTGTAGCCTTAACAGACTGTTGGGGCAAGTGCTGTTAGCGAACACCTTTGAAGGCCGGCACGGCACACGAGGGCTGTGGGTGGCCAGCACCACGCCTTTGTCTCCCCAGTGACGATGTTTTTACACACCGCACCATTTGAGGCTGAGTCGATCTAGGGGAGGCCCATGACTGGTTCCAATAATCGTGACTTGTGTATTCCGTGAGCGGGAATCTCGGCCGTGGTTCATAGCGCTAACCGCTACACTACCGCTTCCCCACTTTCATCCAGCACAAGCCACACACTCGCACGTAAAACCCATACGTGGTAGGACGTCTACAGCTTTTAACTGCGACCGCGTCTCAAGCCGCAAGATTTAATAAGTCACGGATTTTTTTTGCTTACGAATGAGTGCTTTGGTTTGTTGAAGTTTTTTGAGCCGTAAAACAAAAAAATTCCCACTCGGGCCTTGGGAGTGGATACCCCGAACGAGACCGCAATCACCACGTGAACTTGTAACGCGCCGGGGAAGCGAGTGTGAAGCTTTCGTTCGTTCAAACAATTCACGACGCAACTCTTTGCCAGCTCTTCTTCGATCACTCGCTCCCTAATTGGCAGCCCTTGGCATTCGCATAAACAGCGGCCGTGGTGGTGTGGGGAGTCTGAAGTGCATGTCAGCGTGTCATCCAGCACGCACGGCTGTTGGGTATTGTTTACACACAAATACATTTCTTTTTTTTTGTCAGATTGCCAGCTGCTCAAAATGTTTACTGTGTACTCAAACAATATATAATCAAATAGCACGCGCCGAAGTGCCGATTGACGTCATCTCAACAAAGCCTAATGGCGGCATTTAACGTCGTAATCTCGGCGAGGAACAGCGATTACCATTGTGTTTTTATAATGATAATAAATTGGTACTTCTCAAAAGGCACGGTTAGTACGCTGGTGCTGCGTTGCACGCATGAGTTCATTCTGCCTTGCGGGGGCCGCCATTACGCGCGGTGGTTTACCAAGTTCAGGGAGATGCGTACAGGGTGGCCTAAACGTCATTGCACACAGGGTTATTATATTTACGTTATCAAATCACATAGGGTCACTTAATTTACTTTAACATTAATGCATTCATGAATTATCTTTTGAAATGAATGCAGGACTTTGTTTCAAGATGGCAAGGTGTAATCTTTGAACATCCATCATGTTATGGTATGTCTCAATTCACTCACGATTCCTGGTCGAGGTTTGTAAACGGACGGATTTGAGGTGGCCCCCACAGGAAGAAGAATAAAAATATAGATATTAATAATGATCATAGATTAAATATGAACTTAAAGAATAAACAATCACGCGTGTTTAATGCGATTGTTGAAATAAATGAGGTAGCCATAAAAAATGTCCTGACTTTTGGGCTGTTGGGGCATTGCATTTGCTAATTTAAAAAAATATGTTAGTGGCCTTGTGGCATTTTCACACTCGGTGACTTCAGTTTTTCAACATATTTAAAATAATGTTGTTCCAAAGAGCTTGCTTTGAGTTATCTTTGCGGTGCATTCGCGATGGACTGGACTCAGGATAATGCGCGATAAATGTTCACACTTACTTGAATAATTATAATTATCAGCACCTAGCCGGTTGCAATTTCCAATGATCTGTTTGCAGAACGTCGCACGGCAGATGCGGCCACCTTCTGCACCGACGGGCAATTACGAGTAGCCCACAGTGTGACTGCGGTCACCAGCCCGACACCACTGAGGCACGGTAATGCCACTGACCGCATCGATCATTCCCTGGCAGCGCCACAGATGTTCGCCACGGGGCTGCTCCTGCAGCCATCCACTGGCTCAGCCACCAACCTCGAGATGAACAAATAAACATTGCCGATAATTTTTGTTTATCCACGCAGCAGCTTTTGGATAACCACCGAGCAAAGACGGTCACTGCATTGCGCACTTTCAGATGCGCCTCTGCGGCCGTCTGGAACGCTCTGCATTCCGATATTAGGAAGCCACTGGAGCTATGCACTTTTAAATTTAGAAGAATGTTCAGAGCCACATTTTACGTGATTGGTCTTGGGTTTTGTGCAGTCATTGGTGACCGGGCTGAGACGGGCAACTCACTGACCATTTAATATCCCCAGTTTAATCACAGGTGGCTGAAACCCCGATTCGAACCCAGGTTTGTAAGCAGTGCCAGTTGTTTTATATCTCTATCAGTAAGGTTTAACATGAAGCCTGAGCGCTTGTTTTCTACTTTAAAAAAATAGTTTGGCGTCATTCGTGGCACGGTGCTCATGGAGGATGAAGGAGGATATTGATAAAGGAGCAAGCGCAGGGCATCTCATTGCCACTCTGGCTGTCATCGTTGTATTTCATCAGCACGCCGTGTTCAATTTATGTGGTCGCACGTGTCCCCAAACTGGTTTCAGTGTTAAAGCTTCTCCGTGCCCAAACGATCGTGGAGCGGTGACATCTCGGTGGGTGGCCTTGAGCCAGTGATGAAAATTCCACATTCCTATGGAGGGGGATAATCTCTCAAGGCATCTAACATCTTGTCCCCTGCCACACCACCACCACCAGTGGATTAGATAAATTATGCAAATGTAAGATTGCGATTCGATTCAAACTAAAATGTTGGGTGTCGTTTAAACTATCTTAATTACTCTTAAATCACCGCAAATCAACTTAGCGCGTGTGAGCATGGGATTTAAGTGTTTGTCTTGACCATCCATGACCAATCCACTGCTGGATAAAAGACTTTCGAGAGCCATCGCTATCCCTCACGATTCTGCAATGCAAGAATTTTTCCCAGTACAGGTAGTCCCCGACTTACGATGGAGATGCGTTACGACGAACCCATCGTAAGTCGAAAATATCGTAAGTCGAAAATGGCCTAGCCTACCCACGAGTCTTAAAGAATGGTGATAATTTAGCAAAACAGAGCAATTTAGAGTACCATACTGTATAAACTATATGCGTACAGTACATCCCGGCAGCGTCCCAACGTACAGTATCGTACCTCGTACGCCGCTGCGTTTGCCTGCCGCGCGAAATTATAAAATATTTTACAATCTTGTCATATCGCTATCGCCATCGTAAGATCGAAATATCGTAAGTCGGACCATCGTAAGTCAGGGACTACCTGTACTTACCCATGATGTAAACAATGGAAAAAAGTAAACTTTTCATTGGAGATAAATTAACTTCAAAACCGCAATGCTAAGAGTACATTGAAACTGAATTGCCTTTTTTGTAAAAAAAAAATCCCAATTTTATCCAAAATGATGTGCTATCGGTGTCATGTTATGAGACAAATGATCAATTTGAATAGCTAAAAGCGTAGTATTAAATATATCAGAGTCTTTGAGATACCGTCAATTGATCAAACTCATTCGTGTTTTAATTTTTAGAGCTGGCATGTGAATTTGTAATCTAAGATCTCAAGAAGTGCCAGCTCAGCACTGTGACTTCTGAACCCCGGCAAGGCATCTCTGAGACTCAATTCTCTTTCAAGGGGGAAATCCAATTTATTTTTTTTTAAAACGAGAGAGAGAAAAAATAACCCACAACTTCCCATCTTACAAAATCGCATCAGCACCTTCAAGACGATCGAGGGTCCCAGGCACCTCCGCCCGATCACTGTGATCCGCTTTCTCGAAAACCCGTCCCCGCTGAAGGTTGAACACGGCGTGCAACCGTTTAGCACCAATTAAAATGACTGCTGACCCCTGGGAGCATCGAACGGAGTCCATATTCTTAATTTCAAGTCCGATTGTCCCCCACGGGCAACGGAGGCAATTTAAGCTGCGAATGGAATCGGTCACTCACTAAACGGACAATTCTCGCCGACGAGACTCGCGCGGTGATGTCAACCTCGACGAATTTAGGCGCTCGTCGCTCTCCACGCACGGGGGGGGGGGGAGTCGGTGGGATCTTATTGAAATGTGGCATTTCGCAAGCGGATGCCTTAACTCGTCTGGACTCCGTGCGTGCAGGGCTGGGGGGTGGTGGTGGTCGGCTGCTGGGGTAGGAGGTTGTCATTTTAGGGGAGCTGCTATCAACAACCTAGCTTTGCTATAGCGATTGATATTAAGCGAGCAGCATTCATTCTGAAAGTGTGCGCTTCTCAGCCTCGACGAAATGTGAATGTCCCCCACCTTTACCACCCCTCCTCCCAACCCCCCCCCCCTCCACCCCAAACAAGCTGCCACTGGTTGCAAACTAATATCTGGCTGTGACACTCTCAAAGTAGCAACAATTCCACATCGGATATTTGCCCCTGGCTGTGATATAGCTGCTGTGCTCATGCACAAGCATGACGGTGTGCCTTTTTTTAATGAAATACACGGCTGAGCTTGTGAAACCAGCCGAGATGCACATCTGATCGGTTGTACCTGTGAGTATCATCATCAGCAGCAGCATCGAGAATACTCGAGCTGTCCACTGCTGGGTGAAGAAGGCCTCCGCATGCCGTCACCATCCCTCACAGTCCCCGTGTTGACCCCCCTCCCCCCTCCTGCGCACAAACTAGTTTCATCCCTCCACCTCCGAGGCAGTCATCGTCTCGGATGCGTCCCCTCCTTCGACTGCCATCCCCAACTCTTGTGTTCTTCATCCCTTGAGCGCCAACAACAACAACAACAACCCCGCGTTGCTCCGCACACTCCGTTATATATCTCTCCTCATTAGGGGTCCTCAATTACCCCCCATTAAGCTGGCGCCCCTAGGGCGCCACCTGCACGTGTTCTCTCTCTCTTATCGCCTCCATCTCCCACCTTTACGGCGTCTACCCCGTGTTCCAACGCTCGCACCTGCTCGCCCTCAAATGCACCCGCTCTCTGCTAACCCTGCGCGTGACGCCACTACGTACGTACACTCACTTCACTCTCTCCTGTGTACTTCCAAGCAGGCCCCTCGTCACGCTTATTTGGGGCCGTCAATAAATGACGTCACACACCTGGGGGGGGGAGGTCAGACATTTGTGACGATGTGTGACGAAGGGAGGGGATTTGAGAAACGTGACGTCACATCAAAATGCGCAACTTTAAATGAATATAGACAACACATTCTACTTAATTAAATAGACTTTTGATGAATGTTTTCTCCTACATCAGAGTGCAGCGCCACATTCAATATGCACTACAATGGCAATAGTTTAAAGCGATTTCAAGCATTTTTGGGGGGGTGGGGCAGAGCTTTGTGACATAATAATTGAGGGGGGGTCTGACTTTTTGTGACGCCGTGTGACGAGGGGGGGGGGTCCAAAATCGCGTGACGTCATTTATGGACGGCCCCTTTCCACAAATGTCTGCCTCTGTTCGATGTCGTTTTTCAGTGTTCACGTTTCCAGTCCGATGTCACGATGGCCAATGTACGACGTGTAAGTCATTAAAGTTTGGATTCACGTGCAGTGACGCCGACACACCGTTGCACTCACTTTATTCGGGGCCTTTTAATTCGGACGCAGCACTACCTAGTCCCAGGCTTGGATCTCGGTGCTTGAACTCCGTCTTCTCTCCAACCGTCCAACTCCCCTTGTGCTCTCGAGCCCCCTCTCTGGAAGCTTCGCTCACCCCACTCCCCTCGGCCATTCCTCGTCCTCCTCCAACAACGGAAGCCCACCGTCGCCCCCCTACAGTCGACCCTCGCTCCCCGCCTTTTACCTTTTGAATCTCTTCTCCAATCCCCCTTGAACCTCGCCTCCTCCCGACCAATCACCCTGGAGGCCTCTCTGCACCAATCGGAGGCCTTGGCCGACTTCCCGTACGCTTGTCTCGGCCATTTACACGTGCAGAGACACAAAGTAATATTTTAAAAAACTTATTTTTTAAACACGCTTTAATGAAATGTACCGTACTAGTAATGGAAGAACTCCACGACTCCAGGAAGTGGCCCCGAAGCTTGCCATAACGTAAGGGACCGTGGTCAATTACAGGCAACGTCAGTTGAGCGTGGACAATTAGACCCAAGCCGAAACATAACATAAAAATATAATGTTTTAAAATATATATTTTTTTATGATAGAATATAGCATTGTCATCAGTATGACAGACATAAGTATACCAAGTTTGCAGTCGATACCACATTGGGAAGTGGGTAAAAATTGAGTTACAAGATTTCAGGATACGACAACAACGGACAGAGTGGGTTAATAGAAAGTGTGTAAAAACAAACCAAGTTGCAAGCTCTGAGCCTGCGAGTAATTCCGTGCAGCATTTTCTCGCAAGATATTCCTCAATTAATACCATTGCACGCTTAATTGGCGATGAGTTGCATACGTGGACGTTGTGTATCGCGATATTATTAATATGACTGATAACCTTTGCTTACCCGTGACAGCCTCGCTGAGTCTCACGACTCTTCGGGAGGGTCCCTGCGACGTTTATCGCAGCAGTACAGGTGGTGATGTTGCTCTGTGTTTCATCCCAATTGAGTAAGTTGCAGACCATTTCTCAGCAGTGGGATGTTTGGTCAATACCAGTTACATTGTGTTTTCGTAATAATTTTTTTTACGATTGCTCTACTTTTTTTAAATATATATTTTTTGTTTTTGTTGTACACGTGAACAAAGGCCCACAGCAGAACGTTGGGTGACAAAACAAACCAACCGCACGCGAATATCCGCCAGGCCCCATGTACCCGTCTTGTCCTGATTAGTGGGGGTGGTGGTGGACAGACAATCCTGGGGAGGTGATGGATCTATTGTCTCGTTTACATCGAAAATTTCGTGGTTTTTTCGTAACATAAGGGGAGATGGCTGATACTATTACTTTTGAAAGGTTTATTTTTTACCAATACCTCGAGTTTAATTTTCACCGGAGCTGTCCGTGGCTCAGCTCCAGAATATATGTCCCTGTTTTCCTCACCCCCTCCCCCCCTTACCCCAAACACTGAACCGGTCTGAATTCCATCTCCGAGATTTTACATCTTGGTTTGACTGTCATGCAACGAACATTACTTGGCCAAAGATTGGAGGAGCCCTGTAAAAGTACATAATTGCAAGAGAAGTTAAGCCCTGCAAATTATCCATTCAAAGATGTTCTAAAAGTAAGATATAATGCATATAGCATACATTAAAAATAATAGAAAACTAACTTTTTACAAAAGGTTAGGAACAGATGATAACGGTGCTTCTCTGTGATAATGTACCTGCAAAAATCAATTTGCGAAATGCCTCCCGCTCGAGCTTATGCCTGAATCCCGCTGGGTGCGATTACTGTCGTTAGAGCGACGCAGGTAGGACCTTGTCTTGATCACGCTGAGAAGTGAACTGAATCACAGGGCTGTTAGCCAGGCAAGTAGCGCCGCGGTAGCCGGCGACATAAGTACGAGCGACACAAAACGATGTGCTGCTGTGTTATGTAAAAGGTTTATTCGGAAAAGTTTTCCAAATTTGGGTTGTTTTCTTTAGATGGAGTTTTGCTCTTCAGATGGAATATCTACGGGATTATTAACAACTAGACCTTAGGTTTAAGTTAATTTTGTGCTAAACAGGTGAGAATTTACAAGAGTGGCCTAGGTCGCAAGCAACACAAATTAAATGAAGTACGTGGATGAACAAAATAACGATCAGAACAAAACACGATAAAATAAGGTCGTGTGTGGTGCGGTAAAGCGTGCTACTTTCACGTTTTCCAAGATGCCTGGCTGGCAAGCGTGAAAGAGTAGACCAAATACCCTCTAAAGGGGCTCTTCCAATCTTCCTCTAGTGGAGGCCGTTCCGCCAGCAGTGTTATGAGCGCCACGATGGCGAGATGTTAACTACCTCGCCTGGTATACAGGAGGTCGTCAGTTCGATCCAGACCCTGATGCCTGCTGTATATTTGGAGTCCGCATATTCTCCCTGTGGTCACATAGATTTTTCTCTGGGTCCTCAGGTTTTTCCGTCCACATTTAGAATCAACATCATGTGTTTAGAGTATTTGGCTGCTATAATTTTCGACGTGATAAGCCACTTCGTTGAGCTATATAATTTGTAGCCAGGTCGCTTCTTAAAAAGCTACGTAGCTCAGTGGGCCTTACCTGATAAAATAGAAATTGCAGGGCTGCAATTTTACCTTTACATGTTTCCCTCACCTCATGCGGGTTCGGTTTGTGCGATTTCGCGTTGTATATGTGGCTCCCCTATTTCTACCTAAAATTCTCTATGTTATGTTATGTTGTTTAAATTCACTCGTGCGGCTGCGGTTGGATGTGGGACAACGCTGCACGTGTATGCTACGTGCCACTCGGCAGTCAGCTGTCTTGCTTTGTGCGCCCTTTTTATAACTCACGTATACCGCATAAAGCGATGGACACCTGTACTGGATAACTGAAGGCAGTCATATATGGCACGATTAGTTACCTAAAATTGTATCCACATCAGTTGTTATAGGCCTCACGTTGCCAATAAAGTTTGTTACATGTGTAGTGACATCGCGGGATGTCACTGTGCAGCCCTATAGAGGCACCGCGTGCGGTGTAACGACATCGCGGACATCACAAGGGTGTGGGTGTAGTACCAACCCTAGATGGGCTTGGTCAGTGCCGATTGATAGCGCTGGATGGCATCACGCTTGGCGTGCAGTGCCAGCCCTACAGGATAGGGTGTGGGAGAGCCGGCCATATAAATCGGGTTACTAAAGGACGTGGCACTCTGGTTGACCCCAGAGGACACGTGACCGATTAAGTCTACACAGGGGCCCCAAGTGGGGGCTAGGGGTGGTCACGTGGTCGGGGTCCAGATCCTGCTCGAGGATTCTGGAAGGTGGTCGTGGCCAAGGGCGGAGCCGGTCACGCCGCAGAGAATATAAGCCGGGTCCCCCAGAGTGGCCGGCGTTGTTGTTCATCCTGA
The DNA here is from genome assembly GCF_964198595.1 of Lampetra fluviatilis. Lineage (NCBI taxonomy): Eukaryota > Metazoa > Chordata > Hyperoartia > Petromyzontiformes > Petromyzontidae > Lampetra > Lampetra fluviatilis. Next base: position 9,223,025 of record NC_136308.1, read on the forward strand.
AGAAACCTTTGTCGACGTTCTACGTTCTCCGAGTCTCCAACACGTGGACCTGGACCCGAGCTGTGTTCCCGCTCTGTAGTAGTGTAGTAGCGTTGTAATTACTTGTAATTAGTGTAGTTAGGCTGGTGGTCACCACCATAGGTTGTTATTCTGTTAAGGGGCAGTTACCCCGTGTGTTAGTGTTAAATAAATGTGTTGCCTCCAAGTGTATGTCTGCGACTCAGTTGAACTCACTACACATGTGCCATTTTTTTAGGAACTGAATATCAACTCTTTAACTACTTACTTTTTTTGTTCACCAGGTAAGGCCCATTGGGCTATATAGCTATTTTTCAAAAGCAATCTGGCTATCACAAATGATAGCTCAACGAAGTGGCTTATTGCGTGGAAATGTATATCAGCCAAATACGTATGATGTTGATTATTAATGTGGAGAGGAAAACCGGAGGACCCGGAAAATAATCCACGCGACCACAGGGAGAACATTCAAACTCCCAATGTACAACAGGCGTCAGGGTCTGGATCGAACCCACGACCTCCTTGCATAGCAGGCGAGGTAGTTTACATCTCGCCACTGTGGAACCCTATCAAACCTCTTTCACGTGGGTTCTGGTTTAGGATGTTGTGGCCAATTCGATTCATGAGTGTTTGTCTTCATGTGGGGCGTGGGGGGGACCAGATTTCCTGGATAAAACCCACCCCGCATACAAGAAGGAGACTCCTGTCTGATGGCCACCGCGCACTTCCACTCCTACAACACCTAGAAAGCTCTGGCGGTGACCTATCCAAGAACTAACCAGGCTGAACCCTGCTTATCTTGAGAGATCGAACGAGAGTGGGTACATTCAGGGTAATTGGTCATCAGCAGCAGCAGCAGCCATGATTGCTGGATGTATGTCTCCCCAAGCTGCTGCCAACTGTCACTGTCACGATGTAATTGTCCACGTGATACATGCACAGGAATTGATTGAATCTCCGCAGTGGGCCTACTCTCAGATGCGTTTCATTCCTTGGCTGCCGCTGCATTGCTATTCTTGACCATCTGCCATGGGAAATAATATCTCTCAAAATCTCAGGTCAGAGAGGTGTGGTTTTTCGAGCATCAAAAACCATATATTTCTGGCACCCTGCAAATGAATAACATCTGCGTTAACCACTAACTCTGTACCCTAATCGTCAGCCTGATCTGCAGCCCTACAATTGCAGCCTAACCGCGGGTGTCATAGTGAGATATGGAAGAGGCTTCGCCCACAAATCATTCCATTGTGCGCTTAATGGTCTGCGTAAGTGGACGACCCACCGGCAGCAACCGTCCAGGGTGGCCACCGTGCTATTAACGTGGGAAGCAGCCACCTCTTTGAGGCCCTCCTGATTTCATTGATCAAAATCCGCTGATCTTTGACCCCGAGCCTAATCTACGAGGGCAGTTCCAAGTCATTCCCCGGGCTTTTGCTCACAGAGAAGAGAGTTTTAATTCCAGGTTCATGGCCGCTCATCGATCTCTCAAATTGTGTCTCAATACACATACACAGCACTTCTCCCATCACCAATCCACAAGCGCCCGAGTTGGCCCGTGTGAAGTATTGGAAAATGACGGCAGGAAACTCCTTGACGGGAACACACTTCTTTTATTAAATCTTGACTTGTAACAATACAACGCGTGGCCTCTCTTCTTCACAATGCGGTCACCATACAACGGTACAACTCGTGACCTCTTCTTCTTCACCCTACGCTTCTCTTGACTCTCTGGATTCTGTGCTGCTGGCTCTCTGTGCCTCGTGTAGACTCCGCGCCTCGGCTACACTCTTCTCTCGCCTCGTGTAGACTCTGCGCCTCTGCTACACTCTCCACTCGCCTCGTGTAGACTTTGCATCTCTCTCTCTGGCTACACCGTATGCATACTCGGCTCGTGTAGACCTTCCTCTCTCTCTGGCTACACCGTATGCATACTCGGCTCGTGTAGACCGTTCTCTCTCGCTGGCTACACACTATACATCACTCAGCTCGTGTAGACCGTTCTCTCTCTCTGGCTACACACTATACATTACTCAGCTCGTGTAGACCGTTCTCTCTCGCTGGCTACACACTATACATCACTCAGCTCGTGTAGACCGTTCTCTCTCGCTGGCTACACACTTATACCTTACTCTCCTCTATTCTCCATTACTCTCCTCTACTCTCCATTACTCTCCTCTCCGGGCTCTATCTCTGCACCTTCGTCTTCATTCTTAGATGGTTCCACTTCTCCCCCTGCTCCTCTGTGCATCACCTTATATACCTCTTCTTCCCGGGAGACGGAGCGGATGCGGACCTCAACGTCGGCACCGCTCCTCAGTTACCCAATCCCCACGCGCTATCCCTACGATCCGGTTCCGCTCAGCGCGTGTTTCCACTCCCCGACCAATCACACCGCGCTGCTACCCGATCACTCCCTCTGGGCGCGTCACCGGCACACAGCCAATCAGCAGCACTACCCCCACCCGCGCACTGACGCCTGCTCCTCCCCGTCAGCGCGCGTCACCACACACACACCCGTACATACGCGCTGGCACACGACATATACACCCAGCGCGTATCACCACTACATCACCCCCTCCCACATAGCTCGCAGCCGGCCCGGCTGCTAACAACAACCAACCGCGACGATAAAACGACAACCAACAAAAAAAAACCCCGTAACCCCCCGAGTGTGCCCCGTAACATAACACAACAACAACAACAACAAGAATAACTATGTACAGATTGACAATGAACACGAAAAGTCAACAATAACACGATACGAGCAAATTCGAAAACGAACGCGCCCCACGTCCCTGCGACTACACGCAGTGACGAGGCGCTCCAACTGCCCCGACTCCTCACGAGGCAGGTCATGCAAAGTAGCACGACCTGGCGCGAGTCCGTCTGGCTGGTCCATCGTATGGGGCGGGACACTGACGACCGTCCGGCGGTTCCGGCTGCTCCAGACGGCGCGGAACGGGCCTGAAAGGGCCGGCCCCGCCGCGGAGATCCGGCCGCCGGTGATCGGCAGCTGTCAGTTCCGAGACACCTGGGAGCAGATCAGGCGAAAATACGTGTGGATCAGGCAGAGACATTTCCCCCTCTGGGTCGCCGGTCACGTCACACGCCCGGCCATCACGACACAAGGGGAGGCCATATGGAGGCGAGAACGGTTTCAGTCGGGAGGGGTGAACGTACCAACGGCGCTTTCCCCACTTTATCTGAACGCACTGGGGCCGTGCAACGCGCACGACCTCCACGGGTCCCCTCCACGGTCTCAACAATTTAGGCGACGTAGCCAAGGGTGCCTGAGGGCAATGCAGCCAGGCCCTGTCACCTGGTTTCCATTCGTGCATGGACACCTTCCGTGCCCGCAACCGTTCATTAGCAATTTGGCGAGCCCGCGAATTAAGCCGTGCGGCCTCCCTCGCCTCTGTCAGCTTGTGAATATTAAACTTAATATGTTCTGCCAAATTAGAATTAGTTCGTGGAGCGGACAGGCCAAGTTGCGTTTCCATTGGCGGGTCAGCTTCCCGACCGTACATCAAATAGAATGGGGAAAACCCCGTAGCTGCATGGGGGGCCATTCTATACGCGGCAAGGACTCCCGGGACCTGCAGGTCCCAATCTACATGTGCCTCGCACACCTGCTGGCACAGCATGGAAGTCAAAGTTTTGTGGAGTCTCTCCACCATCCCGTCAGTCTGCGGGTGGTACGAGGAGGTACGCACCTTCTTGGTACCCAACAGATCGCACACCTCTTGCAACAATTTACTCGAAAATTTTTTACCTTGGTCGGTCAGCAGGCGTTCGGGAGCCCCCTTGTCCAGGACATAGCCCTGGACGAAGGCATCCGTCACAGCCGCTGCCGACTGGTTAGCGAGAGGCCACACCATAGGCCATCGGGTAAAGTATTCGACCCCCACTAACAAATATTTATTCCCTCTCGGCGTGACTGGGAAGGGCCCCAAAATATCGAGTGCAACGAGCTCGTTGGTACGCGAGACCTGAATAGATTGCAGCGGTGGATTAGCTGCCACGGCCGGTGGTTTACGCCTGGCGCACTCAACGCACCCCTTCAGAATATGTACCACATCACTTCCCATTCCCGGCCAGTAATAGTCACGCTGAAGCAGGGCAAGCGTCTTGTTAACTCCCAAGTGCAAGAGGCGTTCGTGTGCCGCCAAGACAACCCTCCCCCTCACAGCGGAAGGCACCACGAGTGCGTTCCGCCGGGACAAACTGTCCCATCTCAATAACACGCCCTGCTCAAGTACATAGGAGCCGGTACGCTCCTGGTCCCCCTCGGGACCCCCAACCTTGCGGCGCAATGCTAGCAGCGAGCTGTCCGCCATCTGGAGGCGGCCCCATTCGCTGAGCGACAGCGAGAGCAGCGAGTCCCGACCCTGAGAGGCAGTGGAATCATCCCCGATCGGTGCGCCCGCTGTCGCAGCCAGTGCCCCCATCTCCCCCGCAAGCGTCGGTTTACAGCGCGCCGATCCCGACAAACACGCGCATTCATCACAAGGCAACAACCGCGACAAGCAATCGGCATTCGTGTGTCGCAACCCCTTACGGTACGTAGTCGTAAACTGATAGTCCTGGAGGACTTCCAACCAACGCGACAACTGGCCCGAGGGCTGGGCGACCCTCAATGAATACTGTAGCGCCGCGTGGTCCGTTCGGACTGTAAAGTGACGACCATAGAGATATGGCCTAAACTGCTGCACAAAAAAAACAATGGCAAGCAGCTCGCGACGGGTGACACAGTAGCGCTGCTCCGCCGGAGACAACACCCTACTACCGTAGGCGACAACTCTTTCGACACCCCCAACGACTTGGGATAGCACCCCCCCAATGCCCGTGTTGCTAGCATCCGTGTCCAGCAAAAAGGGACTGGCAAAATCGGGATAACACAAGGGTGGGGCACCCACCAAGGCGTCCCGGAGGGAGCGAAACGCGGCCTCCTCCTCCGGTCCCCATTTGAACTTCACTCCCTTCGCCGTTAGAGCGTGCAAGGGTTTTGCAATAGTGGCGAAGTGCTCAACGAACCGCCGATAATAAGAAGCAAACCCGATGAAACTACGCACGTCGGAAACGGACGTAGGTGTCGGCCACGAACCGACACAATCCGTCTTCGCGGGATCGGTGGAGATCCCCGAAGAATCGACAATGTGACCCAAGTATCTAACGGACCTACGAAGGAGGTGACATTTGGCCGGTTTAAATTTCAACTTAGCCGATCGCATTCGCAAGAACACCCCTCTCAATCGCCGGAGGTGTTCTTCAAACGTTTTACTGAAAACAATGACATCGTCCATATAAATCAAGCATGTATCCCACTGCAAGCCCGACAAAACCAGCTCCATAAGTCGCTGAAACGTCGCTGGAGAGGAGTGAAGTCCCATGGGTAACCGGTTAAACTGGAACAGCCCCCCTGGAGTCCGAAATGCTGTCTTAGGTTTCGACTCTTCGTCGAGCGGCAACTGCCAAAACCCCGATAACAAATCAAGAGTCGAAAAGTATCGCGCACCAGACAATGCATCGAGGGACTCATCCATCCTGGGGAGCGGATACGCGTCAGCCACAGAGATCTTATTCAGGCGACGGAAATCAACGCAGAATCGCAGGGACCCGTCCTGCTTCTTAATCAGCACAATAGGCGCTCCCCACGGGCTAGAGGAGGGCGAAATAATATCGGCTTCTAGCATATCGTTAACAGCCGACTGAACATGTTCCTTCTCCACGGGACTCAGTCGGAAGGGATTTAGCCTGACCGGCGCCGCATCGCCCGTTTCAATGTGATGGTGCAACAAATCCGTGCACCCAATGTCATACTTATGTTTACTGAATACATCAGAGAATTCAATGAGCAACTCGCGCAGCGCACCCAACTGCGCCGCCGACAAATCGTCCGAGGCGGCACATAGCGAATGGACCCACTCAAGGTCTTCCCTTGGCTCAACGTTCCGCGCGGGGCTCGAGCCCACCTGCGCAACCAACCCATCATCCCCAGGGACCTGCGCCGCGTGAGCCAGCACGGTGCCCTGCGGAATGACAGCTGGTCGCGACCCCGCGTTCAAAACCATCACAAACGGATCCCTGTCAGCCCGCACCAAAGTGTGAGCCACCGATAAATCAAGACCCCCGACAGCCTTGTTAGAAGGACCCAAAAGCATACTCTGTCCCGAAGCCTCCCTCACCCATGGTTTCCGCAACCGGAGGGGAATCAACATCTGTGAACCCGGGGGCACTTGCACTGTCTGCGTCGCCACCGCTTGTATCGTAGCGCACGCCGTCCGACTGTCAGTAGGGCCCGTCAAAAATGAAATCCGGCGACCCGATGGCAGTTCAATGCATCGTTGATCGATAAGAATTTTAATAGGCATTTTAGCCAAAAAATCAGTGCCCAAAAGACACGGAACTGCCAAAGAAGACGAAACGAAAACGGGTCCCGACAATTTGATATCTCCAATGCAAATGGACGCCCTAACCTGACCGATAATGCCCAACGATCCCCCATTAGCGGCGTAAAATGGCACATCCACTGGAAGCAGCGGACGACATTGGACTGGAAGAATATTATAAATGAGGTCCGATATAATAGTTGCCGATGCCCCCGTGTCCACTAACACCCTAATCTCAACCCCATCAATAGATCCCGTAACAACGGACGAACCCGCCGAAGCAGCCACAATTCTATGCCCCAATTCCGCCCATTCAATGTCTCCCTGGTCCCGGCCGAACCCCCCTCGCCGAACCGAATCCCCGAACCTTAACCGGCCCTCCTCCGCCGCAACGCGGCGTCCCATGTGTGCCGAATAAACAGGCCGAGCGTGTGAGGTGCCGCGACTTGCCGGGGATTGTAGAGATGACTTGGGCTCTCGGTCGTCGTCCAGCCGAGCTCCCATGGCGCGCTGCCGCGGAGCGCGGCACCCGGACGCCACGTGGCCCCGGAGGCCGCAGTTATAGCACGTGACGAGGGTCGAAGTAGATCTTGGTTGCTCCGACTTTCGGCCCGATCGCAGAGGCGACCGGGCCCCCGGCCTCCAGTCCCCTGGTCGTCCCGTGGCGAACGCCTCCTCTCGTGGGCTGACGACTTGGGGTTCGGCGACCACCAAACCCGGGGCTGCGACGACAGCAGCGTTGCAACCAACGCCTTGCTTCCGTTGTAGGGCCTCGTGCGCTTGAATACTCGTGGCGACTCTCAAAGAAGAAATATCAATCTCGTCAGCTGTGTTGATAGGGACCCCCAGGTCCTGCGCCAACTTGAGCAGCTGCTCCAAAACCATCGCGTCTTGGCCCTCCTCGTCCATCCGAGGGAACGCAGCATCAGCAAGAGCCAGCAACGCCGTGCGATAGGCCAGCGCGGTCTCCGTGGCCGCTTTCCGTCTTGCGTAGAACTGATGGCGGCACGTAGAGGGAGGTCCGTAGACCCTGGCCAACAAACCCAGCGCATCCTTCAGCGTGGAGCGGTCCGACTTCCGTGCAGCCCTGAAGGCCGCGAGCGCATCGTCGTCCAGCATGGCGGGCAATGCCCGCAGCGCCGTAGCATCGGACCACGCTGACATCTCTTGATGCGCCAAAAACCTTCGCTGAAATTGGCCCCAGTCTCCGCCTTCCGCCTTGAAGGCTGACAACGTGGGCAGGCGCTGCTGAAAAATGAAGTCATCCGCCTCGTGGTTCCTCTCCGCCTGTCCGTCGGTGTCTAAGATGGCGGCTCCAGCAGCAGACGTAAGATGGCGGACCCCCTCGCGCGCTGATGACGTCGATGCGCGCGCTTGGGAACCCACCACCACGTGGCGCTCGCCGTTCCCGCCAAAAGTAGGCCCAGGCGCAATGGCGGGAATCCCCCATTCGTTTTGGCGGGAATCTGCGGGGCGACCTTGTAAAATGTCCCCCACCGTCCCCGCTCCTCCCGACGAGCTGATCTCCGCCAAGATGGACGCGGCGGCGAGCAGCAGCTCCGCCAGTCGGGAGTGCGCCTCACGAAGCCCGGCGTCGGTCCCCGGTCGCTCGGCCGGCGCCGTCGACGGACCCTGTAGCGTGGGCAAGTCCTCTTCCTCACCCCCCGCCACCAGCGGCCCCGAGTCGTCCAGGTCTTCCTCGCGGTCAATCCCGTGGGTCCTACGGGTCTTCCTTGTCTCCATACTTGGAAGCCCGTTTCACTTCTGACGCCAGATGAAGTATTGGAAAATGACGGCAGGAAACTCCTTGACGGGAACACACTTCTTTTATTAAATCTTGACTTGTAACAATACAACGCGTGGCCTCTCTTCTTCACAATGCGGTCACCATACAACGGTACAACTCGTGACCTCTTCTTCTTCACCCTACGCTTCTCTTGACTCTCTGGATTCTGTGCTGCTGGCTCTCTGTGCCTCGTGTAGACTCCGCGCCTCGGCTACACTCTTCTCTCGCCTCGTGTAGACTCTGCGCCTCTGCTACACTCTCCACTCGCCTCGTGTAGACTTTGCATCTCTCTCTCTGGCTACACCGTATGCATACTCGGCTCGTGTAGACCTTCCTCTCTCTCTGGCTACACCGTATGCATACTCGGCTCGTGTAGACCGTTCTCTCTCGCTGGCTACACACTATACATCACTCAGCTCGTGTAGACCGTTCTCTCTCTCTGGCTACACACTATACATTACTCAGCTCGTGTAGACCGTTCTCTCTCGCTGGCTACACACTATACATCACTCAGCTCGTGTAGACCGTTCTCTCTCGCTGGCTACACACTTATACCTTACTCTCCTCTATTCTCCATTACTCTCCTCTACTCTCCATTACTCTCCTCTCCGGGCTCTATCTCTGCACCTTCGTCTTCATTCTTAGATGGTTCCACTTCTCCCCCTGCTCCTCTGTGCATCACCTTATATACCTCTTCTTCCCGGGAGACGGAGCGGATGCGGACCTCAACGTCGGCACCGCTCCTCAGTTACCCAATCCCCACGCGCTATCCCTACGATCTGGTTCCGCTCAGCGCGTGTTTCCACTCCCCGACCAATCACACCGCGCTGCTACCCGATCACTCCCTCTGGGCGCGTCACCGGCACACAGCCAATCAGCAGCACTACCCCCACCCGCGCACTGACGCCTGCTCCTCCCCGTCAGCGCGCGTCACCACACACACACCCGTACATACGCGCTGGCACACGACATATACACCCAGCGCGTATCACCACTACACGTGCAGCACAGCGGGGCGCATCTGCCTAATGGAACCATTTCAGGGCACGCATCTTCAATTCGTCGTCTGATTAAAGTAATTTCCCACAAGCGCTAACCCATACTCTGTTGCTAACCCAGCCCCGGTAGGCGTACCCTAACCTCTGACCCAATGCATAAAAAGGAGCACCGACGTTGTGACACTGAAGACAATGGCATGCCAGATAGGAGGCTTGCCACATTTATTTTCAAGTCTTTCACACTTTATTCTTCATCACCGTGAGTACTGATGCCGTTATGTCACGAGATGAACAATCTATCTACAACTCTCGCAGAGTGGTGCGTCACCGTATTCTAGAGAACAGCCCACGGAACGGGATATCACAGAACTGCTTCTGAGATCCCTGCGAGCGATCCCTTATCCACGCTAGGGGCACTGCTTTATCCCACATGCTCGTGCCACAGGGAAAACAAAATTCCATCGAATTTCAATCAAACAAAATTCTCAAATTTACATGACAAGAACATTTAATTCCATTGGATTCTTGTGTTTGTGCAGTCATTGGTGACCGTGCCGAGACTATTAACTCAACACACTGGAGAGCCCGCTGACAATCCTGGATTCGAACCCAGGATTGTCAGCGGGTGACGGCTCACTGTCTCTAAACCTCTGAGCCACGTACGTTGTTTATGCAGTCGACCTTCGTGCATTAGAGGGTGGGGTGCGCGCCAATACATTCGCGACACGCTTTCCCGCCTCCAAGCATTAGTGGAGAGGCGCGCATCGTGATTTACATTGCGTGGGCGTTACATCGCGGAGCGAGCACTATCGAGCACACTTAGCTGCAGACTGGGGTGCATCTACCCATTCTAAGTGTATTCCGTTTTAAGTGTTCGATTTTGTCATATTTATGTAAACGCCCCGTTATTGCGATATCATTTGTGCGAGCAATAGTTATGGTGGCCGTAATTTTATTTTGCTACTTGATGCTTTTGTTTTTTTTTATCCTCACCATCACGTGCTGCACCGTCCTGTTTCTCCACACACCGTAGACCTGGGGATATCCAATTATCCAAGTAATCGGTTACTCTACCGATCATCGCATCGATTCCTTGATGAATCAGTGGAGCCTCTTCATGCTTCTTCATGCACCCTTCAGATTTTATTCCATTTTCTACTACCAGTGTCCCTATTTCAAATCCATAGTATAAATCCATAACCGGTGTTGGGATGATTTTTTTTTACAAAAATACTCAGTCGGGAAAATATTTTGGAAAAAAGCGTCACCTCTGTCCCCACGTGTGCCACTGGGCAGGAGGCAGGCGGGGTTTGCTAACGTCATCAGCATCATTAGCCTCGTCACTCTGGGTGTGTCCTGTACAGGGGTTTCCGACCTTCGTGATGTGGGAGCGGCCACCTTTTTTTAAGGTCCATTAAATTTCGTTTGTCGATTAATCGACGTTGAGAGACGAAATTAGTTCATTTGCTGGAACAATGTGGCCTGTGGAAATCCAGGACCGTGTGGGACAGTAGCAGCGTGTGGAAGCCATCATCCGGCAGTGGATAGAGCATGTTTACGATGATGCTGATGGAGAATTGATTGTCAGTGTGGCCTGCTGTGATGAGTTCTCACGCTTGCCACCGTGCGCTCTACGGGGGAATATGTTCCCAATACATTAACGATTTTTTATTTAAGATGTTTCAGACACGGTGCATTAAGCGCAACATGGCTTTGCATAACTTAACAACCTCTCTTGGCTTTGCAAAGTAAGATGTAGCTTTCGCTTTTGTTTTGTCATTACCCCCAATGTGTATCCAGATTGTGCCATCAGCGTCACGTCACAAGACAAAGTATGAATGCTAAATATCTCGTAGAGCATGCAGTCCAACCTTTCAAGTTAGAAAACAGCCCACGGAAACGGATATCACAGAGCTATGTCTGAGTTCACACAGTAGCGAGGTATTAACTACTTCGCCTGGGATACAGGAGGTCGTGGGTTCCATCCCGACCTTGACGCCTGCTGTAAATTTGGAGTCTCTCTCCCCGTGATCGCGTGGGTTTTTCTCCAATCCTCTGGTTTTTAGCTGCTATACATTTCCACATGATAAGCCACTTTGTTGAACTATCATTTGTGGCCACGTAACTTCTGAAAAATACATAGCTCTGTGGGCCTTACCTGGCAAAATGTCAAAAATTGGAAAGTTAGTTTTAATTGGCCTCTGATGCACACAGTATATCGCCAGAGCAGTTTTTAGGGTACGTCGAATTCGGGCGACCGCCCCGGGCACCGCACTTGGGGGGGGAGCCTCACTTCGACGTCATGGTGTCAGATGTACTAATTCTGGTTTAGTTTGAAGGTGTCAGGGCGCCACACGGCGTGATTTTCCCCGGGCCCCGCACCCCGCAATGGGCGGCCCTGTATACGGCAGCATTGTACAACCCACTCTGAATAGGAGAGCAATGTTCACTGCGCGACAGTGAAACCGATACTGTGCGACGATGTTCAGAACTGGAATTGATACAAATGACCGTCGAGAACACGTTTTCGATCAATGAGGCAACAGCCTGAATTTGAACCCGGGCTGCCTGCGGTGCCCGCTTACTGCTCTGACCTCTGAGCCACCCTGCCACCTCCGCATGCAGCAGCTTACAATCGCAAGCACGTGTTCCGCGAAAGCAAATCCGAAATACTGAACGCGCAAGATTATGAGCCCACCGACGCAGACGTGCTGAGCAGTGGCGGAGTGACTACATTACACTATGTAACTCAATTTTGTTGCTGGGTAGTAAGTGTCATTTCCTACTTGCTTATGCCTAAAAAGTATAGAAAATTGCTATTATTCCCCACAAACTTTGCTTTTGTGACCAGGACAGTGATGTTTTGAAATGTACCTATTTTCGATGAGAAAACGGGCTAATGTTGTCTTTTTGTTCACATAAAGTCAGATAAAAACATATGAATAAAAATTAACATGTATTTATACTGAAGTAATAAAAAAAATTACTACAAAAGATTTAGAAGTGAGCAGTTTTTCGATATTTACAATTATACTGTAAATCACATTCACGCATCAGCCCACAAATGTAGTCTCCCATCATGTTCTCGTTATACTGTCCTTGGTAGCGGCGTTCAAAGTCCAGTATATCCTGGTGGAAGCGCTCGCCTTGCTCCTCCGAGTATGTTCCCATGTTCTCCTTGAATTTATCAAGATGAGCATCAAGGATATGGTCTTTGAGGCACATCCTACATCCCATTGTGCCGCAGTTCTTCACCAGAGTCTCAATCAGTTCCACATAGTTTTCGACCTTGTGATTGCTCAGGAAGCCATGAACCACTGCGACAAAGCTGTTCCAAGCCACTTTCTCCTTACTGGTGAGCTTCTTGGGGAATTCATTGCACTCCAGGATCTTCTTTATCTTTGGTCCGATGAAGACATCGGCTTTGATCTTTGCCTCAGACAGCTTAGGGAATAAGTCTTGAAGGTACTTGAAGGCTGCCAACTCCTTATCTACAGCTCTGACAAGTTGTTTCATAAGGCCCAATTTGATGTGCAGTGGTGGCATCAGCACCTTCCAGGGATCCACCAGTGGCTCCCACTTGAAGTGGTTCCTCCCCACAGAGAACTCGGTCTGCTGTGGCCAGCCCTGCATGTGGTAGTGCGCCTTTGTGTCCCTGCTGTCGTAAAAGGCAAATATAGCAGGGAAAATTGGTAAAACTACTTAATAATGTAGTGTATTAACTACATTATCAGTGGTGTAGTAAATACATTATCAGTGGCGTATTAACTACATTATCAGTAGTGTAGTAACTACATTATCAGTGGTGTAGTGACTACATTATCAGTAGTGTAGTAACTACATTATCAGTGGTGTAGTGACTACATTATCAGTAGTGTAGTAACTACATTATCAGTCGCGTAGTAACTACATTATCAGTAGCGTAGTAACTACATTGTTAGTGGCGTAGTAACTACATTATCAGTGACGTAGTAACTACTTTTTCAGTGGCATAGTAACTACATTATCAGTGGCGTAGTGACTACATTATCAGTGGTGTGGTAATTACATTATCAGTGGTGTAGTGACTACATTATCAGTAGCGCAGTAACTACATTATCAGTGACGTAGTAACTACATTATCAGTGACGTAGTAACTACATTATCAGTGGCGTAGTAACTACATTATCAGTGGTGCAGTAACTACATTATCAGTGACGTAGTAACTACATTATCAGTGGCGTAGTAACTACATTATCAGCTTCAGGGGGTGCGGCAATCGGTCAGGTGGGGCCCCAATATTTGATTTGTCTCGCACGGTCGCACCCTAGAGGCTATCTATATATCGCGGCTCCCCTTGCCCTAATCACATTACCGTCACGCTCACGGTCTCGAACATTTAACGTTGTAGGAGTGCTGCGTCTTCGCTTAATGCAGCCGCTCCCGCTCCGTAGTAATTACCTCTTTGCAATATAATTGGAGCGTATCTAATGAAATTAACATCCCAGAAATGCAGTTCTATGTGAAAGCTATTTTCACAAATAAAAAAATCTCCATCTAAAACACGTTTTAAATAAGTGTTTGCGCTTTTCCACTGTTGAAAACATATCTCATGGTGATTGTCAAGTGGGACCTAACTCGTAGCTTTGGCCACCAGGGCCGGGTGGGGAAAGCACCCCCTGCCCCCACGCTCATTACGCCACTGGTACTGCTGAGCTCTTGGCGAGTTTGCCCGATGCGACTCTCGGCGGAGTCCAAGTGGACCATGCCAGTGGGCGTACACGAGCAGGAGCGTCGCGCGGTGATGGGCGACAGGGGTCTAATTCAGCGCGAACCGCAGGATTGCTGCCCTCTCTCTCCCTCGTGTCTTTCTCGCTCTCTCTTTTTCCCGTCTACGTCTTTTGTCCTCTCTCCCAAATTATTTTCCCCCTCGAAATTCGTGCGGTTGCCGACCTGCGGCCGCAGGTCAGCAACTGCAGGAGCAGTCGACGCGAAAACTTCCGGCGCAGAGCGGCGTGTCCACCACCACCCCCCCAACCCCCACCATGTTCGAGAATGCGCCGTGGAAGGTGATGTTACAGAGTGACCTTTTTTTATTCACGTGGAGGGACGCAGATCTTGTGCTTCTGCGGCGCGATGTTATGTAATCCGCAACGCTCGCGCAACTCATTTCCCCACCATGCCCTGCACGACGGCTGAAATGTAAATTCCAGCTTTGTGAGTGTTTAATGCTCGAGTTGCTGGAATTTAGCCAAATGGAGGCGAAAACCCCCAAACGCAGAAGGGGCTGGCCTCCGTTAACCCGCCACGATGCCACGCTACTGATACCGTAACCCTGCCACTCCTGGTTTGATCGCGGTGTGTGGATCACCAACAAGCAGCGAGAGAGCCACCAATTGGCAGTCACATGTGCACCGATTGATACATCATCATCGCCATCCCCATCGGTCGTGGTCAATCCACTGCTAGACGAAGGCCTCCGCAAGCCACGGTGGCCACCTCTCACGACCCTTAGCTTCGGTGAGGATGGTGGGAGCCTGACGAGGTAGAACACCCCCCCAGCCTCCTTCCACTTAAAACTTTACAAGTGTTGGTATAACATTTAAGACGAGTGGCAGTTTTTCAACAGAGTTTACCATTGCGGCGAACAAACATCAAGAACCATGCACGCAGATGTGGTGTCAAAATTGTAAATGTTGTGGATCTACTCTCCAACACACCAGTGGGCTGAAGTAGTAACTAATTGGCGTTTTATTTACGTGAAAAATTGGCTGTGTCGGGTGGTAGAGGATTATGACACATTTATACTTACGCGATCTAACCCAAAACCGTCAACAATACCCAAGAACGCGGCGACTTCTGGCGACTGGTTGTGGGAGCTGGTGGCAGGAATCACGGGGGCCACGTCACTGGTGGAAGGGCAGGTGAACGGGCAGCGTACCTGGATTCTGTTGGACACGGGGGCGCTAGCCTCACTTGTGAGCACAACACACTGCAGCATGGTCAGGGTTGACGTGAGCCGCCTATAGGTCCCGGATCGCGCACTGCACACTGCAAGCGGAGCTGGCATGGGACTGCTGGGGAGGGTCACCCTTGAGGTCCGTCTCGGACACCAGGTGTGTACGCAGGAATTCTATGTGTCGAGCATGTTATGCCACGAGGGTATTGTAGGTACCGACCTCCTGGAAAAGTTGGGGCTCAACATACAGCCCCACCAGCGATGCGCCATCATGGCGGGCAGCAGGGAGCGGATTCCGTTCTTGGGACAGGAGCCGGGTGGCCCCCACTTCGAGCCTGTGGCCGCTATCCTGGCATCGGCCGTCACCATCGGCCCCCTCGCGGAGATGCTGTTGCTGGTGGCAATGCCCCCCATGGACCCCTTTCACCGACCATCAGGTGAGGTAATGTTGACTCCTCACCTGGAGTTGGCGGCACGGTACGGGGATGTGCGCCGGCCACTTTAGTAAACGCTGACGGGGGCCGACTGTTTATGTGGGTATTTAACCCCCACCGTACCCCAGTAACGCTGCGACGGCGCACCACGGTAGCCACAGTACGCCCCCTGCATGCACACCACTCTAACAGCTCGGTATTTGCCCTCTGAGCTGAGGACCCCTGCTGCCCCAAGGACAACCGGGACCTGGCCTGGCGAGTCGGCCCGACTCCCAGAGCAGAGGTCGTTCCCCTGCTTGATGAACTGCAGGTACCCTGGGCAGATTTGCCCAAGGGGGAGGCTGATCAGCTGCGAGGGTTATTGCAGGAGTACGCTGATGTGTTTAGTGAGCACGATTCGGATGTGGGCCGGACAGACCTCGTTAAGCACCAAATTGACACAGGTGCTGCCCAACCCATTAAACTCCCCGCATACCAAGTGGGAGCACCCGAACGGGCCCAGATTAAAAGGGCGGTCACAGATATGCTCCCCGATAACATAATCCAGCCCTCAGCGAGCCCCTGGTCTGCCCCGGTTGTGCTGGTGATGAAGGATGGGTCGACCCGATTTTGCGTTGATTATCGAAAGCTGAACGCGGTTACCCTCGGCGACGCCTTCCCCATCCCCACATCGATGACACCTTTGACAGCCTCGCGGGGGCATGGTATTTTTCCACCCTCGATCTAGCGTCTGGGTACTGGCAGGTGGAGAGGGCGAAGGATGATCGGCCTAAGACCGCATTTACTACCCCGATGGGACTGTTCGAGTTCCGAGTGCTTCCATTCGGACTCACTAACGCGTTTGCGACGTTCCAATGGTTGATGGAGTTGGTGATGCGGGGCCTGCAATCGGAACAGTGCCTAATTTACCTGGATGATGTGATAGTGTTCAGTAGGTCCCTGTCTGAGCACTAATCCAGGTTACGGGAGGTGTTCCAACAACTGCGAGCAGCCCATCTCAAGCTCAAGCCGCGTGTCATATTGCGCAGTGCGAAGTTGGGTACATCAGACACCCAGTCAGCGAGGCAGTTGTGTGCACCGACCCGGAAAAGGTAAGCACCGTAGTGGAATGGCCACAGCCGAGGAACCTGATGGAGATCAGGACATTTTTTAGGCTAGAGACTTGCAGATCGAGTACAGGGCTGGACGGACGCACGCAAACGCGGACGCATTGTCAAGGCGACCCGCAGTGTGCTCTGAGACACGGGCTGAGGAGGCCTGCCCATGCTTCACGGGGGGACACTGCCGACAGGCAACAGCCCCCCTGGAACGCCCTGAGACTAACCCCCCTCCCTTGAGAGAGAGTGCCGTGTGTGCCACAGAGGTTCCTGCGGAAGAAGCCAGGGGCCCGGTGGGCCGCCCGGTAGGCACGGAGCCCGCGCCCAGGAGCCCGACGGGCCGCTCGGCCCCGCCCGGTCAGATCCAAGAGGACATCGGCTGTGCCTTCCCGGGCCTGGACAATGAGCAGCTGCGACAGGCCCAGCAGTGGGACCCGGACCTGGCGGCGGTGGAGGCAACCCTGCGGGAGGAAAAAGTCACCATACAGGGACCCTGGAGTGGTTTGTGTGTAAAGAACGGGGTGGTGCGTGAACTAACCGAAGCCGGGCAGCCGGGGTGCATCTGTGTTCCCGCCCAGGTGCGGCCCCAGCTGCTACGGCTGGTGCATGACCACCCACTCGGGGGCCATGATGGGGAATGGCGCACTCGGGAGACCCTGCATCACCGGTATCTCTGGCGCAAACTGATGCAAGACGTGGCCGCCTGGGTACAGGGCTGCCGCGCCTGTCAACAGTGTGGGCAGAAACCGGCGCGGTATCAATTGCCCCTGAGGCTGTTTCGCGTCAGCCGGGCGAACCAGCTAGTTGGGGTCGACCTACAGGAGCCATTCCCGTGATCCCACCGAGGCAACTGGTACATTCTCATAGTGGTAGAGTATTTCACACGCTATCCAGTGGCAGTGGCCATCCCCGATAAGACGGCCCTTGTGGTCGCCTGGGCATTTGTGGAGCATTACGTGATTAAACATGGGATCCCCGAACGAGTCATTACTGACCAGGGTAGTGAGTTCGAGGCAGAGCTATTTCAGGTGCTGTGCCAGGAGTTCGGAATCCAGAAGGACCGAACCATGGCATACCACCCCCAAGCAAATGGTATGATGGAGCGCATGAACCAGACCTTAGCTGGGAAGCTCAAACGTATGGCGGCCGCCAATCAGCAGGATTGGGATGAACACCTCCCCTACGCGTTGTTCGCCTACACCACGGTGCACACCTCCACTGGGCAGACCCCCTTCCTAATGATGTTTGGTCGGGAGTCTCGCCTACCGGCAGATCTGTTGTTCGGCGTACCCCCACCACAACCAGAAGAAAGGAGCCAGCCCGTAGAGCACCTGATGGGGACCCTACGGGGGGCCCGTGGCCGGGCCTACCAACAGGGGGAGGCCGCACATCAGCGGCAAGAGCGGGGCACCCGCCCCCATGTGGAGCCCCCCTTCTACTTGACGGGCTCTGAGGTATGGCGGCATACCCCACGCGTAGGGGCCGGACAGGTGGGGAAGCTGACCACCTACTGACGCGGACCCTGGACCGTGGTGTGGCAGATCTCTCCCTGGACGGAACTGATCCAGGGCGGGGAGAGGGGTTGAGAGACAGTGCTCAATCTCCGCCGACTAATACCGTGGAGGGCGGCCCCGGCGGGGGAGGCACCCGCCCCTCGGGTGCCCTGAAACCCCGGAATCCCCGCACCCCCCATGCCCCCCATACCCGATGGCTTCACACCGTATATGGGCCCCACTGGGCCCCAGTTCCCACCGGCAAGGAGGCGACGCAATGGCACCTAAACCCCTCTGCCCCTGAGTTTGTTCCCCAGTCAGCGGATGCCGGAGGACAGGAGGAGCCTCTGGAGTGGGGAAGGAGACCGCCGCAGGAGCCTCGGAAGACGGAGCCACCGCCCACGAAACCGGCAACAAGGGCCGGGCAAGTCCCATGGACTCCCTGGCACTACTTGGTTGGAGCGACCCAGGCGAGGTGCTCCAGTCAGCGCCCCCCACCCCCCCCCCCCCCCCCGATTTGTTGCGGTTTTTGGTCAAATTGTCGTCGCGGTCAAGTATAAAAAAGTGGCAGAGTTTGTGCCAGGCCAAGTGTAGCGACAGTTGAGAGCTGTATACGTACGCTCGTACTGGCTCAGAGTGTGTACACTGTGCAGGCAATCGTTTTTTTTATTCCACTCGAGGACAAATATTTATCTCTATACACTTCGGCCAACACCGCCAGAGTTTTGGAGGGGGGGTCTTCTTTTTTTGAGAGAGAGATTTTTGAAAGCCGAGTCAACCGGCAGCATTTGCAAAGCCACGGCGTTTTTCTTGGAATTTGATTTATTTGAAACTGGTGTAATTGCCCGTCACGTGACGGGTTAATACACATTTTATTTAATGAAAAAGACTCAAATGTAAAGATTGTATTGAATTTATTTAACCACAAAATTTTCGATATATCGCATTTGCCGTAAATTGTCTTTTATGAAAAACAAAACAAATATCTAAAATTGCATGAAAATCCACGCAGCCTATCCATCGTTACACACAGCATACAGTGTCAGGCGCTAGGTACATATCACCAAAACTACATGGCAATTCAGAACATCCATGATCATCAACATCATCGTCGTCGGTATCAAAACGTCATCGTAACCAACAACAAGAGCATTTTCTTACGGACAAAACTATCATAAAATGGCGAATATTCAGGACTGCGGCCCACACACTTGTGCTTCCTTTGTGCTTCTGTTCCAAGACGGCATGCGTTGATGAAGCTGCTGACGGTTCGCTGCTTGTTTATTCACCGCTGCCAACAAAGTGTCTCATAACTTCCCGCCTTATCTCCAGCATGAATTTATTTTTGCAAGTTGCCCTTCTAGGAAGCTCAGTGAATTTGTTACCCAAAGCAGTGTGCATCTCAGTCGCCAGTTAAATCCGCCAATTTCCTTCACTGCTACCCCCCTTTTTACCACTGTTTAAGACTGTTACGGGGTTCTTATGCCATTGTTAAGTTTGTTTGTTTTGTTGACTGATGCAAGATGCGGCTCGTTGAACACTGTCCTCAGAACAGGCGCGGATGCGACAATACAGAAGAGACTTGGGAGAGTGGCAGACGGCAGAGATAAACAGGAAGGCAGATTGACACGGAGAGACGAGGAAACGGATTGACGCAGAGATAAACAGACACGCAGACTGACACGGAGAGAGAGAGAGACAGTTATTTATTGACACACTCAGAGATATAGCCACAAATCTATAGACACAGACAGATATAGATAATAATAATATGCAGTGAGATATGGAGAATGGTAGACGCAGAGACACGGAGAGTGATACAGAGAGGCACATAGATAAATAGACAAACAATATTTGGTCTTGGGGACCCCTAAAAAAGGGAAGCCCCCCTGCACACATGAACATTGCTGCACACGTCTAAAGAGCGCAATCTGGCCAGATATCCCGTACGCACACACAACTGTTACCTTTTATACTCGAGTGTATGTGAGAGAGACGTTGGTTTGTGTAGCTCTCACGTCGCACGACCACCTGTCATTAGTGATGTCTGACGTTTTGCTCCAAGTGCCGGCAGCTTCGTCGGGAACTGATTGATTTTAGGTTACATTGTTTCAGTTCCTGAAGAATCTGCCGACAATTCGAGTGAAAACGTCAAATAATCACAGACAGGCCAAAAGCACATCGTAGAGAAACGTAATTTCCCAAAAGCAAAATAAATCGCATGCAGTAAAATCTTAACGGCCAATGAATATGCAAACACGTGCACAAGAAGCACGCATTAAGCAAAAACCATCAGCAGTTCCTGAAGAACTGCATTGTGGTCCTCTTGCCATTGAAAGGTTGTTTAGCAAATTATCCAACTGTTTGGGTTTTCCAACTTGCACTACATATCTGTAATGATCGGTTTGTCTCATTCACAGATTGGATTGCAGTAGAATATGTGTAATTTCTCAATCTGCCCTCTATCACACACACACACGGTGCTATTTCTACCCATGTGTGTCTGTGTAAGTAGACCTGGGGGTCAATTACAATTGTAATTCTGTCATTCATAATGAATTGCAACCACGGTGTAATTGCAATTTCACCTAACAATGCCGCTGTGTTTGCAATAATAATTGACCCCAGGTCTGTGTTCAAGGCGTTCGTGTGAGTCATTGGTTTGTGAATTCTCAACCCGCTCCTATATCAAAGACAAAGATTGTCAGGATAGCCTTGAACAGGCTGTTGGGGCAAGTGCCGTTAGCGAGCACTTACTAAGGCCAACACAGCGCACGAGACGGTGGATGGCCAGGAACCACGCCCGGCCGCCTTTGTCTCCCCAGTGCTGATGTTGACACGTAACGTAATCTCATTTAAGGCTGAGTCGACCTAGCGGGAAGCCCATAATCGCTTCAGATATTCGTCACTGACGTTGGCCGTGAGTGTGAATCCAACTCGGGTCGCCGGGTTCGTAAGCGTAGTGTGCCAAAAACCACTCGACTACCGCCCCTATATCTCACACGCGCACACGCAGCCCGTGCTGTGTTACCCGTGTGTGTGTGTATGTATGAGATATATTTGTGTAGCTCTCTGTGAATCGATTGTTGGATTTAACCGCGTGTTGCTCGACATGAAGGGGCTCCCAGCAGGTGGAATGAAGCGTCGGACGTCATGCTGAGCAACAGCACAGAACAACCCGAGGACACGCCGGGGACCTAACCAGCACACCCGCGAAAACCTACGGAAGCGGCACAACATCCGATTCGTAATTGATTTTTTGGAACACAGCGTAAGTAAAATGTGTGTCGCGCACGCTCCGCCACCCGACACAGCCAATAAGTAAGTCGTCACGTGGACAGACGTGCCAATTTGTTACGGCTTCAGCAGCAGCAAACGTCGCCGGTCTTCTGCTTTGCTGGGTGCGACGTCGCCTGCGCGATTCGCCCAAAATAGTTCCAATCACAACATCGGTCGCGAAAAAGCACTACACGCGGTCTAACATCTGCCTGTGAATTCCCAATCTGCAACCCTCCCTCCCACCCCCGAGATATATCACACATATTCTTGGGTCTTTCGGTAAAGCCACGTAGAAATAATAAAAAAAATAAAAAAATAACAATATCACGACGTTTCGATCACAACATAAGCAATCGTTATCAGGTGAGAAATATCGCGGGAGAGCTGCTAATATATGGTAGGAGCGCTGCTAAGGCAGGGAGTTATAAAGGTTTGGGATGGGTGTAGCCCAGGGGTCAATGGGAGGGGCTAGAGATGAAATTTGCATGTAAATGTAAGATCGGGTAAATCTTGACAAACGAAACTGTGGGGGTGGCCATTGTATTGTGAGCGATTAGCGTATCAATGTACGAAATTTGCTTGTAAATGTAAGCTCGGAGAGAGGGCCGCAAGAGCATCACCATATGGAGGTGGGAAAGGATGGCAGGCCGCCATTTACTAACACAACGGTGGCTGTGTTAGTGAATGTAACTCAAGAGAGTCGAAAATAACTGATAACATAGGTAGGTAGGGAGGGAACATCACAGCCAGTTATGACCTAAACTGGTTAATAACGTCCTGCCAATGATTGCTCAGTTTGTACCCATCTTCTCGGTTGAAATTATGTCTGTGTTTATATATATGTGTAATGCGGGCGTAAGCGACCTTCCGGAGGTGACGTCACGGGGGGTGGAGTCATGTGACGTGGGGGTAAGGTTCGGGGCTTTAAGCGGGTAAACCGGAAGGGGAAGGGAGTCGGGGTGTGAGCGGAAAAGAGTGAGGCCACGCGGGCAAGTGTGGAGAAGGGGGGGCGCCGACGGCGATCGGGAGCCAACCCCGAAGATAAGAGCAAGCTGCGGAGTGGTGTGCAGCTGGGGAGGAGACAGCCAGGAGGGCTGCGAGTTAGAGGCAGCGGTGTGGCTGCCAGGAGGAGCTGCGGAGGGAGAGAGAGAGAGCAAGAAGCTGTGAGAGCTGCGGAGGGAGAAGAGCAGCAGAGAGTACAGCCAAGGGGGGCTGTGTGAGAGGAACAGCAGCGGAGCTGCTGTTGGGGATCGGGCCGACATTGGAGTCAGCACCGTGGAGAAGCTACAGAGTTAAAGACAGCCGTGTGGGTGTACAGCACGAACCGAATAATAAAGGACACTGAGCCAGACATCGTGGTCCAGTCGTTTATTACACTGGTGTCGGAAGTGCAACGGCATGTCGAAACAAGTGAGGAAGAAAGTTAATCCGGCGCCTGCATCGGCTTCTTCGTCCGACGACGACGAACTCCCTCCAACCACGGATCCTGTTGGGGTGGTGGAGGAGAGCCAGGCTGAGGTGACCACGGGAACGGGTGTGGAGGATGTTGGCGCGGTGGCGGGTCCGTCGACATCATCAGACGCGGATCAACGATGGCAAGCGATGGCGGTACAACTGGAGGCACTTCAGGACGTCCTGGCGCATCTATGCCATCTCGTCGCGCCAGGGACGATGGATGATGCAAGTGGTGCTCCGCGGGCCGCCACGTTGCCTGTCCTGCCGCCGCCATTGCCCACGCGGCAAGAGGCCGCCATTTTGCGCGCTCCGTGGCGCCAAACCGCCATCTTGGCCACGCCGCGGGCCGACGCCATTTTGAATTTGCCATCACAACCACCACCATTGGAAGACGGCGGGAAGAGGAGTCGGAGTCGCCACCTTACAACAGTTAAAGAATTTTCCGTCGGTGGGGACTGGAGCGCGTTCGCCTGCCGCTTCTTGGCGGCGGTACGCACAGCAAGATGGACCGATGCGGAGGCTTTGGAGGTGTTGCCGACTCTTCTGGACGACGAATCTGTCCGATTCTTCCGTTCCATAGCGACCGATAAGAAGGCAACTTTATGTGGTGTTTTTCAAGAAATGGCCGATGCTTATGAGCCACCAGATGATGCGCATCGGCGATTCGCTCAACGACAACGAGCACCAGAGGAGTCGCCCGTGGCGTTCAGGGGTGCGGTGCTGGAGCTGGCCATGGCAGCTTATCCTGAGACGCCACAGGACCTGCTTGAGCCTCTCATATTAGGGAAAATGTTGGAGTTGTCTCGGGATCTAGGGATCCCCATGCCTGTGTGTGGGCATGAGAAGCTAACTTCCCGGATGGCTGCTAAGTGTCTCGATGCGCAATTCAACCTCCGTCGCTGGAAACAAGTGACGGCGTGGACGGGGGGGCCCGTCAAAGAAGGGGATGCGCTGGGGTGGGACCCTGCGCAGGCCGTCTATGTTCCGGATGACCGGGGCCCTCAACAACTGACGGCCGCCTCCGCTCCATGGACGGGACGCGGCGGGCCGAGACCGCGCGCGATGCTACCAGAACGGGGCCGTCAGGAGCCGAGGCCTGCGCTTCGGCGCAACGAGGCCGAATGTTTCCGCTGCGGGCGTAGGGGCCACTACGCCAGAGACTGCTGGGCCCGCTTCCC
Source organism: Lampetra fluviatilis (assembly GCF_964198595.1). Lineage (NCBI taxonomy): Eukaryota > Metazoa > Chordata > Hyperoartia > Petromyzontiformes > Petromyzontidae > Lampetra > Lampetra fluviatilis. Next base: position 9,247,090 of record NC_136308.1, read on the forward strand.
GGCTCCGCCGCAGCAGGAGGCCTCGGCACCGGTCAAGTCGGCTAAAGATCCTCCGAAACAGGCATGTCGGCACGCACCAGACACTCGGCAAGGCTTTCCACCTCACCCACCACCTGTGTTGCGCGATCCTATTGTTGTTGTTAAAGAAAGGCCATCGACGGGGCCTTGTCATTCAGTTACGCAGTGGCGCAAATTGGCACGGAGAGTTGTCGCGGCCGCTACGGGTTCGTCCACTGTACCGGGGTCCATACAAGGTGTGGACGTGCGCATTTTGGTCGACTCGGGGGCGTCTGCGACTATTATATCGGATGTCATTTTCCATCTGTTGGGCATTCCGTCGGGGGCTGTGCGTCCGGTTTATGGGTCGTGCGTCGCTGCGAACGGGGGTAGCATGGGCATCGTGGGTCAGGTGGATGCTAAGATATCTATTGGGGATGTGTCGGCCTCGGGTGTTGTGTTGATATCGAGATCTTTGGCGGTTCCTTGTTTGTTAGGCACCGATTTTTTGGCTAAGATGCCCATTTTGGTCAAAATCAATGAGAATTGTATTGAACTGCCGGGGGGCCGTCAAATCTCGTTTCTGCCGTCGCCCTGGGGGCGACCTGCTTCGGCCGTACAAGTGCAGGCGCTGTCCGTCGCATCTGTGGACATTCCACCTGGTACACAGATGCTTATACCCTTGCGGTATCGGAAGCCCCTGCCTGATCGGCTAGGAGCAGTAGGGGTCTTGTTGTCACCGTCCGCCACGATAACAACCGGGTTGGCGTTAGTGGGGGCACAGACCATCGTCCGGCCGGATCAATTACCGTTTTTACAGGTGCTTAATGCGGGGGGAGAAAACGTCCGTGTCCCGGCCGGTACGGTTGTGGCACATGCCACTACGGCGTTTGCGACCCATGATTGTCCACATAGCCGGGGAGTTGTTGCTGGGGTTTCCGAGCCAAGGAGTTCGGATGATCGTTGGGTTGCTCAATTATGTGACGAAAATTCTTCCCTGTCCATGGAGCAACGTGGTGCGCTGCGTAAATTGTTGTTGACATATTCCGATGTGTTCAGCTCCGATGATTTGGATTTGGGCCGCACTTCCTTGCTTTACCATCACATTGAGACGGGCGATGCTGCCCCTATTCGATTAAATTCGCATCGGATGAGTCCTGCGGAGCGAGAACACGTACGGGGGGCAGTGGAAGACATGTTGGCTGCGGACATTATATCGCCATCTAACAGCCCATGGGGCGCTCCAGTCGTCTTGGTTAAGAAGAAGGATGGCAAATTGCGATTTTGTGTTGATTTCCGCAAATTGAATAAGATATCGGTGGCAGATGCATACCCCCTGCCGCGTATGGATGACTCCCTCGACGCATTGTCGGGGGCTAAGTTCTTTTCCACACTGGACCTCTCTTCGGGATTTTGGCAGCTTCCCCTTGACGAGTCCTCACGGGAGAAAACCGCTTTCCGTACGCCGCAGGGGTTATTTCAATTCAACTGTCTCCCGATGGGATTGAATGCGGCCCCTGCTACATTTCAAAGATTGATGGAGCTCGTTTTGACGGGGTTGCAGTGGGAGACATGTCTTATATATTTGGACGATATCATTGTCTTCAGCCGCACATTCGATGAACATTTGACGCGGCTGGAGACAGTGTTCACGAGGATGCGTTCTGCCAAATTGAAATTCAAACCAAAGAAATGTCACCTACTGCAACGGTCCGTCCGCTATTTGGGGCACATTGTGAGCGCTGAGGGAGTGTCCACGGATCCGGAAAAGACGGCGTGCGTCCGGGATTGGCCGACTCCGGCCACCGTGGGGGATGTTCGGCGGTTTTTGGGATTTGCCTCGTATTACCGAAGATTCGTGCCGGGTTTTGCGACGATTGCGAGGCCTTTGCATCTCCTTACGGGTAAAGGACGGAAGTTTGGTTGGGGACAGCCGGAGGAGGCGGCCTTTCGGAGTCTGCGTGATCTATTGGCCACGGCCCCAACATTGGATTATCCCGATTTCGATCACCCATTCATTCTTGATACGGACGCGAGTGACACAGGTATTGGGGCGGTGTTATCACAGTCTAAAGGGGGTGTAGAGCGTGTCGTGGCGTATGGTAGCCGAGTCTTGTCTCCTGCGGAAACCCGCTACTGTGTCACTCGCAGAGAACTATTGGCGGTTGTTTTTTTCCTACGGCAATTTCGACCATACCTCTACGGTCGTTCCTTTATTGTGCGTACGGATCATGCGGCCTTGCAATATGCCCTTAAAATTGACCAGCCATCCGGACAGTTGGCACGTTGGTTGGACACGCTACAGGAATTTTCCTTCCAAATTCAACATCGGAAGGGTGTGCGCCATGCGAACGCTGACGCACTTTCCAGATTACCGCGGCGCGCCCCTTGTAAATGTGAGTCGGGGACGCATAGGTGTTCGCCGATTCCAAACCCCCCTCAGCCGCTCACGTTGGCCGTCGAGAAGTCGGACACTCCGATGGAACCGGGACCGGCTGACGGGGTTTTGAATCTGCCGCGGTCTGTCTGGATCCGGGAACAGATGATGGATGAGTCATTGGTGTCCTTGTGGAAGCGGTCTGCTAAGGACAATGGGAGTCCGAGTACGGCTGTGGGGCCGCAAACCGCTCTCCGAGATGGTCTGCTTATGTGGCGGGAGGGGTTCCAGGAACGTTGGCGCCTGGTGGTACCAACGTCCTTGCGGTTCGAGTTGATTAGAACCCTCCATTGTGACACTCTCTTACATTTAGGGGTGCAGAAGACCTTGTTGACGTTGCAACGTCATTATTTTTGGCACGGCATGGCGACAGATGTCGTAGGGCACGTGCGCGCGTGCCCTGCGTGTGCACAACGTAAGCCGCCGAAACATCCTTACGTGCCGCCTCTCCAGTCGATTCAGGTGTCTCGAGTCAATGAATTGGTGGCACTGGACATATTGGGACCTTTTCCACCATCGGCGAGGGGTAATAAATATTTGCTGGTAGGGGTTGAGTACCTCTCCCGTTGGCCGATGGCCTGGCCGTTGCCTGATCAGTCGGCCGCGGCCATTACCGACGCCTTTTTGTTTGGGTATATTATGGATAAGGGGGCGCCTGAGAGACTCCTCACGGACCAGGGCAGGAATTTCTCGTCTAAATTATTGGCGGAAGTGTGCGCGGGCCTTGGGACTAAGAAAGTACGGACATCCCCATACCATCCGCAGACGGATGGTATGGTTGAACGGCTGAACAGGACATTGTCTGCCATGCTTTGCCATACCGTGAGTGAACAACAATCAGATTGGGATCTGCACATCCCCGGGGTGCTTTCGGCGTACAGGATGACGCCTCATGCGGCTACGGGATATTCGCCGTTTTACCTTATGTATGGTCGGGAAAACGTGCCGCCGGTGGATGTGCAATTGGGAACTGGGGTGAAGGGACCTCGGAAACCACTTCCTGAATACATTCAGGACACGGTTCGCCGAGTCACGGAGGCGCGGGAGAATGCCCGCGTGGCTACGGCCAAAGCCCAGGCCCGGAACGAGCGATATGCGCGACGGTCTGAGGGGGAGTGCCCTTGGAAGGTTGGGGACCTAGCCTGGCTTCATTGTCCACAGGTACGTCCGGGGACCTCGCCGAAATTGCACAAACCCTGGCATGGTCCCGTACGCCTCATTGCGGTTCCCAACCCACAGACAGCACGCGTCCAGATTGGGTCTCGTCGCTGGGTTGTGCATACGTCGCGCTTGAAACCATATGTTGCTCCCTTACATGATGCGTCATCCCCCAATGTTGCCTTGCCGGGGTCTGTTGCTGCTGACTCTCCCCTGCCTGCGTCCATTGATTTTGCTAGAGCGCCTGTCGTACCTGTTCCAGACAGGCCGGCCGTGACATTGCGGGGGACGAGGGGCCCTGCTCGGAGGACGCCTGCCAGGTCTGCGGGACCTTCGAGCCCTGCAGCCCTTCCGACCCAGCTGCGGGCACGGTCACAGGACAAGCCCAAGACTAACTCTTTAGAGACACGGGACGGCGGTGGACTTCCAGCTGCGACAGGGGGATTACCCCCTGTCGTTCCTCGACTTTCATCGCGTTCCCGTTCTGCGAGTGGGCCGCCGACCGTCCGGGACGGGCCGGCGACCCGCACACGTTCCAAATCGCTTACGTTTCGTTGAGTGTTGTTGTCTTGTTATTTTCTTCTTACAGTTGTATTTATTGCATGCTTTTGTACGATCGTTGATGTTGATTGCGTTGTTGTTGTTCTTGCTGTTACATTATATGCTTAGTGTCCTTTAGGGGGGGAAGCTCGGTTCGCCGCATTACGATTTGCTATTGGTCAGCCGAGGTCGGCTGGGATTTTTCTACGGGGGAGGGTGGTGTAATGCGGGCGTAAGCGACCTTCCGGAGGTGACGTCACGGGGGGTGGAGTCATGTGACGTGGGGGTAAGGTTCGGGGCTTTAAGCGGGTAAACCGGAAGGGGAAGGGAGTCGGGGTGTGAGCGGAAAAGAGTGAGGCCACGCGGGCAAGTGTGGAGAAGGGGGGGCGCCGACGGCGATCGGGAGCCAACCCCGAAGATAAGAGCAAGCTGCGGAGTGGTGTGCAGCTGGGGAGGAGACAGCCAGGAGGGCTGCGAGTTAGAGGCAGCGGTGTGGCTGCCAGGAGGAGCTGCGGAGGGAGAGAGAGAGAGCAAGAAGCTGTGAGAGCTGCGGAGGGAGAAGAGCAGCAGAGAGTACAGCCAAGGGGGGCTGTGTGAGAGGAACAGCAGCGGAGCTGCTGTTGGGGATCGGGCCGACATTGGAGTCAGCACCGTGGAGAAGCTACAGAGTTAAAGACAGCCGTGTGGGTGTACAGCACGAACCGAATAATAAAGGACACTGAGCCAGACATCGTGGTCCAGTCGTTTATTACATATGGATGGCTTCCTGAACGAATCTTTTCTGATAGCCAGTGGGCTTGCAGAGTACCTCCGTCTTGGAAAAATCTATTTCCTGTGTGCCCACAGCATTAAAATAATGATCAGCCACGGCTGAGGTATTAGTCCTACTGTGTTTCAGATCTGCCTTATGTTCACGAACACGGTCCGAGACATGTCGCTTAGTTTCCCCATTGTAACAGCTGCTGCAGACATAGCTTAGTTTGTAGACACCGGAGTATTGCATGTCAGGGATCACATCCTTTACAGATGGGATCAAATCACGAATTGTATGTACTGTGTTGAATCGTACCTGGATCTTGTGTTTGCTCATGATTTTGAAAATATTTTTGATGACACCTGCTATGTATGGCAAGGTGATGGTTTTGATTGGGTCCTCAGATGTGTAGTCTGAATACCCATTCTTTTTGAGGGCTTGGTGTACGTGCTCCAGTTCACTGGTTATGTGGTGATGGTCAGAAATACGAGCTTTATGGTATAGAGTTTTGATGAGGAAATTCTTCTGGGATGGATGGTGGTGGGAGTCAGGTTTTAGGTAGGCATCCGTATGGGTGGCTTTCCTGTAGACAGAGTGTCCCATTGAGCCATCAGGTCTCTTTTAGATTAAAACATCCAAGAATGACAACTTGCCATCTTTTCCACTTCCATGGTGAATTTGATGGCTGGGTGTATGGAATTGATGTGGTTGAAGAATTGGTCCAGAGCTGGTAGGCCATGTGGCCAGATGACGAACGTGTCATCTACGTATCTCTTCCACAAGGAAGGACGTAGGGTGGATGCCTGGATGGCATATGTCTCAAATTTCTCCATGAAAACATTGGCTATAACTGGAGATAAGGGAGAACCCATTGGGGTACCTTCAACTTGTTTGTAGAATGTTCCATTCCAGGTGAAGTAAGTGTTGGTGAGGCAGTGTCTAACCAGGGCCGGTACATCAGCATTCAGTCCTTGTTGGACCAAATCTTCAATGATTGCAATGGTGTCAGGCACAGGAACTTTGGTAAATAAAGATACCACGTAGAAACTGACAAGCATATTACCTGGAGATAGTGAGATGTCTTTAATTGAAGATATCAAGTGAGCTGAGTTAAGTACAGCTGAGGCGGTCTTACCAGTATATATCACACAAAGACACACGGCAGCCACGCGCGCGTACGCACGTGTAGGCGAGACATCTGCGTGGATCTCTCAATCCACCCCAAAGCATGCCCTCCCCCCTCAACCCCACGCCACCTCACCGCCCGGTAGCTTACAAAACCCCCGTGGCCATGATTCTCCCGTCGATGTCCTCGTATATATCCTCGGCGGTGATGGCGGCGAGCCGCGATGCCCTCTGCGAGCGGCGGAGCGTGCTGGCCGCCCTGGCGCGCGCCCCGTCTTCGCCGCCGCCGCGGTACCACAGGTAGCAGTAGCCAAGCGGCAGCAGCAGCGTCGCGTAGATGATGTGCAGGCCGATGTCGCGCTGCGCCACCTCCCAGCAAGAGATCGAATGGGGCCTCGCGCACTCCGTGCCCAGCTCCAGACCGCTCAGGGTGCTGATCAGTGTGCGCTGCGCACACCACGGGCGCGGTAGTTAGGAGAAGCATTGTCGTCATCATTATCGTCGTTGTCATCACCACCACCAATAGCATCATCACCATCATCATCATGTTGTATTCGCAGCTCCATCATCATCATCATCGCTATCATCACCGTAGCCATCATCTTCGGACCATAGTTAAAAATTTCCCACGACTTGAAAGCCCGGCAGCTTGGCTTGCTGCAGTTGCACCGCCTGCACACTCAGTGGCTACGATAGCTGGTGGGCAAGGGAGGGCAGGCGGGGTAGGTGGGCAGGGCATGGGATCGCTGTGGCCTGAGGGCCCACGCCAGGTGAGCATTGACACCCAAAGCTGGCTGAGCGCCATGGCTTTAGGGGCTTACAGGTTGGGAGCTGTCGATATTTCAAGGGTCTCTAACAAAAATATATAGACAGCTTTATACCGTTGGAAACGAAGTGCCGTAGTAGGGTATAGAGATTGTCGGCATAAGGCACTACCACTAGAGTACAACGTACCTCTCTATGAAATTCCTGTATGATTGCACCCCGCATTTGCATTACATTTGAGGTCAAAAATCAGTATCACGAAGCCACACCATGGCTAAGATGCTCATGATGAATTTATTTTGTTTAGATCGCGTAAATAAACGTGCCAACAAAACATGCCAAACACAACATTGGTGGCGAAAGCCTTCGCGTCAATAGGCTAAGATGGACGTGGCAACGTCAACATAATCCGTGGCATACCTATGGGACCCTTTTGCCAATGTCAATATTATGAGAGAGGAAGATAAAAATGGGCTTTACGCTTTCTGACAATAAAACAGGAGGTGGTAAGATGTTCAAACACCGAATAGATACCAATTACAAGGCATCGTGTACCGCATTAACCACAGATACTTGTGGCAAAACATGAAAACAAACACGCTCTGATAATATATGCATTGCCTTTTAAACTGGTTGGCCTGCACCAGAGACAGCCTTCTTTATGGCCTCTTCTCAACAGTGTTAAACCAGAGAATGTCACAAGGCAATAAAACACCAGTTTCATTGCGAGAAGGGATGAAGCCTGTTCTTTTTTTCATCATTTTGATACTGGCAAAAAGGTATCGTAGATATAACACGAATTATGTTGACATGCCGCATCCATCTTAGACTTTTAACGTGTAAGCTTCCGCAACCAATGTTGTTTTTGGCTTGTTTTGATGGCACTTTTTTACGCGATCTAACCCAATTTGCAATTTTTATTTTTTCATCGTAATTTCGTTTTTGTCCTTGATCTTTATTCCTGGTGCGGCTGAAATTTAAACGCTGCAAATCCCAGACAACGGGACTCTTGTCCGACTTAACCTCGACGCCGATCGCACCATGAGGAACTTGGGCTTGCCGCACGTCGCGTTGACGCGCTCCAGCTGGGCCGCGTCGTGCAGCCACAGCACGAGGTAGCGGATGGAGCAGTCGCAGTGCCAGGGGTTGTCCTCGAGCGTGAGCTTCATCAGCCGATGGAGGTGGTCGAGCGCGCCCGGAGGCACCGTCTGCAGCTGGTTCCCCTGCGCATGACGTCAGGGGTGGGGATTTGAGATGGGGGGGGGGCGGGGTGGGCGGGGGGGGTGGGGGCGGGGTGCAGAGATGGGGGGTTAACCTTATTATTAATAATATTATTACGCTTGTTTGCCCAGGAAAGCCTCGCATAATCTCGTGATATATTTTCTTTCTTCTCAGGAAGGTCCTGCTTTGTGTTCGCAGTAGGGGGGAGGAGGGGGGAATGTTGGCCGTGTATAATCCCCACCGAGCAATTTGCCGTGGGATAATTTGCTTTTATTACTTGTCAAATTTTGACGGTCACGCCGAGTGGCGCGCGGTTTGGCGCCACCGCTCTTGCGAATGCCCTCGCGGGATCTTTGACGTCCACCGCGAAGCAGACGGCGGCGGAGCATTTGACTGCGCTGAATGCGGTGATAATCAGGGCGGCCGCTGGAAACGAACCGTGAACCTCTGCTAGCTATGAGTGGCGAATGCGCTACCATCCGGCCGTGTCACCGCTCACATCCGAGACGGTTGGAACGCTCCACGTCAGCGGAGTATTCTACGCGACGCATGCACTGCGGACACACGTCCATTTGTCGTGCTCTACTTCCATGCTTCCACATCTGTGAGTTGATTTTCTATCTACAGATCTACAGTAGTGGGCCATAACACGGACAGATCTCAATGAAAGGCCACGATCGCCGCCGTCATTGAGGACATGGCACGTTAAGAGGGAGCAGTGGGTTATAACAAATGGCCATAAAAAAAGTCACCTGGAATGCGCCCGATCTCATCCGAGCTTGGGAGATAAGCAGACGTTGAGCCTGGCTATCGCTTCGAAGGACGACTATCACACACAAACACGTGTAGCAGAGGGCAGTGCGGCAAAACCCATAGTTGTACTGTGCTTCTGTGCTCCCGTCAAGATGCTGCCTGCCGTCACCAACCGGCGCTGACGAACATTGCGAAGGGTGCTTGGATAACCCTCATGACCCGCACGGCGTGGAGGAGACCCTCATCCAGCAGCGGATTGACCAAGGGCCTCTCGCGTAGACGCAGATATTTGAATTCAGCTGAGAAGAAAGAACCCGATGACCCGTGCAGCCCTTTGTCGTAGCTGTGCAGCCCCAGCTGGGGGTCGGCAATGGTGGGAAATTGGAGGAAGTTACACGGAGAGATCAATCAAAGAATCGTACTTAAACTCAAATGTTACGTGAAACTCGAATGATGCAACGGCACAATACAAATCGCACAGAAAGCGAGGACGAATATTACGCTCGCGGATTCGCAGCTGTCAAAAGCGCAGTTTGCGAATCGCGTGTCACGCGGGACCCGGTGGCATGCCCGACCTTATCAAGTTTCAAGGCCGATTATTTTTTGTTTAAATCTCCCCGCTTATCCGAGATGGGTGACAATTCCGTTCACGCGAAGACGCGGAGGAGGCGCCACCCGTCCCCGCCTTCGCAGCCGCCGCGCGACTCTCGCTCTGCGCGATCGGCGCCGCTTTAAGTCGGGGGAGTTCGCGTCGCTCGAACCACTTTTGACGCCATCCGCGGCGCTTGTTGCTCGCATCAGACTGAGATGGTTATAAAATGAGATGCCGGTGGCGATGATGATGGTGGTGGTGACGATCGTGACGACGGCGGTAGTGGTGGTGATGGTTGTGACAATGGTGGTTTTGTTAGTGGCAGTGTTTGTGGTGGTGGTGGTGATGGCGGCGGTTTGCGATGGTGGTCTAACTGCGGATAGGAGAAATCTAAGAGAGGTATCCGAATTTGCTAAATTGATGCCAGATTAACATGTAGGCTTTCGCGAACAATATTATTGATCGTTAAATCGCCCGATTGAAGCTGGTTGTAATTACCGGTGAGACGCTGTACACAAATTGCAAGAGGAATACAATGTGCCGATGATATTGTTCATCAATCGCGCCCATTATGTTTAGTGCGTTTAAGAGACATTAACATCAGGGTGGACACGTGGATCAAATCACTGAACCAGCACCGCTGAGATCTGGGTTCGAATTCAAGTTTCAGCCACCAGGTTCTCAAGAGTAGCAGTAACTCGATGTTCTAAATTCGGTCATGAATCACTGCACGAAAAAAAACGCTTTACATTGTGTTTGTCAGTTTATTCAGATGAACCCCCGCTCTGGCTAGCAAGAGATATAATGGCTAGAATTGGTGACAGCCGATGGACAAGACGGGCAATGGAATGGCAGCTTAAGGAGAGGACGCACCCAATAGGATGACTACAACGGAGATGGAGCAGAGAGATCACTCCATGCAAATACATGAGACGGATTGTGCGGACTCGCAGAACCACCAAGGTTGGCGACGCCCTTCATCCATCAGTGGCTAAACAATGATCGACGACGATGACGATGATAATCTTGATTTGAAGCTTTCGTGACTGCAGGAGTCCATACTCTTTGGTTCTTTGGGTAAAGTCACGTAAGTAGAAATAAAGCAAAATAAATCGCGACGTTTCGAACGCAACACAAGCGCCCGTCTTCAGGTGAAAATCGCGATAGCCGCGATGTCTGCTGCGAGCTTGTGGTCGCGGCATCTCTTCACAAAGATGCCACGACCAAAAGCTTCACTTCACAAGGCAGCAGACATCGTGCTGCTCGCAGCAGACATCGCAGCTATCGCGATTTTCACCTGAAGACGGGCGCTTGTGTTGCATTCGAAACGTCGTGATCTATTTTATTTTATTTCTATCTACGTGACTTTACCGAAAGAACCAAAGTGATGACGATGATGATGAGGATGGCTTGGGGAAGTCTTCACCTAGCAGCGGTACCGTACAATGTCCTGGGAAGACTCACATATTTCCCCAGGATGGATGTCTGCCTCAAACGGAGCACATTCCCCTGGAGATCCAGGACCTGCGGGTGACTTCACTACCCACTGGCGTGCCCCTACCCCGACCCGGCGCTCGGCACCTGGAGCAGCAGCCTCTTGGTGTTGCTGGGCACGTCCCTGGGGAAGTCCGTCAGCCCCTTTCTGGAGCAGTTGACCGTCGAGTCTCTGTAGCAAATGCAGCCGGCGGGGCAGGCGGCCGCGCCGTGAAGCAGGGCGAACGCGCACCACAGCGCCAGCGCCAGCATCGTGCCTGGCTGTGGGGAGCGCGAAGAATAAGTATAACCCGTAAAAACAAAGTTTTTCACTATAAATCCATAATATGCGTGGCGGCTAGAGTCCTCTCGTCCTCTGGCTTGAGATGGCTGCCACCTATGGGTCAGATGATTGCATTGCACCATTGAGCAATTGGTAATTAAATATAATATTTTTGTCCTAAAAAGTGTAAAATTTAGGGAAAAAAATTTCACGAACATTAATTGTCACGCACAACGAGTCTGTGTGGAAAATGTCAGCTCGATTAAATCACGAGAAGTGGGTTAAAAAACGACCGAAAGATTTGCACGGTCGTAAGCAAGCAAGCGAACTTAATATAAAGGATTTTAAAAAGGCCCCGACGGCGACATTCGTATGGTGGTGTCGCGTCGCCGTCCGTGCCGAGCGCTTCTCTCGCGGTCGCTGAGGAACCGCAGGCGAGCAGGAAGACGTCAGCCGTGCGGTGAGCCGGCGCTACCAACGATTTCCCTTTCTCTGCCGTCCTCCGCATATTAAGATGTTTTTTTAGCTAATCAATGAGTGTTTTTACTCGTGGGAGGAAACTGGAGCACCCGGAGACAACCCACGCGCGTGAGGGGGAAACACTTTATCCCATACAGGAAGGAGAGATGAGATGAGTTCATACTTTGCTGTGCGGCCGTCTCTTGGCAGAGCAAGTGTTGTGATACCTTGACGCCCATGGGAAGGGAGTTTTGCGACATTTGTGAGATCCACCAACGCTCACAACCGCCACCTCCCGGCTTATTACACAGTTCCTGAGCACGGGTCCGAAGGCCCAAAACATCAAGCGGCCAGCATCAAACGTCACTCTCTGAGTTGTAATCGTTACGAGTTAAGCAACGCATCTCTTGAATTGAACGAGGTTATATAAGAGAGTGTTTGGGAAGGGAAGAGAAGTGACGAAGGTTGGTTCGCGGAGTGCTCTTGTGAAACCGAAATTGATCATCAAAGCTAGATGCAACTGTGCGTGAAGGCGGCACCGTCGGTGAGAGTGCGTTATCTGCTACGACACGGATCGGGAAAACGCGCACACTGACAATACATGTGAGTATGTGTGTTGAACTTCTTTTCGCACCGTACGTAGCCAACCGCGCTGATGCGAGTTGAGGGGAAGGGACAACAAACTGAACACGAAAGGCAGTTTCATGGGACCTCCTCTGCCAGTATCAAAATATGAGAATAGGTTTTCCCTTTTTTTCTGGCAACAAAACAGGTGTTAAGATGTTAAAACACCAAACTGAAACCTTTTGGGGTGGGTGTGTGGTATGCTGGAGAAAAAAAAACTGTGGTCAATGCAGACATGATTCCTTGCAAAAGATTTCAGTTTGGTGTTTTAACATCTTAACACCAGTTTTGTTGCCAGAAAAAAGGGGAAAACCTATTCTCACGAAAGGCAGTTCTAAATAAATAAAAAATTAAATCGAGATGATGTTAAAGTGCGAAGATCCTAATATCTGAAGGGAGAGCGTTCCAGACGGCTACAGAAGCGCGTCTGAAAGCACACGATGCAACGACCGTCTTTATTCGATGGCCAGTCAAAAGCTGCTGCTGCGAGGATGCGTGGAGTTCGCGTGATTAAGAGATCAGCCGCGATATTGTGGTTCATTTGTGGCAAGCAACGTGCAACAAAACGCTGACCAAGTGCACGGTGAAGCGGTGGTGAGATGCACGACGCATTGAATTGCACCGAGAGAAAGAGGAACTCCATGGAATGGGAAAGCACACGCAGAAATACAGACACCAGCTGGGTTGTCCAGAAAACCAAGTGGGCTCGGGCAGGACGTGTCATGGCTAGAATTGGGACGATGGCCGTGGGAGAAGACTGATGATGGAATGGCAGCTGAAGGCGAGGACCCAAACACGAGGATGACTACCGTGGAAATGGAGCGTTGATAATAACTTGGAGCGCAGCAGTGCAATGGATTGTGGCATCGCAGCACGGGGAGGACTTTGTCCAGCAGTGGATAGACGGCAGACTGCTGATGCTGTTGAACATCTATATTAAATACCCTGCGGAGACAAGATAACTCACCCTGTTACTACGCCTGATCTCGTCATATCTCGGAAGCTAAGCGGGGTTGAACCTGGATTGTGCTGAGATGGGCGATCACCCTGCACAAACGGGCTGTCACAGGACGGGAGCTCGACGCTGTGTGTGCAACAGAGGGCAGTTGCAGTAAAATCAAATATTGTACTGAAATTCTAGGCTCCCGCGCCGAGATGCTCTTCGTACTCGCCAATCCGAAATGACCAGCGTGGTGACAGGAAGGACAAATATCCCACACAACCCGCACGGCGTGGGGAGGCCGTCATCCAGCAGTGGATTGCCACGAGGCTGGCTGTACGTGTACACACAGCAGTGATGTGCAGAGGAACCGCGGGTCTCTGTCATTTCTCACACACACCGCAAAACCGACCTACCTCTTTCCGGAATCCCCTTGAGTGTTTTACTCGCGAGATTTCGCGCGCAGACCTTGCAGCGATGGAAACAAAATGAGAAATGGAAATGGAATAAAACGAGACGCGCGCGCGCGTGCTCGCTCGCTCGGCTCGGCTCGATGACTAACGCATGAAAAAATAAATGTCCGGCGCAAATTTCTGCAAACGAGTGGCATTTATTTTTTGCGCAGAGTGCGCCCACAAATGTCTCTTGATTGGGCACTCGGAAAGGGGAACTGCTGGCCCTGTGGGTGGGTGGGGGGGTTACTCGCTCCCACGTAGACCAAGCTGCCGCTTAAGCCATGCGTGACCCGTGATGGATGTGTGTGCACTGATAGCGGATTCCGTTAGCCTGAAAGCCACCACATTTCAGGAGGGCTCAACGCTAAACTGGGAGGGGGGGTTGTGAGACCCATTGCTGGCTGGCCGATCCCTCCCCTCCGTCGACCCCAAAAACTACAATAACAACAACCGCCATTCGCCAATAAGTGTCGGTGACGTCCCCACGGTGCTTGTGCCAGGCCATGTGCACGTTCAGGCCACGTGAAGTGTCGAACGCCCGCTGGCAGGAGGTCACGGGACAGACCCAGCAGGTTGCCATGGGTTGACTGACTGAGATGACTGTCCGATGCACCACCTGTGGCCCCCTACTGTGCCAACTTGCTGTGCTTTATTCGCCCGGCGCTCCGCTCGTTGTTGTGAACGTTGCTCCTCTGCCCCTCCGTCATGCCCCGCCCACTTTTACACAGCCACACCCACTCCATCGATATACCCGCCTACTCCCATGCTCACCAGAATCATATTTATTCATACTGGAGGGAAAATCCGATAATCTGTAAAGCTATTTTTCACAGATGTCAAACACAAACAAATTCAACACTGAACCATCCCAATCCTACCAGACAAAGCCCACCGAGGTATTAACCCAGACCACTGCTCGCGTGGTTCTTGACCTTTGCCTGAATCGTCAGTGGAAAATAACTTGAATTAATATACCGGTCTGAGTTTTGAATGCCGTTAATTGACTTGCTTAATATAGATATCTATTTTCAAGGAAATGACCCCAATATTTCAAGAAGATTCTTCATAGGGAGGGGGCGAAAGAGTCAGCGAGGCTTTTTTCGAATACATTTTTTTTAAAATTATATTTTATTTCGTAATTCGCATGTGCTGCTACTGATGTACACATTTTATACGCATACATATATTCAGAATAATGGGGCAATGCAGATCACATTGCCAGTGAATAAATGGCTGCCACCAGAATTGCCGCATCTGTACCTTCGGGTGTGTGTCTGTGTACGTGATTGTGTATGCATCTGTGCGTGCCTGCGTGTGTGCGCGTGGTGAGTGGAGAGCGGTAGCATCGCGGTTAGCGCGCTGCACTAAGAACTCGGCGACCCGAGTTCGATTCTCGCTCACGGCCAACACCAGTGACAATTATCTGAATCGGTCCCAGGCCTCCCCTAGGTCAACTCAGCCTTAAATGTGTACCTGGGGCTGTGCGTAAACATCGCCACTGGGGAGACAAACGCGATCGGGCGTGGTGCTGTGTCACCCACCCGCTCGTGTGCCGTTCCGGCATTCATAGGTGCTACTCGCTAACCGCACTTGTTCCAAGGGTGTTAAGGCTATACGGGGGGTCTTTGTCTTTGTAACGTTGAACGCACTGGCCACCTGGGTTCGATTCCCGGCCACGACTGACGCTTGTGGTGAGTGACAGCTGAAGCGGTGCCGGGCCTCTTCACCTTGGGGCGATTTGTAAAGATCAGCAGTGGGAAGACAAAGATTGCCAGGCGTGTTGCTGACCATGCCACCACTGCACGTGCCATGTGTGCCTTAATAGGTCCTCGCTGACAGCACTTGCCCAAACGGTCTGTTAAGGCTATACGGGGGATATTTGTCTCTGTGCACATATGCACATTCAGTGCATATTTAAATGTGTATCTCTGTTATAAACATATCTGTGTGGTCCTTTGTGTGTTTGTGTATCATACCTGTGTATGTGTTTATATTAATTACTCAAATGAAAGCAATATATTTTCATAGAATAGAATTATTGCAAGAGATAAACATTATCAATCGTCGTTACATGGTATTACACAAATAGCTCAAGGATAGCATATGCAAGGTAAAACAACGACCGTTACAATAAAGCAATTACATTCATATTTGTTCCACATATATATAGCGTCACTGGTATATGCCTCTTTACTCCATATTCATAAATTAAGACATTTTTCATGCTAACCCAAAAGTGGGGTCTAAACGGGTAGGGCACGGACTCGAGAGAGACGGGCAAACTTCGCGTGGAGCTGAACGGATTTGCCCATGAAGGGGTAAGTGAGGGTTTAAGGCAGTCAGTCGCTCGCTTCTCCATTAGCCGAGGGCGGAGGAGCGACACTCGCAACGGCGAGTGGCAGCAAAGGCCGGCCAAAACACGCAGCAAATCGCCACGGTGGCAGTGCCGGACTAAGCTAGTGCGGGGCCTGTAGCATATGAACTGAACTGATGTCATAAAGAGGCCCGAAATAAAAAAAACATAAATATTGAAACACAATTGTTTTACTTGCATAGTAAAGTAATTGTATTTTTTCATTTGCTATACAGCCAGATAATACGACAAATCGCTAACCTTAAACACCCAGTCGTTCGTAAAAATTGAAGGCAGTGTGGTACTATAGTAATAGAGCAAGTGCGGAATCACTGGACCGGAATTGATAGCTTGAAAGCATTTAGCGCGGGGTCCTTGATAGTGCGGGGCCCGTAGAATGTGTAGCTACTTTTGCTGCTAGGATCATCCGGCACTGCACGTTGGGCTCCTCATGTGGTGCAATTCTCTGCCAGTCATCTCGGTTAAACCCCCTCCACACCTCCCACCAGCGAGCCTTCGACACTTCACGTGGCCTCACCGTGCACCTAGCCGGACACAATCACTCGGGTTGATGTGACCGCCAATTCGTGGCACGTGACATCTGCTGTCAAGGGTGTTTTCGTAGTTGTTTCCGCTGTTGTTGCTGCTTCTGCTGCTGTTGTTGTTTCCGTTGTTGTCGTGCCTCGTGCGTGAAGCAATGACCACGGGCAAAACGCAGAGCAACAAGTGTCGGGAGAGCCGTGGAGTGCTGCGGGCATATTGCGTCGGGACACGCTGACGGCATGCGGGGCAACGCATTGTCGACTGACAGCCACGCGCACCCCCATCCGCGTAAATCGAGCATCGAAACCATCTCTGCGGCTTCATCTCTCTGCCCGTAGATTTGTTGTTATTTTTTTTACACTTTTACCTTTTGTCTCATCCCCCCAATTTAATTCCAATTGTGCTGTCAAATGCCATGGTCACGAGACGGAATGTAGAATCAGAACACTCACCAGGGCGGTATTTCACTTCGTGTTTGCCTTCGCGAAACACTAATCACTTAGTAAAACACTAATCACTTAGTAAAACACTAATCACTTAGTAAAACACTAATCCAGGGAGTGTGCAACCTACGGCTCCGGAGCCGCATGCGGCTCTTTGACGACTGCTTCGTGACTCGTAATTTATTCAGGGACGTCTCGTATTCACCACACAGTGAAATATTTAGGTTTTCTTTTTACGAATTGGACAAAAATTACCCTTCTGGTTATGTTTGGTTTCCGACCGGGTCCTCCGGTTTTCGCTCCACGTTTTGAAACATTCGTTTAGACTATTTAAATTATTGCGCCGCTTTAAACGTCCAAATGGTAAGCCACTTTGTTGGGCTATCAATTGTGGCCAGGCTGCTTTTCAAAAATAAGTCAAGACCTGCATGGGCTTTGTCTAGTAGGATGGGGGTGGTTCAGTGTTGTATTTGTTTGTGTTTGGGAAATTTGTTTACCTTTCTTGTACTTTGCACTCCTATCCTACCTTTGTGTTGTTGGGTGTTGGAACGTTCTTACCCGCCCTACTGGACAGCTGTGAAAAAGAGCTTTACGGCTCATCGGATTTCTCCAGTATAAATAAATATTCGGATTCTAATCCATGGCCGTCCACATTATCTCGCCGTCCTCCTCAACACAGATGTTGCCCCTCAGCTCGCTCGCTGTCCCACGACTCCCAGACGCTCCTGGCAGAAGCGCCGTCTCTCCCTGGCTGCTCCATCGCATCCCCTCTACAACAAACGCAGCAGCAGCAGCCTCCAATCCAGTGCCGTGTTTATGTCGGGCCCATAAGGAACCCTGTGAGAGCCGAGCTCTGTGGAGCCTCGATGAGTCGCGACTGGAAATTGACCTTTCGTCTCGTGAAAACGTGCGCCTTATAAATATATATATATATTTACTCGTATTATTAAAGAATGGCCCGCACGAGCAGATATCATAGAAATGCTTTTGCGATCCCTTCGAGTTATTTGCTTAAGCCACCTGTTCCAACACGTTCAGCTCCAGAGAAATCTGCAACACACGGCATTCAAACTGATCTATATATACATCCTGTATAGTTATTTTTTTTGCTGGAGTTTAGCCAATTAAGCAAACAACTACATTGAATGCGATCGTGGGTGGGGGGTGTAGTCATTTTTTAAACGTTCGTGCATGTAAAAATAGCTTAATCACATCAAATGTGCACGTTTGCTGGGTTTAATCACAGTAATGAAAAGGAGCGTGCCGTTATGTCCGAAAACTATCGTTTGCAATCAGTGCGCCATGCCAGATATGACACGCGGTTCCCAGAAAAAACAACGGACGATGGCAAAGAAAACTGGAACAAGAGCTGAAGAGTGCGCAGAGAGACGGCACGGCGAGGTGAACGCGTGGAATTTCGCCGAGAGACGAGACGGAACGCTGACGCGTCGAGGAGCAAATGGGAATTCGAGACATCGTATTATTGACTGTGGAGGAAAGTAAGTTTGCTTGGACGAGACAATGCATGAGACTGGAGACGGAACTGCGTCCAATGTCTAAGAAGACGCACCCAAGAGGGCCACCGACACGTAGATGGAGTGACGAGTGATCAGAAGCTGCTGCAGGAGTGAAATGGATGTCGGCATCACAGGGGTGACGACATCGAACTACGTTGATTCAGCAGTGGATAGACACGGACTGATAACGATCTTCGTGTTTACATTTTAACACGTGTGTACGTTTAGATTATTTTTTCGGAAGATGTATGATTTAATGGTGGCGTACATCAGGGCGTTTCTAAGCCACTCATTCACTCACCCGGGCTAATCCCGTGATGTGTTTGAGCCTTTCAATCAGAATCACGAGAAGTCACCATCATCTGTATGTGGTTCAGGTCAGGATTGTTTCTTTAGAACTGCTGTTTGTGTTTAGTTTGTTGTCCTTCCCCCGCACCTCCGATTAGCATGATCGGCTACGTACGGTGTGAAAGAAGTTCAACATATATACAGTTTCTCCTTCTCGGTCGGGCGATTCCTTGGGCAGCGCATCTGTAGCTTCATTGTAACATTTTAACGATCCCATGGGACGATCCCAAACGGTGAAATACTTGAGCGCATGTCAAGACTTCCAGCGGAGCCCAAAGGGATCATTCGCCCACGTTGCACCCCAATGAACTTTCTCTCTCTCTCTCTCTCTGCCGGTTTAAATAAAAGGCTTAATTGACCAATTGACCTCGAGAAAATCTGGCAAATGTCTTCAAACAGTGAGCCACAGCGAACCGGTCACACGTTTAAAAAACGTATAACTTTCGATGTGACCGGATGGCCGACAGGTGAGAGTTGTGAGCTGGAACCGCAGTGATCCTGCATACGACTCTAGGCACCTACCTGTGATTAAATCGGGTTCTCAAAGTTACCCTGAAACCGGCCCTCAAGCTTAACCTTGAACCTACGTACATTTGGTCTGACCCATGAACCCACCAACAAAGACTGTGGCTGACCTTCAATCCGTCTCTCACGCTCACTGAACGTATCTCTGGCCGACCCTTGAACCAACGAACAAACCCTCAAACGAACCCTTGTATAGTTAATACTATATAATAAATAATTGTATACTGTACGTCACAATATAATTATAAATACAATTGATGATCTTTGTCTGGTCTCTAATGACAACAGAAAACGCATTCAAATCGGTTGTCCACTTAATTCGGCTACAACTCTCCAGAATGTAAAAGTATCGGTCTGACTGGCGCACAATGAGCATTAGTCCCGGCGGTAGCGTGGCCCGAAAAGTACCGGCACCTAAGCCACTTGAAGACATCTCAAGAGGTCGTCGCTCTGTGACGTGCGTTGCGTTGCCAAACAACAGACGCGCGGCGCTACCCGAAGACGCAGCGGAGGGCCCACACGGCGCGACCACGAAAAACTACGAAAACCGACTGCGGGACACGGGATTCTTCCACAAGCCCCCAAAGAGCTTCCGCGAGTGAATTATTCACGTGGCGCACGTTTGCCACGGAGCAGGGCGGCAGTGGCAGCGCCAGCGGCTGCGCCTGCAGCTGCAAGGACAAAAAATTTCTATCAAATATTGATCACGGCGCCGCCGCCGGCAACTACTGCCACGGGGAAAATTAGGCACTCGGTGAAATTGAAATGCAGACGCGATGTTTTATTCATGCGGGGCATCGCGGCCGCTTGCGCGGAGGATTCGGGGCGGAGCAGTGCCGGAGTTGAGGCGCATTGTTTACGGAAGGGGCGTGCGGTTTTTTTTTACGGGGTGACTTTTTGTTGCCGTTGTCGCAATAGTTGTTTTACCCCATTGCTGATGTGATCGGATCTCTGGCAAGAGCAGTGCAACGATCGCCGTGCTCGGATATCACAGAGCCACCTTTGAGGTGCCCAAAGATTACCTCTAATCCACGGAGCATTTGTTCAGATTTGTAGCAGAGCAACTCAGCCCTCCCCGTTGGAGAATGGCCCACGGAAGCGGATATCACAGAGCTACCTCTGAGGTCCTATTAAGTGGCCTCTGGCCAGCACAGAAGGGAGCAGAACTTTCCCACCTGCTCTGCCCTTGACAGTAAAGCCTGTGATATGACAGTTCAACCATTTTTTTTGATTGCAGAACTAGAATTTCGCCAATTTATGCACAGAACCAATATTAATGTAAATAAAAAGTGCAATTACTGGTGGCCGAGCTGAGACCATCAACTTACTACACTTAAGAACCCGGTTTATTCACAGGCATCTGGCTTTGGACCCATCGCTCTCAACCCTGAGCCACTCGGCATGCCTCTGACGACGCACGCTTCAGGAAACGAACCGGCCTCTCTCCCTCAGCGGTGACAAAGGGTCCTTGCCACCTTGATAGGTACGAGTCTCAGCCAGTGGCGCAGCAATGGTTGGCATGGGCCCTGCAGTGTGAGAAATGAAAATTGGGGGCCCTGCCCTGTCAT
Organism: Lampetra fluviatilis; assembly: GCF_964198595.1. NCBI lineage: Eukaryota > Metazoa > Chordata > Hyperoartia > Petromyzontiformes > Petromyzontidae > Lampetra > Lampetra fluviatilis. The sequence goes on from NC_136308.1 coordinate 9,267,963, forward strand.
CCAATTCGTCCCACCCTTCTTCGTAGCCTTGGTGGATTTGACCCCTCCGGCCAGCGGAGCCGGGTGCAATTGCAAAGCCTGCACACCCGCAAGTGACACCACCAGTCTCAGCACGATCTAGCGATGGCTGTGGACGAGGGTTGGCAGTGGACGTCGATCGGCATGCCCGTGAGCAGGTCACGTGACTGCAGCTCGAGCCCGAACCGGTTCAGAATTTCCAGTGCCTGATTGGGACCTGGGAAAGAAAAACCAACCACGTAAATGGGATACGTAATTCAAGGGAATCATCATCGTCATAATCAGCCATTAATTTACACACTGCTGGATGAAGGCCTCCTCTATTTCTATCTCTCATGCTCTAGTTCCTGCACACAAGCCAAGTCATTGTTCCATCTCCAGAGTGGTGGTTCTAAGAATAATTTTTACTTGGATAGGGCCCCATTGGTTACAGGGAGTGCACTCACCTATAATATCTGGCAAACCAGCAGTAAAATTGTCATTGTTTAACGAGACCGACTCAGGTGTTGAATCCCAGATGGTCGAAACCCATCCGGTGTTTGTTTGCTTAAACAAATGATGACGATTAACAAAGAATACCAATAGGACGATGCATTGATATTGATGTCACTGTTTTGTAGAGATATAGAATGAAAGTGGGGTTACATATTTCTTTTTTTGCCATGACAGATCAGCTAGACCCGGTGGAACAGTGACCAAACCCAGGAGCAAAATGGAATGCGCCGTAACGCAGAAGGTTTTCTGAGCTTGTTTTCACGTTTGCAATGGGGAATTTCACCTGCAGTGTCACTCCTCCTTTAAAATGTACATCAACGCATGAGCACGACCGACTCATAGAAAGTATCTTTGAGAGGCTGCGGGGGTAATTCATGTAACGCCACGGTGTAAGTTCAAGTGGCCGTGCCATGCGTGTCGTTGGACACGATGTCCGACATAATCGCCTCGCGTGCCGACAGATTCATTTCAGTTCCGGAAGACGCTCCCAGCATATCACGTTGTCGCCTGTAATCAACTGAACTCAGAAATATGTTCCTGAAGAAGCGTTTTCAGCAAAGCGTGGGACATCATAAAACGCATCAGAAAGAGCTATTAATCCATTTTCTTATTCAAACTGATTGTACGCTACATTTCTGGTGAGATGACCAGATCCCTATAAAGTAGTTAGCGTTGATTTGGCAATTTGTCCGTCAAATATTTTCATGGGCTGACTTTCCACCAAACGTACTTCCTCACCGCATTGGGCTTTATTTCTTCAGGAAGTGGTAAACACCCTGTGAATACATTAACTTCTGCTCAAAACAGCATTTGGTTGCGACCGAGAAATGGGCAACGTTGACGAGAAGCCTGCGTTGCTCTGCTCTGCCTCGCGGCACCAAAACGACTCCTCCACGCAGCGAGCGAGCGCTCATCATCGTACGCAACGATGAGCGCTGAAAAAATAAAAAATTTGACAGCTGAGCTGAAGAAGTTTGCACAGCTGAGCTTTGCAGAGTTCTTCATTTTCAAATAAATGTAAGACTCATTAATGACGCTTCGCCGCGTAATATATAATGCCAGGTAGACGCGCGGGCTGTCGTGAGCCTTCAAAATAGGCTCGGCGTTTTGCAGAGTGCGACTTTTTTTCGTCTTTGTTTTTATACCGTGCAGCTGTCAACGTGTTTTTGGGCTGATTCACCAAAAGTCAAAACTTCAGACTTTTAGAGCAGAGCCACGTCCAAGTGTGCCCTGGTAAAACAGGGCAATCGTCTGAGAGCTTAATTCATGAAGAGCATTGAAGTGAGCAAGGGCAAAGGCACCTTCACGCATATAAGCACAACTAGTTGAGTCGTTATTAAGACAGCTCTTTGCCAATGTACCGGTGGATGAAGTCCTCCTCACACCACGTCTGTTTAGGGGGACGGTTTGACCATACTTCACCACGCTGGGCAGTGTGGGTTCATGAAGTTGTGGGGGCAGGATCGGTTCACGTGCCACTCACCACTGATGTTAGCATGGCCAGGAGTTGAACGCAAGTCGCGTTCAACGCAAGTCAGTGAATGAAAGGAGGAAAAGGGAGAAAGTGTGGAAGGCCTTTGCCGAGCAGCAGAAAGTTACAGGATCACTACAACCACAAGGGAGGGGTTAAGGTGAGTATAAGGTGGATAGGTCATGGGGTCAGAGGTTACCCCACCTTGCTGCGAGTCTTTGCAGGAGTCCAGACAATCCAGCAGGGTCCGCCCGAGCACTCGGTTTGAAATATTCTGTGCACGGCAAAAAGAAACGAAGCCAATTATTTCCAACCAAAATAGACATCTTCCTCTGGACAAGTTAGGCGTTTGCATGTTTTGCTTTGCAGGAGCGTGTATCTCTCACATCAACCGCAGTAGCAGCAGAATTTTGTTGTAACCTATCGGGCCGTGCAAAAGCCATCATTTCCCCAGAAGTTTTTCTGGTCAACCCTCGCTTCGAAATTTGCCCAAGTCACCCGTAGGCAACGTTATAATTGCACGCTGCAAACCTTTCGGGATATGTTAACAAAGCCGTCCTTCAGATTTAAGCAAGGCGACAAAATAAAGCACGTGGGATGCGAAAAATGGAGATTTGTCCTCGACAAGAGCGGAGGCGACTGCGGATCACCCTTCTCTCTTTCGCGACGTTCTCGTTTTGAGGTCGCGTCGAGGGCCCAGCGGCGAATATCTTCTGAGTCCGGCGATCCGTCTTCGCTACTAAAGTCGCAATAACGGCCACATACCGACCCCCCCCCCCGCCCGTTGGCAAAAAAAAACCATGAAAAAGAGAAGCACCAGCCGTGCGGTCGCCCGCCCCCCCCAACCCCAGCCCCCGCCTCACCCGAGATCGCAGCTGGCGCAGCAGCGTCACGACGTCGACGAGCGTCTCCTCCACCAGCGAGAGCCGCACCCTCTCCGCCTCCACCAGCTGCAGCTCGGCGAGCAGCCTCTCGGCGCTCTCGCGGGACGACGACGCCGGTGCCGCCGGTGCCGCCGGTGCCGCCGGTGCCGCCGGTGCCGCCGGTGCCGCCGCCGCGCGGCTCTCGTCCCCGTGCCACGCGGGAGACTCCTGGGCCATGCTCGTCCCGTCGCGATCGCTCGCCTCCCGAGCCAGATCCTGAGAGGGACGGAGGGGAGAACGCGAGCACAGTCAACAGGGGGCGGTTGCCACCTGTCCTGGCTTTCCCAGGGTCGCCCTCTTGTTAAAATAAGACGTCCTGGGAAATCTCGAGGGCTTCCTGGGACATTATAAGTCCTGAATTTGTTGTTGTTATCAGTGGCGTAAAAAGACTTGATGTCAGAGGTGGCATCCCTAGTCACAAGACCCAGGGGTCGGCCGCAGTGCCGGATGATCCTAGTGGCAAAGGTAGCTACATCTGTAGCTACGGGCCCCGCACTTTCAAGGGCCCCGCGCTAAATGCTTTCATGCTATCAATTCTGGTGAAGTGATTCTGCACTTGAACCTTATGGCGGTACCCCGGGGTGCCATAGTAGCCCGGCTCTCGCATAATGTCCGCGATGCAGTCACTTTTAGTCTGTTGATGGTCGGCGATGCGGCAATCGACTCATCTCGACGAGCTGTGCACGATGCACTATTCAAAGTAATTTTTTTCAATAACGGATTTTTTAATGCTAAATTTCGGCGTTTTTGACATCGCAGAGTAGCACTGATGTCGGATTGATTGGTACCCCAGTCACGGAGTTAAGTTCACCCCTAGAAAAAAGAATTGTGTCCCAGAAATAAAATAGTTAATTGCCTCGGCCATTTAGTATTATTTGGTACCCCGGAGTACCACCATAAGGATCACTTGCTCTAATACTATAGTACTATATGGCCTTCAACTTTTATGAACGACTGGGTGTTCAAGGTTAGCGATGTGTCGTATTATCCGGTTGTATAGCAAATGAAAAAATACAATTACTTTACTATGCAATTCTAAAATTGTTTTATCATGTATGTTTTTTTTTAGGGCCCCTTTATAACATATGCTACAGGCCCCGCACTTGCTTCATCCGGCACTGGTCGGCAACCATAATAACAAGAAGGGCCATTTTGTATTAGAATTCAAGAGACTCAATGCATGTGAATCACATCACGAAGTAGTCATCACAGAGCCGCACGCGGCTCCGGAGCCGCAGGTTTCCGACCCCTGCACAAGACGCATGCATACGACACAATGACTCATCACCAGTGTGTTGTTAAATTAGGGGCCGGTGACCACGTGCCTGTGTGTCCCTGTCGGTGTGTTTGTGTCTGTGTGTATGTCTCTGTCGGTGTGCGTGTCTGCGTGTGTCCCTGTCGGTGTGTGTGTCTGTGTGTGTCGCTGTGCGTGTCTGTGTGTCCCTGTCAGTGTGCATGTCTGTGTGTGTGTCTGTCTGTGTGTGTCTGTGCATGTCAATGTGCGTGTCTGTGTGTGTCCCTGTCAATGTGCGTGTCTGTGCGTGTCCCTATCGGTTTGTGTGTCTGTGTGTGTCGCTGTGCGTGTCTGTGTGTCCCTCTCAGTGTGCGTGTCTGTGTGTGTCGCTGTCGGTGTGTATGTCTCCTTGCCCCGCACCTCCGATTAGCCCGGTTGCCTATGTACGGTGCGAAAGAAGTTCAACGTACATACAAATAAATACCGATTCGGCAGCGCATCAGTGTGTTGCTGTAGAACGATCCACACACATTGCTCGCAGTTACAACGAACACCATCGTCAGGCGATCGCTAATTTTTGCGAAAATCTCAAATATCGAGCCTTAAATAGGCGGCATGGTGTCATCAACATGCCCCCACATGTGAACAGGATGTGATACCTAGAGGTAAATATGTTTACATAAAATGATGACACATTATGTGCGATTACAATAAATTGGGTTAGATATGTTGATATGAAAGTATGCATACTTACGTGATGATACGGGTTACCCATAATTGTACTTAATGGTTAGTAATGTTATAATAATACTGTGATAGTATTCATACATGTAAATAGCCACCTCTATTTGGGGCTGTGATGTGATTAAGGATGCGTTTCCAAGCCTAGCCAGGCCTAAAGCTGTCAGCTGGGTTGAAATAATTTTGCACGTCGTACAATTTCAATAGCTTCTCTCATGAGTCTTGATAATAGTCATTGTTTTGCATAGAACATCAACGGTATCAAACTCCCAGCGAATGTCCTTGGTTGGCAGGCACGTTCCACAACTGCCGATATGTGCGTGATCATTCGACGTTGCTTTGGTGCTGTACGGCAAGGTGTAGACTAATATCATCTGTCCCTTCTGTGGGGGATACGATGTGGGCCCCTCACGTGCGTGGGGTTTTCTATGGATGCTCTGGTTTCCACCGACATGTATAATGAACGCTCACGGTTTGTCAGAAAACATCTTTATATGTAGAGAACTGCAGAGCAACTGTTGGCGCCGGCTTACTGCCTGGCAGCCTTCCAGCTTCGTCTGTGGCTCCTACTCAGATAAATGACGACGCTGTTTGAAACTAATCATTAAATGTTGTAGATTTTTTTTCCTTCTATCTTGATTTAAAGCTTTCGTGACTGCAGGAACCTGATGACGACCGCTTGTGTTGCGGTCGAAACGTCGTGATTTGTTTTATTTTATTTTATTTCTAACAACTGAAAGAACCAAAGATTATGTTTTTCCTTCTTTTCAGCAAAGAGGTCTGCAACTACGAACATTGCCACGTAAGCATGTGGGAAGAAATGTGAAGATGGCGAGACAAGTCGTCATCGGGGTACACGTCGAGTTACCAAGGGAGGGAGCTGTGAAGATTAGCGAGGGAGCACACGAAATCACTTCACCCCCACTGCTCAAATAGCTGGGAAGGCAAATTGCCCTCTGCCACGGTGGCAATGTGTTAACTACTTCGCCTGGTACACAGGAAGACATGGGTTCAATCCCGACCCTGACACCTGTATATTTAGAATTTGCGTGTTCTCCCCGTGGTCGCGTGGAGTTTTCTCCAAGTCCTCTGGTTTTTTTCCTCCACACTTAGAATCAACATCACGTGTTTAGAGTATTTGGCTGCTTTACATTTCCACGTGATAAGCCACTACGTCGAGCGATCATTTGTGGCGAGATCACTTCTGAAAAAGAGCTACAGTACATAGCTCAGTGAGCCTTACCTGCGAAAATAAAACCTACTTTTAAGTTTAGTTTAAGCCGGTCAATATATTTTCGCACGTACGACAACATGGACACAGGCGATATATTCAACGTCCACGCGGTTACGAATTCTGTTGAAAATGAAGGGACTTGTCGAAAGGGAAACCTTTATATCATGGTGGGTTTCCGAGTTGCTTTAACTGCTGCAAAAATCACTGTGGCTTTTTCGCGTACTAAAAAAAAATAATTGGAAAACATTACTTAAGATAGTAGAATAAATTACACTTATCTCACTCAAGATCAGACACATATTGCATTTGCTTGATGTGTAATTCATTAGAGAATGCAGTAAATGAGAAGCGGGAAGAAATATATATTTTTAACAAGGTATTAAAGTGGAGTAATTGAATATGTTCAATTATCAACACTTACTGACGACAGTTACATAAATTGTTGGCTTAAGATTCAGGCACTTCGATAATTTGAATTGGCAAGAGTGCGCGTTGATATATTTTTTTATTATGAAACGTTTCAGAAGTGTCTTCTTGGTTCTTTCGGTAAAGTCACGTAGAAGGGAAATAATAAAATTAAAATAAAACATAAAAAAAAATTCTCACAAAAGTTTTAGAAGTGATTGAAACGTTGGCATTATGCAACGCGTACTATCCTGCATCTGACAGCATAACTAAAGATAACGATGTTTAAATATCGCGACGCCGTAAAAAAAAATGTCTTCCGCATCGCCGCTTAAAAAAACCACCGGCCTGGAAATCGAAACGACCTCATCACCGAGGAGTTGTCCCGAACCGTTCAAACAAGACGCCAAGTCGAGTATTAAATACCGGACACTAAACCACAACGTCGCTTTGTCTGTCACTAAATTCTACAACGCAAAGCAACATCTCGATAGATTAAGGTGCCCGAGGTTATGACCCAATCGCGTGGAATAAATCTTGCCGGATCTCATCAGACCTGGGAAGCTAAGCTAAGCTGGGGCTGAGCACTGACGGTGCTGGGATGGCCAATCAGCATGCACCACAAACTGGTTGTCGTGGGGCTTTGGGGATTCCTTGCGGGCAGCAGAGAGCAGTGCATCAAAATCCACTTAAACTGGGACTGCTATTTCCTGGCACATTCCATCTGTGCACACTACCCCCCCACCTTCAACACGCACTGACCAGCGCGGTGAAGTATGGTCACATAGGCACCGCATGTTGTTGGAGAGGGCCCTCATCCAGCCGTGGATTGCCAAGAAGGGCTGTAACATGTACACGTGCAAAAGTAACGCCGCTTGTGTCGAGGCGTTAATGAAGCGCCGCACAGCTGTTGCGCATGCCTATTTGCACCCAAGTGGAACCGTTGGACCAACGTTGGCTCGACGTTGGCCAAACGTCCCACGTTTACCGAGTTGTACGCATAAGGGGCCGTCCATAAATGACGTCACGCGATTTTTGACGATTTGTGACCCCTCCCCCTCGTCACACGGCGTCACAAAAAGTCAGACTCCCCCCTCAAATATGACGTCACAAATCTCTGCCCTCTCCCCCCAAAACCATATTTCCATTTTGAAAATAAAACGTGCTTCAAATCGCTTTAAACTATCGTCATTGTAGTGCGTATTTAATGTGGCGCTGCACTCTGGTGTTGTAGGAGTGTTGTTATAACAATTAGTGTTGTTATAACAATTCTATATTTATTTAAAGTCGCGCATGTTGATGTGACGTCACATTTCTCAACCTCCCCCCCCTCGTCACACATCGTTACAAATGTCTGACCCCCCCCCACCCCCCTCTAGGTGCGTGACGTCATTTATGGACGGCCCCTAAGTGGGATGAAGCAAATTGCTTCCATTACGCCGCGTGCGTGACTCACGCTGCTTTATCTGTGGTGGTGGCTGCAATGCAACATCTGTTTCTGAACACAGCACTAAATAAGTATAACCCGTAAAAACAAAGTTTTTCACTATAAATCCTTTATATGCGTGGCGGCTAGAGTCCTCTCGTCCTCTGGCTTGAGATGGCTGCCACCTATGGGTCAGGTGATTGCCTGCGACCATTAAGCAATTGGTAATTAAATATAATATTTTTGTCCTAAAAAGTGTGACATTTTGGAAAAAAAATTCACGAACATTAATTGTCACGCACAACGAGTCTGTGTGGAAAATGTCAGCTCGATTGGATCACGGGAAGTGAGTTAAAAAACGACTGAAAGATTGGCACGGTCCTAAGCAAGCAAGCGAACTTAATATAAAGGATTTAAAAAGCATCTATGCCTGTCTCTATTTCCTTCTCTGTGTCAGTCGACGTATCAGGCTCTGTGTTCCTCTCTCTCTTTGGCTCTGTCTGTGTACGTCTCTGTGCCTCTCTCCATATCAAGGTCAATTTCCCCTGTATCACTCCGTCCGTGTCTCTCTCGGTATCTGTCTCTTTCCATGGCATTATTTTGTACATCTCCGTCTATGTAGCCCTCTGCGTCTGTCGCGTTGTCTCTCTGTGTGCGTGTGGGTCCGTCTCAATGCCTTCCACCACGTGCCTGTTCCTCTCTCTGTCTGGCCACCGTGTCTCCATCAATGTATCCACGTCTGTCGTGTTCCCTTCCGTGTTCCTCATTCTGCGTCCGCTTCCGTGTCTCTCTGTCTTTCTTCACGCGTGTCTCTCTTGCCGAGTCTCTCAGTATTTCTCTCTCCGCGCCTGCTTCTCTCTTCACGTCTCAAATTGCCTGTGTCCGTCTCTGAGGGTATTTTATCAGCCCCCCATCCGTTCGCTCAGATATGAGGCTGCATTGCCACCTACTGGATGCTCAGGGCAAAAGCCTAACAGAGGCCCACATCAATCGTGTCACAACTCCAAAGCCGTTGCCATCGTTTTGAAAGTTGTACAATCAACTAGTCTCCCCCCCCCCCCTTCCTTTAGCAATAGCCCAACGTTTGGTCCAATGGTTTCAAGCGCATGCCAAACGCTGGCCCAACGTTGCATGTTTACTGGGTAAGCATGTGCTATTGTTAATTGCGTTATTACAAAGGTAATTGCGCAGAGAGTAATCATTAAGCGCTTGAATGGCATTATTATTAAAGCTCGTTTTGAGCTGGACCCATTAAGTCCTTCGTCACGTTCTTGCCAGTACAATTTTGCTACAAGCTGCATGTGGGAAAACAAAGCTGCAAACGCTGGCATTTGATTCGCAGACTACAACATTTTTTTGAACACGGGTCACTGTTTCAACAAACATTTGACCCATAGAATCATAACACAATGACACCCACACTTTTTGCATTCGTTCAATACATTATAAGGCTAGATACATATATAGCATATATATTTAACCACATTGGAACTATACGCAACGAGCGGACATTTCTTTTTTTGTCGACAGATGCAGTCGGTCACGGGCAGAGGCAAAAATGGAGAAAGGTCTTGTGCTTGGACGTTCACGGGTGCAGGGAGCCAACAGCACAGATGGCCGGGGGAAGAGATTTCCAGACAGTGGGAGCAGCAGAGGAGAAAAAGCAACTTCTCACTGAGGTGTTGGCTGCTGGAACGGCGGGGGGTGCGTGGAGGAGAGTAGAGTGAGATGAGCGGGGGGAGGTAGGGGAGTGTGTGGAGGGGAGTAGAGCGAGATGAGAGGTAGGGGAAACGTGGAGGGGAGTAGACTGAGATGAGAGGGGAGAGGTCGGCCGGGGAGAATGATCGACCTCTCACTGATCGAAAAGTTCCAATGAACCTCACATTTCACAATGAATGACTGACATTAAAAATGATGGGTGTGTGCGAGTGTGTGCGGCCCGTAGATATTCGCTGAAACGCTCAGCACAGACGCTGCCTCCACGTGCCTCCACATTACCTTTAATTCGCTCTCTTTGTCCGCCAAATCGTTGCGGAGCTTCCCCAATCTTTCCCGGAGCTCGGACCGTGACGAGCCCTGTGCCGACCCCGCTGCCGAGCCGTCCTCCGTTCCGGTGAGCCGGAGCATCGCACCGTCGCACCTGCCACACGCGGCGAGGTTGAGACGCTCGTAAGCATCGACACAGTTTCGGATTGTTGATTTTTTTTATTGCACGGTTTGACCGTTAAACGCCTGTTGCGTTTTTTTTTTTTACACTCTTAATTGTCAGTGTTATTACGCGTTTCACCTAACATATGCAAACGCAAATGCGTTTTTGGACGTTACTCGATGAAAACAGCTTCGTGAATTATGCATTATGATGATGATCATGGCAAAGAAATGATGTTAACACGGATGCAATGGAATCCTGAAATTAGCCCATCTGACGCACACGTGCACACGTGCACACGACCCAGCAACATGGAACGTCGCGCCAACGTTGGGCCAACGGTCCAAAAACTTCCAACCGCATGCGAACGTTGGCACAACGTTGCACGTTTACCTGCGTGTTTCCCTCCTCACCCCTAGCACCTACCCCTTCCCGCAGCAGCACAGGGGTTTTCTCCGGGCACCAGAGCCAGGGTCCCCTTCCTCCTCGTCGGAGGATGCTCTCCCTTCCACCGCGCGAGACATCCTGTCCTCTCCAACTGCCGCGTCCGCGGTGAGATGCAGTGAGACCGAGAGAGGCACGCAAAGGGACAAACACAGGGTGAGAGTTCTGCAGCCATGGTTTGGCACGGCGGTGGCGAGATGTTCAATACCTAGCCTGGTACAACAAAAATAATAGTAGGAATAGATTCATGATTGTTTAGAATTTCTGGCGTCTCACCTGAAGGCGCATGACACCGTTACAAGGGCAATGTCACGTGATCCAATTTTTCTATATCTGGCTGTGAGAATTGTTCTTAAACTTACCGGTGAGCGGAAACAGCAATAATTAGCGCGTAGTTAAAATGCTTCCGCTTCCCCGTGACAATTTAATTAATCTGTGCCGTGAAGGGTATCTTATGAGACCTTTTATGCGAGTATCTCATTTCATCGAGGCGAAGGCTTTCGCAATATGCATTTTGCCCGATCGTGATTAAGTATGCCTCACCCCAAGATTAAATTACGACTCCTCGTATCTGCTGCAAAAAAACAGACGTGCTAAGTTCTCTGTCACCCATGTCTGCTTCCCCTGTACCTAGGTGTTCATGACAGGCCGGCGTGCGCCGCCCCCGCGAGACGGATGTGTGCCCCTACCTCCCACTGAGGACGGGCAGCTTAACGAGCACTCGGACGATGTGACATCATCGTCCGTCCTCCCGTCCACGTCCACCTCGCTGCTGCTCCCGCTCGTGGGCCTGCAAAATAATCAGGACTCATCATCATCGTCGTCGTCATCGTGTGGGCGGTGACACGGCCCAGCAGCGGCGCGTTTGCTGCTCGTTGTTGTTGCAGAGGTTCGAATCCAGCGGCCGCCCCGATTAATACCGCAGTGTGTGTAATAACCGTAATGATGGTACGTGCCATCTGCTTCAGAGTGGACGTTACAAATCCCCCTACGTCATTCATAAGAGTAGGTCATTGTGTGCCGGCGTCATGATTCACATTTTGCATATTCAACAAAACTAAATATATATATATATTTTGTAATTAATTTGGATTATTCATGGCAATCATTCCCCTCCTACTGCGAAAACTTGGCAGGACCCCCCGTGAAAACAAGTCACGAGACTCTGTGACGCTCTCCTAGGCAAAAGAACAAAATAACAACCATAAAACAATTGCATTGCAGTCCAGTACTCGATATCGCGCCTCACAGGAGTATACAAAAAAAACGAGTCCCGAAGCGCCCAACGGACTGAGCGGAGAACTGCGCATAGGTAGCGGGCACACGGACTTCGGATCGCACGAAGTTTCCAGGACAACCGAATAACATTGGGTGCATCGGAGTGTGTAATACACTGGCACACAGAGCGGTGAGCCCCCCGTGGGACATTGCTATTGAAGTTTAATTACGCTTCTCTTTGATGGTCCTCAGTACCGTTGCCTGGTTGGCATGGGGCCCCGGTGCGAGGAATTCAATGAGGACCCCTCTCCAAAATTCCCCTTCCTCTCCGTAGTCCACCGCATGCCTCCCTCACCCTCAGCCTGGCTCCTTAGGTGCCTGTGCAGTTGCACCGCCTGCGCGGTAGTAATCGATGGCTCAGCCACTGCACCGTCTCGCTAGCGTGCAAATGTTGGCAGGCGCTCATCCTTGTTTCACTGTTTGGTTCTCAAGGTGAAATCAGAATAAACCGGCGAACGTGTTTTCAATAGGCGTACACCAAACGTATTTTGATTGTGAAGATTATTTTTTTTAAATATATATTGTACTTCAAGCATCAGTCCAATAGGTGTCCCTAGCAAGCCATCATCATCACCATCAAATTCAACCACGCAGTCAACACGCAACGTTGGGCTAACGTTGGCTTGTGGTTGGAACCGTTGAAACAACATTGGCACAACGTTTCTCCAACGTTCCATGTTTACTGGGTAGGGGTGTCACGTTCACGGCGCAATTCTGAACGGTCCAGAGATTCCCGTGTGTTGATATTTCGTGATTTTTTTTATTTGCCTTTCTAATTGGTGTTGTTGTTGATTTATTAGACATTCTATTGCAATGTTATGGCGTTGAATACTCAATAATATGTTTCTGAAACCGCTATAACATCAGCTTAACTGTGTATGTGACCAATACACTTTGATTGATTGATTGAAGTGCTTAGGTTACACACTCCCAGAGGGCCGTTTGTATAGAACGTTTTGTTAACACTTTTTTATGGGGTTACATGACATCTTCTTAAGATGTCGTTGTATTTAGACGCAACTCGAACTCATGTTGCACCGTATTGCCCATAAACCCATTGCATACAACAACGAAGCAAAGCAAACTTGGGTTCTTACTCATTGCACTTATGATGTCGGGTGTTGCGAGCTTAATCGATACCAATCGATACGTCGATTCATCGTAACAGCCCCTAGTCGAAACCACTGCCAGTGTTAATCGTTGGAAAATATTTACCTTACAATTGCCCATCAGTGTCACGAGAATTTGGTGTAGCTGCCAGATCGGGTTGCCACCTCTTAAGGCACACACAAAAAAAAACGGGACATATCTAGCAAAAAAAATACTATCTCACTGAACCATAAGAGTGGAAAACGGCATGTAAATACATTCTCTTGGCTGGTGTATAATCACCATCATTATCATTACTATCCAACTGAAAACAAAGCTCAGGATGCAATGTCCTAGGAATACTTTGAAGATGCCCCAGGACAGCAGCTACCTCCACCAGTGCTGGATTAAGCTAGTGCGAGGCCTGTAGCACATGTTATAACGGGACCCTACGTAAAAAAAAAACACGTAAATATTTAAACACACATTTTTTACTTGCATAGTAAAGTTATTGTATTTTTGAATTTGCTATACAGTCAGATAATGCGACAAATCGTTAACCTTAACCACGCAGTCGTTCATAAAAGTTGAAAGCAGTATAGTGCTATAGAAATAGAGCAAGTGCAGAATCACTGAACCGGAATTGCAAGCTTGAAAGCATTTAGCACGGGGCCCTTGAAAGTGCGGGGCCCGTAGCATTTGTAGCTACTTTAGCTGCTAGGATAATCCGGCACTGACCTCAACAAACAAGAGGACGATCTTAGGAGAGAGAAAAATACCAGGACAAGGTGCCCCCCCCCTCCCCTCCACAATTGCAGCCATGTCCATCTGCAGGAAGATATTTCCATGGCCACCGCATTATTTGACCGACCACCAACCACACTGATGGCGAGCGATGTGGGGCCCCGCCGGTAACGGTTTCCACCACCTTCCCCACTGGCCCCCTCCCATCTCTTTGGCAGCACCCCCGCTCGTGGCTTCGCGTCGTCGCACACAGAGAGAGAGAGACGAGGTGAGGGGGGGGGGGTGAGTTTAAGACCCCCTCGCCGTCCCACCGCTCCTCACGGCGCCTTATATATTTTAAAAAAGCCATCGCTGCGCCCTGCAACAATAGGCGCGCCGAAAGCTGTTGAGAGGCATGGCCATGCTCGTGCACTGTGTTTCCCCTCGCTGTTTCCAGGCGTCTGAACCGTGTCAGGCGTGTGTACGTCCAAGAGTACAGCATGCAGCATTCTAAAAACTAAACTGTTTATATATTTTTTTACACCAGGTCAGGCCCCGCGAGCCATTTAGCTCTTTTTCAGAAGAGACCAGGCCACAAATGAGATATCAACGAAGTGGCTTGCCACGTGAAAACGTACGGCGGCCAAATACGGCCAATTCATACTGAAATAGCCCGTTTAACACGTAGGCTTTCGCGACCAATATTATTCATAATCAACGTTTTTGGGTTATGCGAATTGCCCGATGATGCTGGATGCAATTACCAGCGAAACGTCGTACTCAAAAATTGTAAATGTTGTGGTTTCACGCTTCAACACACCGGTGGGCTAAAGCAGTGAACTATTTGTCTTTTGTCAACGTGACACTTTTTTGCTGATTGGCCGTGTCGGGTGGTGGAGGGTTACGACACATTTATAAATAACGCGATTATGAATGAACTAGCCCGGTGTCATCAGATCTCGGACGCTAAGCTAAGCAGCCTCGAGCCTGCATAGCGTGAAGGTTGGTGGCCACCACGCGTTGAGCTGTGGGAGCTGCGCCGTAGCCGGCAGATGGCGACACAACAAATCCACGGTTGTACTATACTTCTATGCACCCACGCCCATGCTGCACGGGGTTTATCAACCCGCACTGCCCAGTGTGGTGAAGTATGATTACTCAGCACGAGCCGCGACGGCGTGGGGTGGCCGTCATCCAGCAGTGGATTGGCAAACGGAAGTGGTGGGGGGGAGGATGTGTACACTTGCACATTTAACACATTCCTGCAGAGGGAGCTGGTAGGAACGTTGGGTTGCTCGGTCAATGGCCAGGGTCAACGGCGGCGTGGTGTATTCCGCAAATATGGCCGACTGTGAGGGCGGGCCCAAGCCGGCGTGAGTAGGTTAAACGTTGAGTTTTATAAGGGCACCATGGGGTGACCAGCCCCTCCCCACCCAGCCCAACCCCTCCCACCCCCCACCCAGCCCCACCCTCCCCACCCAGCCCCTCCCCACCCTCCCCACCCAGCCCCTCCCCACCCTCCCCTCTCCACCCAGCCCCAATCCTCCCATTTTTGGGTGCACGACGGACAGACGGACACAATAATCCCCTGTGGGCTGGTGTAACCAGGAGGTTCCTACCAGTACAAGCTGGTGTTTATGCATTCTGACGTTGCTTGAAAAGTATTGCTGGTGGAGAAAGAAAGGGGGGGGGGGCTAGTCCCTCACGATGCCTCGTGGCTTCCAGACCTTTCACCTTGACGCGTATTGACGATTACGTTCTCCAGACAACAGCAATTGCCGCGTGTCTGGTCAGGCCCCGTATGGGGTGGTGGGGGGGGCTTTATTTACCGAACGCCCGTCAATGTTTACCCCAGGCGCGCGCGCCACCCACCGAGAGCTGGGGGCCAGACGACAGAGAGAGAGATGGGGCTCACGTCATCGCTGATCAAGGAGCAGGGCGCAAACTCAGCCTACCGTGTCTTAGGGAGGTCAAGCGATGCCCGTGTGGGCGACGATCGTGCGCGTCGTGTCGTGCGCGTCGTCCGTCGGCGCGCGGGCCGTGGGATGGCTGGTGTGCATGGACTGTGTGTTGAACTTCTTTCGCGCCGTACGTCGCAGACCGTGCTGGGCGACGGACGACAAACTGAACACGAAAAAAAGCAGCTATCGAGAAGTGAGTTTTCAATCTAGATGTAAAAGTGCCATAGCTCCAGTGGCTTCCTGAGATCGGGAGGAAGAGCGTTCGAGACGCCCGCAGAAGGGCTGACCCTCTTTGTCCCATGGCTAGCCAAAAGCCGCTGCGAGGATGACCGGAGATCGCGTGATTGTTTATAGCCCTTGACGAGATCAGCAAGGTAGTGTGGTTCATTTGCGGCTAGCACGTTGTGAGTGTGTAATGAGCGCGACTTTGCAATGTACTCGTTCGGCAACCGGATGCCAATGCAGCTCAGCGAGCCACTGAACGGACACGGTCGGATCTTGCAGTACCCCCGTCACGACACGTGCCAGATCATTTTTGTCCACCCCGCAGCATGGTAATGTTTTTAAATGTTTTTGCCAGACGTTCCGTAGAGTGTGTACGATATCTGGACAAGCGGCTTGTCGTGACTTGCAGTGCTTTTTTCAATCCACTGCTGGATGCCCCCTCCGTTGGTGTCGCTCCTGTGAGCCTTCTGACTCGTACTGCACCACGCTTGTCCAGTGCGGGTTGGTGAGGAAAGCCGAAAGTAGACGAGGACACGTTGAGATGATGGCTCTATGACAGCAGAGATATCCCTCCACGTGTTACACACACACCTTTGCACCAAACCTGCACCAAACCCAGCGTGGTAAAGATGTTCGTCTAATTGCATTAAACCACAAATTAACTCTACTTCTCAGAGCTGGAATTTAATTAAATTAGTACATATTGTAAATTAAATCTTACATTTTACGTGCAGTCATTGGTGACCACACTGAGACCATCAACTCATGACAGATGAAGCCCCCGGTTTGATTGCAGGAGGCTACCACAAATTCAAAGCAGGTTCTCGGCAATGCCAACTCAGCGCTCTGACCTCTGAGCTTTAATTTTTCAACGGAGACCCGGAGAGTGAACAAAAAAATCACCCCGTGTGTGCATCACCGCTCATCGTCCACGCAGCAGCCCGACTCTCAGCTCTCTCTCTCTCTCTACCCCACCCCTCCAACTCTTGATCTTGTCTGAGCCTGTCTCGGCGGCTCTGCCCACCCTGCAGCTCACGCTGTCTGACAGCCTCGTCCAGGCGCGATGACACGAAGCAGCGCTGCCGGTTGTCGGATCGGGGAAGTGTGTCTCGACGAAGTTGGCCAGACGCTCTGGAACAGGATTGATCTCCGGTCTACTTGCGCGCAGCCACAGACAGCTGTATCATTTTATCGTGGCCAAGGCTGCACCACACACACACACGTGGAACCTTGCACAGACACAAATTATCGTTGCCACAGAGGTAACGAGCAAGGCGGTGCTGGTCTTTCTGTGTCTGTTAGTTTATGTCGGTCTGGCTATCTGAGTCTATGTTTCTTTGCCTATGTGTATTTGTATCTGTTTCGGCCGCCCGTTTGTCTATGCTACACCGCGTCTATCTCTCTGTGTATGTTCT
Organism: Lampetra fluviatilis; assembly: GCF_964198595.1. Taxonomy (NCBI): domain Eukaryota; kingdom Metazoa; phylum Chordata; class Hyperoartia; order Petromyzontiformes; family Petromyzontidae; genus Lampetra; species Lampetra fluviatilis. The sequence goes on from NC_136308.1 coordinate 9,285,194, forward strand.
GCTGTCAAGCTAGGGTATCGTACATCGATACCCAAAGGAATGAAGTTTCGCGACGTTTGGTAAAGACAACATAAAAAAACCGATCCACTAACCCCCGCCTCCACCATGCTGGATCCCAGACGTGCGCCAGCACCGCCCGTGTCAACGTTTCACTTCCCCAGCCCTCTTTGCCATCGGCAAATCGTCGCTGTTCCTCGAGTGTATCGCCAATGCCCCTTAGCAGCTTTAGTCACTGGGCTTCCCCCCGTGATTGCCCACTCCCAGGGATGGAGCGTGATCCTTGCAACTGCGCGCGGCCTTTGTCCTCGCGAGAAGGAAAGTTTGCCCACGCGTGACTTCCCCTACAACGCGCGGCTTTGTATTGTAATTGTGAGTAGCGATCGTATTGTAGTCGGTGATTAAGGTTAGTGTATCAACACGTGAAGCCGCGTGCTCGAATTGAAGACGGGAGAGAGAGAGATTAGAAAAAGAAACTTCCTGCTCGTAAAGGTCGTCGGGATTAAGTGAACCCACCGTGTGCACTCCTCGTCCACGGGGGGATATTCGTGGCGTAGGAGCGATAAATCCACGTGGGGATTTTGGAAGCGTTGCAAAAGCATAACGTTGGGAGCGATAAAATGGCCAGGATGGAGGGGAGGCTCTTGAAATCAGCAGCAGCAATAATAATAATTAAGTATTTTATTCACCCAGGAAAATCTCACTGAACATCAAGACTTGTTCAGGATGCAGGGCTTCATTTGTTTGAGGCTTACGGGTGGGTGGGAGTGGGGGTATGGAGGGAGGCTTTTGGGAGCTTGGGGGAGCCGCGTAAGATGTTCTACAAGAAGAGTGTTTGACAAGTGGGAGAAAACTGGATCACCCCGTGGAATCACTCAAAAAAATCTGCACAGATCGATTCGTGAATCCACTAACAGTACTGCCATCTCCTGGGCCACCTTCAAGTACATTTTGAAGTCTAACATTGAGTAACAGTGACTCTTACTTCTTCCCTGCCCACGGCGATTCTTAGCACGGGAGGTCAAGACGTCTGCCCCCCACTCCTCCCCACTCAATGATACGAAGTGGACAGCCACGGCACCCGCAGTCCTACTGGTAGCGCAGACATGCGGATATCTGATATGGAACGGTCTACTTGTTACGGGAGTGTTTTCCTTTTGAATCCCTCCCCCCTGCACTGCATCACGTCTGCGTCTTGGTATCGCCCACTAAAAAGCTTTCAAATCTGCCAGCAACAAGCGCGCTATTGTGTGGGATTGCTCCCTCGCTGTCCGCCGTGCCTTAAGGGGGCAGAAAGAGGAAGCGTCGCCGCACATCCTGGGAGTGAAAATAGACGGCCCTATCGTTCGCCCGTCAGTGTACAATTCCGACCGCGAAAACTAAAACAACATCCCCCAAGTAAACATGGAAACGTCGGGCGCGATGTTGGGCCAACGCCGGCATGTTTACTGTGACGGTGCTTACAAATTATCGGTTGTAATGCACGTTTAGGCTCAGAAGTCACGCAACTATTTTGAACGCCGCGCCTATTTTTTTCATTTCCATCTCGGAGCTGTTGTGACAAAATACATTCTTCATCCGGAAAGAAAAAAAAACTTGGCACGTGAAAGAGACAACAACAAAAACCCCAACCGGCACAAGTCCTGGGTAAATTACCGAATAATTTTGAGACGAAGCAAAACCTCGTGTTTGAGACTCCTGGACATACCTTTTGAGGCTGTTAATGAACATCTTGGAAGCCCAGAGCTGCACACGAGGGGGTGGGTGGCCAGCACCACACCCGGCCGCCTTTGTATCTCCAGTGACAATGTATACTCATTTGAGGCTGAGTCGACCTAGGGGAGGGCCTAGGACCGGTTAAAATAAATCATCACTGGGTGTTGGCCATGAGCGGGAATCGAACTCGGGTCGACGGGCCCGTAGCGCGGCGCGCTAACGGCGGCACCACCGCTCCTCACTACCGACGATGACAATAATACACCGACAGTCCTTCCAATGAGGTACTCGGCAGTGTCGATCAAGCAACGACCCCGTAGGCTCGCTGAGCAAGCCGCACCGCGCTACGAATCCGGCAGCCTGAGTTAATTCGCACCCGCCACGACTTACATCGGCGGCGAGAGACCGCAACCCACCGAATCCGCGCAAGAGCGGCATTGGTGAAGTATGGTCAAAGCGACCCTGACGTAAGGATGGAGGCCTTCATTCGGGCAGCGGATTGACAAAAGGGCCGTCCAAACACACACGAACGTGCGTCAACGCTCCGCCCTTTCAAGAGCGCCGCTGCCAATAATGTTGTCTTTGCTCGAGGCTTCTGAATGTTTTACGAGGTCCCATTGTGCCGTGTCCATCAATGGGCAATTTTGGTAAACAAGTCGCGCTCACGTTACCCACCCCGCCTAAATCCACGCGAGTTGCAACTCTCCCCCCCTTTTGCATTGAGAGCCACGGCGCATCATCGGCGCCCCCCCCCACCAGCCCCGCGTGGCTCCTGGCGACAAAAGCCCCTTTGTGCCGACGGAGTTGACGATAGCGATCGCACGCGACCGACACGGCCACGCCATTCGCGCGACGCCGGCTTCCGCCGCACCCGCCACAGCGGCTGCTGCTGCTACTGCTGATGCTCAATGTGACGCCACCGGTGTCTCGGCCTCTTTACGCGCGCGCGCTCTCGACTCTCTGTCTCTCTCTCTGTCGGCGGCGCAGGGATTGTTTTGGAATTCGAGGTGGGGAGGGAGGGTAGCAAGGCAGGCAGGCAGGCCAGGGAGCGGGGAGGGGGGGTTGGGTGGTGCTGGGTGGCCCATGGGTCGCACGCAAAGCGAGCTGCTGCTGATTTTTCTTATTCTTGTTGTATGGCTGATGATGTAGATGCAAAGCGACGACATTCGGGAGGTCAAGCCGGACAAAAGCGCCAGGTAGCAGCGGGAGTGTAGCGCTGAGATTAGCACGGTCGGCTACGTACGGTGCGAAAGAAGTATCGTATTTGTGAATCGGGAGTTGCGTCGTTCTACGTTGCACGGTCTGTTCTGGATGATCACAGTCGCACACTGGAGAGTTGCTTATTTTAAATAGCTGCTGGCTCAATGAAAAAAAACATTCAACACGTCCGTTCTGCAGTAACACTGTGTGTAGCCTTAAAATAAAGCACATGTATAATATAGTATGCGACGTTTTGGGCATGGCCCTTCCTCGTGGCACGTGGAGGTTTTTCGCAGTTTGTCCTATGAAGACGGCCCATTGTCTGAAACGTCAACAATTAAATATGTTTTTTTCTTATAAGGCCACAAACGTTGTTGAGGAACGCGTTGAGTGTTTTTGTTAATTGTGCAGTGTGCACCACTGCCAACACAGCAGCAACATCACCAAATATTTTGCGAACTTAAGGCCAGTTGCTAGCGCTGAGATCCTGGGTTTTATTCACAACCACATGTGATTATTAACGTGGCCTTCCGAGCGTGGGTAAGTCGACGGTCTCGGCCCACTCCCTGATGTTCGCACGCATAATCCATCGCGATGAATCAGTTATTAACTTAGATCCGGCTAAACTCCATCCCGGGGACGCGTAAAAATCCGTTCGAATAACAAAAAAACGGGATTTGAACCTCGAGTTTTAGCCGTCGGGTTCCCAACCCCGCGGCGTAAACAGCTGTTGGGCGTGCAGGCTGTGCAACTGTGCCATGTACACTGCGCGGAGCGGGTGCCGGGCTATGAAGAGGGGGGGGGGCGGGGGGGGATCGGATAGAAAGCGGTGGTGGTGGGGGGGGCCCGTTTCATTCCTTGTCCCAGAGCCCATGCCGACCACATCACCAGGTCACAGTCTCGCGTGTAGTGTCAGTCGATGGTCTCAGCTTTACTCACCGATGTCTGCGCACGCAACAACAACAAATGCCAGTCACGTTCAAATCGATCGTTCACTAAATGCGCTCAACGTTGCAGTTGTGATAACTAAGTATGATTACTTTTAATAAACTTGCGGGAAAACACTCTTGATCGCAGATGACATCCAATCAGAATCAGAAGATGTATTTATACTGGAGGAATCCGATGAGCACAGGTGTCTAGTGGTCTCTTGAAGTCACGTCAGAAGTGGTTCTGTAACATCTTTTTCCAGGGTAATTATCGGGCAGTAGGTGGTGCACTGCTCACACCGTGAGACTTGCGGACATTCCTTCATCTCATGATGAAGTTAAATCAAGAGCACAAATGCATTACAAATGAAATTAAACTAAAACATATTTACAAACGACGATTTAAATATCTCAACCCTCACATTCACACAGTGACGAACCCTCCGATATGCTTCCAGATCGTACCGCGCGTTGTTTCGGATATTGTCCGACGTTTCGCGCCCCACGTGCTGGGCAGCTTCTTCAGGATTTGAAATTCAGTTCCTCAAAGACGGAGGCGCGAAACGTCGGACGTCGTTGCCGAATGGCACGCGGCGCGACTCGGCAAATACACATCGGAGAGCCGTACGGACACAACCAACCACGTGAACCAATGTCCCAGTGTGACGAACCCGTCATTAATAAACAATAGAACACTTGCTCCTCATTGTGTTCTTTGTGAGCGCAAGGGACCCATCCGAGTCCGGTGGTGTTGTCTCTGTCAGGCAGAGAGGACAGCTGCTGCTGCTGCTTCTGAAAAGATCATTGCACTTGCCCTGACCACCAGACAAAATCCCCCGTATAGCCTTAACAACAGACTGTTGGGGCAAGTGCTGTTAGCAAGCACCTATGAAGGCCAGCACGGCACACGAGGGGGTGGGTGGCCAGCACCACGCCCGGCCGCCTTTGTCTCCCCAGTGGCGATGTTTACACACCGCACCAGGTACTCATTTGAGGCTGAGTCAACCTAGGGGAGGCCCAGGGCCGGTTCAAATAATCGTCAATGGTGTTGTCCCCTGAACAAGACTCGAACCCGGGTCGCCAGGTTCGTAGCGCGGCGAGCTAACCGCTACACTACCGCTCCCCCCCCCCCTACCTCTTAGCGGAGGTCTCAGAGGCCAAACTGGCGAGGTTGTGTTGTCAAATAAATAACCATGACCACGACGGGGTCGAGCTAGGGTTGCCACCTGTCCTGGTTTTCCCAGGATTGTACTCCTGTTGAGGAGGGAAGCTGTCCTGGGAAATCTGTAGGTTTTTGCTGGAGAATTAAAAGTCCTGGTCTTTGTCAGCTGAGTAATAATAACAACAATACAACTCCACTCCAGACAATGCATTCACGTGTAGTTCTCCCCTCTTTCCGGGGTTGTGAGGATGTTTTTGTTCACCACGACAAGTCCCTGGTATTTGTGTACCTCAGAGGTGGCAACACCAGGTAGAGCAGTGGTGCAGGGGGTTATCGTGCACACGCTATGAGCCATGTGACCTCAATTTCATTCCCGGCCACGGCTAACTCTGACAACATTCGCCATTAAGTGACGGTGACATCACCACGACACCTGTGCCAGGCCAGGTGCACTTTGTGGTCACTGTTTCTAGTGACCACATGCAGCATTAGCATATACATCTGCATAACTATTTCATTCATCGCGATATTTCCACTTTCTCATGTGACACGGTTTTTTTTGTTCTTCTGTTTATATCACAGCTTTACTTTATTCGATTTCCCTTCGTCACGTTGGCAACTCTTGCGCATCTCGAGTTCTCACCTGATTCACGCAACATTTTAATCGAAACTTGAATCTAAAATCCAGTTCTTAATAATCCCTCAACTATTCCATCCGAAGAGCAAACAAAAAGGAAAGGGATACACATTTGTAAAAATTATCTGAATAATTCAGTTTTTATGTAACCCTGCAGCAGATCGTTTTCTGTCGCTCTTGCTTGGCACTACTTGCCTGGCTAACAGCCCTGTGATTCAGTTGACTTCTCAGCGTGGTCAAGGCAAGGCCCTGCCTGGCTTACAGCCCTGTGATTCAGTTGACTTCTCAGCGTGGTCAAGGCAAGGCCCTGCCTGGCTAACAGCCCTGTGATTCAGTTGACTTCTCAGCGTGGTCAAGGCAAGGCCCTGCCTGGCTAACAGCCCTGTTACAGTTAACTTCTCAGCGTGGTCAAGGCAAGGCCCTGCCTGGCTAACAGCCCTGTGATTCAGTTGACTTCTCAGCGTGGTCAAGGCAAGGCCCCACCTGGCTAACGGCCCTGTGATTCAGTTAACTACTCAACGTGGTCAAGGCAAGACCCTGCCTGGCTAACGGCCCTGTGATTCAGTTGACTTCTCAGCGTGGTCAAGGCAAGGCCCTACCTGGCTAACGGCTCTGTGATTCAGTTGACTTCACAACGTGCTCAAGGCAAGACCCTACCTGGCTAACGGCCCTGTGATTCAGTTGACTTTACAACGTGCTCAAGGCAAGACCCTACCTGGCTAATGGCCCTGTAATTCAGTTAAATTCTCAAAGGGGCCACGGCAAGGCCCTACCTGCGTCGCTCTAACGACAGTAATCGCACCCAAGCGAGATTCGGCATAACCTTGGGCGAGAGGCAACTCGTAGATTCATTTCTGCGGGTACATTATCACAGAGAAGCAACGTTTATCATCCGTTATCCAATGTCACCATCCGAAATAAATAAATAAAAGTGTAAACCATTGCATCTCGCACGTGCCTAGACCGTACGAGTCGATTGTAGCCAGCGAAGCAATTCGTCTGTGCGTGCCCTCACGCCCAGCATCTGTGCTCGTTTCAAATCAGAGCTGTCTATGTCCCAGGCGTAAAAGGCAAACGATAGACAGAAGGGGAAACTCCGCACACGCACGTGAGCTTCTGGTAGGGGAGGTGGGGGCGGCGGCGGGGGGGGGAAGCGAGAGAATGAAGCCAATGAAGAGTCTAAGACCGGAAAGCATAAAAAGCGAAAGAGGCCAGATGGGAGATAGGGCCTTCTCTTGGCCCACCATTGCCCACGTTTTAATGTCCCCATTGTTCCCGCGAGTGCGACCATCTGGGAGTCTCTAAGAAGCAACACCCCACGGGTGCCAAGGGGTTGGCCGGGGCAGGTGGAGCCCTTGCAAATGATTGGCACGGGGTGTCTAAACACTATAGCCGCGCGTGCGGCGTTACGCGGCGTGGCCGGTGTGGCACAGCGAGCGCTGGCTCAAGGAGGGTGAATAGCAAAGAGGATTTAGAGAGTTCCATGTATTACACGTACGTGCGTATAATAATAATAAGAAGAAGAATTATAGCAACAATGTAGAGCCCTTTGTCCATCCAGCGCTGGGTGAAGGCCTTGCCAAGCTATTTTTTTTGACAATTTTTATTTTACCAAGTAAGGGCCCACTGAGCGATGTAGCTATTTTTCAGAAGTGACCTGGCCACAAATGACAGCTTCAACAAAGTGGATTATCGTGTGGAAATGCACAACAGCCAAATACTCGAAACGCACGTTCCTGATTGCAGGGGGAAAAACCGGAGAACAATCCACGCAAACCACGGGGAGAACATGCAGACTTCAAATATACAGGCGTCAGGTTCGGGATCGAACCCATGCCCTCCTGCGTACGAGGCGAGGTAGTTAACATATCTTAGCCACTGTGGCGCCCTGTGTTGGTCATGGGATTGTCTGACCAGAGACGGATCGAGAAACTTGCAAAATGGGGAAGGGGGGCATTACATTAAAACATACCCATTCCATCTATTTTTTTCTGGTAAATATTAAAACAAATACCAGGTTTCGTGGTCTCGAGGGTGAGGGCGGTGGGGGAGGCAATCGCCTTCATCACCCTCTTCTTGGATCCACCAAGTGTTTCCCCCATACTTCACCATGCTGGTCAGTGTAGGCTGGTGAACTGGGGGTGCCGTGGTGACGAGATGTTAACTACCTCGCCTGGTATGCAGGAGGTCGTGGGTACGATCCCGACCTTTGACGCCTGTATATTTGTAGTTTTCATGTTTTCCCCGTGGTAGCATGGATTTTTCTCCGGGTCCTCCACATTTAGAAACACGCGTTTAGAGTATCTGGTTGCTATAAATGTCAACGCGATAAGAAAACTTCGTTGAGATATCATTTGTGGCCAGGTCGCTTCTGAAAATGAGCTACTGTATATAGCTCAGTGGGCTTTACCTGGTATAATTATAAAAAATAGTTTATAGTTCAGTTTCAATAGTTTAGAACTCGTTCCGATATGACTCACCACTGGTGTTAGCAGTGGCCCGGATACAAACTCGGGTTGTCGGTGTAAATAAATAACAATTCCCACGGGATTCGAACCACAACAATAACCGTTCCCTGCTTATATGCATAGAGTGTTCGCTAAGAGTACTTGGCATAGCAGTGCGCGCACCAACACGGGGGACCTTTGCCTTTGCGTGCGTATCGTGAGCGACCGAGCACCTGGCACCGAGGACCCCCTCCCGTCGCCGCTGCCCGCCACCGCCGCCGCCGCTCCTCCACTCGCTGCTGCCCGCGGAGCCCGCGGAGCCCACGGGTGCCCTCCGCTCGCCCCCGGGCAGCGCCAGCGCCGCTAGTAGGTGGCGGCGCGCCTCCTCTGCCCGCCGCAGCGTCTCGGCCCGCTCGCGCGCCCAGCGGCCGTGGGCCACCGCCGCCTCCTGCTGCAGCCTGCGCATCCGCACCGGCGGACAAACGGCGAACGTCACCGTCATCGCCGCGGAATTCGCGGACCCTGCGGACGATTTTAGCGTTGGGGGGGCGTCGTGCGGTTTAAATGCCAGGGCAGTGGGGCCGGTAACGTGGCCCAGCGTCTGTCGCTGGTTTTTTGAGATTCGTGGTTTTGGGATCCATAAGGCCGCACTGGTTCTTACCGCGGGAGTGTTGGCCTTATGTTGTCTACGTGCTTTCTGCCTGGCAGTGGACGTTAACGAGTAGGCCATCACAGGAGTAGGCCATTGTGTACCAGCATCATCGTTCACATTTGCCAAATAATACAAATAAGTATTACGTACTTGATGCCTCCTTGTACCACACACAGGGACAGTTGGCACTGGGGGTGTCATGTAAATGCACGTGGACATTTTATTGTCAAACGCATTCTCATAGCCATCATCCTCGCACGCACCCAACTCACTGACCTGGCAAAATATGATCTTAGTGTGAGGGAGTCACGTGTTTAAACAGAGGTCAAGGCCAACTGCATCATTGGCAGCATCAAAAGCATCATCACCAGCACCATCAAGGTGGTCGAATGATGGCAGTAGAGCAACGGATTAAATGTATCTGTCCGGAGGGTCGAGCATCATCCCTTCACACGTGTTGGTTCCCTCCATCTATGTTGAACTTCTTTCGTACCGTACGCAGCCAACCGTGCTTACCGGTTTCACCCGTTTCATGCCACACACAGCCACTCATGAATGGAATTATACCAACATCCCCAATGCAGGATCCTCTTGAAAAAAGGAGTCTTGAGACTCAGCGAGGCTTTTCCTATCTTTAGCTCCTTGCCTTCACTAACCTGCACTGACATGGGTGGTGAAGTATGGTCAATCCCGCACAGCCCACGTGACAGGGTGGGAGGCCCTCGTTCAGTACAGCAGTCGATTGACAAAGGGCATTTTCAGCAGCAGCAGAAGCAACATTAACGTGTCAAACACACTGAGTGTCAGACACACTGAGTTTCCCAAATTGAGAGTTACGACCTCCAAGGCCAATAACAGAATGAACATTTTTTTTTAATAAAAGAAGGCATTGCGTGGGCGACCACCATGCACAGCAGGCGTTATAGGATGTTGTAACATTCTCAGCAGAGGGCATTTCCGCACATTCTAATGTCTTAAATTGATCTAAATGTGCAATTTAATGGAGGGACTGTGTTGGTGTGGTCTGAGACTGTTTGTGTTGTTGTCTATCCGCCTTGCCCTGGCTTGCATTTAAAGTTGACAAATCGGCAGGAATGTATGTACTAAAGTAATTTGTCCTTAAATAGTTGTTTTTTTACGTGATCCCTTTACCCATATCTGTCAACCCATACGGTTTACCCGTATTCTTGTACAGGGAAATTGAGTTTCCATGTCCATACGGCGTACAGCCGTTTCTATACGGGCAAAAGAAATGTGTCTATTTGTTTGTGTTTCTCCCTTGTAATGGGATGAACGTTGAGATGTATAAGGGGCACGGGGTGACCAATAAGGTCTGAATTGGTCTCCAATAAGGTAGCCACTGATAAGGGGTTGCCTTTTCTACATTTTGCACACCTATCGTTTTTTTGTATTGATTGTTCTTGTAACTTTCTGACCCAATTGGACATCTTTGAAAAAGCGCTTCACAGCTCATCGGATTCCTCCTGCAGTCGAAATAAACATTCTTATTCTGATCCAGTGCAGCAAAATCGGTTGTTGTACTGTACCGTGCTCCAACATTGTTCGCTCCGTCACCTTCGGCAAAGCACACACCGACCAACGCGATGACCTGCGGTCAAGTAACCACCCGCACGACCCGTGCGGTGTGGGGAGACCCTCATCCAGCAGTGGATTGGCAAAACGGTCAGCTGCACGCGTTCTGTGGGTTTGTCCTCAAAGTGCACCTGGCCTGGCACGGGCGCCGTGGTGACGTCACCATCACTTCGTGGTGAATGGCGGCGATTGTTGTTGGTGTGTTTGAGAGAGAGAGAGAGAGGTGAGTGAGTGGGTTTCGAGAGCCCAGACCTGGCCAGCTGAGCGCAGTGCCTCTCCTGCACGTGGCTCATCGCAATGCGAGCGGCACGCAGCTCCGACTCCAGGGCCCGGCAGAATCTCGCGGCCTCGGCCACTTGGCGGTCCCTGGAGCCCCGCAAGAGCTCCAGCTCCCTCAGGACCATGCTCCTCTCGGGCCACCTCGCCGTGGCACCCATGGGAGCCTCCTCGCTCGTCCCGTTGCCGGCTGCTGACGGTCGCGCGGGAGTAGGAGGGAGAGATGCGTGAGAAAGAATCCCCGTCAACAACAACAACAGCAGCGGCGGCATCGAACAGCACCTGCATCGTCAACGTCGCCTGTCAAGGTTTTTACCAAGAGGTGGCAATGCAGCGACTGCTTGAGCGTATCTGTACAAAGTGTAGAGCGTCGTCCCTTCAAACGCGTTGGTTTCCTCCAAATGTTTCCCCCAGAGTCATCAGTTTCGTCGCGCGCGCTCAGCCGTTCGTTCATGGCACTGCCCCTAACATTGATTTGAAGCTTTCGTGACTGCAGGAATCCATACTCTTTGGTTCTTTCGGTAAAGTCAGGTAGGTGGAAAAAATATATAGATCACGACGTTTCGATCGCAACACAAGCAACCGTCATCAGGTGTGAAACAAACACAGCAGGAGGACTGCTGCCGTGTTTGTTTCACACCTGATGACGCTCGCTTGTGTTGCGATCGAAACGTCGTGATCTATTATTTTTTTCTGCCTACGTGACTTTTACCGAAAGAACCAAAGAGTATGCCCCTAACATCTCAAGGCCGTTTCCTCCCGAATGGTGGCGCAGTGGCAACGCTTGCACCTCAAAGCAAGAATAGTCTCGGTCTGATTTCCGACTGGAGCGAACTTCTGCGTGGAGTTTGACTGTTCTCCTCGTGTTCTGCGCGAGTTCCCTCTGGGTTCTCCCGATTTCCCGTCAATCTCGGTTCAAAGTGGACAAAATGTGAACGATTATCCACGCACACGGATTACTCACCGGCAGTTATAATGCCCATCGCTAAAGCAAGTGCTGAGTCACTTTGTGCCACACAGGGACAGCTGCCAACAGGGGGCCCTTGCGCTCTGAGCCGGTTCGTCGCGTGATAGATGGAGTGCAATAAAAGTGCAAGTTAATTAGTCAATCATTCATTCATGGCCAGCCTCGAAGTGCCCGGGTGGAGGCGGGGTGATGAAGGAGGGCCGATCTCGCCCTGCTGAAGTCTCAGCCCCCCCCCCCACCGGCCTCACCCCTTCTAACTCTAATAGCCAAGCATAGTAGTAGGCTTTTACCCTTTAAACTGGTACAAAAACTGACACCTTTATACAAGGCATCATGTTTGCAATGACCACAACACAAAATGCAAACAAAAAGAAACAACTCTGATAATGATAATTGAATTTTAACTGCTGGTGTTGTGGTCATTGCAAACATGATGCCTTGTATAAAGGTGTCAGTTTTTATACCAGTTTAAAGGGTAAAATCCTACTACTATATTTTGCCACTGGTAAAAGAGATGTCTCATAGTCTAATAGCCAAGTCAATAATGCTGCTACGACATTGAGTCGAGAGCAGGCGGCCCCCGCTTGTATGACACAATGCGTTCGTGGAAACCCCGTCGTGAATCGGACCCCATCGCGTTTCTATTTCTTCCTTTAAGGAGCCATATTTTTACAGGGTTCAAGAGGTAAAACATCCACACGCAAAACAAAGACCACTTGAGAATAATAAAAGCTCCGCGCCAAGTCTCATCGGAAAACCAGGCTGACTCTGTTCAAATGTGTTCGAAGTCGTGTCGGAAGATGCGTCGTAAATCTATCCACAAGTGGAATTATAGAAACGTCGTAAACCGGATACCGCCAGTACAATGAATCGGTTAGCGTTGCGGCCTGTGTTCAAATGCATTGGGGGGGTGGGAGCGCGAGCAGAATGCACGATTGACAATAACAGACCGCGTCATTCATTATTCATTCCGTTTAGCGAGCATCATTTGTTTAGAGTTTGTTGAACATTGTGTGGTGCAGCTCCCACCCACCCACCCCGACTTGCACAGCTCACACGACAGGGTCGGTGGTGGATTTTAATTGGATTGGGGATGTTGGGGGGGGGGGCAGGAGTCGTGAGTCGGGTGAGCCCATTTGTGGCTTGAATGAGTGCGCTCGAGTATGATATTGGTGCTCGTGATGTCGTTGTGAATATTCCGACAGCGACGATTAATTGATCTTCTTAGGATTACGATGGTGACGCTGCTGCTGCTGCTGCTGACGATGGTAACAGTGGCCGTGATGTTGGTAACAATGACGATTGTGGTGACCACGGCAACTTTGCTTGACGCTCGACGGTGAAGTCGGTGACCAGGATGCCGATGGACATTGATGACGACCACGTGACGAGGACAACAACAACAACGACGATGATGATGACGATGGCAGTGACGATGACAGCTGGTATGTGCATACCGCGCGTGCGTCAATGTGGCCGCATCTCAAGACGCTGATAGGGAGGCGACTGGCCCGCCTGATAGCGAGTGACCGGAGTGAGTCCGCGAGTGAAAAACAGTGACCAAGGTAGTAGCGATAGCAGAGCCACGAGGAAGCTACTGGGCCCCCTTTGAGCCACTGAGTGAAAAACACGGAAAACAGTGACCATGGCGTCTTGATTTGAAGCTTTCGTGACTGCAGGAATCCATACTCTTTGGTTCTTTCGGTAAAGTCACGTAGGTAAAAAAAAACAATAGATCACGACGTTTCGATCGCAACCACAGCAAGTTTTTTTCTTGCTGTGGTTGTCCCACCTGATGACGATCGCTTGTGTTGCGATCGAAATGTCGTAATTTGTTATTTTTCTACCTCCGTGACATTACCGAAAGAATCAAAGAGTATAGTAGCCATTGTAGTAGCGATAGCAAAGCGATAAGGATTCCGGCGAGCGAGAGACTGAAGCGAATGTGCGAGTGTTGTGATCGCCAAACAACGCAGGCTGCCTCACGTCGAATTGCATCAACGGCACCGTGAGTGAGGCGTGAATGCCTGCCAACAGCAGTGTTGACGATGCCGATGTCGGAGCAGTGATCTCGAGGTTATGACGGTGGCACTGCACTGCTTATACAACGATCAGAGTGACCGTGACGATTGTGTCCAATACCAGTTGCGACGACCATGACCAGCGATCGGCAACCAACATAACAAGAAGGGCGATTTTTTTGTATAGAATTCGGTCAAATAAAAAATAAAATCTATATTTCAAGAGCCGCAATGCACGTGGCACATACTTAATAAGTGACGTCACAAAGCAGTCCTTAAAGAGCCGCACGAGGTTCCGGAGTCGCAGGTTATATGTACGCACTTAGAACTTCTTTCGCACCGTACGTAGCCAACCGTGCTAATCGGAGGTGCGGGGGATGTACAACAAACGAAACACAAAAGGCGGTTCTAAAAACGCGAGGTTGCCGAGCCCTGACCATGGAAATGGCGATGACGACGGTGACGATGATGACGATGATGATGACGGAGAAGACTGACCACAGAGAGACAGTGACGTAGTAACTACATTTTCAGTGGCGTAGTAACTACATTATCAGTGGCGTAGTAACTACATTATCAGTGGCGTAGTAACTACATTATCAGTAACGTGGTGAGTGCGGGAGGTGCCCCCTGCCCCCGCGCTCGTTCCGCTCCCTGCAGACGGCACGCCTCGGTGTCGGAGTCTCACCCAGCGTCTCACCCAGCGTCTCACCCAGGGTCTCACCCAGAATCTCACCCAGAGTCTCACCCAGGGTCTCACCCAGAGTCTCACCCAGGCTCTCGCCCTCGGCGTGCCGCCGCGCTAGGAAGCAACCGTCGTGCGCGCCGTGGCTCCGCGCCAGCGCCACGTGCAGCGCCAGGCAGCGCGCGTCCGAGCGCTGGAGGGCGCAGCGCATCCCCTCTGCGATCTCCCGGAGCGCCTCGTTCTCGTCGCGCAGCGCCTCTGCCTCGTCCTCCAACTCCTCCAACGACACCACGAGCTCGCAGCAGCGGCCTCCGTCGCAATTGGACGGCGAGGAGAACGCGGAGGAGGAGAACGCGGAGGAGGAGGCGAAGGAGGAGTTCGTGGCGCGGTGCGGAGCAGGGAAGGTGCGCGCTTTTGCGAATCTCCCGCTGTTTTCGAGGTCGAATGACACAACCTTGCTGCTGCTGCTGCTACCGTTGATGCGCCTGTTGCTGCTGCTGCTACTCCCGCTGGTGCTCATGCTCAAGGTGGGGGTGCTGCTGCTGGTGATGCCGGCGGTGGTGTTGGTCATCCTACGTCGCAACGGTCCGGTTCTGGTCACGCGCGCCTCCACGTGCACGCGCTCCTCTCCTGCGGGCGCAAGAGTGAAGCACCCCCAATCCCGCACCGTGCCCCCCTTCTCGCTAAAGAAGCCGCAGAGGCGCGCGTGGAACTCCTCGAAGGACACTTCATCGGGCAGCTCCTCCAAGACCCCTCGCGCCTCCTCCTCTTCCTCTTCCGTCTTCTCCTCGGCATCTCCATCCTGCTCCCCGCGCTCCTTCCCCTCGGCATCTCCATCCTGCTCCCCCCGCTCCTTCCCCTCGGCATCTCCATCCTGCTCCCCCCGCTCCTTCCCCTCGGCATCTCCATCCTGCTCCCCCCGCTCCTTCCCTTCGGCATCTCCATCACGCACCTCGTGCTGCTGCTGCTGTTTCTCGCCCTTCATCCCGCGCGATCCACCGACCCCGAGCAGCTCGCATAGTGCCCTGAAGTCCTGCGCCTCCACCGTGCCCCGGCCGCGGTAGTCCAGGTGGTGGAAGGTCTCCTGCAGGTACTGGTCTAGTCCCGTGGAGAGCACGGCCACCTCGTTCTCCACGCCTCGGTCCAAGCCAAAGCGCAGCGCCAGAGCCCCCGCCAGCCACTGAGTCCGGCCCGCCGCGACCTCCCGGCGCGCTGGGTCGCTGGCCACGATGGGCCCAGCGCCCGGCAGCGATCTCATCGTCCCGTGGCGGAGGTGGTGGCCCGGCTGGTGGAGGCGCCGCCCGTGTGCGGCGGAGGCTACGAGACGCGCGGTGACTGAGTGTGGCCGTGACGTGGGTCGCGCATCGCTGACTTTGCCGTGCGGGTCTCTGTCTTGCACAGCGGCGGTGCGTACGGGACGGAATTAATAACTCTGCCTCCCGCCAGCATGCCCACCCACCAACCATCCCTCACCACCCCCACTACCACACCCACCAACCTCCACCACCACACCCACACCGACCATCCCCGCTGCCACCACCACACCCACCGTCCCCGTCACCCCCACCACACCGGTCATCCCTACCACTACCCCCACATCCACCACCCACCATCCCCACCACCGCACCCACCACATCCACGATCCCCCATCCCCACAACCCCCACCACCACACCGACCATCCCTACCACGCACCATCCCCAAGACCACCATCACACCCACCCACGCATCCACCACCGACCTAACTCACCACTTCCTCTATCATCACTCGCATCGCACGTGGCATCATAAGACCGTGCTTTCGCTCGACCTGTCACTGACTGCATCTCCCTCTCTAAAAGAAATGCGCCATCCGTTTCTGCATAGCGTCCTGATAAGTGGGTGCATGTTGACGATATTTTAATCATAACTGTAATTGCATCGAACAGCAACAGCACCGCCGCCACCACCACCACCGACTCACACCACAACAACCACAACAACCATCGCGACCCCCATCGTCACCATGACAAAGATCCCCCGTATAGCCTGAACAGTCTAATGGGGCAAGTGCTGTCAGCGAGCACCTATGAATGGCACACGGGGGGGTCAGTGACCAGCACCACTCCCGACCGCCTTTGTCTCCCCAGTGGCGATGTTCACACACCGCACCAGGTACTCATTTGTGGCCGAGTCGACCTAGGGGAGGCCCAGGACCGTTTCAGATAAAGTCACCGGTGATGGCCGTGCACGGGAATTGAACTCGGGCGGTTGTAGCACAGCGCGCTAACCACTGCGCCACCGCTCCCCTATCACCGGAGCCTGCAGCCCCTAAGCCCGTATAATGGAGCCTGCATGCTCGAGCCCGCATCCTCCCCCTCCACTCACTCGCAGCTCGACATCTCTCCCGTTCTCTGGCCGCAGTGAATTCGTGGCAGACAGGCACAGGATGAGCGTGTTTAAGTGCGTGTGTGTGTGTGCGTGTGTGTGTGCGTGTATGTGTGTGTGCACGTGTGCGTGTGTGCGCGTGTGGCGAGCGGTGGCGCAGTGGTTAGCGCGCTGCGCTTCGGACCCCTGCTACCCGTGTTCGATTCTCGCTCACGGCCAACGCCAGTGATATCGATTATCTGAACCGGTCCTGGACCTCCCCTAGGTCGACTCAGCCTAAAATATGTACCTGGGCTTGTGTGTAGAAACATCTCCACTGGGGAGACAAAGGCGGTCGGCCGTGGTGCTGCCCACCCACCCCCTCGTGTACCGTGCCGGCCTCCATAGGTGCTCGCTAACAGCACTTGCCCCGACATTCTGTTCAAGCTCTACGGGGATCTTTGTTTTGTGTGGCGAGCGGAGGCTCGCAGTGGTTCGTGCACTGCGGTACAAACTCGGTCAACCGATTTAGATTCCTGCTGACAGCCAACATCGGTGACAAATATTTGAACCGGTCCTGGTCCTCCCCTAGGTTGACTAAGCCTTCAAATGTAGTACCAGGTGCGGTGTGTAAACTATCAGCATTTGAAGAGACAAAGGCGGCCGGGCGTGGTGCTAGTTCCTCACGCCCTCGTGTGCCGTGCTGTCCGCCCTTAATAGCGCGCTCACTAACAGCACTTGCCCCAACAGTTTGTTAAGGCTACACCGGGGACCTTTCTGTTAGTGTGGAGTAGGGCTGAACGATTAATCGATTTCAAAGCGAAATCGCAATTTGAAACAATGCGATTAGCAAATCGCAAAGGCTGTGACTTTTTGCGATTACTTTCTTATTGGAATTGTTTTATTTTTTATTATAACTTTATTTATTTAACTTAACAATTGTTATATGATTGATTGTTAAATTTAAATACATTTTTTTTATAAATACATGTTGGAAGCATTTTTCGATTTAAAGCTTTCGTGACTGCAGGGATTCATCTTCTTGGTTCTTTCGGTAAAGTCACGTATTATTTCCATTCTACGTGACTTTACCGAAAGAACCAAGAAGATGTTGGAAGCAATTAATATATTTAAAGTTCTCGCCCTTGCATTAGAATATATAGAGCAGCTCATATTTTGATGGTATCATGTGGCAATGCTCCATCACATGTTTTAAATCTATCACACAGTGAATATTGAACCGAAGCTTGACTTTTAAAAAATGTAATCGCAAATCAAATCGCAATATCTGTCAGAAAAATCGCAATTCGATATTTCCCCCAAATCGTCCAGCCCGAGTGTGGAGGCTCGTGGGGGACGCTGCTTGGCAGTTGGGGGCAGTTTCCCTTCCAACAACAACGAGCGGAACGCCGGTCGCCTCTAACGCAGCAAGCTGAACACAGTGGCGAACACAGGTTGGTGTATCTGTCAGTCGCCTGAGTCAGTCAAGCCACGGCACCTTGGTCTGTCCAGTGACCTGGCAGCAGAGAGCCCTCCACACTTCACGTGGCGGTCAAAAGTGCACCTAGCTTGGCACAAGTGCCGTGGCGACGTCACCGCCACTCAGTGGCGAACGGCGGCTGTTGGAGCGATGTCGCAGTGATTCGCGGAATGCGTTACAAACACGGCTAACATCAGCCGCGAGTGATATCTAAACCCATTGTTGGACATCCCGTGTGTCGAATCAGCTGACAATGAACGGTATCTGCTACGGTGATGCAAACATCAGCAGTTTAGCAACAAAGGCAGGGCCGGGCGTGGCACTGGCCGTGCCGGTCTTAATGGAGGTGTCAGTGAACAGCAACTTGCCCCAAACAGTCTATTAAAGGGCGATACGAGGGAGCTTTGTGTGCCCGTGTGTGTCTCTACCAAGGCTTTAGGTCTTGCAGCTGTTGGCCATTAACAACTTGTGACGTTTGGAAGAGCTCGGATGAATGGAGGGGATGGGGGGGTGGGGGCTGTTTGAACTATCGAGGGGCTCGTTTTCGTGACCCCGACCCCATTGGCCCACGCGAATTGACCCCAGCGAGTCCAAGCTGTGGATATCTGCACAAACCCCATGACTATAAACACGCCGTGGCGCTTGCGTGTAACTCGGCGTGCCTGGAATACCTCTGCCGTGTCTCCTGCGAGGCAGTGGAGCAAGTCGAGGTGATTTTACACTCACGGACACTCCGCCACACATGACGACGCATTTACGACGACTACACATTCCCATTATACGGGCAGCGGTGGCTATGCACGCCTGTAACCCAGCCCTGTGGGCGCCACGGTGGCGAGATGTTAGCTACCTCGCCTGGTATACAGGAGATCGTTGGTTCGATCCAGACCCTGACGCCTGTTGTATATTTGGAGTTTGCGTGTTCTCCCCGTGGTCGCGTGCATTTTTTTATCAGGATTCTCCGGGTTTTTCCTCCACATTTAGAATCAGCATCACGCGTTTAGAGTATTTGGCTGCTATAAATTTCCACGTGATAAGCCGCTTCGTTGAGCTATCATTTATGCCCAGGCTACTTCTGAAAGACAGCTACATAGCTCAGTGGGCCTTACCTGATGAAATACATTTTTTAGCTTAGTTTATAGTTTACTGTGGAGGCGAGTGTGACAGTTCTTTAGAACTTATATTTGTGTTTAACACGTTACCATTCCCCCGCACTTCCAATTAGCACGGTTGGCTACGTACGGTGCAAAAGAAGTTCAACGTAGATTCAGAGTTGGTGGCTCGCCAGGAGAAGGCAGTACAGCGGATGGGCTAATCGCCATCTGTGTCTATCCGTATGGGGATTGAGTTGTCCTCTCTCGCGTGTGGGCTTTCCTCGGGTGCTACCAGTTTCCTTCCACTTGTATAAACTCTCTTTTTAATTGACTCAAAGCGCCTTTACAAAACTAAATCAACACTCAATACAGGACTCTCTTGAAAAGGAGTCGTACGACTATTTGACTCTCCTGGCATACAAACCAAAAACAACCTTTTACTCCTGGACATATGCGACTAAAGATCTTCATAGCTCATCAGATCCATCCCGTATAAATAAAGATTCTGATTCTGTTTCACAAATAGGGGCATGTCATTATCATTATTCTACCGCTGGATGACGGCCTTCCCACGCCCCAGCAGTCATGTGGGTTGACTCTTGATTCACGCTGGCCATTGCTGATTGGTCGAGGGCGGGCTCCCACGACGGATTCGGATATCACTCACCCACTGACGCTCTCCGTAGGCGGGGAACCGAACTTATTTGAGCCTCAAAACTAAGGGGAGCGGGTGGAACAGTGACCATCTCCCGCGGTGCTGCGTTCGCCAAACGTTGGCACCGCACGAATTAAATCCCCGGGCCACGGCTAACATCGGCGGCGAGTGATGTCTGAACCTGCCCTGCCCATGCTACCCCACCACCAACAATCTGCCGAACGGCCTGGCGAGGCGGGCGGGCGGGCGAACGAACGCCGCGAGTAGCCATAGCTACCGTTTGTGGCAACAGCCTTCACCGCCGTGTGTTTTCCACGGCCCCTCTTAACGACTGCCGCCACGCAGTGAACGGGGCGAGCGAGAGGGGATGGGGGGACAGGTCGAGGAGCCCCGGGGACGCGACCGGGTGGGATGGAGTGCATCCAGGGGATAACCCCCCCCCCCCCCCCAATTGAACCCCCCCCCTGCCCTTGTCGGACATCCAACTTGACCGATCACCACCACCACACAACTCCAACTTGACCCTCGCTGGGGTCAACATGGACGAGGAACCGCAGGTATCGGAGAAGCGCCGCGAGGGGGATGAACCCACACTTAAAAAAAAATCGTTTCGTTTGCCCTTGACGCTACGTGCTGGTGTGTGTTTTCTTTTACGAGCTGCTCAAGTCCACTACTGTAGTTATTGCTGTTTAGTGAAGACGGGTGTTAACTCTAATTACCTGAGTGTATTGAGTGAACACCCCCTAGTATGTACTTGTGTGTTGGGTGATGGATTTTTTTACACGTAGGCTTTCGCGATCAATATCATCCATTATCCATAATTTTAAGAACGAAACAAGTTGATTTCTCTATAACTCAGGCTGTCGCCTGATGCTAGTTGTAATTACTGTCGAAACGTCGTACTCGAATTATAAATGTTGTGTGTTTACTCTCCAACACACCGGCGTGCTGTACTAGTAACGAATTGGCATGTTGTGTTTATGTGACAAACCTTACTAGTTGGCTGTGTCGGGTGGTGGCGGGTTTAACGACACATTTATATTTACGCGACCTAACCCCAAAACCCTCTATTATAGGTGATGGATTTTCTCGGGGTTCTCTGCAGGAAGTTGTTTTGTTTTTTTCGACCAAACTCTCATAAATAATATTGGACAAATATCCGTATGTAGCAGGACCCTCCTGAAATAAAGAAGAGTCCTGAGACTCAGTGTGACTTTACTGGATACATCAAATACAGTACTGACGAACAATGTTCAGCCCGTTATGAATTCACTGCTGAATGAATGCCTCCCCACAAACATTGAATTCCGCTACGTTTTGATGACGAGGGATTGACATACCGGGGAATGACAACCATGGCTAGTATCTAAGTGGTGATGGTGATGACGTTGCTGCTGATATTTAAATCAAAATAACGTTGCATATTCGTACCAATATAATGATGACGATGATGCCAATGATTGATATGTAATGCTAATACCGTTGACTCTCCATTAGTTGATTATATTCGTAATAAAATAAATTAAAACGCGTGCAACGCTCTTGCGCGCACACAGGACGGTGGCAACACCACGGCCTCTGCCGAGGTCGGCGGAGAGGGACCAGGGAGCCCCATGGAGCGAGAGGGGCCCGGCGATGTGGAGGGGGGCACCCCGACACAGGGGCCGAGTCCAAGCCATGAACTCACGGTCACCGTCACCATTGCCCTCGCTCTGCCCAACGGTGTGAAACGCGACCACGCACCCATGAAGTTCATGGGCCACACGCACAGGCACCCATGTACTCAGGAACCCATGTACCCAGGCACCCAAGCACACAGACACCCACGCACACAGGCACCCACACACACAGGCACCCACACACATAGGCACCCACACACACAGGAACCCAGAACCAACCACACATACTCAAGCACCCACGCACTCCAAAGCGCTCCAGAACCCAAGTCCCACTCGCACACCTAACCCGTGCATCCGTGCCCCCTTCCAGCACGCACACACGCACACACATTGTATGCGGAACACTCAGACAAACAGTATATACCCCACACACACACATACACACCCAGTTACACGCGCACTTACACACCAAATACACGCACCCAGCACAGAGTACACACTCACACATCCAGCACTCACTCAACTATGACACAGAGACAAAGGCCCCCCCGTATAGCCTTAACAGACTGTTGGGGCAAGTGCTGTTAGTGAGCACCTGTGAAGGCCGGCACGGCACACGAGAAAGGCGACCAGCACCGCGCGCTACCGCCTTTGTCTCCCCAGTGGCGATACTTTCACACCGTACCAGGTGTGCAAATATCACCGATACACACCGATCACTCGCAAGCGTAACACTTAGCAGCAGCCAAATTCAGGCATAATTGCCCGACATCAGCTTTATTCAGACGCCTTGACTGATTGCGTGCTGCGGTAATTGGCTCACACGGGCTCTGAGCAATAATTAAGCTCGTTTATGAATCGCGCCCTGATTTATCACGACGTGTCTCTGGCTGCATCAATGCAACGATCAGCATCGTGCCATTCATGCCATTTACGTGTTCATTAATAGCCACCCGAGAAACAATGCGGGTGTCAAGCAAGGTGAACTATGGGGATATATAAATGTGGCGTTAAACCCCACCACCACCTGACACAGCCAACTAGTAAGGGCTGTCACGTAAACAGAACGTGGCCAATTCGTCACCAGTACAGCACACCGGTGTGTTGAAGAGCCAACATTTACAATCTATGTGTTGAATGAACTATGGGGAGTTGGGAACTTAGCGCTGTTTTTATTTTCTTCAAAAAACGTGGAAGGAACCCCATGGGATGCATCATTCATTACGCTAATTAGTCATTGGGGTAGAGCCACGCCGAGTGTGCAGCTGATGTTTTATAGGATTCAATTAAAACGTTGGTTTTCGTAACCAATGCATTTGATCCATGTTAGGTTTTTGGGTTGGGCCGCGTGGTCGTTTTTTTTTTGTAAATCGCTCTCCATCACATGACACGGTCGTCAAGTTTACAGAGATATTATTATTATTATTCACACTGCCAACGCCTCGATGTAATTCGGACCCGGAACACCTCCTACTCGGCACCGGCAGCTGGGGCTTTTATTATATGACTCTTGTTGACGTTGAATTCCAGCCACGTATAAGCAACACGTCTGTCGGGTGGTGGAGAGTTAACGACAATAATTTTACCACAAAACTACGGCGTGGCCGAACCAAAACACACATTGTGGATCGACATGTAAGGAGTATAATGTATGAACATCGCAAGATCGTGAAAGAACACGGCGGCTTTGCCAACACCTATCAACCAGCAGTGGATAAACCTTGGTTGATGATGATGATTATGTTAGTGCAATGCACTCATCGATTAAAAGGATTCTTAACTCAAGAGATACATTCCATCGTTCCATGTAGGTGTGTGTGTGTGAGCGAACCCAGCGACCTGAGTTCGATTCCCGCTCACGGCCACCAACACCGGTGACGATTAGCTAAACCGGTCCTGGGCCTCCCCTAGGTCGACTCAGCCTCAAAGTAGTACCTGGTGCGACGTGTAAACATCACGACTAGGGAGACAAAGGTAGCCAGGCGTGGTGCTGGCCACCCACCGCTTCGTTTTCCGTGCCGGCCTTCATAGTTGCTCGCTAACAGCACTTGCCCCAACAGTCTGTTAAGGCTACATGGGGGATATTTGCCTGTGTTGTACACTATTGTATTAATTTATCCACATGAGCCCTGCAGTCACTAAAGGCGCAACCACAAATCGTTTCTTTGTTTAATTGCCATTCCTCGTGAAAATCGCCGGCGACTTTCCCAGGCTGTGTGGGTTGGTGATTCGATCCACTGCTGAAATCAAACCATTGAGTTGGAGCTGAGATTGGCGGCTGCGGTCGAGGATGTGTTGCTGTTGCTACTGCTGGTGCTGTGGTCATTAAAGCTGCAGTTTGGTGCTGTTCCTCAGCCTGTTGCTGCTGCTGAAACAGTTCAAGCTGTAGCGGAGGGTTCTGTTGGCGCAACTGAAGTCGTCGTTGATGCTGGAACTGCTGCCGTGTTGTGAGCCGTTTCTGTTGTTGAAGCTGGTGGCTGTAACCTTGGTGCGTAAGCTGTGGGCTGTCCAAGCCGGCGCAGTCGCTCGAGTGCTGCCGTTGTTGTTTCCGTTACCTGTAGCTGATGCTGCTGTTACTCATGCTGTTGAAGGTATTACTGGTGCCATCGCTGTTACAGGCAATTGGTGCTATTTGCTGGTGCTGTTGTTTAAGGAATTCACTGGTGCTGGGGCTGTTGCTGGAACGGTCCGCGGATGCCTCCCGTGTGGGGAGCGGTAGGGCAGCGGTTTAGCGCGTTGCGCTACGAACCTGGCCACCCAAATTCGATTCCCGCTCACACCAGTGATGATTATCTGAACCGGTCCTGGGCCTCCCCTAGGTCGACTCGGCCACAAATTAATACCTGGCGTGGTGTGTAAAAACATCGTCACTGGGGAGACAAAGGCGGTCGAGCGTGGTGCTGGCCACCCACCCCCGCGTGTGCTGTGCCGGCCTTCATCGGTGTTCGCTAACAGCACTTGCCCCAGCAGTCTATCCAGGCCATACGGGGGATCTTTGTCTTTGTTTAGAGGCTACGCTGTTATTGTGGCTATTGTTGCTGGGGCTGGAGCTGGGTCGCTCGCAGGAGCCTCGTAGAGAACATGGACGGACATCTCTCCACAGGGGCGGAGACGCGGCACAGCGGGCAACGCGTTCGCCGGTTCGAATCCAGCGGCCGCCCTGATTAATACCGCGGGTGTGTTCACCTGTAATTCTACGCGCACGTCTGCTCACGGTGGACGTTACAGATCCCGTGGCGTCATTCGCAAGCGTGGGCCATTATGTGGTGGGGTCGTGGTGCAATTTTTTATTTTTCTCCGCTTGGCTTTTTCTCTAGGTCCTCCGGGTTTGTTCCCTTTGCATTTGGAAAAATGTGCGTCGAGCATTTGGCTGCAATGCATTTTCACGCGGTAATCCACTTCGTTGAGCTACCATTTGTGGCCAGGTCCATTCTGAAAAAGAGTTCTATAGCTCAGTGGGCCTTACCTGGTCAAATAAAAACAGTTTTATTCAGTTTAATTTTGCCAAGTAAAATAAATTGCACCACTTAACGTCTCAATTGGGATCTACTCTGTGATCATTGCCCCCGACTGAAAAAGAGTCCTGAGACTCGACGAGGCTTTCCTGGGTAAAACAAGTCAACTGTAAATAAAATACGCACACGACCCTCCGCCACTGTCACCTCAGCGGAGGGCGCTCAGGGCGAGGCCGCGTCCCTCCGGCCTGGAGCCGCCGGGCGCCGGGGTCGCCCGCGAGGAGATGGAGCCGCGGGAGTTGGAGCGAGCGAAGCTGCGGGAGCCACCGCCTGCTTCCACTGCAAGCTCCTCCTGATGCCTGGCCGGGTGGAGAAGGCCGACGTGGTGTTCTACGGCTCCGTGGCCAGGGTCTACAGCGGTAGCGACACCAAGGTGCCATGATGATGGGAGACATCTCGGTCGGATTGTCGTCGCGGGGTTGTACTATGTTGAACTTCTTTCACGCCGTACGTAGCCAGCCGTGTTAATCGGAGGTGCGGGAAAGAACAACAAACTAGATACAAAAAGTGGTTCCAAAGAAATTCGTTTTCAATCTAGAGATCCTTCCACAACTTATGCATGGGCTGGCCTCATCACTGATTGGAGCGCCGTGGTGGCGAGATGTTAACTACCACGCCTGATATTCAGGAGATCGTGGGTTCGATCTCAACCCTGACGCCTGTATATTTGAAGTTTGCATGATCTCTCTGCCCATGGTCATGTGGATTTTTCTCCGGGTCCTCCACTTTTTCCCTCCACATTTAGAATCAACATCACGCGTTTAGAGTATTGGCTGCCATACATTTCCACGTGATAAGCCACTTCGTAGAGATATCATGTGGCCAGTTCGCTTCTGAAAAAGAGCTACAGATCTCAGTGAGCCTTACACATTGTAAAATAAAAAGTTTATTTTAGTTTAGATTCTCTTCGTCGCGGATGTTCTTTTTTTATTTTATCCGACAGTGTTTCCCCTCCTTTGCCTGCCATTCCGTCGTCATTGTCGACCCAGGGCCCGTGCCGAGTCGCTCGCCACCAGCCTGACTCCTCTTAACTCCCTCGCCCAACCCCCCCCCCAACCCACAGGTGGTGCGCGCATGGTCCGAGGGGCCGCGCTCGTGGGTGGCGTGGAAGCAGGAGGCCCGCGTTTCCCCGTCCGGGGAGCAGATGCTGGCCCTCATGTCGTCCCGCCTCTCGGCCGGCCGCCTGCGTGTGTGGGAGGGCCGCGAGCGCCTCTCGCAGAGGGCCAGGCACGACCGGCCCACGGGACTGCGCCTGCGCTCCGAGACGGATCCCGGGCGCTTGGGTATGAAAATCAGAGTGTTTGTTTAGACTGGAAGAAATACATTTTATCTGTACATATTTGCATAAGCGCATCAATTCCTGCCGATGTTTCAACACTAAATGCAATCTTTGGCAAGGCAGCACAACAAAAACTAAACTAACTACAACCCAGTTTTTTTTTTATTTGACCAGGTAAAGCCCACTGAGCTATGTTGCTCTTTTTCAGACGCGACCTGGCCAGAAATGATAGCTCAACGAAGTGGCTTATCACGTGGGAATTTAAAGCAGGCAAATATTGTAAATGAATGCTTCTAAATGTGGAGCTAAAAACCGGAGGACCCGGAGAAAAATCCACGTGACTACGTGGATAACATGCAAACTCCAAATATGCAGGCATCAGGGTCGGGATCGAACCCACGACCTCCTGCATACCAGGCAAGGCAGATAACATCTCGCCACCGTGGCGCCCAAAAATAGTTTCAGACCACACCAACACAACACACAGTCCCTCAAAAAAAATGTCACATTAAAATGTAACTCTCGATACATGGGTAAGGATCAAAGTTATAAATGCCATGAGCAAATTTGACTGTAGCCAGCACTAAATGTTTGCTTCAGGATATGTTTGGAAGGAAGATTGATGATTTAAAGGGAGGAGATAATGTTTTGACTACTTAGGGCACGAGCTGCGATGGGGATGTAATGTGGGAGGCAGTGGAAGACCCCTGGCCCCAGTCTCGGCAAGGTGGCACATTTCACTTCCTACTTATAACTTAGAAAAAAAAACATGAACACCTCACGTGCCGATCTTTTTTAACTTGGGCCAATTAAAGTCGCCATGTGGAAGTTTTGTCGGGGCGATGGATTCAAATGTGACACCAGATCTTTTTCAAATCTAAAAACCCAAAAAAAATTGATGTTGGGTACTCCAATATCCCGAGGGCAAGTAGTTTGACCCTCATCTTCAGGAGAACCTAGGCCTATGAGAGTTCATATTTGTACATTTTTAAGGATGCCGACTTCGGAATATATGACATATTTAAACATTTTCCAGGTGGCGACACCACTCGGTGAAGACATTCGGCCACAGTTGTTCTTACCTACATCAAAGTTCTCACGTTCCTCCTAATCATCATCATCATCAACTGAAAAGTCCCTGTTCTGGTCAAAGAGTTCCCCGACGCGACTCTCTGTGTGATGAAACAAACTGAGGTGTTGTGAGTGAATGACCGACCGACAGGCCGACGCACAACCGAGGTCGGTCGGAACCCTTGGTGAATCCGGCGCCGTGTCCCCAGACCGCGTGCAGAAGCTAGTGCGGAGGATGCTGGCGCAGCTCGAGCCGGCGCGGGCACGCGGGGCCGGGAAGGAGGAGGAGGAGATGGAGGAGGAGGTGGGGGAGGAGGAGGAGGGCAAGGCAGGGCGAGGGCAGCACGAGAAGGGCACGGCTGGTGAGTGCCACCGCATTCACGACGACGGCTCGTGACCACATGACAGTGGGCGACGACGACGATGACGACGATGATGATGGGTTAAAAATGAACATGCGTGGATGATGATGATGATGATAATGATGATGAATTCAATGAAGATGTGATTACGATGACTTTAAATCGGAATCTGTTATTTATTAGCATCACTGATCGCCCGTCGCTGCTGCCGCACAGTTCCACCGCCCGTACGTGGAGAGGAGCGTGGCCGTGCGGGGAGCGCGTGGGGCGCCACGGGGAGCCGACAGCCCCGACGCGGGGACGCACGAGCCGCTGAGAGGGGGACCCCGCGCCGGGGAGCGGGGGGCGCCCACGCCGCGGAGAGGGGGGCCCCGCGCCGGCCCCTCGGGCTGACCGTGCCCATGGCGCGGCTCGTAGCCGGTAGGGGCCGCGCTGCGTCGCGGTCCTCGCGGTTGGGGTGTGGGTTGGGGTTTGCGGTCGGTAGTGGCAGCTGTTTGGCTCGTAGTGGTCGTCGTAGTAGTAGGGTTGTTACAATTCTTTGGGGAGGTTATCAGGGTTTGGTTTAGGGTTGCGGTTTAGGGTTAAGGTTGTCGGGCTAGGTGCGGGGGTTAGGATCAGGGTTTGGGTTGGGGTTTATGGTTAAGGTTGGGGGGTTAGGATCAGGATTAGGGTTTAGGTTCAGGGACCCCACTGTGTGAGTAGTTGTCCACTCCTTCGTTGCATTAAATGTTGGTTAACTTCAAGGTATGCCGGTTGATAATGATCCACCCTCCTGAAAAAGAGCCCCGTAGCTTTCCTGGACAAGTAAATGATGATGATTCTGTATTAAACACCCGTGCCTTGCCGACTGCCCACCCGCCCCTTCCCGCCCCTGCAGGTGAGCGCAGGGCGTGCGGGCGCGCGTCCCACCCGTGTGCCGGCCTGCTCGACGCCCTGTGCTGCGTCTCGTGCCGCGAGCCCATCCTGAGCGAGCAGCAGAGTCTCCAACTCAACCCCATGATCGTCCGCATCGTGTCTGCCAGCGGCTTGCCCGCCGCACCCGTGCCTTACTCTGTGCTCAAGGTCACCCAGCAGCACGTGCAGCACTCGACTGACATCATGATCATCGTCTGTTCATTTAAATGATCGTGATCTCGTACAGGCGAATTGTCAAGCATTCAAGGCGCCTGACATAGCTTTAGAAAACGGTGCCAGAGTGGAATTATTTAGATGGCAGGGGCCTAACGAGGATTGAGGAATGCGTGACAGCGATAGAGAGGTACTTAGGGATCAGGAAAGGGTAGGGGAGTGACGGGAAGGAGTGGAGGGGAGAGGAAGAGAATAGGCGATGGAGAAGAGGTGGAGCTTTGAGAGAGGAATAGAAGGAGGTTAAGGAGGGGGACTGCTTGATGTACAGGAGAAGTTTTTTCCAAGAGACGATGATGATGTTGATGATCATCATCATCAGATTTTAGTTTTTATTGCAATTCAACGCGAGCCCGGTACAAGACGCCAATTGCAAACGGAGGAGAACAGAAACTCCACAAACAGCAAGCCGATGTCGGCGCGGCGGGACCTTGCGTAGGGGGAAGTTGGACACTCGCTGTCCCACCCAAGTGAGGACCACGTGCAGGGGCGGGAAGATTTATATAGGGAGGGCTAATAGTGTAAGGGGAAAGGTAAGTAAACTAAACTATTGTTCATTTTACCAGCTAAGGCCCACTGAGCTGTGTAGCTCTTTTTCAGAAGCGACATGGCCACACATGAAAGCTCAACAAAGTGGCTTATCACGTGGACATTTATAGCAGCCAAATACTCTAAACGCGTGTTTCTCAATGTCGAGGGAAAACCCGGAGAAAAATCCACGTGAATGCAGCGAGAACATGCAAACTCCAAATATACAGCAGGCGTCAAGGGTCGGGATCGAACCGATAACCTCCTGCATAGCAGGCGAGGGAGATAACATCTCGCCACCGCGGCGCAACTAACATACTGGGGAAAGAGAAAAGGGTTGGGAGAAGGGAGATCGTCATCTCTATTAATCATCAAGATCTCTCAATTAAAATAACCCCCCCCCCGCCAACCCCCTCCCCCTGCGCGCTTGTCCGCGTGCTGCAGGAGCGCTGCCTGCCCGCGTACTGCTCCTACCGCTTCGCACCGCTGGCCCCGCACCGGAGCGAGGGCCGCGCCCAGGGCCCCCGATTGCGCTTCGACGACGTCAACGCCGTGCCCCTGGGCCTCCTGGGCCGCGCTCGCGTGGCCCAGCTGCTGCGGGGCCCTCCCCTCCGGGTAGAGCTCCACGACCGCGACCTCCGCCGCGACCGCTCCGACGACCGCCGCGGAGACCCGCCGGGTCGCGCCGACGACGGCGAGACGACGGAGGGGGAGGAGGATGGGGAGGAGAACGAGCAGGAGGGGGGCGATAAGGAGGAGAGGGACTCCTACGGTGTCGCCTTCATAGACCTGTCGGACCTCCTGCTGGGCGACCGCCTCGTCGAGTTGAGCGTGCCGATCGTGGCTCGGCGCGTCCGCCGGGCTCCGGCCGACGGGGAGGACGAGGAGCATGTCGCGGTTGACGGAGCGGAGCACGTGGCCGCCGGGGGGTACGCGGAGTCGGGCGCGAGCCTCAAGGTGCGGGTCGAGGTTCGGCACGCCCTGGACGAGTGGCTCGGAGAGGACGGCGGCGACGTCGAGGCGAATGGGGGTCCCTTCGGCCGGGTCGTGTTTCGCTTCTCGTGCCGCGACGACGACGACAGTGACGGCAGTGACGGAGTCGTCGCCCTGCGACTGCGCGAGCTCGAGGAGGAGATGCTGATGAGGAACGCCGAGGCGCTGCAGCTCGACGAGCATCCCATGCACGTGATCGAGAGGGCGTTGTCGGCCTACTCGTGAGTCCCGCCGCCGACCGTACCTTGATCTGTATGTGGAGTTTGTGTTTGTACGTCTCCCACTGATTAATGGTCGTCGTGTGCATTGGATTCCTTTCTTCTTCTTTCTTTCTTTCTTCATGGCTAAAGTATCGGAACCCTTTCTCCCGACGCGTTTTATCCAGGCTTGGGACTGGCTCAGATATCCACTGGATTGTGTACCCCCCAGAGTAAAAAACGAAGTGTGCTGATGTTCGGAAAAATGGTAGGAACTGGAAAGAGAGGAAGACCTAACAGAGAATGGCTTGAAAACAACAGAAGAGATTGGTGCCAAAAAGATGTGGCACTACTTGAGCATATTGGCACAAGGCAGAGGAAAGTGGAAACAACAATTACGAAATGTGCAATGGACATCTTCGGGCTATCTGCCCATGCACCGTGATGATAATGATGCGTTAAATGCGCACAATGCAATTGTTTTAGCTCGCCAATAATGCTCTCGGAAAAGTGTTTAATTAGATAATGCGACGTTTTGCTTAAAACATGGGCGAGACACCAGGAATTCAAAATTTGGATGCGGTGCAAAATTAACCGCCCCCCCTGCCCCGCAACTCCTCGCGACAGGCTCTCGGAGGAGCAGCAGAGGGACCCGAGTCTGGATCTGCTCACGGGGTTCCACGTGTACGACGGGGAGCACCACCTGCTCGCCCTGGAGGGGCCCAGGGACGGGGCCGTGCGGCGTCTCTGTGAGGAGTTCGCTCCGAGGTTTGTGCACCGCCATCCTCGTCCACCCCTCTCTGTCCCCCGTATCCAGCGTGAGAGCCCCTCTCTGCCCGCCGAGCAGGGCTGCACTCCTCATGATGTTTAATAAAATAAAAACAAGACAGGAAGTCCCGGAAATGCTTTGCATTTCAAGATAACGGCACCATTCCTGTGTTCGTTCCGCCCGTGATAGCCACCAGCTCAAGGCAGCTGAATGCACCGACTTACGATCACTTTCCAACGAAGGTTGAGCATTTTAACTTGGAACGCTGCGCCGACGCGCAGTCTACGCCCCCGCTCTAGAAGAGAGAAAGAACGACTCGGAGGCACCAGGAGGATGAATCGCAGGCGAGCCGGGAACGGCAGCAGCCTAATGGTGAACCGGTGCCAAATTCCCCCCCCCACCACTCCCCACCCTCTGCGGTTACGGTTAAGGTGTTGCCGGTAACGGTTGCTGACAAAGATTGGTTGCTGACACGGATTGTCAGCAACGTGGAGCCAGTTACCTCCGGCAGATGTTTGCAATCCATCCTTGAATCTGAGCCAGTTGTTCCGCAGAGCTTAGCCTGCGTGATCAGCGCAGTGGCGCATTCGTGACCACGCCGGACTCGAGTGTTCAGACGAACTCACGATCGTCCTGAAATCGCTCTCTCGTGGCTCGTGGGCCCCCTACCGTTGCGCGTGACCGACAGCTCGAGTCCGGGCCGCGTGGCGGTGCTGTTCGACTCGAGCGCGGGGTTCGCCGTGCGGGCCTTCGCCGCGCTGGGCGCCCGCGTGCGCGCCCTGCGTCTGCGGGCGCCGCTGAGCCGGACGCTGCGCGACCCCGGACTGGCGCTGCTCCCGCTCGCCGGAACACGCGGCGCCGCCCTCGCCATGCGCGCCATGCAGAGGTGGGACGCGCGTGCATAGGGCGTGGGGTTAGGGCGGCGAGATGTTAACTGCCTCGCCTGGTATGCAGGAGGTCGTGGGTTCGATCCCGACCGTGACGACGCCTGTATTTTCGGAGCTTGCCTGTCTCTCCCTCTGCGGGTCCTCGGTTTTTTCCCTCCACATTTAGAATCAACGCGCGTTTAGAGTATTTGGCTGCTATAAATGCCCACGTGATAAGCCATTTCGTTGCGCTTTCATTTTTCAGTTCGCTTCTGAAAAAGAGCTATATATTTCGATTTAAAGCTTTCGTGACTGCAGGGATTCATCTTCTTGGTTCTTTCGGTAGTGGTGTTGACTGATGATGGTTTTGCTGTTGTTGAAATTTCTGCTGCCCACGATTCTGCTCCAGTTGATTCTGCTAATTAGTATGGCTATGATTTGTAAAATGCCACTGTTGTTGCTACTGCTGCTGATAATGTTGACGACGACGGCCATGATAGAGATGTCAAAATCTTCCTCACAATCGGGACACCGATCCCGCTCAGGCTGGAGAGCCTGTGCGGGGCATCGAGGCTGCGCGACGTCGTGCGAGCCGAGATGCTGCCTTCGCCGGGGATGCTGGAATCGCTCGCGCGCCACTTCTGCGTCCTGCCCGGCACGGCGCTTCACTCCTCGTCCTTCTTCTCGCTCGCCGCCGCCGCCGCCTCCTCCGCCGGCCGCTCGTCCGCACGCGGCCCCAGCACCCTGCAACTCAGGAGGAGCGCCTCTCCACTGGCGCTCCCCGGCGGCAAGAGGAAGTGCAGGGTAACGATCCCCCCCGCCAGAGGCCGTCTCGCCACGGTGGCTGGGAGATGTTGCCCACCTCGCCTGGTGTACAGGAGGCCGTGGGTTTCATCCCGACCCTGACGCCTGCTGTGTATTTGGAGTTTTGCGTGTCTTTCTCTCTCATCGTCATCAAGGTGGCTAGGAGATGTTGACCACCCTGTCTGGTGTACAGGAGGCCGTGGGTTTCATCCCGACCCTGATGCCTGCTGTGTATTTGGAGTGTTGCGTGTCTTTCTCTCTCTCTCTCTCGCATCATCATCAAGGTGGCTAGGAGATGTTGACCACCTCGCCTGGTGTACAGGAGGCCGTGGGTTTCATCCCGACCCTGATGCCTGCTGTGTATTTGGAGTTTTGCGTGTCTTTCTCTCTCTCTCTCTCATCATCATCAAGGTGGCTAGGAGATGTTGACCACCTCGCCTGGTGTACAGGAGGCCGTGGGTTTCATCCCAACCCTGACGCCTGCTGTGTATTTGGAGTTTTGCGTGTCTCTCTCCCCGCGGTCGCGTGGATTTTTCTCCGGGTCCTCTGCTTTTTCCCTCCACAGTTAGAATCAACATCACGCGTTTCGAGTGTTTGGCTGCTATACATTTCCACGTGATAAGCCACTACGTTGGGCTATCATTTGTGGCGAGGTCGCTTCTAAAAAAGAGCTATACAGCTCAGTGGGCCTTACCTGGAAAAAAAAATAGTCTAATAATTTAGTTGAGATGTCTGATGCCTGGCGCTCGCTCACCAGAGTGTGTCGAAGCCACGGAGTAATCGTCGCGTGGACAGGATGACTCCCCGTTATAGGGAGCTTAGCGTCCAAGAGTCTGATGAGATCCGGACTAAGTTTGACAGGGGGGGCCCCAGGGGTTGTGTTAGTTTTGGGGCGGGGGTGGGGCGCTGCTGTGTAAATCCAATTCCTTCCCTCCACTATGTTACTACCACCCATGCTCAACTCTCCCGTCGTTAATCACCGTTGTTATTTCGAGTCGTTAAATGTGATGCCCGAATTGTACAGCGAAATCGAAGGTAGTGGCTCTCATTAACCAGACTGCCTGGAGGAGTGCCACAGCGTTGCATGTCAACCGTTACAAAGCAGTGCACAGGTTTTTTGGGGTGGGGCGGGGGGGGGGCCTTACAAATCGGGGGTGTCAGGCTGCAGCCCCACAAGCCCCGTGGTTTAATCCGGATTGCGAGCACGAGTATCGGCGCTTGCCGATCCGTGTCGGTGCTGTGATCGTGACGATGGGTTCTGCCTGTAACCCCACAGCCCCGGCCTCGGCTGGACAACTGGAACCCGGAGTACGTTCACCGACAGCCTGAGGAGCCCGTGGACCACGTCAAGGTGAGGAGGAGGGGGAGGAGAATGTGGAGAAGGGAAGGGGGGGATGGGGGAGGGAAAATTGGGTGTGGAGGGGGAGAAGATAATTATGTAATATGTTTAATGAGTGTCCCTTGCCGACAACTTAAAATCAGATTTGAACTTGGGATCACTGAAGTGCCATCCCAGCTCGGTCGCGATCTGAAGCCTCTCCGCACATGTGTTTCCCTGCTCGCGCGTCTCTGCGATGGTCCCCGCTCGCGAGAGCGCAGGAAAACCTGGAGAGGGTGCGCGAGGCCAGCTTCGCCGTGGCTCGGTGCCGGCCCCCCGGCCGCGCCGTCTGGCTGCTCCCGGGAGACGCGCCCTACTACAGCTCGCAGTCGCTCAACGGGCGACAGCTCGCGCTCTCCGCGCTCCGCGAGCACCTCAACAGGGTAGGTCGCGGGCGGTGGACGCTGTCCGTCTGCCTATCTGGTCCTTGCGATCCACCCTCCCCTCGCGGGTTTCCCAGGCCACCGTACGCAGAGATCGCACGTTCGCGCCTCTGGTCAACGCGGCGTTAGTGAGGCGGTCGTTCGGTGGGTCGTGTTGCGCATTTGTGCGTTTTGTCGCTCTCCGCGCGTGTTCCCTAAAATAAAAATTTTAGCGATCGATTAAAAAAATCCGCGCTCGTCAAAGAGGAAGAGATGCACGTGCGGGATGGGGGGGGGGGGGCGGCTTCATCGTTTCCGCGTCTGCCCCCCGCGCCGCCCTGTCCGCCGCAGGAGGACCCGCGCGCCCGCCACTCGTATGCCCTCGCCTTCGCCTCCCTGTCGCTGGATCCCGTGGACGAGGCGGAGGCGCGGCGCGACGAGGAGCGCCGGTCCCGCGCCGCCTGGCGCACCGCGCGGGGATTCGCCGTGCCGGGCCCCTCGGACAGCCAGCGGGACAACGAGCACCCGCTCCAGCCGGACTCCGCGCGCCGGGAGGAGCTCCGCAAGGTGAGGGCCCTCCGTCTGGCCGGAGCCGGCAAACCGTCGTGGTTTGGCCCGGGAGGGGTCGCAGGTTCGGAGAGGGGTCGCCCCGATATCGTCCGAGAGGCGTTTTTGGATGTTGTCCCTCGTTTTAAACGTCACTGCCGCGGTGCGGGATGCGTAATGGTCGTCAACCTGGACTTGCAATCCGGAGGTTGTTGCCGGTTGGATCTCCCAGCGCGGCGGTTGGAACAACAGACACGTTTCTTAAATTGAAATAGCGATAATTTTTTGGTTTCTGCCTCTTGTTTTGGTGCCATTTCTTAATTTGTTGATTTTGCTTGGTAGTGGTAGGGTTTTTATTTGCTTGGTAGTGGCTGTATATGGGATTTGATCATCATAATATAATTAATGTACGGCATTGTGGGATGCTATTAGCATGAATTACGCAATATAAAATGAAAATATGATTATCATCTATTGCACTGGGCCTGTCAACTCGGTAAAGGTGTGATGTCATGGTTAACACTCTGGCCTTGCAACACAGAAGATTCGGGCTAGCCAAGAGTCTCAAATCCCTCCCCCACCCACCAGCCACCCCGCCTCTTGTTCACGAGTTGGGTTCACCGCAGTCGATGGACAGGTCGCCTGCGGTGGGGTAGCGTGTGGGCACTCGCACCTCCTCCAAGGCGTATTGAAGTGTATGCCACACTACCTCCTAGAACAGTGCTCCTCACAAATTTCAGAGGGGGGCCGCTTTCGCCGACACGACATCAATGACAGATGCAGATACCCGTCGCACAAATGTGAAATTAAAAACTCTCCAGGAGCGTGTGACCGTGCTCACCCAGGACAGACCGTGTAACGACGCAGTGCCCGATCCACAATACGAAGGAGACATTGCAGCGATACCACTCCGCTGCTCCTGACGCAGTTATCTGGCTCGATCAACCTGAACGTGAAATTGTAGTGGTTGCTCTGCATCTACGCGAGCCGTACAAAATAAGAATGTGAGAGCCGCCGTTCATTTGAAACAATTGGGGTGTGACAGCATGATGGGGTTTTTCACATTTGTGTATTGTCGGGGGCCGCACTAAAGGCCACCAGGAGCCGCTAGTGACACCGCGGGCCTTGCAATGACGAACGCTGGCCTCGAAGCGTTCTCTCGAGCGGCGGTTCCCAACCTGTCATCCGCTGACCCCTGGTGGCCTTGCGAGGCTACTACAGGGGGTCTGTGTAAAATAACAAATAATATCCTCACCAAGGAAATGTACAATTTCAAATAACTCTTAGTAATGGAGAGGCACCTTCCACCAGCAGGGAGTTGAGCCACGCAATTGCAGGGCTGCACCTTTACCTTTTAGATAATTCCGGACACGTGATGCGGGCAAAGTTGCGGGGCTGCCTGAGTGGTGGGCGGCATTTAAACATCCTTGGGAAACATTTGTTTTAAAAAAATATATATTTTGAACAAAATCCACTGCTCACCAATTGCCTCTCAATTCCCAATCACTCAACCATTCAATTGCGCATTCTCGCCACAAAGCGACGCACTCGTCCCAGTGCCGGTCCATGTGTGCGTGTGCGTTGGCGAGACGTAGGGAACAGGAATCCATACTCTTTGGTTCTTTCGGTAAAGTCCCGTAGGTAGAAAAATAATAGATCACGACGTTTCGATCGCAACACAAGCAATCGTCATCAGGTGGGACAACCACAGCAAGAAAAAAACTGCTGAAACGTCGTGATCTTTTATTTTTCTACCTACGTGACTTTACAAGAACCAAAGAGTATGGATTCCTGCAGTCATGAAAGCTTCAAATCAAGATGGAACAGGAATAGTTTAATTCTGAGATGAAATTTTAGCAAAGCGCAGAAACCGATATTTCACGTCGTAATTGTCCCATTGGCCACACCACCAACTCACTCCGCTGCACTTGACGAGTCTCGTGGCATCCCGCGAAACGGGGGCGTGGACGTTGTTCCTCGTCGTGCGAAGTGGCTCACGCACTGCACTGTGAACCCGGCAGCCCGAGTTCGATTGCCGCTCACGGCTAACATCGGTGACATATATCTGAACCGGTGCTGGCCTCACCTAGGCTGACCCAGCACTAAATTAGTACACCGGTGCCGAATGTACACATCGGAATTGGGGGAGGCAAAGGCGGCCGGGCATGGTGCTGCATACGCCACTCCTTCATGGGGTGCCACGGTGGCGAGATGTTAACTCCCTCGCCTGGTATGCAGGAGATCGTTGGTTCGATCCAGACCCTGACGCCTGCTGTATATTTGGCGTTTACATGTCTCTCTCCTCCGTGGCCACGTGGATTTTTCTCCGGGTCCTCCGGTTATTCCCTCCACATTTAGAATCAACGTGTGTTCAGAGCATTTGGCTGCTATATAAATTTCCACGTGATAAGCCACTTCGTCGAGGACAGGCCGTTTCTGAAAAAAAATTTGCTACATAGCTCAGCGGGCCTTACCCGGTAAATACAAAAAATAGTCGATCTTTTAATAGTTGAGACGTCGTGCCATGCCGACCTTCAGAGGTGCTCGCTAAGAGCAGCAGCAGTCTGAGGCTACACGGGAGGCCTTCATCGTTTTTCCTTCTGATCGCGGGGACCAGGCGTGGACGGAGAACGTGCTGCACCGCGGCATGCTGCGCCCACCTCTCCACGGCCGCGACCGCTGGAGCTGGGAGCTGCGACGGAGCGACTGGGAGCCGTACGGCCGCCCCCCAGCGCCCCCGCGCATCTCCGCGTCGGTCCACGCAGAGGGTACGTGCGGAGGAGGCCCGTTTGTGGAGCCCGCCGGGACGGTGGCTGATCGAATCGCGCGTGCCGAGGCGTCGTCACCACGCGGGTGATCGCGGACGCCCGGAATCGGAGCGTGGCGTTCCAGGTTGATCCGCTTTGCGTGCTGAGCACAAATGCTGTCTTTTTGCCACGTACTGCCGCGGGCATCTTCAGCAGCTGCAGTGAGGGATCCCCCCCCCCCTGCCCAGTAAACATGCAACCCTGGGTCAACGTTGGCATGTGGTTGAAATCGTCGGACCAATGTTGCCCGACGTTGCACGTTTACTGGGTGGGCTCCATCGCTCA
The DNA here is from genome assembly GCF_964198595.1 of Lampetra fluviatilis. Lineage (NCBI taxonomy): Eukaryota > Metazoa > Chordata > Hyperoartia > Petromyzontiformes > Petromyzontidae > Lampetra > Lampetra fluviatilis. The sequence goes on from NC_136308.1 coordinate 9,323,555, forward strand.
AACTCCTAAAGATGGCCTAAGTAGTGCGCGATGAAACGTGGTTTGCGCCTTTTTGTTTGCCGTATTTATGACATTAAGATGCTCGCAATAGCGCGTGGCGAAAGCTTGAGAGAAGAACCGCTCAAGTGGTGGCCTAACCCAGGAGGGGTACTCCTGGAATTCGTCAATTACCTGCGATCGGGGCAGGGGGAGCGAATCGGTCGCCCGCCCTGGGTTTGTCACGGTCACCGTCTCGGCCCATCCTCGTGCCCCGCGTGGTTACCCTAGGGCCGACCACCGCGGAGCTGATCCGGGCGTGGGAGCAGAGCGTGCGCGGCCCTCTCCTCGCGATGTCGCCAGCGCCACCCCCCATGGGCTTCCACCGCCTCCTGCCGGCGACGGAGGAGTGCCCCTCGGGGCCCCTCGCGTCCCACCAGCTGGCGCGCCTCGCCGGCCTCCTCAAGGACCCTCCGCACAAGCTCTCGCTGCGCAAGCCGGGGATGCTCTTCCAGGTGACGCCGCCTCTCGGGGGTCATGGCGATCGTCATCTTACGTCATGATCATAGAGCGCGTTCGCTCAAGGGGTTCTTCACAGAGTTTAAAAAGCGGTAACAAAGAGAGACTGATTTAGATGGCAAGGGGCGTGCGAGGGCCGAGGAAAGAGTGAGACGGTAATTGGAGGGCACAAAGGGGTCACGGAAGGGCAGGGGAGAGACGGGACGGAGTGGAGGGGCGAGGGGAGGGGAGAGGAAGGGAACGGCGAATGGAGAAAAGGCGAGCATCGTCCTGGTGGCTACACGCACGCATGCCTGTACTCCGCCACTGTGGAGGCGAGGCTTGGTGGGTCGCACACATGTGTCGCTCCCTTCCCGTGGGCGTCGAGAAGGCGCTACTCCTTGGCTTGCCAGGAGAATGCAGTTCAGAATAAAAATAAACATAACGCCACCTGTTTGTATGGGATAGTGTTTTCCCCCTTGCACACGTGGGCTTCCGCCAGTTGCGCCGTTTTCCTCCCACATGTAATAACACCTTACTATATTGAGGATCGCAGAGCTTGGGCAATTGTTGGTCCCGCGGTTCACCGCACAGCTGCCTTCCCGCTTGTCTGTGGTTCCCGCTTGTCTGCGGTGGCGCAGCAGTTAGCGCAGTGCGCTATGAATCCAGTGACCCCTAGCTTCGATTCCCGGACACGCCTACAGTGACATTCGAAACGGTTCTGGACGTCGTGCCATCACCAACCCAAACTGGCTGGATTGGTGACGTACGGTCAATCTCCATGACCGTCGCGCGGTGGGGAGGCCTCCGTCCAGCAGTGGATTGACAAGGGAATTAGAAAGTAACGGAAGGACGATCATCCGTGATCGATCCACTGCTGGATGAATGCCTCTGCAAGCCATCGTTATCTCTCACGGTCCTTGCAATGCTACAATCCGTCGAGCTCGTGCACGCGAGCTCATTTCGTCGTTCGATCTCCGTGGCGGCCGTAACGCTCGAGGGGTTCACTCCTTCGTCTGTCCCTCCGTCATTCGTCTTGGCCGCGACTACCAATGATCACTTCGGCTCGTGTGCAGGTGATGAACGCGTCGTTGCTTCGCGTCACCTCGAGATTAACGGTTGAGCATGGCTGATGATTTTTTTTATCAATCACTTTAGAAGTTCGTGAATAGAAAATACGAATAATTGATTTGTATACACGGAGTAATTTCTCGAACGTGTAATGAATCAAGTGTGTGCGACGACGATGACGACGACGATGACGATGATGATGATGATCATGAACCAACGCGACTCTCCGAAACCCCGCAGGCCATCCCCGCGCTGGCCGTAGTCCGTCACCCGAGCCTGGAGCAACTCTCCTTGACGTCGTCGGGAGGGGAGGACGAGGAGGAGGACAGGGAGGAGGCGAGCGAGGAGGAGGTGGAGCGCGAGACGGGTCGCGGCTTCATGCCGGGGCCGCACGAGCATCGCGCGTGGACGCTGCCCGGGAACCACCTCGCTCGGCACAGCCACGCTCGCGGCGCCGAGCCGCGCGACCCCAACGCCTTCGCGTGAGTGGACACTACGGCACGCGCGGCAACATTCTTAGGAAGTGGCTCGCGCAATTCCACATCGATGCATCGTCACGCACCTGCTCGTGTGCACCCCGTTGCTAATCGTCGCCGCGGTCCTTGCATTTGCCACGCGTCTCTTGCGCACTTTTCAGTTTTCGTTTCCATGTTTCTGATCCACTTCCCATCAAGGAATTCTGCAGACGCCGATACGCAACACACACACACACCGTGGGCTCGTTGATTTTGCGCAGATTCACAACGAGACGATCCACAATCGGCCAGAACGCAAACTTTCTCTCGGCACAACTCGGAGGCTAAGCAGCACTGAGCCTGCATCGCGCATGGACGGCCCACTCGCCAAGGCTTTTGTGGGTCTGCGTTGTGTGCGGCAAGAGGACACTGCAGTCAAATCAAAAGTCGTGCTGCACATCCACACTTCGGGACCGTCCATAAATGACGTCACGCACCTAGTCAGACAGTTGTGACGATGTGTGACGAGGGGGGGGGGGTTTGAGAAATGTAACATCACATCTAAATGCGCAACTTTAAATAAATATAGACAACACGTTCTACTTAAATAGACTTTTTAATAAATGTTTTCTCCTACAACATCAGAATGCAGCGCCACATTAAATACGCACGACAATGGCAATAGTTTAAAGCGATTTGAAGCATGTTTTAAAAAAAAATGGAAATATGGTTTTGGGGGGGCGGGCAGCGCTTTGTGACGTCATATTTGAGGGGGGGGGGGTCTGACGTTATTTATGGACGGCCCCTTCCGCGTCGTTTGACGGGAGCGCAATCGCCCCCCCGCCCCGCGCAGGACCCTCCTCCGCGAGCGCGCGCTGCTGCACCGTCCGCACGTCGCGCCGCTGCAGCCAGAGGAGCGCGGGGGGCCCCTGTTCGCGCCGGCGGCGCCTCCACCCGCCGGGTCGTCGCCACGGGCCGCCGCGCTTGAGCAGCCCGCCGAGCGGCACGGGAGCGTGGTGCGGGCGCGCACGCACCGCGTCGACGCCCAGCTCTACGTGGCGTGACGGTACGCGACCGGCCCGCCCGGGGGGCTCAAACTCCCGGCGGGGATTTCCGCTCCGCTGTTTGGCGGTGGACACCCCCGTGCGCGACTGGGATGTTACTGCGCGTCGATTGTTTTTTTACGACCGCTAGAAGTCGGGCGGAGCTGACCCCGGGGTGCGGTCCGGGTCTGGCCAGCGTTAGCACCAGGGCCCGGGTTTGTGTTCCCACATTCGCTCGCATCAGCGGTTGATTTGTTTTAATTTACGTAACTCTGTGACGTCTGAATTCCGTAAAACAAATCAATGCAGTAATGTCACTAGAGCAAGATGGCAAAGCGCCTGTGATTTCAAGCAACGAACCCCACGTATCACTGCGGGGGTAATAACCAGAGTAGCACGACGTGCCATCTGCACCACAGCGGACGTTAAAGATCCCCTGAATGTCATTCGGAAGAGTAGGCCATTGTGTGTCGAAAATTGACACCGCATATTATCCAATTGGGATCATAACATAGCAATCATCACCCCCTACTGGCAGACCAATACCCCAGGTCACTCTTGCAAATGAGACAATCCTGATCTCGTGTGTTCTCACCTGGTTAAACACATTTTTTTTTTAAATCTTAAGTGTAAGTGGCACACATCCTGGAGCCGTGTCCCGGGCTATCTGTCTAATGCGGCTTTAACAAGGTGTAGACGTACGCCACGAACGTTGATTATTGTTCAAGCGAATGTCGTTGTCGTGGGCAGGGCATTGTTCCACTACTGCTGCCAATTGTGTTTGTTTTCAATGTTGCTTTGGTGTTCTTTAAAAGAGTTAGAGAACACCAGAAGAGCATCAAATACTCACGAACACACAATCGTCAAGCAGTTGCCGGAACATGCCCGTGAACAAGGACACTCGCTCGAGTTTGATAACGGTGATGTTCTATGCAAAACTAAATGACTCTTGGCCAAGGCTAGAGAACCTTTTGAACCAAGAGAAATAAAAATGATTTCAACTGAGCCGAGTGCGGCATGGAAAACGATCATTAAATAATGTCTTCACAGACTCAATAGAAAAGTGTACGTATAATAATAAAAACACACTATTATAACGTTACAAACCATTTCGTACAGTCACTATAACTAATTAACCATGACTAATCCCGTTTCACCACCTAATATGTCCATCATATTAATATATTTTTGTTATTGTTGTATTTTTCTGACCTGCCCCGACTGGGCATCTCTGAATTGGTATTTCTCTAGGATAAAGATTCAGATTTAACATAATTTATCAGAATCTAATATATTTTGTGAATACATTTAACCTTTAAGTATCAATTCCTGCCACTCCCTGCGAGTGTGGGTGCACGTTGATGACATCACACCCCCTATTTAAGGCCCGAAAACCAGGGGACATTTTAAAAATGTTGAAAACTGCCTGATGATGCTGGTTGTGTAACTACCAGCAAACGTGCGACTACCCAATTGTTACATGTTCCGGATTGCTCTCCAACATAACCGGTGTGCTGTAGCAATAACACATTGGCACATTTGTTCACGTGACAACTTTAGAAAATATTTTAACTATTTTTTATTTTTACCAGGTAAGGCCCGCTCAGCTATATAGCTTATTCAGAAATGACCTGCCCACACATGATAGCCCTTTATAATTGGCTGTGTGAGGTGGAGGAGGGTGTATGACACATTTTACTATTGTGATGTAACCTAAAAATCTGTTTTAGTGGATAGCTTCTTAAAGTCAAAACGTGAAGAGCGACGGCAATGGAGATGGCGTAACAGTCACTTTGCTGTATTTCAGTTTTAGTTTAATTTACCAAGACCCTTATTCTTAAACAACATACACTACGGGCTCACAAACAAACAAAACCAATCCCACATCACACCTTCAAATTGATTTCAAAATAACACGCCACCTTCAATCATCCAGATTCGATATGTATACATACAGCGCTTTGAGAAATGTGAACCTGAGGCAATATTGCTCTTAATACGGCGGTGAACATTTCAGCAGACAGGAACACTCCACGTGTGCCGGCCAACAAGTGACAGAGGGTGAAATATCAGCCGTCAAAGCGTTGCCCAGGAGCGCCCGTATCACGGGCCAGTGAGATCTCGGCCTGAGGGTCAGACGCATCCCTGCTGGATGATCCCCCTATACCACTCTTGGCTCTCCGATGGTCAGCCCGAGGCAGGGAGCCTTTAACGTATTGAAGGACTTTCAAATGCCTTTTGGCAGGCCACAAATTAGTCGTCCAATATACTTTGATGATGATCAGGAATACTTTGCATTGACTGTGCACTGAAAACTATTCGAAAGACAACAGGTGAACTAGTGTTCCCAGACAGAAAAGATTCCCTCCTACTACTCGTACTACGCGCTTAGTATGGCCAAGATGCTTGCAGTTATGGATGAGTATCGTTGGCATGCCTTTTTAGAAGTTGTAGGCCTCATTGAGATGCGGGCCGTATGAAATGAACTCGCGGGCCCCATTTGGCCTGTTTGGCCATAGATTCTTCACGCTCGCCCTTGGGTTAACATGCACTCCTGCTTCCAGCACAAGGCCGTTTATACAGCACAATGCTTGTTAGAGGCACGTTAATGAAATGGGACGCATTCTCAAGCCCAACACCCAGAAAGTGGTTGTGCCCATCATGGGGACGTTTAGTTCAAGAGGCTCGTGCCATGAGTCCACGTTCTAGTTTCCACGGAACACTCAACTCGAATTTGCCGCCCCAGAAACACTTTTCTATTAGATTTTTTTTTAACTCAAATTGGCAGCGAATATGGGCCGAGGCCAGAATTTTCCAGGCCATCCTTGCATCCCAGGTTGGCACGACTTTCCATACCCCAAAGTCAGGAAATTCATCACCCAACCAACCATGTGAATCACAGCTGTCATAGTTGGCAGGGCCGTATAATTTCACATTTCATTTCACATTTACCAATTAACTTTTAATTTTGCCAGCAACCTCATCTTGACCTTTTGACTCTCAAGTATGTCTTGGATTAAGCTGATAACTCGAGTGACTCGAAAAATCACAGCTGGGATTCTGGGGGAGATCAGGCCAGACTCGAGTTGACCCCAGCTGCATGTCCTGTGGAAACGAGGCATAGACGTTGCATTCAGGGCCCCGAGGTACGGCGGGAGTGGACGAGTGTTGCGGTGGCCCTCAGAAGGTCCGCTCCAGCGGATGCGAGCAGATGTAGCGGCGCGGAGTGAGAACCTGCTCGGCGATCTTCTTGTAGTTGGCGTCCATGTTCAATTCGGCCTCTGTAGGATTGACACCGACGGTGGAAGCGATTCCACACATTGCATACAAAGACAAAGATATAGATCCCCCGTGTAGCCTTAACAGACTGCCGGGGCAAGTGCTGTTAGCGAGCACCTATGAAGGCCGGAACGGCACACTAGGGGGTGGGTGGCCAGCACCACGCCCGGCCGCCTTTGTCTCTCTAGTGACGATGTTTACACACCGCAACAGGTACTAATTTGAGGCTGATTCGACTTAGGGGAGGCCCAGGACCAGTTCAGATATTCGTCACAAAGTCGAACTCGGGACGCTGGGTTCGTAGCGCGGTGCGCGAACCACTACGCTACCGCTCCCCACGTTCAACATACACACACACACATACGAACGGTGTTATTGGACATGGACCACCTGCCTTTGGAAAGCTGCGTGAGTAGAAAGGTGTTCTTGAAGTAGGCTTCCGTGCAGAACGTGTTGACCAGCAGCACCTGCGGGAGGGAGAAAGCAGGGTCCAGTTCTCCAGTTTTTTTAGGTTAGAGGTCGCGTAAATGTGTCGTAAGCCCACGTCCACCCGACTCGGCCAATCAGTAACGATTGTCACTTGAGCAAAACGTGCCAACGTGTTACTACTTCAGCACACCGGTGTGCTAGAGAGGAAAACCACAACATTTAGAATTTCAGTTGGACGTTTCGCTGGCGATTACATCCAGCATCATCAGGTGATTGCCAGAATTGTGAAGATGCCTTGCTGTTTTTGCTCTTAAAATAGGGTACGGTGACATTATCACTGTTCACCTGCAAGTGTGAAAGACTCGGGGGGGTGGGGGGAGGGGGTTAGTGTATTCATATAAATTATAATGGATTGTGTCAGTACGAAATTATAGATGCTACCGACATGGTTAGTCAGGGTTAATCAAGCATACGTGGTAAAAATGTCCAGTCTCTTGGTCAAGCTGTCATTAGCTGCTGTCTGTTGCTGGCTGCAATGAGCTACAGGTCTCTCCAGGTCTGTGATCAGCTACTGAGACAGCGAAAATGAAGTTAGCAATGTTAACCGACTGCTCTGATGTAAGGATCTGTAGTACGTCAGTCGAATGGTGATGGCATAAAAACACTACCCCCCCCTCGTTTATAATTTGAAGTAGCACAAGTTCTACAGTCACAACAACTGTTTTTGAGTATTCTTTATGCAAATTGCCACTTGGGCCTCTGTGAAACTTGCCATTAGCCATTAGTTTGCAGCTCTAAAGGAGATGCAAGATCAACCTGGGTCTTTTCGCACCCGGCACACCGCATCCAGTAGACCTCTCGCTGTGGCTATGGCTACTCGTCTCGTGCCACCTACTCTAATCACGCTACGGCCGTGGTCACGTTCCATACTCCAGCCTGCAAGTTGACAGTTCGATTGCGGGACCCACCTCGTGGTCGTGGTTGCGGAGTCCTATGGAGATGGAGCGCGAGGCGCGAGATAACACCGCCGTCATTGCGTATGCGTTCATCGCCACATCCGCCACACGCTTCAGCACCATCTGCTCATCCACGATCGTCTGTGTCGCAGATACGGACGACGCGCGCGCACACATGGGATGCTCGATAAACGACGAGCGTGCCGCTGAGACGGACGACGCACGCTCGGGACAAAGACAAAGATCCCCCGTATAGCCTTAACAGACTGTAGGGGCAAGTGCTGTTAGCGAGCACCTATGAAGCAGCCGGGTCGCTCGGAGGTCACAGCGCTAAGCTGGCACCGCCAAGATCTTGGGTTTTGTTGAACGCGGGTTTTGGCCGCACGTAATTAAACCGGTGGGTGTGAGCAAGCAATTGCAGGGCCACACCTTTGACCTCTTTGCAATTAATGTGAGGAGCAACATCGATCTGACGGGACGTTGCGCGTTCGTCCGATGGATGAGATTTTGACTGTGGTGTGGCACGTGACGCAAGATCCAGGGACCGGGGGAGCGGCCATTGCTACGCCCGGTGCTAGGACTCGGGGTGGCGGTGACGGGGGGGGGGGGGCACGCACCTTGCCGAAGCGGAAAAGCAGCGTCTCCACGATGCAGCCGAAGCCGTACACGTTCTCCTCCAGCATCCGCGCGCTGTCCTGCCGGAGCCAAGACAACGGGCGCCGTTAACGAGAACATGGAGACAACCAAACAGATAAACGATTGCCGACCTACGGAGTCCGCGATGGAAGGCGCCCTCTTCTATATTTTTTTACGGCAACAGTGATTTGTTAAATTCTTGCAATTTTGAATTTTTTTGGAACGCACGCGTGCAGTTTATGCCAATTATTTACAAAAAAGCCAAATGAGCATGGTGATGTGAGTGAAATTATAAATTTTAGAATGTTTTGGAAGGGCTACAAAAATATAAGTTTTGGCTAAACGACGCCCAAGGTAATGCTTTGTTTATACGACCCCTCATATGTACAGCCTAGAGATTGATTTGTTTAACGATCAGCCTACATGGTTTTATCTCATGATGAACACTTACGAATACCCAACCACAAGTAATTCGCCTGCCGCCTAGCCTGACACTATAGCCCATTAACGCATCGACAGTTCATAAGGTAATAATTATTTGAGTAAAAAAAAAGTGCTAAAATGCCACAAAGTGTATCCCTTTCAAAAATTGAAAGATTAAAGAGAGAAAATTGTGAAGCTGGTCGTGGTGTAAGGCGATTGTGTGCTCATGGGAGGAGTTTCAAGTTGATCTTGCTTCACCAGGCGAGACCTCGATGACCAGGATGAGTCTCATTGGCAAGACCGACTTGGGGCATTCGCCTGTCAGCAGGGGGAAATGATTGCTGCTTCGTGTACAATCCCAATTGAGTAATGTGTGCATCATTTTCAAAATTGTAAAATTTAGACCCTGGTGCCGGCACACGATGGCCTGATCTTGCAAACTACATCAGGGGGGCCTTTAACGTCCACTGCAGAGCAGATGGCGTGAAGTATTACTCGTATTTTTATCCCCGCAGTAATATTCGGACCGCGAACCTCTGCAACAAGCGGGGAAACGCGGGACCGTTGAGCCGCGTCACCGTGCAAGGCTGAGCGCGCGAGTGTGTGTCCTCTGTAGAGACCTGCAGGGATGGGTGGACGACCCAGTCTTTTCCTGTGAGCCCGAGGTCGACTTTCCTGGAGAACATGACCTCGAATTTGCGTTTCAGGATGGTGCCGAATGCCGACAGGTCTCCTTTCTTCATTGCCCTGGTCGTGAGCGTCAACACGTGCAGTCACACACATTAAAAAAAGACAAAGATCCCCCCCCCCCCGTATAGCCTTAACAGACTGTTGGGGCTGGTAGTGAGAACGCCGGCACGGCACACAAGGGGGTGGTTAGCCAGCCCCACGCCCGGCCGCCTTTGTCTCCCTAGTGGTTGATGTATACATGCCGCATCAGGTACTCATTTGAGGCAGGTGTTGGCTGTAAGCAGGAATCTAACTCCGGCCATTCAATTCATAGCGCAGCGCACAAATGGCTACACTATCGCTCCCCACACTGCCGCAGTCACACACGCATGCACGAGTTACGCACTCCACTGATCATGAAAATCGTAAAAAGCATGAAGTCTACAGAGCCAATATTTGCAAAGTACTGTTTGTCGAGAGGTGGAACAATGCATCGATTCATCAGTGACTGTACATATTTAAGCTCACGACACATTATCCTGAATGTACCAAAAGCATTTGGACGTATTGGCAGTACACCGGTGCAGCGTAACACACCGGTCCTCATAAACACCATGTAAAATCTATATTTGAACTAACATTAGTCTTCCGACTGCTTTGACATCACGAGAACTGATTTTTGACACACCACCACTCCGAAAGATTTTCTGACCGGGGTTGCGAATTACAGGAAAATAAATCATTATTGCAAAAAAAATGGCTTTCTTTATACCACGCACGACTGGTGTACCGTCAATACGTTAATTTCCATAATTCCTAGGCTTTTGTTAATGGACTGTTAGATGAATGCCTCCCCACGTTACGTTGGTCAAATGTGGAGGTTGTTTGACCGTACTTCACAGCGTTGGGTCAGTGCGATTTGGTGAAGGGAGGGACTCGGGATTGGTTCGGATATCACTTGCCAGTGAAGTAAACCAAGGCAGGGAAATTTATTTTAAATCTTTCGTGACTGCAGGGATTCATATTCTTGGTTCTTACGTGACTTTACCGAAAGAACCAAGAACACGGCAGGGAATTGAACTCATGCGGCTGGGTTTCATAACGCAGTACACTAACCACTGCACCACCTGCCTATTTGCACATAACTAGTATAAGTGGAGAAATTTTGATTTTAATGCACGAAAGATGAACAAATATGAAGGGGATAGTCAGAGTGGTTGTTGCGAGTTTTATTTTAAACCTGATCTGTGGTGAGCTTGCAATGTACTAGTAACCTCATGTGAAGATGCAGTCGAAGGAAAATCTTCAAGTTAACACACAGGGAGGACATAAAGAGGACCCAGAATAGGTCAGAAGAATCCGTAGCCCCGAAATTTGCCAAATGCGGTTGTGTACACGATAGCTGGCGATGATGCAGAGTTCAAAGTCGGTTGCCGTTGCACTCAAGTTAAACGTTCACACTCACTTGACTTTGTCTGTCATGATCTTTCCCGCGTACTGAATGCCCGACAGAGCAGTGAACATCCGCAGAACTTCATTGGTGCCCTGTTGATTTGGGACAAACAAATCGATTGTGGAAATGTATGCGACAAGAGCGTCATGTGGTGGTGGTGGTGAATGCCTGTGATTCAGTGCTTTGAGGTGCAGGGGGATGGTGGATCGCATAGAGTTCGTGAAACTCCCAAAACCCGCTGGGCTCCAAATTTACCAGCAAGTGGGCTCATGAACCCATCGGTGTGGAGTTTTGAGTGCTCTGCATGGGTTTTCTCCAGGTACAATTAGTTTTCAACGCAAAACACTACTGATGAACAGTATGACAAGTCATTGAGGATTTTATAGGAAAATAAATGCCATTATTGCTATACTCTCATACCCATCAACCCATACGGTTTACCCGTATTCTTTTACAGGGAAATGTAGTTTTCAGGTCCATAAGGCGTACAGTCGCTTCAATACGGGAAACAAATAAATTATTGTCTATTTGTTTGTGTTTCTCCCTTGTGATGGTGCTTTGTAGGATGAACGTTGAGATTTATGAGGGCCTGGGTGACCAGTAAGGTCTAAATAGGTTTATAATAAGGTAGGGCACTGATATGGGGTTGACAGATATGTACTCTGAATGTTTAGTACAAGGACAACGATCACTCGGCTGGAATGGGTCATAAATTGAAGAGCCAGGGATGCAAGTGTGGTACCCATCTCGGAAAAGCTTAAAGAAAATCAATGGCTAGGCCATGTCGCATGATGAAGAGGAAAAGCACATCGGGCGGAGAGAGGTGACGATGGGTCCGGCCTACAAAGAGGTGGTACGGAGCGGTGAACCAAGATGTGAAGGACTGCGGAGTGGACGTGGAGATGATGGCCCAGGACATAAATGAGTGGAGGACGACGAGGAATACAGCTCCACACCCCGACTGGTGGGGAAAATACCGGCATGAAGAAAGCAAGCAAGCACACGGTGCAGCAGCAAATCAACTAAACAGATGGAGAAATATGATCGGCGCGTCTGGCCTGACCTCAAATATGAGGAGGATGCGTGCGTCGCGCAGGTAGCGCTCGTACGGGTAGTCCTTGGTGTAGCCGAGGCCTCCCAGAATCTGCAGCGCCTCGCTCACGCACTCCCACGCGCACTCCGAGCTGAACACCTGGCGTCGCAGGAGGAGACGCGCCGCGTTGTGATTTCACCGCGACCCGGACTCCGCACCCACATAGGCAAGACTGCATTATCCCTCTATTCCAATCGCACCGCTCTTTCCCAATACAGTAAAACCTTGGATTGCGAGTAACTTGGTCTGCGAGTGTTTTGCAAGACGAGCAAAATATTTTAATGAATATTAATTTGATAAACGAGCGAGGTCTTGCAATACGAGTAGTACGTGTATACGCTTTGTCTGCCGAGCGTCACGTGATCACAACTGATATACGAGTGCTTTGATATACGAGTGCTTTGGACTACAAACACGTTTCCGGAACGAATTATGCTCGCAATCCAAGGTTTTACTGTACAATCCTGGATGAATTAAAAAATTGCAATCACCGTCTTCAAAGTCCTCTAAGGGCTCGCCCTAGCCGACCTTCTCTCCTCTCATCTCACTCTACACTCCCCTCCATGTGCTCTCCTACCTCTCCCCTCTCACTCCACTCCACACACCCTCCGACCTATTCCTTCTCATCTCACTCTACACTCCCCTACATGTGCTCTCCTACCTCTCCCCTCTCACTCCACTCCACACACCCTCCGACCTGTTCCTTCTCATCTCACTCTACACTCCCCTCCATGTGCTCTCCTACCTCTCCCCTCTCACTCCCCTCCACACACTCTCCGACCTATTCCTTCTCATCTCACTCTACACTCCCCTCCATGTGCTCTCCTACCTCTCCCCTCTCACTCCACTCCACACACCCTCCGACCTATTCCCTCTCATCTCACTCTACACTCCCCTACATGTGCTCTCCTACCTCTCCCCTCTCACTCCACTCCACACACCCTCCGACCTATTCCTTCTCATCTCACTCTACACTCCCCTCCATGTGCTCTCCTACCTCTCCCCTCTCACTCCACTCCACACACCCTCCGACCTATTCCTTCTCATCTCACTCTACACTCCCCTCCATGTGCTCTCCTACCTCTCCCCTCTCACTCCACTCCACACACCCTCCGACCTATTCCTTCTCATCTCACTCTACACTCCCCTCCATGTGCTCTCCTACCTCTCCCCTCTCACTCCACTCCACACACCCTCCGACCTATTCCCTCTCATCTCACTCTACACTCCCCTCCATGTGCTCTCCTACCTCTCCCCTCTCACTCCCCTCCACACACTCTCCGACCTATTCCTTCTCATCTCACTCTACACTCCCCTCCATGTGCTCTCCTACCTCTCCCCTCTCAATCCACTCCACACACCCTCCGACCTATTCCCTCTCATCTCACTCTACACTCCCCTACATGTGCTCTCCTACCTCTCCCCTCTCACTCCACTCCACACACCCTCCGACCTATTCCTTCTCATCTCACTCTACACTCCCCTACATGTGCTCTCCTACCTCTCCCCTCTCACTCCACTCCACACACCCTCCGACCTATTCCTTCTCATCTCACTCTACACTCCCCTCCATGTGCTCTCCTACCTCTCCCCTCTCACTCCACTCCACACACCCTCCGACCTATTCCTTCTCATCTCACTCTACACTCCCCTCCATGTGCTCTCCTACCTCTCCCCTCTCACTCCACTCCACACACCCTCCGACCTATTCCTTCTCATCTCACTCTACACTCCCCTCCATGTGCTCTCCTACCTCTCCCCTCTCACTCCATTCCACACACCCTCCGACCTATTCCCTCTCATCTCACTCTACACTCCCCTCCATGTGCTCTCCTACCTCTCCCCTCTCACTCCACTCCACACACTCTCCGACCTATTCCCTCTCATCTCACTCTACACTCCCCTCCATGTGTTCTCCTACCTCTGCCCTCTCACCTAACTCCACCCCACGCACTGTCCAACCTCCCCCCTCTCATCTCACTCTACTCCTGCTCTCCTACCTCTCGCCTCACTCCACTCCACACACTCTGCACCAATAAACAAGGTTGTATATGTCTATAAAAAGCCCCCAATAGCTAATATTTGCACAGTGGGAGGTCACTCGATGTTATTGTGCCATCATCGCCTGGAGCTCCCCTCTCCAGCCCACTGTGCTGTCGACTGCCTGCCCCAGCGCGAGTGCAGGTTCAAGACTTATTGTCTCCGCACGCGACCGACAAATTAAATATAACCCACTGTTCCTGTACAGCGACTTGCGATGCGGTCACGTTAGACGCAAAATAAATCCGTGTTGTATTGTAACTCTGCATGAACGAGATTGCAAGGCATTGGCCAACATGATCGAGGCCATGATTACTACATTCGTTTTATTTAAAGCCAAACGAGAGCCCCTTGGGAATAATACTTCAACAAAGCAATGCAGTAGCGTTTATTAATTATGTGCACAACCTGAAGATCCCGTGATGTGACTCACAAGAGTAGCCCATTGTGTGCCGGCATCATGGTCCAACTTTGCCACCTTTGAAAGATTACCCGCACATTTTAATTTGAATGTGCGTGGCAATCATCACCGCCTATTGTGGAAACTTAGCAAAACTCTCCTGAAAAAGTCATTAGACTCGATGAGGCTTTACTGGGTGAACAATCATCATCATTTTAATAATAACAACCTTGACCATGGCAGCCTCCACAGAGCAGTCCAGCTCTCCCGGCCGGTCCATCATGCCCGCCGTGAGGTACGCCATGCTCTCCATCACGTACGCCTTCACCGTCATGTTCACAAACTTCTCCTGCAAGGAAGCACGGCACGGGCAGGGCAGAGTTGAAGTTATGAAAGTTCTGGAAGGTTCAACCAGGGCGCATTGTGAGTACCCTCCACTCTCTATCAGTCTAGCTACCCGAACCCTATGGCCCCTGAGGTTACCTGGTCACTTAAACCCATGCAGGCTTCTCAATTCTGCGTTTTGTATTTAGTTTGTTGTCCTTCCCCTACACCTACGATTAGCGCTGTTAGTTACATATGGTGTGAAAGAAGTTCAACACACAATTCTCCAATATGCGTGCACTCTCATGTTAATCTTAAGGGTAACTGAATAAATGGCTGATATGAAAACGTCCGCCGCTGATCACTGCAATCATGGCACATGGCAGTGGCACCCGTTCGGTCTGCAGAGAAAAAGGTGGGGTTTTAAAACCCACACGAGGGAAACGCGAGTCCCAGCTGAGATACTTGATACAGTGGAGTGGCCATTCCGTTCTCACCTGAATCATCCCAAAGTCGCTCAGCCGCTTGTTGAACTGCTTCCTGGTGCACGCGTACTCCGCGCACATTGCTGATGGGGAGGAAAGGGATAAGCGTCAGAGGGAAGCCCAGGCAACTATCGAAGTGACTGACCATCGGGTACCGAAAGACCATCGGACTGACCAACCGATGGACTAAACAGCCCTCAGACCGACCAACGACAGCCACCGAATGAACGACTATATCGCTGCTTCTGAAGACGGTCCACTAAAGGTTAAAGCATGACTTACTTTGTTCTAACAGTTAACTCTGAACACTTACTACTCCGATATAAAGCACAACTTCAGCCGAAGTTGAAATCCTGCTGTTGTCATATCTGGAGTGGAGCACCCAGTTCCGACCTGGCTGCACCTGACAGAATTCAACGTAACGCAGTCAGGATGAACGATGATCCAGCACTCGCCTGCTCACCGGTGGTCAGTCGCCTCCAGACCATCCGTCTATCGCTACCACCGTGGCTACTGCTGCTACCGTGAAATTCACTCAACCGATTCCTCCACCCATGTTGAAGACTCTGTGTACCAGACTGTTTCATCTCATCTATAATGTCATAATCATAATAATTTAAATTTATGAAGCGCCCTTAGACAATCGTTCTCAGGGCGCTATGCATGGCAAGGCGGAAAATAGTTAACATCAACCAATGAAAGATGAAGTGAGAAAGACGTTTGAAAATTACTAAAGAGAGAAAGCCATTTTCAACAGGTACGTTTTTAGTCGAGATTTTAAGATTTGTTAAGTGTCTCGGAAGTCTTGACCTCGAAGGTTAAGGAATGTTGTGTTCAACCACCACACTTGCAGGTCACAACAACACTCTCACTCACTCACCGCAGGTCTCAACAACACTCTCACTCACTCACCGCAGGTCTCAACACTTCTCTTCCCGATTCTTCCCTTGTATTGCCCCCTTTTGAAATTCTGTCCAATGGTATCTTTTCCCCCAAGCTCTCATCATAACCTTACGCAATGCAATATACATGTTAACTCCTATCTATTACAAATGTGACGGTGCTGTTTGGGATTTTGGGCCTGTGCTACCGCAAACCGCGATTAAAACGCATCACCCCTACCACCCTAAACATCTTGCATAGCTGAACAGCAACAGCTTGTCATCTATAACAAGGCTTCACCTTTATTTCCCACGGTAAGCACAGAGCAGTGAGCCGCTAACTCGGCGACCTGAGTCTCATTCCTAGCCATGGCTAGCATCAGTGGCGGGTGACATTCGAACCGGTTCGGGACTGCCGATCTAGAGCGGGACAGCGTGCGAGCGAGCAAAACTTGCCAATGAGCTTCTTGAGCATTCCAGCCGAGGCACTGCCCATGCTGAAACGACCTCCGTTCAGAATCTTCATGGCGACCTGACGGCAGAGACGGGGTGGGGGAAGTTCAGATGCCTTCGCAAAACACAAGTCCCTTACAGACAGAGCACAACACCGTTTTTGTATGATTTAAGTTCAGTTAGCTGCTGGCTTCTAGCAGTCCGATGGCTTCATTCATATTGGTTTATATTCTTGGGGGAATATTACCCTAGACAGCTTTGGAATCTTTCATATTAGTAATCCCATTATCTAGCAATCTCAAATACTTAATTTCTAACTTTATAATTACCGGCAACTGACAAAATCACAGCTAACCCAATCCTACGATGGCCATGCGCATCTCCCTTGAAAAAAAAAATTCGCTCATCTTTGGAGAAAACGGTTGGTGCATTTATTTTGAAATACTTGATTTTGCTTGGACAGTAAATCTGCTGGGGATTTTTACAAAAACATCCAACATGGAAGAGAACGTCAAATACCCCTCCAGAGATACTCTCTAGCACCGTCTCTAGTGTAAGCCAGCTCTTTTGAGTCTCGCAAACACACTGGACTGCGAGGTGACCAGGAGATGGCAGTCCAGCAAACACTAGAAAAACCGTGTGTGCATTTCTCGAGTGTTTTCCCTTCAAATGCTTGGGAGGCGGGAGGGGGAGGGTTTCTCCAGGTGCTCCGCTTTCCTCCCACAAAGCCAGAATACTCATCAACAGCATTGGCCGACCGCCCCAATGCACGACTCTCCAAAGAAAATTGTTCTTTAGATTAAAATCATAAATTATAAATGTATGGCCCTTTGTCAGTCCAATGCTGGCTGATGGCCTCTCCAGAGTGCTAGTCGTTGACAGTTTTTGACCATACTATGTTCAGCTTCTTTTGCACTGTACGTAGTCAACCATGCTGATTATCGCAGGTTGGTAAAGGGTGGGAACATCCAGGACCGGTTCAGATATCACTCGCCACTGATGTTAGCAGCGGCCAGGAACCGAACCCAAACCCAGGTCACCGGGTTCATGACTTGCTGCGTGAACCGCTGCTCCACCGCTCCAACCTTTATTTTGCAGCTCGCAAACACCACATCAGGCTTTCCTTAACCAGAACGCGGCTACGGCGTGAACTTAAAAAAAATTCCGACCTTGAAGCCTCCGCCAACCTCCCCCAGGACGTTCTCCACCGGCACCGGCGTTCCGTCAAACGTGACCTCGCATGCTACAAGAGAGTCACACGCGCGCCGGTTCCAAGGTCACGGCAGACAGGCACCCGAAGGCCCGGCACGCAACCGGTGAGCGTGTGCAAAGTCTCAGAAAGCGTTTTTGATTTGTCTGGTGGAATCACTTCATTACGTGCACGATGCATTCTACAGGTTGTGTGTGTGAGAATTAGGTACGATTCATGCAAGTCGGACGCAGGTTTGACAATCTTGCAAACAAAACAACAACAAAATTGGTAAATGATTCCAACGGAACTGTTACAATCTGGGCTTAATTTCTCACCGAATATTCTCGAGGTCGCTGGCAGACTGGAGGAGGCACATGACTAAGTCAACACAACCATAGCGAGTGGTATACTGGATGACGTGTGCCGGGTGTGCGGAAAATTGTCCAGGTTTCTGACGACAAGGAACAGTCCCGGTGCAAATGAAGCCCCGGTTACAATGAGTGGAGTGACGATCTATTCTTTTCATATATATAAAATTGAAACCCTGAATTGTGACAATTCCTCTAATCGCTGGAGGCGTGGTTAATTGTTGCATGCCAACTTGTACATACGGAACCGTGCATGTACAAATCTATTGTAAGCAGTACTGCAATGGCAAAAGTGCTGCCCCCCCCCCCACCCCTCCCATGAAAAAAGTATAACGATTTCTATAATAATGAATACTATTATACAGCACGCACTGTTCGATCCGCGGATGCCCAGCTTGTCCTCGGGCTTGCCGCTGGTGATGCCCCCGAACGCGCGCTCTACGAGGAAGGCCGTGATCTTGTCCTTCTTCTCGCCCGTCGCCGGGTCCGTCACCTCCGTGCGCGCGAACACCGTGAGCACGTCCGCGGTGCCGCCGTTGGAGATCCAGATCTGCTCCCGCACCACAAGTCCCGACGGGCACAAGTCCAACGCTCACCGCGGCTCAAAAATTGAGACGTCGTCACGGCCAAAAGCCACCGCCGCACGCCACCGCACCTCACCAAACGCGGGCGACCCTTCTCTGCGCGGTTGACAAGCGGCCTCCGAGACCTCCCCCCCCCCAAAGTCTCGCACCATCCGCTCCACAGCATTCCCCTGGTCGCTGGACTCGTGGAGACCACTCCAAGGCCTGTAGTGCTAGAGATGGGCTATCTGATTACACTTAACTTCTTGACCAATTGGATAACACGGAAATCGTTGGGAAAAAAGCCTTGCCTCCGTTCTCACACGTGTTAGTCGGGCCTTGGTGACATTGTCAGTACCATTGTGCCGTGTCGTGCCGATTTTGTGATTTATAAGGGGTTTCTTGTCTTTGGGAGGCAGGATGTTGTGGTTGCTATGAAGGCAATAGTTGGTGGACCATGGTGGATAATGCCAAATTGTAAAACTCCCCATGACCAAGAAATATCAGTACAGCAAGTGGGTTCGTAAATCTATCAGTGTGGTCTTGAGTTCAGTAAGGTTTATCTGGATAAATTATCAACTCCGATTAACACGGTTGGCTACATATGTACTTGGCCCAGTCACTGGTGGACATCAGCCCACTTCTATATTTGGTGGGCGGCGAGGCAGCATCTATTTAAAGTATTGCATTCCATGCCTTCAATGACACGGAGTCCTTCAACTTTATACCTGCAGGAACGCCATCAGCCACGATCTGTCCACTGCTAGTGGTCTCTGCATGTCGTCGCCATCCTTCGTGGCTTTGTGATGCCGCAATTTGTTTCGCTCCAACACATTAGCCGATCTCATTACTCCATCTCTGCGTCTCCTCTCTCGCCTGCGATTCCGTAACCAGGCTCAACCACCGGCCATCATCGCTTCTTGCAATGCGTCCTGACCAACCTGCTTCCTTTCATGCACTTTTAAATCTAAATTGAAAACTCATGTCTTTAGAAATGCTTTGTGTTGAATTTGTTGTCCTTCCCCCGCACCTCCGTTTAACACGGTTACTAACGTATGGTGCGAAAGAAGTTCAACATACATACATTTCAGTGAATGTGATGTCAATTTATTTTGGTTCTCAGCATAACTATCTCCATGCTCTTTTGTATAATTTTCACTATTGTTCCATTTTATTTGTTTGTGTTCATGTTTTCTAAGCACCGATTAAAAACCTCCCGCTTTCAGGGACATTGGTATGTCGTTTCTGAACATACCGATGTACCTAAAGTGCAAAGCACCCCTCCGACTTACACATACGGCCAATCTCTGCTTATGTATCTCTGCTGGAATTGCATCATCATAGCGGCTATTACATGGCAAAACAGATCGCATGGCTCTAGAAAATTGTTTGGGAGCAAGTGCTCGTACCGCAATATAACAAAAAAGCCAACATCGTTCATCTCGACGAACGTAATGGTGCCGAGGAGGCAAGCTGTGACAATCACTGTGGCATTTGCCAATCATCTGTTGTTGCTGGAAGAATCCTTGCATGGGTAAAACCAAACTGATTTGACACCCATCCCGTGTAAACAAAAACAAATGGTCCCAATGTGGCCTTCAGTCTGGACGTGGCTATAAACATGTTTTATACGGCGTGTCCGCTTCGGGAAAAATAGCGAGAGTGTGTGCTAACCCAACAAAAACTTTGCCTCTGATTGCTTCTGCTCAGTGTTGAATGTCAAGTTGAATGTCATTCAATCATTCTTTAATGTAAAGATGGCCCAATTGGTCTAAAATGGCAGCATATCAGATCCTTTTGTGGTTATCAACGACACCAAACGGGCTTCGTGTGCCGGCTCCCACGATGTTTCTTATCGCTTTCTCAGCTGCGCTCTTGGATGCATCTTGTGGCAAAGATAGCAGAGTATTTATTCGTACATATTCCGCTCTGCGCTGACGGAAAGTTTGTTTAATCTGCAGCGCTTCCGTGCTCACACGATAGTGGCAGCTGTACTCATCGGTGAGCTATTCTTTGCTGGTGGTTGAGCACCAGCTCCCTGCTCGGTGATGATGTTCAATTCGATTTAAAGCTGTCGTGACTGCAGGGATTCATCTTCTTGGTTCTTTCGGTAAAGTCACGTAGAAGGGAAATAATAAAATAATAATAATAATAAACATTATTTTTATTATTTCCCTTCTACGTGACTTTACCGAAAGAACCAAGATGTTCAATTCATCGCCGATCACTTGTGCAGCCAACCAACTTGAGGGGAGATAAATCATTGTACATGGACATGTCCCTTTCGTCAAACCACTGCTGAGTGAGTACCTTCCAACACTCTGCATGTCCTGGGAGGGCGAGGGGGGTTATTTGACCTTGTTTTACCACACTGGCAAGTACAGGTTGGTGATGGTGGGTAGCATAGGCGCCGGAGCATAGAGGTACAGTACAACAGTGGATTCTGCACTGCCCTCTGCTGCCCCCCGCCTCCCCCCAGCCCTATGACGACCTGTTTGTGCATGGTGGTGACCCACGCAAGCACCATGGCAGGCTCAATGGTGCTTGGCTGCTTCTGAGATCTGACGAGATGTGGCCCATTCCCGGTGATTTGATCGTTGCGTGCTCACAGGCTCGCGTTGGGTACCTTGGAGCCACTGAGGAGGTAATGTTTGCCGTCTTCACTCAGCGTAGCTCTCGTCTGGATCGACGCTGCATCGCTCCCACTGCACAGGTGATACAATTGCAATAGGATTTTGGTTTTTCAAGAGGATCTAATTGCAACTGCATCTTAAGAAGACGTACAGCATGACATGTGAATCATGTAGGTGGTAGCATCATAAGTAATATACCATCTAGAGATGAGATTGAGTCATAGGCAGAAAAGAAGAAAAGTAAACGCAGACGTTTGCATGGAAACACACACGTATGAGTACTGCACTGACGAGAATATTCATCGGTCCACTCTGGGCAAGAAGGACAGTGGTCACTGAGATGCAATGCGCTTGACAAGGGTTTAGTAATAATGTAAAGCTACTGAATGTCTACAAAGCTCCACAGGGACACATGGTGATCTGAAGGCCCCTCCCCCTCATTCAACTCCGCCCACTTTTACAAACCACACGAACTCATTTGCGAGCTCTTCCCACACAGCGAGCGGCCTCCTTTCTCATATAATCCCCGCCCACTATTCAGGGTGCCATGTGCATTACCCAGGTAGTCCCCTCATCACGAGTGAAACATTTTCAAATAAGAATCCTGGTTTTTGGACACCAGGAAAGCCGCTATGAAACAGTGACCCTCCGACCAAAACAACACATTCAATAACGTAGTTCAATAACTGCACTGCCTGTGTGTGACCTCACCTGCCCGGCTCTGTGAGGCAGAAAGCGGCCGTGTGTTCTCCCGTGGCGAGCCGTGGCAGGTACTGCGCCTTCTGCTCATCGGTGCCCACAAGCAGAATTCCCTGGTGTAACACAAAATGAGGCGACGCGACACCGACATATTAGTTCACGAGAAACAAATGCCACCAAGCACACTGGATAGCGCGCTGCGCTACAAACGCGGCACCCTTACTTGAACTGTTCCTGGGCCCCTGCCACCATCACCAACCCACACTGACCAGCATGGCAAAGTGTCGTACCGTTACCCCCATGACCTGCGCAGCTTGGGGGAGGACCATCATTGACCAGCGAATAGACATAAGGGTTGTTGCATGTGCATTGTGTTGACGGGATGCAGCTCCATGACGTTCGTAAACGGGTGAGTCGCTGTTACCTTGAGGCCGATGGCCTGGTGTGCGGCGAGTGTGACGGCGATGGAACCGTCGAGTGAGGTGATCTCTACCAGCCGCGCGTACATGGTGTTCGAGAGGCCCAGACCGCCTGGCAACCACACGACACAAAAAACACTTGTAGGCCAGCGGTGTGGAACCCTATCGTTACTGAGGGCCGAACAGGACTCTCAAATACCTTTGGTGCGCAACCACACGAAGACACATCTCCGTTGTGTCACGGCAGGAGGCCCTCACAGTGACAGATGTGACCTGGCACACTAAAATTTTTAATTCAAACCAAGTTTAAAATATTACATTCCCAATTAGTATGGCAAAGATGCTTGCATTGACAGACATCGTTTTTACAGGCCATTTTAAAGTGGTAGGCCTCATGTCTCCACGGGACATATGAAATGAAGTTGCAGGTCGGATTTGGCCAGCAGTTAATACTTTCCCCAGACCTGGTATAAACAAAGTTTGCTAACGATTGTAATCAAAGCATGTGCTGATTTCTTACCAAACTCCGTGGGGATCTGTTGGCCAAAGAGGCCGAGCTCCTTGAGTCCTCGCAGGGTCTCCTCTGGTATGCGCGCCTCTGCGTCTATACGCTTTGAGTCCACTGGCAACAGCAACGCATTCAAACACACATTCAAACGGTATTCAATAGCACTGCCCTACAACACAACAAATATACAACAGGTTGATTTTTTAGGCAATAGCCTTTCTTCAGAGTGTCAGTTTAAGTGATTGGAGCATTGGCATGGCTATGGAGTGTGCAGGTGTCGGGGTAATGTAGCTGACAGGCAATGAACGAAGAGTCCCATTCTCATGCCAACCATGTATCCCACCGATTGGGAGGTCACAATCTACACTGGGGACCGTTATTAAGGAGGGCCTCGCAGGGTTTTTCTTTGTTCCCCCCTCTTCCACTCCCCCCCAATCCCTGGCTTTCCCTAAGTATGCTACTTATACTGGTAGGAACCTCCTGGTTACACCAGCCCACAGGGGATTATTGTGTCCGTCCATCCGTCGTGCATCAAAAAATGGGAGGGGTGGGGCTGGGTGGAAAGGGGAGGGTGGGGAGGGGCTGGGTGGGGAAGGTGGGGCTGGGTGGGGGGTGGGAGGGGTGAGGCTGGGTGGGGAGGGGCTGGTCACCCCGTGGTGCCCTTATAAAACTCAACGTTTAACCTACTCACGCCGGCTTGTGCCCGCCCTCACAGTCGGCCATATTTGCGGAATACATCACACCACCGTTGACCCTGGCCATTGACCGAGCAACCCAACGTTCCTACCAGCTCCCTCCGCAGGAATGTGTTTTCTACCCCCACACCCCCCCCCCCCCCCCCCCGTTTTCCCTCTCCATTTAAATCTGTCCCCGAACGCGAGGTCCCCACTTGGCTGGAGCGGCGTGGGGCCTTATTCCGATTCCGTCGCACCGGAATGGACTGCTGCGGATCTTCTGTACTCCGTTACGGGAACCTTTCAGTGTGTTGTAAAACAATTAAAGGAGGGTCTCGCAGAGTCTCAAGACTTTCACAGAAGGATCCTGCTACACTGGGATGTTTAACCAAGTCCATTGATGAATGGTCAGAAAGCCAGGTCACATGGAGCCTCTTGTTGCTAAAGCGGCACTGACAAGAGCTGAGATTGTGGGTCACTGGCACCTTGCTCGTCAAAGAACCTCTCCACAGGCCCCACGAGCATGTTCAGCTCTTCCAGCTCCTCGTTGCTGATCTCTGGGAATGGAAACACCTCCTGCAAACATCATCACATCGCCATCAACATCACCACGACGACTAACACTGTATTTTAAAATCTCTCTGTATGTCTGTGGCTTGGGGTCAGTGTCTCTGCATGTATATCTCTCTATATGACTTTACTTCCAATAACCTCTCTATATATGTGTATTTCCCTTGAGTCTGTGTATTTCTCTCGCTATGTGACAGTCTCCAAAACTCTGTGTCTTCGTGTATCTCTGTCTTCATAAACACGCTCCAGTGTATCGGTGTCTCTCTCTGTTCCCCGATATCAGCGCCTGCCTCCGCGATTCCCTGCACGTCTCTGCACAACTCTCCGTGGTAATCCTCTTACCCTATATATTAATGCCCCATCACAAATAACTCTCACTACAGTTATTTTGCTGTGCCTTTTAACACCTGATGAAGGAAGCTTGTGTTGCCTCCGAAATGTCGTGATTTATTTCATTTAATTTTCATTTATTATTATTTTTTATTTTTTACCTACGTGACTTTACCGAAAACAACCTAAGAGTATGAATCTCCGTGTCATCTCTACGTCCTTGTGTCTCCGTGCCTCGGTCTCAGGGTTCCCCTCGTTCCCCGTGTGTACATGGGCCGCACTTAGACCGGGAGGCCCACCACCCCACCACCCTCCTCTGTTCCCCAAGCAATCCCGAACCGCTTCGCACCTTGTTGATCTTCCCCATGAACAAGTCTCTGGCGAAGGCACAAGAAGGGGTGGTCGTCCCGAACATCCTGTGCCCGCTCCCCGCGCCCATCCTCCCGCACGCCGCCGCTGTCTCGGCCCCGCCGCGGCCTCCGTGCCACGGGCCCCGTGGACACGGGGCGAGGCGGGTCCGGGAGACCGGGCGACGAACGAGCCCCAGAGACGACGAGCAGAGCCGCCTGCCCAGCATCTTGCCTGCTGATACTGCTGCTGCTGATGATGATGGCTGAACTGCTCCAGATGATGACTGAACTGCTCCTGATGATGGCTGAACCGCTGATACTGCTGCTGCTGTTGCTGCTGATGATGATGTAACTGTTATTTGTGCTGCTACCGCTAACAATGATGACAATATACGGCGCCGATGCTGCAAATCACTGAAGGTCTACGTCTCCGCGGGGTGACCCAGTGACCCACTCGTTGCTTCGGCCGATCGGCTCGGGGCTTCTCACCTCCCTCCCCTCCCCAACTTTCCTATCCGCCCCTTCCTTTTTCTCTCTCACGACCCCCCAGCAAGTGTGTGACACGAGGAGCAGGACAGGGTGACACAGCGCGTCTGACCGTGGTGGCTGCACGTGTCCCACTGACCTCTGACCCCCCCACCACCGGTGCCGTGACCTCTGACCCAGCGACGCCGCGCGCACTGATGAGGTGGCCGCGTTGCTAGGCCGACTTTTGCCGCTTAGATGTTGCATTTTTTTTTATTTAATCGGTCAACGATCGGACGCGATTCGGTGTCTGTCGATGATAGACGCGACGAGAGTAAAATGTGTCTTAAGTTTTAACAAAAAATATTGTCGTGCCTGACTCTTTTTTAAGTAAATAAGAACTCATATCGCGCGCGGTGTGTGCTTATGAGTTGTCACTGCTGCGTAAATAATATTAAATGTAAGCGTATAACGTTGTTACGTTGTGATGCATCGTTTTTTTGTATATTTGTTATCGGTAATTAGTGCAGGCAGCGCGCCGAGGGCAGCCCCGCACGACGCGTGGGTGAGGAAGGACCCCGGGAAGGACCCCGGGGGAGGAGCTGCGTAGGTTGCTCTGTTCCGGCATCAGCTGTGAGCCAACTCATTCACAGGTGACCCAACTCATTCACCATCACTCATTCACCATCACTCATTCACCATCACTCATTCACCATCACTCATTCACCATCACTCATTCACCATCACTCATTCACCATCACTCATTCACAGGTGACTCATTCACCATCACTCATTCACCATCACTCATTCACCATCACTCATTCACCATCACTCATTCACCATCACTCATTCACCATCACTCATTCACCATCACTCATTCACAGGTGACCCAACTCATTTACGTTCACTCATTCCCACTCACTCATTCACGCTAACTCATTCCCATTACATTGGACCTAGCTGATTCGTTTACCCCATTCACACTCACTCGTGTCATTCACATGGGACCTGTGTCATTCATATACTGTATCCATTATCATTAATGTACTATATAGTTCATTTACATGGGATCCAGTTAACGCATTTACTGCATTCACTCTCACTGATTAACTCACTCGTTCATATGGGATCTAGTTCACTCATTCATATGGGTTCTACGTAAAGTATTTACTGCAATCATTCTCTACGATGTGCTCATTCTTTCACATGGTGTCTAGTTCATTAACTGCATTAATTATCGTTGACATAGTGATTCACATGGGATAGAGCTCGTTCGTTAACCGTATTATTGATGTACTCATTGCCATGGGATCTATGTCATTACTTCACAAGCGACTTAAACTCATTACACATGGGATCCACTCAATCTATTCGCACGGGATATTCATTCCCAAATGGGTCAAGCAGTCAGCAACAAACAGCACGATCAAAGTTGTAACTGATGAGCATTAACTCGTTTCTTGAAACAACAAAGGTTATAAGAGCCGGGGGTGGGGTGGTGGGGGAGGATTATAAAGTTGAGGAGTGGGGAGGGGCTGGTCACCCCGTGGTGCCCTTATAAAACTCAACGTTTAACCTACTCACGCCGGCTTGTGCCCGCCCTCACAGTCGGGCATATTTGCGGAATACACCACGCCGCCGTTGACCCTGGCCATTGACCGAGCAACCCAACGTTCCTACCAGCTCCCTCCGCAGGAATGTGTTTTGACCTGCTGTGTGGTGGTTGAACACAATGTATGAGACAAAGCAGCCTGGTCGTTCGGCATGCTCAACATTTGTGGAGGAATCATCAGGTAAAGTTCACGGGAACAATAACCATGGCGGTAGGGATAGCGGAGTGATAACAAGGCGACGACGTGCTGCTCAGTTGCTGACTGGAGTGAATTTGCGAGTGTTGGATAATTATGGGCTAATCTCGCTTCAAATGGGATGAATTTGGTCCTTGTGGAACCAGCGATGTTTTGTGATGGAAACTGATATACTGAGTCTCGCTGAATTAGCCCAGTATTTTGAGGACACCGTACCATGCAACCACATGTACAGCACTGCAAATGTGTCTCCACTGACCAGGTCATCCAAGGGAGTTTTTTTTGTTTTACCCAGGGAAGATGAAGGACATGAATAAGGAGGTGAAGGAGGTGCGGGAGGCACTGGACGAGGTGACGCTGGCCACTTTTGATGACCTGGAGAACCTGAATTCGACACGGGCGAGGCTCCATGACCTCATCCAGCAGGTGACCACGTCATCAACGTCATCGTTTAGTTATACAAAGCCTTAGTTAAAAGCCCATTTAGATCTATAAATCCCCATCAGGATTGTCAAAGCAGCGTTGTGCCAAGAATAATTTTAAAAACATGCAATTATGTAGCAGCAAATAAACACAGACATTCCCCGAGGCACTCAATGTTGTATTCATCTCACATAGTGGAAGGGTTTAATCGTAAACAAACCCAATGTAATCTTTCAAGGTATTGCAGCATTGGTGAAGGGCTGTCTTGCTTTGAGACGTCGCCTGGAGTGTTATCCCACAACCGTCTCCCGTTTGCTCCTTCGCTGTCTGGCTGCTTCCTGATCCATAACAATGTCCGGCTTCTAAACAACTTTAATCATCATCATCATCATTTACGACTTCATGTTGCACCTCACACAAACATGAAACAAGTTCCACCTTGTCACCGAGGGTTTTGTGTGCGGCTGTTGGTGACCAGAGAGAGACCGTCCGCTCACTCCACTCCAGAACCTCGTTAAATCACAGGTGGCTGGATCCGAACCCAGGATCTCAGCAGCGCCGGCTCAACGCTCTTGCCCTTTTAGCCACCCGGTCGCCTAATTTATACCCAAATTCAAGATCAACGGCTGGGATATGGCATAGGCTGCATTGCTCCGGCCTCCTTCAACATCTGCCTGGTGCTTTATGTTCGGCCCCTTAAGTGCATCGGGTACAACTTTCTTCTGACAGCCGTTTGAGAATAATCCATCAAACTTCTGTTTTAACAGCTCCGTTTCAAACCATTTGTGCTGATTTTGCCAACACGATTGATTCCGAACTGGTTTCACTCGCACATGTGAGTTGATCAATGTCTTAATCCTGCACAAGCAGTTACCTGTCTACCATGAGGCTCAGCCCTCAGGTCTAGCAATTGCCAACATTCAGTCAACTGTGATGAGTTACTTTTGCTTGGCATCTGGCACCCAGTTGCTTTAACCTATTAATATAAAGATTTGTAAAAACTAACAATTGAATTAGAGATAACATATTCTTGGTTCTTTCGGTAAAGTCACGTAGAAGGGAAATAATAAAATAATATTAATATTAAACAATAAAAATTCTCACTACGTTTCGACTGCAACACAAGCAATCATCATCAGGTGTGAAATCCACAGAAAGAAAAAAAATCACATTTTTTTCAAATTTCCTTTTATTATTTCCCTTCTACGTGACTTTACCGAAAGAACCAAGAATATGAATCCCTGCAGTCTCGAAAGCTTTAAATCTAGAGATAACATGTTTTCATCATTGTTGATGTATTGATATCAGTCCCACTGCGAACGGTGCCACATATGGCAGTTGTAAGCACTCCTTAACATTTCATTTGATACTGCATTCTTGAATCATGCATATCCAGCATTGCTACCTTTGTCTTTGGTTTATTGTCACGTAGTCGCGTGGCATACCCTCTGACACAAGATCCTACTCTACTATATCTTGAAATTCGTTGTGTGTGCAACCATCAGTTTTATCGCAGAAGTTACACCGAGTGTAATCGGGCAACAGTGGGATGACATGATTGGCATGGTTCCTCTTGCAGTGAATTAATCTGGGGGGGGGGGGGGAGCCCCCACTGTCCAATTTCTCCGCCTCTTCGTAGCTTGGCACCTGGGCTCCTCTGTGGCCTGTGGGATCCCAACTCGTTTGCTACGCCACCTTTGGGCAGCACACGAGTTTAAGTGCCCAGATCGGATCTTGTTTTCTTTGGGCTTTGCTCCAACGCCTTCACACATGATATATTTTTTATACAAATACGTTGCATAAACACAACATCAGACAGCTCACATCAGACACCAACAGCAGCTCGCAACACTAGATAATTGAGAAAGTGAGCAGCTACATTCAGTTACGGAATAAGCTCCCTTCACGTGGAGCGAAAAGTTGGACAGCATGGCTAACAACACGCGGTACGACCCAAAAACACATCGGAGGGCTTTTCTATGTTCCTGGAAGTTTCTGTTTTGTAACTTTGTGGTAGCACGACTTCGTGGGACATTAATGTCGCTGTAATACCGAGGCAGCAGGGGGCAGCGCAGCAATATCCACTGTTGCCTGTGCATCAACGTCCATGCTTCCCACCTAAATGAACACACACTGACTACCGTGGTGAAGTATGGTCAGATAACCCACACGGACTTAAGAGACCCTCATCCAGCAGTGGGTTTACAAAGCTGTGCATGTACAAACGCACGTTATCCTAACTGGCTGTGTGTGTGGCTATAAGGAGGGTCTCCGTGGGTATGGGAGTGTCTTCCAGCAGCGTATATCTTCCCGTTGTGCTTGTTTAGTTGTGCCAATGGTGTCAACTGTGAGTGCCACCCTTTGTCGCCCCCGTCAGGGTTGGCTGTCTCTCTCCAAGGCTCGCTACTCCATGGGCAGCCGAGCTGTCTCGACTCTGCAGTACCCGCATCACATCACGCCCCAAGCCCATGTTCACACAAGGTCAGCTCACAAGCGAATAACTCCCCAGACCTTTTTTTAAAATGAAACAAATTATTTGGTGATTGCTGCTGCATTCGTAGTGCTGCACAAGCACAAATGAAATGAATAAATACTCCACACGTCCATACACACGTTTAGAGTTATTGGCTGCTATATATTTCCACGTGATAAACTACTTTGTTGAGCTATCATTTGTGGCCTGATCGCTTCTTAAAAAGAGCTATATAGCTCAGTGGGTCTTCATAATAAAAATGGTTTAGTTTAGTTTTTAGTTTCAACAACACCATGTGTAGCCTTGAAAGGTAAAATATATAATCAGAAATGTTTTCGGGCAATGGCTCTTTCATAGCGGATCGATTGGCCAGAGAGTTTAAGTGGATAATAAGCACTGGAAACTGTACTTTACAGCATGAGGCCTGATATGAATACAATTTTAAAATGTTTTAAGATGAACCGTTTTGAGTTTGGCATACAAATATGACCTCTTAGTATATACGGAGAAACAGATAACCCCTTCACTAATCAAAAGCATAACTAAAACTAATTTGGATTAAAAGAAAACTGATCAAATGTTGCTGGCAAATGTGATCATGGGTGGGCCTGTTGTTATTAGCATAATCTATTTAGGGTTGTGCTCCTGGACCCCAACCCGAGGTGACCAGCTGGCCCAGAGGTCAAAGCACTGAGCTGGGATTAATCCCTGGTTTCAGCCATCCGTGGTGAAACTGGGTTCTCAAGTGTTGAGTAATGGTCGTGACCTATTAATTGAGTTTTTTTTGGGTTAGATCGCGTAAATATATAAATGTATCGTTGAAACCCGCCACCACCCGACACAGCCAACTAGTAAGGGTTGTCATGCAAACAGAACGTGCCAATTCGTCACGAGTACAGCACACCGGTGTGTTGGAGAGCCAAGCCACAGCATTTACAATCTGAGTACGACGTTTCGCCAGTAATTACAACTAGCTTCATCAGGCGACAGCCAGATTTGTGGAGAAGTCCAACTGTTTTGTTCCTCTTATAGAGGCATAGATGTGGTGACCACGCTTCTGCGCTTTTGCGCCACGTGGGGGGGGGGGGATTACTGAGGCAACGTACATTATGTATTATGCGAGCCCTTTGAACTTGTCCTTCCTGTCTATTGTGTGTGTAGTGGGTTCTACGGAGGCACACACTTAAACATAGAGGCAACACATTTATTCTCACACCCCAACAGGGTAACTACATAAAGGTACACTGGTTAACTCCACCACAGCGGGGTAACTACATTACCGGGTCAGTCAGTAACACACTGCCTGACCCATGATGCCGAGCATAAAGACCGAGGCTCGAAGAGACGTAGCACCGACGGGTTCCATTCCAACAGACGGCAGCGATTGCTCTCGGGACCTCGGCTTTATGCTGCCGAGCGTGGCCTGGCTCCGCCTCCGGCCACGCCCCCTTATTGATCTCACCAGGAGGTTCTCGGCCACTCATCACGTGTCCCTCAAGCCACCCTTTGGGCCCCCTCACTACCCTGTCCCGGTCACGTGCTCTCTCGGGTTCACCCAGACTGTCACGTCCTCACTTTCCCTCCCTCTGACCGTCACCAGAACCATGCCCCCTAGGGCCCACTCCTATGCCATGCCTACTCTGGTGCCAGAGAAGGCTCAAGACCCACAGTTCCACTCTTGCGACAGTAGCTGGCGCTGAACGCCATAGTGACTCAATTTACTGCATGTGTATTAAAATAGCCGTACCAACGGTAATCCCTATTGAAGTACGCTGCCCTTTGTAGGCATGCATTTAAATAATGTATTATTTTATTATTCGCTTCCACGCAGCTATCTGAATGGTTCAAGTTATTTTTATTTATTTCAATTTCGATAGATTATCTAATTAGTCTTGGCCAGTAGTAGCTAGTTTTGCACATTTATATATTCATGCAATCTAACTCAACACATCTCTTATGGATGATATTGGTCGTGAAAGCCTACGTGTTAAACTCACCTATTAACTGTTCATTTACACAGAAAGCCCATGAGACTTACAACGGAACCCATAGACCTATACAGATAGACATAGAGGCCTATAGATTCACATAGAGACTAATAAACTCGCTTAGGCTGAGTTGTGATACAACTGCAATTTCATATGTAGAGAGTTGATGGTCCATAATATAGTTTTTTTTGGGTCAGATCGCGTTATTTATAAATTTGTCGTAACCCTCCACCACCCGACACGGCCAAACAGTAAAAAATGTGTCACGTTTTTCAAAGGACAAAAAAAATCACTTCTTTAGCCCACCGGTGTGCTGAAGAGAGAGTCAACAGCATTTTTAAATTTGAGTACGACATTTCGCTGATAATTACAATCAGCTTCATCGGGCAAAATGAAGCTGATTGTAATTATCAGCGAAACATCGTCCTTTGAAAAACGTGACACATTTTTTACTGTTTGGCCGTGTCGGGTGGTGGAGGGTTACGACACATTTATAAATAACGCGATCTGACCCAAAAAACCTATATTATTATGAATAATATTGGTCGCGAAAGCCTACGTGTTAAAGAGTTGATGGTGTCTGCACAAAACAATCACAGCATTAGGTTTGGTTTGACACTAAATTTGGCTGAATTTCACCGCTTGGAATATTTTTAAAAAATATCTCTGTTCGATTGTCATGTGACGAACAACATTACTCTTGATGGCGGAGTGGGCAGGGAAAGTGCTGTCCCCTACTATGTGGATCAGAGGTCGCTTGGTAGAATCTCCAAAGTTGATGTGTGATATTCGTTTCCATTCGATGATCTCTTACACAAAAGGTTGCACGCGGAGCTGAAGGTTTTGAGGGGCCTAAGGCTAAGAGGAGGGTACATATTACAATTGGCAAGGTAAATTCATCAAACATAAATCACTCACTACACTAATTGCTTCACACAAACAAAACATGTTTTCCTAGCATCAGCTGTGGAAAAGTCATGAATGATGTCATCGTAATTCAGCTACTGCCGCTCAGCTATTACTTCAATATATAATGGAGGCCTTAAAAGAGGGCCTGAAAATATGAGGATTTGAGGCCTTAATGGCTTTTGAGTTCGTCTGGCCTTCATTACGCTGCTCTGCTTAAGATGAGAATGTATTTGTTTTTTCTCGTAATGTGACATCGATTGCACAGTCTGGATAACATTGGGGAAAGAGACAAAGAAGTTAAAACAAGTTTTGCCTGGAGACCAGCAGAAGAATCATAATGGGAGACTGATTTGGAATGAGCCGTTTGGAGCAGTTTGACGTTATTTCCATTCCTATGTTTCCTTACACTGAAGCACTGAAAACATTTCTTTAAACTTTATGTGTGCTTTATAATTCCAAGGACGTGCGTGTTTGGGTTCTGTCGGATGTGTGTCACCAGGCATCGGATTGTATCAAGAAAATTGCCATGGGATTGCTAAAGACCAGTCTTAATTTAAACCGACTTATCCTGTTTCCTGGCAGCAGTCACCCATTGTTTGGAGGGATTGGCCACTAACTGCCCTTCCCCTGTCCTAATGATACCCCTGAAAGCAACTGCTCTGAAAACAAACATCGCCTGACCGGTGGTCTGTTTGTTTTTTTTCTGTCTTTTTCCTCAGTGGTATCCCAATTGTGATATCGGGGTCACGTCGTGAGACAAAGCAAATATTCCGTTCTCTCTCCGAGCGGTGCAGCCCTTCATGTTTAGAGAACGTCCAACAGGAGTGAATACAAGAGAGCTGGTCTACAGTGTGGTCCACATGTATTGTGACCCCAAATTAATTTACCCCTAACATTTTTTTTTGTTACTTTGCACGTTAAATAAACCTTACTTAAGAAAAAGATTACATTTTTAGAGGATGAAATGGGGGTCACGAGACATCTGGACCACCCTGTCTATTGCAGAGAACAGCGCTTACCAACGTGCTTGCCACAGAGAATAATGTTCATGACTTATTTTTTTATTTTCATAGCTAGTATTCAGCCAAATTAAGTGCAGAAGCCAAATATATTTTTTTAAACTGGGGCGGGGGGGGGGTTTGTTGTGCCCTTATTGGTGACAGGTTTAATCAAAGGTTGAGCCAGGATAGCGATTCTATGGGCAATCGCCATGCGTAAAACAGGTGGTGTAGGCTGCTATGAGGCTAGGTTGTCAGCAGAGGGGCGTTTCAACAAAATTTGTTGTTGTACTGCACTACGTTCCAACATCTATGCTCACCATCTTCACCAAACCAGCACTCACCAGCATGATGAAGTCCCATTCAATAACTCCCGCACGACCCGTTTGGCATTGTGGAGGTTGTCATCCAGCAGCGGATAGACAAAAGGGCTGTATACAACATTGCTTCGTGTGAAATAAATATTGGTATATTCCATGGGGCACATCTTTGCGTGTCTCTTCTAGTCACACATGGATCTGTGTGTATTTGTACTCTGTACCCAAAGTCTTTTTAGGTACAGAGTACAAAGAGGCTTCGTGGTTATATTTGGAGATCCAGTTTGTCAGCTTTTCAGAATCAATGGGTTGGCTCCTATTCTTTAGTGTAATTATTCAAACGGGTACAACACTGACAGTTGCAGGCAATACAATGACATTGCATTGTTAGTGTTACTGTATGTGGTGTACATGGACATGTACAGCATGATTGTCAATCCACTGCTGCATGAGGACCTCTACCCATGTAAATTGCGAGTGCACACTAAACGGTTGCCATCTTGACAAAACGGACACACCATTGCCTTGGTGATTTGTACCAATGTCCATAATGGAGACGTGGAATAATTCTAGATTTGAAGCTTTCGTGACTGCAAGGTCACGTAGGTAAAAAATAATAATAAATAATAATAAATGAAAATCAATTAAATCACGACGTTTCGGAGGCAACACAAGTCTCCGTCTTCAGGCGGGACCGTCACAGCTAAATTTACTGTATCAAGTGGAAAAAAACCTAAGAGTATGAGACATGGAATAATTTATCTTGAAATCTGAATCGCAGACCGGTATCTGGCCCACTGTTTTAGCATCAGCTGATCACATAATCACAAACTGTATAATCTAGATTTGAAGTATACATGTATACATGCTGTATATATGTTGTACATACTGTATATATGTATACATGTCTACAGCCCTGTTGTCAATTCCGTTCTGGGTGAGGGCCTTCCCATGCCATGCATGTCATAGGGGTTATATGACCATATTCACCACGCTGGTCAGTGCGGGTTGGTGAAGGTCTGGGGAGTACAGAACAAAGGCAGCCGACCATGGCACTGGCTGCAACACACGCCACCCCGGCGTGTGGCGTGCTCGCCTTAATAGATGCTCGCAAGCATCACTTGCCTCAACAGTCTTTAAAAGGCTATACAGGGGGGCCTAAATGTCAGACAAATTCATTTATTTTAATACTGGAATTAAAACATTTTCATGATTTATTCTTTAAGTTTATATTGTATCCTCATTATTAAATTCTAAATGTTTTTTTCCTGTGGGATCACCTCAAAACTGTCGTTTACAAAACTCCACCAAGAACCCTGAATGAATTCAGCCAAAACATAATCGATGGATGTTCAAAGATTACACCGTGTAATCTTAAAAAAAAAGTCCTCAATTCATTTCAAAAGAGTATTAATGTTAACGGAAGTCCGTTTGAATATTTGTGAAAATAAAACAAATAACCCAATGGAATGTATTCCAATAAATACAATAACCCTGTGTGTCCTGACTTTTGGGCCACCCTGTACATACTGTGTGGGCGCTCGTTGTCTCGGCGTAGTGAGACAGAAGGAGACGGATTTCAGTTCCTCACGGAGCTCACGAGGGCCCAGACGACAGCGCCAAGTGAGCACCAGCAGCAACAAGTGGAGGAGCTTGGAGCAGCTGAGAGCCCTGGTAGACGCCTGCCCACCAGCACCACCACCATGAACACCACCACCAGCACTAGCATTGGCACCAGCAACAACAACAACCGCCATTCGCCGCTAAGTGGCGGTGATGTCACGTGCTTGTGCCAGGCCATGTGCACGTTCAGGCCACGTGGAGTGTCAAACGCCCGCTGGCAGGAGGCCACGGGGCAGACTCGGGTGCCACGGGTTGACTGACTCAGATGACTGGCCGATGCACCACCTTGGCCCCCTTCTGTGCCAGCACCACCGTTAACACCAACACCACCACCATGAATACCGCTACCACGAGCATCACCTGCCAACAGCAGCACCAGCAGCATTGCCACCAGCAACAACAACCGCCATTCGCCACTAAGTGGCGGTGACGTCACCACGATGCTTGTGCCAGGCCACCAGCACCACCGTTAAAACCCACACCACCATTACCACCACCATTACCACCACCATTAATGACACCTCCACTACCACCACGAGCACCGCCATTAATACCATCACTAACACAAGCACCGCCAGAAACGGCACCACCGCTGCCAGCATCAGCACCATGATTAACACCAACACCACCACTCTTCAGCGGCCATGTCTATTGAAGTCGAGGTGTGTCTGTCTCATTGTTTAGAACTGCGTAGAAGGAAGGCACCGCCCAGCAATGGTGTCAAAGAGGAGCCATCATTTCGCGACAAATGCCCCAGCGAAGACAAGCAGGCGGGTTTGGAGAGCAGTGACCCACTGCGCTGGTTCGGCATCCTGGTGCCACAGAACCTGCGGCAAGCCCAGGGGAGCTTCCGAGAAGGTACGGCAGCAGATTCATTCAGCAGTGATGTGACGCAAATGAATGGTCTAGCCTCATCCTCTTAAGTGAGGTTTGTTGTCCATGACCGATGATTTCCATCTTTGCTGATGTTCATCGTTTCTCATGGTGAGTTCCATGCAGCTGCTCACACTCAGAATCATCTTTTGTATTTATCCTGGAGAAATCCGATGCTGGATCTTGGGACTCTGAGAGATGGCGACAGCTTAGGGGAGGCCTTCATCCAGCGGCTGATTGTCTGATGACGAGTCTTGTGTGTGCTGTGCGTTACACTGTGTTTGCGTGCGGGTGTGTGTTGTGCGGAAGTGTAGCGGTTAGCGCGCGGCGCTATGAACCCGATGACCCGAGTTCGATTTCC
This sequence comes from Lampetra fluviatilis, assembly GCF_964198595.1. Taxonomy (NCBI): domain Eukaryota; kingdom Metazoa; phylum Chordata; class Hyperoartia; order Petromyzontiformes; family Petromyzontidae; genus Lampetra; species Lampetra fluviatilis. The sequence goes on from NC_136308.1 coordinate 9,360,663, forward strand.
GCTCATGGCCAACACCAGTGACGGTTATCTGAACTGGTCCTGGGCCTCCCCTTGGTCAACTCAGCTTCAAATGAGTACCTGGTGCGGTGTCTAAAACATTGCCACTGACAAAGGCAGCCGGGCATGGTGCTGGCCACCCACCCCCTCATGTGCCGTGCCGGCCTTCATAGGTGCTCGCTATCAGCACTTGCCCCAACAGTTTGTTAAGGCTTCACGGGGCATCTTTGTCTTTGTGCGGACACACAGCGGTGTTGCTGGCGGGCGAGGTGGCCACGCTGCAGGCGCGCGTGGAGGAGCGGCGGGTGCGCCACCGAGCCCTGCTTGAGAAGAAAACCGCCCTCCTGGCGAATGACGGAGAAACACGGGGCGAGGAGAGAGGGGAGCTGCTTGCTGAGCAGTAGTCGCTCGTCTTGGGGGGGGGGGGGGGCCGGGGGAGGGGTAGTGTCGCCACGGCGACGTAGCGACCAGCTTCGTCTAATTTACCGAAGCCCTTTCGTTTATGCCAGTTGGGTCCCTCCAACATTGGCAGACACAGGAGGTGACAGCCTCCTTTGAAACCCTGAGGGTTATGTTCCTGAAAATCATACCGGTTACCGTATGTCCCAGAGAAAATATATTCATTGTGGTTTTTATTTATGGTGGGCACGATGTCAAAATGTTGGGACCACTCCCCTCCCCTTGGGAAGTTCCTACTTCCACCTCTGAAATATCTTCAATTGTTGAGTTAACTTGTTGTGTGACTTTTGTTTTCCTCGTATTTATCTGGGTTATTCTATCGGTTGCTGTTATTAATGTCCATTGGTCGTTATAATTAATGACACTCGTAAAAAATCTGATGACACCGATGTCATGTGAACTAAAAGAGCATGAGCTCACCGTGTTGTAACTTTTAGGTAACGTTAAAAGTGGTTGCATAAACAGTGGGTACAAAGACGGTGAGTTATTGTCACGATGCTAATCTCCGGCGGATAGTAAGACGAATTCTGGAACTTTATTGCTACTGAAATCAATTTGTGACGTCGCTACATAAAAGTAACGCCTGATTATAGCCTGGAACGCCATTTCTCAAGTCACCCGTGCTGCTGACTCCCTGCCCCGTGCTCCAAGTCCAGGTTCAAGACCCTCATTTTTCCCACTGCCTATGACTGCCTTTATCAAAAATCAAGTTTGCTCACGGTTTCTCTACAGTGTCTTTAGACATGGTCACATTTAGGCTCTGTTGTAAACAAATTGTATTGTAAATGGTTATTATTGTAAACAAAGAGTATTGTTTCCCAGGCTCATGGAACTGGGCTTAAATGAACAAATCTTGAAAGAAGGTGTCTTTGTGTTTTCTCGGTGTAATAATCTCTCCGTCGAATTAAAAATGTAAATCCGGTTAGCCCTTAAGCCTAAACAAAGGCTGCGGTCTTCAGTTGCAATTAATTCAAGGCACCACACCAAGCCAAGCCAAACTTGTCAAGGCTGTAAACAGTTTCCCCCCCCCTCCCCCCTGTCATTTCAATGTCGTAATTCACAAGCGTAGGCCACTGTGTGCCGGCATCAGGGTCAAACTCAAAAATTCCATCACAAACTGCCCCGTTGGGATAATACATAGCAATCACCCCACCCCCACCAATACTGGTAGGCCAGGTACTGCCCTCCCAGTGCTGCACAGGGACAGCTGACAACTTGGGGGGGGGGGGGTTCCCTTTTCAAATGTTGAGATGGGATGTGAATGTAAAGCACTCTGACGCTCCGGCGGGTAGTAAGACGCTATATCAACCACAAATCATTATACTATACAGGCAGTCCCTAACTTGCAAACGCCCGTCCTCCGAACATCCGCACTTAGGAACGAGCTTCCATAAGATATGGATTTAATTTATTTTTTGCACTCACAATACAGCAACTCTTGTGTATTATCACACTTCCGATTAGCATGGTTGGCTACGTATGGTGCGAAAGAAGATCAACATACATAATCGATTATTTACTATTGACATTTTCAAATGTACGTTTAGGGTAATGTAACCAGCGAGACAACAAAATAAGATGCAAAATGAGACCATACAAATGATAAAGGATTTTATTCTTGAATAGTGACCGCAAATCATGACATTTGAATTGGCACTCAGCTACTGGTAATTAACTACGTTTTATTGTCTCTCACGGCTGGCTCTGACACGTTGCAATATGAAGGAATAATAGCTTTCAGCTCTGTCAATCCACTACTGGACGAAGGCAAACCCCACACCATGTCGAACGAGGGCCTTCCCACGCCGTGTTGATTATTGGGGTTCATTTGACCATACTTCACCATGCTGGTCAGTGGGTGTGAGTGATTAGGGAGGTGACCAAGGTACCGTGCAGATATTGACCGCTACCGGGAATTGAACTCGGATCTTCGGTTTCTTCACGCATTGCACAAACTGACCTAGATACGATGGAATCTAGTCCATGGGCTGACCGAGATGAAGTGAAAGCTGCAATGTAAACGCATGGCTGTTAGCCACCAAGGGTCAGTTTTGAGGAAGCCACACACGCACATGGAAGTGCCTCGTTCAAAGCCACCGCTCCAGTTCTAGTTATTGATCTTGAAGGGCAGCATCGTGCCAGATAGTGGAACTTTAATGTTTGTCATTTTCATACTCTTTGGGTCTTTCGGTAAAGTCACGTAGATAGAAAAATAATCATAAAAATCACGACGTTTCGATCGCAACACCAGCAATCGTCTTCAGGACTGCTGAGGCAGGAATTGTTTCACCTGAAGACGATTGCTTGTGTTGCGATCGAAACGTCGTGAGTTTTTATTTTATTATTTTTCTGTCTACGTGACTTTACCGAAAGACCCAAAGAATATGAATTCCTGAGGTCACAAAAAATTGAAGTCAAGATTGATCATCTTTTGTTAACATTCCAGCGCCACTGATATTTTTCCAGATATATTTTTTCTCAGGGCTGCCTGAAACGCAATGGGGAAGCATGTCTGTGCACAAACAACAACTTTTCCACAGGTAGAAAAAGTTTACAAAAAAGAAAGTGTCTCCTGATAAGAGTATAGACATATACAGACCTTCGTGATGTCGTGAGTCCAATGGCATCGTGGATAGCACTCGTCTCTTGTCCTTGATTCAAGGTCTTGTGTCTCGCGATCCTGCCATGCCTGATAAAGCCCTTTGCCAAGTCAAGGTGACTGACATACAGGACCTTCACACTGCTAATCGCAGCACGCCAAGGATGCGTGCAATGTTTGTCACTGTTTTGTTCGCAAAAAGGACAGCCAATAATGCTAAAGTGCAACTTATCGCAGGCTTGCGAATTCTTTTAAAGCGGGTTTTATTTTATGATTCGTTATCATATTTTACCCGCTAAAACAAAGTATGGAATGTGTAAATATGTTGGCGGTTGTGCAAAGAATATATGAAAGAGGTAAATATATGTATACAAACATATTTTGCAAGCAAGATAAGCAATACATGCACGGAGGTTATATTTTGCAGTCCAGTATTTCGTCGTCACGGAATACTCGGTACAGGATAGTTGCTGTGGTTCTTGTGCTGGAATAAATGTGAATTTGTGCAGAAATTCGAAATCACTTTTTGCTTAAAGAAGAATGCGAAGGAGGAAGTGGTGGCGCAGAAGTAATCGGATTGTCTTTGAACACAACGACCTAAGTTCGCGATTGATATCTAAACCAGTTCCCCCCCCCCCCCGTTCACCAACCTGCATTGACCACCCTGGTGTAGTTATGATCAAACAACATCTAAATACCATCATCGCATGGTGAGGCATTTACAGCCAAGTCCTGTAAATTAGTATTGTTAACCGAGGGAAAAAAAGCCAACATTTCAACTGACAGATTCCTTAGCAATAATTGTAGTGTGTTTATGTTTGTGAAGGATGTTTATAATTTCCCAGTAAGCGACACATGTGCTGTTTGCACAGCATGCAATTGTAAATCCCACACATCCACATAATTATACTGCACGTCTAATAAGACAAACATTAGCCATACTCACTGCTGTGGCAAGTGCTGTTAGCGAGCACCTGTGAAGGTCGGCACGGCACACGAGTGTGTTGCGTTTCCAGCACCCCGCCCGATCGCCTTTGTCTCCCCAGTGCTGTTTACACTGCACTCATTGAAGACTAAGCAAACCTTGGCATCACCCAGGACTGGTTTAAATATCACCATCCACTAATTTTAGCCATAGCCAGGATTCAAACTCAGGTCACTGGGTTTATAACAATGTGCACTCCCCACTACCCCGTGTGTACATGCGTAGCTCTACCACAGTTTTTTTAAGGTTTCAGAAGTGGAGTGTGTATTTTTAGCTTCTGAAAGGTTACACTCAAGGGCCGAAACGCAATGTTGAGCAAGTCATTGTTAGACAGGATACTGACGTCAGGCTAACACCTAAAGTACTTTTCAGAATGAAATGCTGAATGCAATGTATTGTCAGTGGCTTATTTTGCCAGGCAGTGGTGGCGCCACGCCTGTAAATCAATACGGTGGAGGTGAGGGTTGGTACGCTGCAAGAGAGGTTCATCATCGTCCATACTTCACACATTGTGTAACTCCCTCCCTTCCCGTCGGTGTCACCATACCCTGACATTCCGGCAGAGGGCGGTACAGCGAAATGTCGACTCCACCTTTTCCGTCCGTATGGTACGCGTGGGTTTTCTCCAGGTGCTCCAGTTTCCTGCCACGTGTAATCACTCATTCTAGATTTGAAGCTTTCGTGACTGCAATGATTCATATTCTCAGGTTTTTTCGGTAAAGTCACGTAGGTAAAAACATTAAAATTAATGAAAGTAAAATAATTATTTTGTTTTGTTTTATTTTACTTTCATTAATTTTAATGTTTTACCTACGTGACTTTACCGAAAAAACCTGAGAATGTGTAATCACTCGTTAGTTGGCCCACAACACATTGATATATAGAGGACCGCAGAGCTTGGGCAAATGTTGGCGCCTGCTCACCGCCTGGCTGCTACTGCCTATGTTGTGGTTTGGCTCTCCAACACACCGATGTGCTGTACTCGTGACGAATTGGCATGTTCTGTTTACGTGACGTGGCTGTGTCGGGTGGTGGCGGGTTTTAACGACACATTTATATATTTACGTGATCAAACCCCCCCAAAAAAACTGTATTATGGATGCCTTCCCACTTGTCCGTGGTTCCTCGCGTGTCTGAGTGTCTCTCTTCGTGAATGAATGAATAATCTCCATTTGAAGTTTTCGTGACTGCAGGGATCCATACTCTTTGGTTCTTTCGGTAAAGTCACGTAGGTATAAAATAAGCAGCCCTTTTGCCCACTTCAGCAATTGTTTCTTGATGTGGTTGTCCCACCTGATGACGGACGCCTGTGTTGCGCCCGAAACGTCGTGATTTAATTTATTTTATTCCTACGTGACTTTGCCGAAAGAACCAAAGAGAATGAATTAATACTTTGCGGTGGCGCATTACAAGTTGAACGTTGCTCTTAATCATCGTTTAATTTTCATTTGAAAGCTGTTTTGCTTACCGGCTTTACACTCCTGTTACGTGGCATGTGACCTGTGCATGAAGCAATGCAGGAATGTTTGATGCAAGAATTAGGGTGGAGCGGATGAGCAACCGGTAGTTCTGCAACGCTCGTAAAGGTTGTAATAAGGAAGTAGGACATAGCACAGATGGGGCATTTCCCTCTGTAAACAGGTTTCAAAATCCCTTCGAAGAAAATTGGTGGCGTGTCAATGCAAACTTCTTACATCGTGACGCATTGGCGCGTTGCGTATGGACCTGGAGCGTCTTGCGTCATGTAAACTTTGGTAAGAAAGAGACTTTGCTTCATTTGGTTCTGAATTGGTGTCGTAACCTTTACGACCAAGTCGCCTCCAATGTCTCTCATCTCGTCACATTTTGGAAGCTAAGCAGCGCCGAGTCTGGATAGGGCACGTTCATAATGACGTCACGCACCTACAGGGGGGTGGATTTCAGACATTTGTGACAATGTGTGACGAGGGGGGGGGGAGAAATGTGACGTCACATAAAAATGCGCAACTTTAAATAAATACAGACAACACGTTCTACTTAATGAAATAGACTTTTTGATAAATGTTTTCTCCTACAACATCAGAGTGCAGCGGCACATTAAATACGCACTATAATAACAATAGTTAAAAGCGATTTGAAGCATGTTTTATTTGGGGGGGGGGGGCAGAGCTTTGTGACGTCATATTTGAGGGGAGGGGTCTGACTTTTTGTGAAGCCGTGTGACGAGGGCGGGGGGTAAAAAATCGTCCAAAATCGCGTGACGTCATTTATGGACGGCCCCATAGTGCTTGGATGGGCGCTCGTCGTTCGTGACATGTGTAGTAGGCTTTGGGTGCCCGACTACGCTACGTAAGGTAGGAAAGAAGTTCAACATACACACAGCAGAGAAAAGTGCAGCAAAGCCAATTATTGAACGATACTTATAAGCTCCCATGTCTACCCTCACTGCCCTTCACGGTCACCCCACTGGCAAGCGTGGTGAAGCACGATCAAGTAACCCGCACGACCCACACAGCGTGGGCAGGCTGACTTGTGGAACTTTGCTACATTTTATGAACCTGAGTGTTGTTCTGAGTTATAAAATTATTTTTGTTCGGCGTGTAGTATTTTTAAATCCTTTATATTAAGTTCGCGTGCTTGCTTGCGCGCTTACGACCGTGCAAATCTTTCGGTCGTTTTTTAACCCACTTCCCGTGATCCATTCGAGCTGACATTTTGCACACAGACTCGTTGTGCGTGACAATTTAGTTTCGTGAAAAAATTTTTCCAAAATTTTACACTTTTTAGGAAACATTTTTATTTATTTAATTACCAATTTCTTAATGGTGGCAGGCAATCATCTGACCCATAGGTGGCAGCCATCTCAAGCCAGAGGACGAGAGGACTCTAGCCACCACGCATATAAAGGATTTATAGGGAAAAACTTTGTTTTTACGGGTTATTTTTTTATTTTTGAGACTTGGTGTTTATTCATCCTCACAGCAGCTTTTGGTTTGCCATCGGACAAAGACGGTCACCGCATTACACGCTTAAAGATGGGCTTCTGTGGCCGTCTGGAATGCTCTTCCGATATTAGGAAACCACTGGAGCTATGCACTTTTAAATCTAGATTTATTTAGAACTGCTTTTGGTGATTAGTTTGTTGTCCGACCCAGGCACCGCCGATTAGCACGCTTGGCTACGTACGGTGCGAAAGAAATGCAGCATACATAGTGATTGAGTTATTCCGTGGGTGTTACAGGTCGAAACATGCAAACATGCAGATGTTTCCAGACGGTCAATTTTTTTATTATAATATCGCCTGTTTTTTTAACTACCCACGCTCACTCCACCCTCACTGTATATTATCTCGATCTGCCCGTAGCTCGCCGGTCACGAGGAGGAGATGAAAGAGCAATGTCACGTTCTTTTGTGTGCACCCTTGCTCAATAGTCATTGTGTACTTGGCCAAAGAATACAGTGTAAAGGTAAGGGGGTTGCAGTGGCAGTGGCACACAAGGTCACGTTTACACGAGGGGAAAAACCCCCTAGTTAATCTATTTTGCATGCCATTTGAATAGAAAGTTTATAACTGTTGTTTTTTTAATTTTGGAAAGCGTTCACATGGTATTTGGGGGTCACGATACGGCTTCCATTTGTATGTATCTCCTCCAAGTGAGTGTTGTCGGGCAATGATCGATGATGTACGTGACAGAACGCACTGTTCTTCACCTGAGGACGGCTGCTTGCGTTGTGGCCGAAACGTTGTGAGAATTATTTTATTATGTTTTATTTTCGTTATTTTATTATTTCCCTTCTACGTGACTTTACCGAAAGAACCAAGAAGAAGAACGCACTTCACCACAATCACAATGAGGCGGCAGCTTATTTCCCCCACCTTTGGAGGAGGTAGCCATAACTTTCGCACGTGTTGTTGTTTTAACACAGTTAAATGCAGTCTAGTGATTTCGAGACGAGGCGAAGCCAGGTACCGTAGTTCCTTCAATGAATGTTCAACAAGTGCCGTGTTAGGGACACCGCAGGCTGACGACATATCTCACCACCGGCTATCACTGCCTTTCCGGACTGACGAAAGCATCCAGGCACGGATTCAGAAAAGTTTTCCTGGCAATGACAGGGAAATAGCAATATCCTGAAATGTTAGCGTTATATTTGTCTGTTATGAAGCAGTGTTGATTATGAACGTGGGTTTGGTTCTTTGACATGTGCAAATAATGTGGTTTGTTAATCATGTGCACTGGCTTTTGTGAGTATACAGCGGATTTGTTGAGTCCTTTGAGATGTCAGCTTATTCATGGAAACTTGAGCAGCTGAAGGTTTCCTTCCACTAGGGAACTCAGTGCTTGTGAAAATGGGGCCACTGAGGGAACTGTGGAAGCACAGCATGTATACAGTACATGCGAATTACTTGTTCACTTATTGACGTAAGTACAAGTGAAAATACATTTGGCACGTTCGTCTTTAACACTGCATCGATCAACTATAGAGTCGGCGAATGTTTCAGGCAATGTCTCTTCAGAGTAGGATGTGAAATAAAGAAGAAGACTGCATGCAAAAGAGTCAAATGTTAACGGAATGGCTCTAACGTGTTGTTTTACAAATTAGCCACATCCGTGCAGTGACGAAACAACTGACATATTACTGGTAGGAACCTCCAGCCCACAGGGGATTATTGTGTCCGTCCGTCCGTCGTGAATCCAAAAATTGGAGGGGTGGGGCTGGGTGGAGAGGGGTGGGTGGGGGGCTGGGTGGGGAGGGTAGGGGCTATGTGGGGAGGGGTGGGGAGGGGCTGGGTGGGGCTGGGTGGGGGGTGGGAGGGGTGGGGCTGGGTGGGGAGGGGTTGGTCACCCCGTGGTGCCCTTATAAAACTCAACGTTTAACCTACTCACGCCGGCTTGTGCCCACCCTCACAATCGGCCATATTTGCGGAATACACCACGCCGCCGTTGACCCTGGCCATTGACCGAGCAACCCAACGTTCCTACCAGCTCCCTTTGCAGGAATGTGTTTTCACGGGGGAAAAAAAACATCTGACAAGATAGGGACTTAATGTCTCACTCGCAAGTCATTGGGTTGCCGGTAACCTGAAGTTGGCGTGTGATTGATCCGCCCATACTTGACATCTGTGAAAAAGAGCTTCATAGCTCATCGGATTCCTCCAGTCTGATTCTGACTAGTAACCCATGACCCACTGCCATAGCATGAGGTACAGTGGAAGTGGTGTGCTGGGTTTAGAAATTATTACACCCGGCACACCACTGAAGAACAGTCCCCGTCTGATATGAAGTCCTGGTTTTTGTCCTGACCGGTTCAGTTCAGTTTCATGTATTAGGTATAGCCCTGTGAGCCATTCGGCTCTTGAATCGGGTGCAACCGCAACAAACAAAAACATGAACAAGAAACATCTTAAAGTGACTACGCGCAACAGAAACATCCAGGAGAAAAACACAGGTGAAGGTGTGAGTAGCGCACCTCCGATTAGTACGGTTGTCTTCGTACGGTGCGAAAGAAGTTCAACATAGATACTGCCCACAGACTAACACTACCCGTAGACTCAATGCTCCACCTCTGATTAGCACACGGTTGGCTACGTACGGTGTGAAAGAAGTTCAACATAGATACTGCCCACAGACTAGCACAACCCGTAGACTCAAAGCTCCACCTCCGATTAGCACGGTTGGCTACGTTCAACGTGCATACATACAACACACACAAATGGATGTTATTCTTTGGTTCTTTCGGTAAAGTCACATATAAAGATAAAATAATAAAATAAATAATAGCATACGACGTTTCGATTGCAACACAAGCAATCATCATCAGGTATAATGAAATAGCGACATAAGATCTAACCAGAAAACTATAGACAGACATATAAGCAGACAGATATAATCAAGATACATAGAGCGAGCAACACAGGTACAGAGAGGGGTGATCGTCTCTGTGGGGTGGCCTTAAATAGACAGAGGGGGGCGGAGGCAGCGTAAATTTTGTCTCTAACCCCTCCCTCTCGCTGCCTCCGCCCCCCTCTGTCTATTTAAGGCCACCCCACAGAGACGATCACCCCTCTCTGTACCTGTGTTGCTCGCTCTATGTATCTTGGTGATATCTGTCTGCTTATATGTCTGTCTATAGTTTTCTGGTTAGATCTTATGTCGCTATTTCATTATACCTGATGATGATTGCTTGTGTTGCAATCGAAACGTCGTATGCTATTATTTAATTTATTATTTTATCTTTATACGTGACTTTACCGAAAGAACCAAAGAATAATTCCTGCAGTCACGAAAGTTCCAAAATTAAGATACAATGGATGTTGCTCCACAGCCACATTAGTGCCCGCAAAACAACACAAGTTGGTGGGCCCTCCAAGCACCTATATCCCAAGCTCAAAACCTGCTTCCAAGATCTGACGAGATCGAGTCCACGCCGAGTTTGCTTGTTCATAGGCAGGAATAGCATTGACGCGTTGTGACCGTCACAAGGAAATAGATAACCGTGAGAGCGTTAATGTGTGCGAACCAAGTGACACGTTTTAGAGCCGTGCAGATCGTGTTCCTCGGCCCACCCTCGTGCAAACGATGGACTTCGTGCTTCATGGAACGAAATTATTCGTCGATTAAGAAAGGTGCTCGCCACTTGTGCATAGAATCAGTAGCCCCGGCATTAACCGATTGTTGTATGGTTGGCACAAATTACGTGAACCTGTTATTTGCAGGCAAACGCAGTGGATTGAAACGGATATGGGTCCTCTAATATCTTGAGGACGTGCACACGAGTCATCTTTAAGATATGGGTCCAATTTTTGTAATTTAAACTACTACCATAAACATTTTTATTTATTTATTTTACCAGGCAAGGCTCACTGAGCTATATGGCATCTTTTTTTCAGAAGCGTAATCACTTTAAGATGTTTCTGGTTTATGTTTTTGTTTGTTGCGGTTGCACCCGATTCAAGAGCCGCATGGCTCACAGGGCTATACCTAATAAAACACATTCCTGCGGAGGGAGCTGGTAGGAACGTTGGGTTGCTCGGTCAATGGCCAGGGTCAACGGCGGCGTGGTGTATTCCGCAAATATGCCCGACTATGAGGGCGGGCACAAGCCGGCGTGAGTAGGTTAAACGTTGAGTTTTATAAGGGCACCACGGGGTGACCAGTCCCTCCCCACCCAGCCCCACCCCTCCCACCCCCCACCCAGCCCCACCCACCCCTCACCCAGCCCCACCCCTCCCACCCCCCACCCAGCCCCACTCAGCCCCACCCAGCCCCTCCCAGCCCCACCCCTCCCACCCCCCACCCAGCCCCACCCCTCCCACCCCCACCCAGCCCCCACCCCCCTCCCACCCCCACCCAGCCCCCACCCCCCTCCCACCCCCCACCCAGCCCCACCCACCTCTCACCCAGCCTCACCCCTCCCACCCCCCACTCAGCCCCCACCCAGCCCCACCCCTCCCACCCCCCACCCACCCCCCACCCAGCCCCACCCCTCCTACCCCCACCCAGCCCCACCCCTCCCACCCAGCCCCACCCACCCCCCACCCCCCACCCAGCCCCACCCCTCCCACCCCCCACCCAGCCCCACCCCTCCCACCCCCCACCCAGCCCCACCCCTCCCACCCCCACCCCTAACACCCCCCACCCAGCCCCACCCCCCACCCCTCCCACCCAGCCTCACCCCTTCCATCCAGCCCCACCCCTTCCACCCCCCACACAGCCCCACCCCTCCCACCCAGCCCCACCCAGCCCCCACCCCTCCCACCACCCACCCAGCCCCCACCCCTCCCACCCCCCACCCAGCCCCCACCCCTCCCACCCCCCACCCAGCCCCCACCCCTCCCACCCCTGGTGCGGTGTGTAGTAAACTAAAAAACGCCACTGGGGAGACAAAGGCGGTCGATCGTGGTGCTGGCCACCCTCACTCCCACCGTGTGCTGTGCCGGCCTTCATCAGTGCTCGCTGTCATTACTTGCCCTCCCCCCAACAGTCCATTAGAGGCTATACAGGGGACCTTTATCTTTGTATTAACCGTCGGAGGAGTCCTCTTTAAGACCCTCTGGGTCCTTTATGCTAATGAGGTCTATGACGTCGACGGCGTCTCGCGCACCCACGTCCCGCGCCGCGATTGGTCTCTGAGGCGCGGCGCGTCACGTATCCGACGACGTCATCCGACGTCACGTGCCCCCTGACGTTATATAAGGCGGGGGGGAGGCAGCGAATCGGACACCTTTAGTTTGTTCGTCCTCAGTGAGGGGCAACAAGGAGGCTAGAACCCTTCACTCCCTGCATTCCTCTTTAAACAACAACAACAACCACAACCACACCACCACAAACAACATCCCCGTCTCTTGCAAGATTCCACTTGACGGGTAAGTAAAGCCCTGCTTTGATAATTACTTTCAGCTGGTGGTGGTGGAGGTGAAATGTAAGTTGACCTCCTTGACCATGCGAGCCCGTGCGGTCGGGCCTATTGATGATGATTCGGTGCTTGCCGGCGTCTAATTCAGTTCACGGGCGAAGCTCGCGAAGGGAGAGGAGATGGTGAGGAAATGGGCCCTCAGGAACGTGCGGTGAGAGAGCCACCGCTCGAATATGAATGGGGGTTTTGGAAACTGTGGGCCACCTGAAGGTTGAGAGAGAGGGCTTTCAAATGTCACTGTCGGATCAAAGTCTGCAAGATGAGATCAATAACTCCCATCGGCGGTGCCCTTTTTATTACATGAAGAAATTGGATTGGGTTTGACACATTTTGGCTAGACTGTATCCGTGTACTGCATTGTCACATTTAAGACGATTTCATCAAAAGTTGTGCCATCACGAGGCACCTTTAGCAGGTACGGAAAGTGTATACTATTATTGATTAACGTTTTGGTTAAAGCTGATTAACTAAACTCTGGTATATGTGAATGGGGGCTGTTTGATGGTGGCTTGTGTAACCTGGGGTCACCCCGTCCTTTGTGAGCTGTGCGTCTCTTTCGATTTGCGCTCAACTTTTTAAAAAATGTTCGCTATGAGTAAAAACACCCCCTTTTAAAAGGCTTTATTTTTAATCTTACAACGTTGATGTATACGTTTCGTCAATTTATCGTTTAAAGGCACACTTTAACCCACTTTTTAACTGTTCAGCATTGAAGGTCATGGTCTTTATTTAGTCTAAACATGTAAAGTCAAGAAACATGTACAGTCAGAAATTTCTTAGAACTGGAGGAATCCGATGAGCTTTGAAGCGCTTTTTCACAGATGTCCAGCAAGGGCGGGTCAGAACGTTTAAACAACAACACAAATACACTGGGCTGATGGTAGGGGTACATTTACCACATTGAACAGCGCTGGTCAATGCAAGGCAGTGCTATTGACTGGTGAATTTGTTTTGATTTCTATATTTTCATCACTGTTATGTTTCCTGATATCTCATCGTTTAACGCATTTTATTAAATTGTGGTTGTAGCTTAACGTTTTTGTTCTTTTTTATACGTGAGAAGCATCTCGGAGAAACTTGTAAAAGTCAACTATGTAAGTGTAATTTAAAAAATGACCGGTCTCTTGAAACACATATTTGAGGGCAAAACGTGCATTCCTTTTTTGTGACTTTACGACCAAAAAACCAAATGTCCTGATGCTAGCGTGACAGCACTTAATGCCCAATAGCCCCAAGGCATTCACTAGCTGGTCGTTGATGGTCGTCATTTATTCATAGTATGTTAGACTGATCATACAATCATATTTGCACATGTTTAGGTCTGTAACGTGTAAAGTAAAATTGTTAAATGTAAATGTTTTTCATGTAAACGGTGAGTATATAAAAAAGGCGTGAGTATAACCACTTCACCACTGCAGTCGACATGCCTTCTTCATCCATGGCTTGGCTTGATGGTAATAACCATGACTGTTTTGTGGGCCTCTCTCGTGTTTCGTGCAGTTTTTCGAACAATACATAACACGCTCAGAGGCTAATGTCCGACAGTGCTGTAGGCCCTTCACAAAGCGACTGTAAAATGACCACCCCAGTCTGGGTCGTCTCACATTGTTAATGGAAACTTAAATGCTTTCTGCTGATATGGTGGCCATATTTAACAATGACCCAGTGTTCTGCATGCTGCAAATATGTTTTGGATGACTGCGTTAAACTTGATCCTACTTTAAATACCGTCCAGTATTTTTTAAACACTGAATTTTCTAAAACCAACATTACAAGACGTGTTCCCCTTATTGCGAATGATGCAATTTCAATTATTTCTGTCCACACAAGTTATTATAATGCCTGTCCTTCTTTGACCTATCGGTGGGTCTACTTGAGTGCTTCTCAACATTCCAGGCAGTTAGGATCGCATGCCGCACGTAATGCAAAGGTCATCATGAGTAGTGTTTCCCTTTATGATGCTTCAACTGTTCCTGTTGACACTGGTTGTAAGCAACACAGACAATGTTTATATTTCACCTCATCAGCCATGGTCGGGCCATTACTGGATGAGGACCTCTCCATGCAATGCAGGCAGTAGGAGTAATTTTACGATACTTAACTACACTGGACAGTGCCTATTTGCTGAAGATTTTTTTTCAGCTCTGCCCGCTGCTGACAGCATAGCACGCACCAGCCTACATCACCTATATATATATTTTTTAAAAGATGAAGTATTTTTCCATTGCATAAATATGCAATTGCGCAACGCTGATGGCTGGGAGGTGAACAATCGATGTGTCCTTTAAGAGAATGAATCTGGTCACGATTCTTGTGCAGTTGCACCATATGTGACCTACACTAACTGTTGCAAAACTCGTAAGTCCAGGTGAATAATTGAGCAACGCCTGTAAATCTGTTCAACATTTTTTTCCAGGGAGTGACCAGACATTTTTGGAACAAGAAAAACTCTAATGTGTGGCTTCATGCTGCTCTGGTGTCTGGATGCCTGCTATCCATTAGTGTTCCTGTGCCGCCACGCTCGCGCCAACTAGCAACCTACACTCTGCCTGCTCATTTGTATCGCTACTGTTGCCCCGATAACATTTCTTCTAGCTTTTCCTGATTGGCCACGGTAAGAATGGCCAAAACAAAAATGTGAATTTTGTGCTGACGATTCTCATTTCTAAGTGGAAGCCAAGAGAGTGCCGTTATGATTAATTACTTACCCTGATACTTTTTTGGTTTTGTTTTACGTGAGACACTGACTGACCTTGTGTGGAAGGGACGTCCAAGACCAGTTCAGATATCAATCTCCACTGATAATAGCTGTGACCGGCAATTTAACTCAAGTGACCCGGCGTGATAAATATGGTCAAACAACACCCCATGAGCTACTTGACGTTGGGAGTTTTTCATTCCGCGGTTGATCGACAAAGCGCTCTGAATAAAAGTGGGTGGCTTTCTTTTGATATGTTTAATTTTCTTGATGCAAGCCGCCCACGTTTTTTCAGCAAATAGAATTTTATTAATTTTTGGGGTGAAAATAATGTTTCTACTTTAGTGCTCATAAAAGCATGTGTGCATTGGAAAACCTGTATTTTACCAGTTATATTTTCAAACTTTAATTTATTTGTGGGGAAAGTAGCATGTTACTTTGTCCGTATCATCAGGAACCTCTCAAAATTGAGACCTTACTGAATTATATTTGTTTTGATTAAAAAAAAAACTTTCAACAGGTGTCACCTTTAATAATACCCCCCCCCCCCTCCCCATGCACGTACTGTACTTTGACCACTGATGCACACAGGTGTTGTGGATTACATCGCTCAACCTCTGTTGACCTCGGGCCAGGGACAAGTCAAGTCGTTAAAGTAGCATCTCTCCGTGCCATACGTTAGAGGGCGCTGCTGCCCATCGTAAATGGGCACCTCCGGGGCCACGGAGCAGGATTCCCGTTCGGGAAGGGAGCCAAGACAAAAAGTTCGGCGAGACATATTTGCTCTTTTAAAAGCCGTTGTGTTGCCACTGAATTAGCGGCTGGGTTTTTGCAGTTGATGCAAAATGTTTGCATTTGTTTTTTTAAGATGGGACCAACGTTTGGTGACACCTGAAAAAAAAGCCGAAGTTGTATTTCAACATTTAGGTTTGCGTTTCCCTGCAGGGCCCTGCGGCACATAATGTCCTGTATCCATGCAAATCATTTTATTTTTGGGTTGCTCGTTTAAATTTAACTGCACTGCCTTGCCGTTGTGATTGTTAGTAGCGGTGCTGTATGCAAATTATTTTTTTCATTGCATTTCAAAGGAAGCAAGCAGCTATTTGAAGCAGGTCCATGCAGCCATTGGGGTAGTTTCAATATAAGCTTTTTAACAGCTTCCAATTTGGATTGAAAGTGTTTATGCATTTTACTAAATAATGTCAGCTGGTAGCGTGCTGCCCATTGTTCGTTTCGTCTCGCGGAGAGCGAACAACTCGAGGTACTCTATACAATATATACTAAGGTGTTGGTTCATTAATGAGAGCGTTTACATGTTAGAGCGGAGGTGTGCTGTATCTTATAGGTGTAGTCCACAAATTGCTGTATTGCCTCCTGATAAGCCAGGGTATGGCACGGCACCTTAACCCCCACTGGAAGGGAGTTTCACAACATCTGTGTGATCGACCAACCCTTCCTTGCTTAGGCATGCACCACCACCGCCTGGCTAAGATCTGCCTGCATGTTAATTTGCCTGTCCATCTAAAACATGACAGTTCGTATACCTCTTGTAAAGATTACCCAATTTGAAGAAAACTTTCTTCTAAAGTTGTCTCGTCTATTAAGGATTTAATGTAAGAAACCCGGCAACATGTGTCATCAAAAGGGTTGCGCAAAACCAGTGCTAAAAGTATTCTACCATGTCATTCACACCCGGCTGACTGAGGCGCATGCGCGCCTCCCGTCCCCTCCTGATGCACGATGGCATCTCGCGAAAAGTCCACGTCATGTGCCATGTAGCACCACGTTTTTGTTCCTCTTGAAACGGTACGGTCATTGACACTAATTAAATTCCTTTGAGGACAATATAAATGTTGGAAAGCATTCCAGAATCCAGGCATGTGCATGCCTTTTCTTTCTTGCAGTATTTTCCACACTACAGCCATACACTTCACCTCCCTCCCAACAAACGCAATTTTTTTCCAGTGTGGAGCCTGGGCAATGAGCAGCTTTGCCTGCTGAGACTTGCGTGCTTCTGGTGCATGGTATTTGTTTGCATGTGTCCCATGTGGGCCAATTATAGTAAAATAAGCATGTGCGTTCTGTGGGGTCAGTTGGAGACATTGTGCCCTCGGGTAAAATGTCATTTTAACCCACATGTTAGCAGTGCCACGTTGCATTAATTTCTGAATTTGTTTAAGAGGGTTCTTCACTGCTCTACAACCTGCTGGTCAGTCCGGGTTTGTGAATGCGTGGTGCATAGACGTGGGAGTATCGCAGTACAATCCACTTTTCTGCAAGGTTATCTGCACACCACCACATAGCACAGCCGTCAATGACAACCTGTTGTGCAGAGTGATCACCCCTCCAAGCGCTGTCCAGGTTCAAACCTGCTTACCTTCTGAGACCTGCCATAATCGGGTGCATTCCGGGTGATAAGCATGGACACACTTGCATGCTTCTCTGCTTAATAGAACGATTGCCCTATTGATGATGCGATGCACCGCATGCATCACATTACACGCGAGAGCTGACAGTGCACTGACGTCAATCGTGCCTTCCATTGTGTGTGCTTTTCTTAATCGACAAAAGGTGGTAACCACCATCGTACGTAAGAGGGCAAGTGAGGCTACAATGCGCCAGCACCAGCTGGCATGGGATAGTTTGGCTGTGGCTGACAGAGGGCAGGGCAAATTCTGTCTTTTCGTGTGCCGGTTTCCCGAGCCGCGCTTATCTCATCCATCTTCCTGCTGCTCGTCTGTTATGTTTTGCATTTTTGACGCCGTTACAGATTTAACAGAGGTCTGGCTCGCACGCATATATGGCCTTGTTGCGGCTCTGCAAGACAATATTGGGATGCTTTGAGAGTGAAAGGTTTATGAAGTGACTTGGGGATAAACATTTTGTGGAGAGTTATAACTAAACCGACCCTAACACCCCTCCCCCTCCATTGCCCCCCCCCCCTTATGGCCTACATGGTGAAGTATGATAAATATAACCCCCACAACTGCAAAAAACATGCGAAGGTATTCACCCAGGCTTAAGCACAGGGTTTTAAAAATAAAAACAATACGTTCTGTATGAATCAAGTGACCCGGTTAGTGTACGAACTGGAGAGGAGCAAAACATGTGATGTCATGCTTTCATGGCCATGGTTTTAAGTAAAGATCATGTTACAGGCCATGTAATGCGTCTGCATCATGTTAGGGTGTGCAGCAGTTGGGATAAATACATTTGTAGGTCAGAGCCGGTCGGTACTTTGCTGACCAGCGTGGTGAAGTATGGTCACATAACCCCCCTACGACACGCATGGCATGGGAAGATCCTCGCCCAGCACTGGATTGACAACAGGGCTGTACATATACTATTCACATATGATTGTGATCAGCTGACCCGAAGACAGTGAGTGGGCCAAATACCAGTCTTCACGAATCCACTGTTCAAATTTTAAGATAAATTATTCGATGTCTCAATTACGGACATTGGTACAAATCACCAAGGCAATGTTGTCCGCTTTATCAAGATGGCAACCGTTTAGTGTGTGCACTCGCAAATGCAGTTCAGCTTGTCCATGGCTGACCGCTATTGACATCGCGCTCTAAACCGTTTGTGATTTTTGCAAGTGCACTCTTAAGTGACTTAATGCTTTAAGTGATTGCCTCGCAAAATAAAGTCACAAGTACAAAGTCGTGCGTCGATTAAGAAATTACCAGTGTGATGCGATTGCACAGATAATGTTGAAATTTGGAATTCTTGCTCTACGGTCAGCATTTTGCAACTGCACGCTTCCATTGGGCAATGAGTGATACTGGGAACTGACTGTGAATTATCTCGATCTATTCTACGCCCGTAAGAAAAATTTTGACTGCCGCCGTTGTCAAACACTACCGTGCGTAGTATAGCAGGAACCTATTTAAGAAATTAATGTTGTGGGCGATGGTCTTGATGGCAACATTGAAGGGTTATAAAGTAATTCCATCAAGGGCAAATTCTTTCAATTCGTTTTTGTATGGGGTTTTTTGTATTTACTTGACATTTACAATAATAAAAGATGGCATCAGGTTATCTTAATAATCATTTATCAAGCAGTCTCATGCTAAATTATAGGCTAATAAACTTTAAATAATAGTAACTATTAATGGCACTTACCGTTTCTCAGTCTTTGGTAATGATATAACTCATAAATATCAAATACCATGGTATGCAGATGCTTTCATCCAGCAGTGGATAAACTATGGCTGTTGGAATATTAAAGGTGTGTCATTTCACTCCGTAATATTAATAGCACAAATGCTATTATTTAAAACCACTTGTCGTTATAATCTCTGGGTCACATTCTAAAAAATGTGCAAATATTGTGGCCGTTTTCTGGTCGCGGCAAAGGGCATTGAGATTTCCCGCGTCGATTGTTAATGTGAAAGCAGCCTTGAGGAAGCAGCCTCCGCCCCTCTGCTGCGCATGATCAATCCCCAAGCGCGATTGTCCACCGCTCCCAGGTACCGCCGTGCTCGGGTTGTGGAAATTCGCTCATGCGGCAGCGATGGCCCCCACACGGCAAACAGAAATGGTGTGGCAGAAATAGCGGGTGGATATATGGGGCATTTTAGGGCATCTGGAAATAGCTGGGATGCAATACACTGCCGTCACAAGCTCCGTGCCCCATCCACCATAGCGATTGATGCCTGGTTCTCATGAGTTTCATGTTGCGGAGACTGGTGTGTACAATGAGGGACAATCCTTGGGTTTGTCCTCAAGTCGTACGTAGTTGCGTATGTCAGGCTCTTGCAAAACCTTTATCACGACCTTGGGTGCAGATTGTCAACAATTTTCCACAAATGTGGGGGTAAAACGTTGATCCAACAGGTTTAAAAAATTCACTCCCCCCCCCCTGCCCCCCTACCAAAAAATACATTTGTGCCCACCAAGCCTGACCGACCAGCACTGTGAAGTGTGATCAATGAACCCCCCCCAACCATAACGGTGTGGGGAGGCCGTCATCTAGTTGGGTAGGTGCGGCGAGGGCCTCATACAGGGTTGTACATGGGCATGCGGACATGAAAACATAGCCAACTGCTTGTTTTGAGTTCTACTTATGCGCAGTGTACTCTTCACGAATGATTTTCAAAGTGGCATGCGATTAGACTTCACTTCTATTACTGAGGTTGAACGCCAATGTTTGATCAGTGCACGCGAAGATGACTACAACGATGGACAACGCTTTGTCTCGATGACGAAACGTGCGAGATTTTTGTGAAATTGTCCTCCGTTGCGCTGCTCCCTTCTGCCCACCAGTGTTGCAAGAGCTCCCTGGCTTTTGAAGGGGGGGGGAGGGCGGTGGTGGGGGTTTCCATGGCCAAGAGAGAGGGACCGCTGGGAGGAGGGACAGGGCACAGCCGTAATGCTGGTTAATAGTAGGTGCTGTCTTTGACGAGCTGCTTTCTTCTTTGAGGACGCCCTGTCAGAAGCAGGCGTGCTCATCCCCGTGGCGCGTGGCTTTTTCCCGACTGCACAGTCCTCTGAGCTGAATGAGCCTTTGCTGTCCCATCGCAAGCACCCCCACCACACTCTGCTTTCACACTTCGACATTACATATTGTATAGAATTTTTTTATTTTTTTATTTGTTTCGTATGGAACTAAATAGGTATATATATAATTTATAGTTTAAAAAAACAAATCTCCCACACCCTTCAAAAATGCTGTCTGCTCTGTCGCGATGCACGTTCCTATTGGATCCGATCAAATGGAATCTGTTTCGTACCACTTCCAGGTAAGGGCGGGTGCTTCCTGTTGGTTCGTGTACACATGCACACACACGCGCCAATAACCACTGGCCCTGCATGCACACAACACACACTCGAATGTACACATTTACTGGTGCATACGCTTACAATCATCCACCTGGACGGACAGCCATGCCTACACACACCTTTGCACTTGAACCCAAATCTGCGTGCCCATCAGTCGACGCAAACAACCCACTCGGCACACATTCTCGGCCAGATATACTCGCCTTTGCACATGGGCACGCGCATTCATGCGCAAACACATATACACACATACACACACATACACACACATACACACACACACCTTTAATCGACGATTGAATGTCAACCCGTGCATTCACATACCCTACCATCAGGGTTGGACATGCACTTGCACATACTCACTAACACACATGACCACCCACGCATACACCCAGCCACGCACAGAGACACTTCAACATGCACAAAGACAAAGATCCCCTGTGTACCCTTTAACAGGCTGTTGCAATAGGTGGTGTTAGCAAGCACCTATTAAGGCTGGCACATGTAAATGAAGAAGTGGGTGGTCAGCACCATGCCTGCCCACATACACACATATACCTAACCATACCTGCACACACACAGAATCCACACCTTGACACACGCTTATCCACATCAACAATATTTTCCACCCAAACCCACAACCATGCCCCCCCCCGTGCGTAAATATACGCATTCACACCTTCACACGCCTCCCCCTGCAAGCCAAGACGCAGCCTCCATATAATGTAAGGGTTCATCACGTTGTCATATATCGGGAGCTCTGCTGTTGAGACAGGTGTTGAAATAGGAGTAGGATCCACGCAAGATGTCACCATTGAGAGCCATGCAAGTACCTCTTCTGTGCGTTTTCACTTTGAATTTAAGTTGTTGACAATACAATGAAATGTGCTGATCATTATTGCCATAATTGGATTTGATTTTATTGTAGAGTTACATTGGTGGTATTTTTGTGTAAAACTTTTTTTTCTTTTCTCAATGTTAAGGATGTTTTCAGAAAGTAAAATTGTTAAATACATTTAGTGGACTGTATTTTAAAAATATATATGGACAATAAGTGAGTTCATGGTGACTGTAACATGGATTGAATATTAACTAAAATTTGAATAATCTGACTCATGACGTCAAATTTTATTGCATTGACAACGGTCAACATTTGAAAATATTGTTTTCCAAATTCAACGGCATATTCCGATTCACGATAATTTTTTATTATTATTTTATGCCATGAAGAAGAGCCTTTGCCCAAAATGTCGCCAATTATCGAAATTTCATTTTAAGGCCACTGTTATTCACGATTGTGGAGCGTTTTTTTTATAATTGCTTCTTTGTTCTGATATTCGTTATCTGGTTCGTATCTTTTAAAAAAAAATTATTGTATCCATTGTCGCGCAAATATAATTTATAGAAATACGTAAATAATCTATACCAACGCACACAATTTAACATAAGTATTGCGAGTAAAAGAAAAAAATGTCGTCAGTGAACTACATACATTATTTGCCTATAAAGGAAAATTACACTTTTCAAAATGAAGAACTATAGATACAAATTAACTTGTTATACATTTGAGTGTATTGTTAGACACTAGAATTCAGCAGCATTAAGGCTTTCATTTTTATATTTTCCATGAATTGGCAGCACCTGGCCAAGACTTTTGTCACCTAAGCCGGGTAATGTTGCTGCGGTTTATGCAGCAGTTAGCTGTTGCATAACTTAAGAAAAAAGATTTTGTTAGTATCAATCCCTACGTGGCTTGAGGCAGATAATTATTTGATTTGTGGCTATGGGATTTCTTGGAGTTATTTACATGTGAACAGTCATCCTTAGGCTGTTGGGTTGTTGCCAGTATTTTGGGGAGCGCGATACCACATTGCTTGGATCGTGGCTGCTCCGAACTTTATTCGCGACTGAGTGTTTTGGCATCACATTTTGAAAACCATCTGCACAGTGCCCAAGTCATCGTGTGGATTCACTAACTGCTGTCATGAAAAATACATGCACTGAAGTGTCGTTATTGAAGATGTATCATGACATGTTTGCTGAGAAAAGACAAGAGATTCATCGAACAATTTGATTAGGAAAATAATGTTGGCCTGTGAGTCTCCGTGTGTGTGTATAACTAAGCGTGTAACTAAGCCTCAAATGAGTCCCTGGTGCGATGTGTAAACATCACGACTAAGGAGACCAAGGTGCCAGGCATCGTGCTTGCCACCCACCCCCTTCTGTGCCATGTCAATCTTCATTGGTGCTCGCAAACAGCGCTTTCCCCAAAAGTTTGTCAAGGTTATACGGGGGATCTTTGTCTTTTTTGTGACTCGATTTGAGTGTACTGGTTGGTGCACTGTCCTACAAACCTTACAATCTCAGTTTTGATTCCTGGCCACGGCCAACAATTTTTAACGAGTAATATTTGATCTAGTCTTTGGCCTCCCCGAGGTTGAGTTGACCTTAAATTAGTACCTAGTGTTGTGCGTAAACATCAGCACTGGGGCAACAAAGGTCGCTCAATGCGGTACAGTCCACTGCATTGTGTGCCAGTCATCATAGATGCTCACTGACAAGTGTGGATTTTTGGGGGTTGTCCTGACTTTGGGAGGCAGGGTATCTGGGTAGATTTTTGAAGGGACCTGGGTATTTAAGCATAACAAGTAGTTGAATAAAATGGTTTAGTTAAGGAAGCCTAATCGACTAATCATCCCAACTTCAGATCTGTATCTTTGTGTGTGTGTTTTGTTGTGGGAGCCCTGAGCTCACCCTTGGTGTGCGCGCATTTTAATTACCACTTTTCCACTGGCACATCCGAGCTGCTTTAGGGTGGATCCCTCACAGTGCGGATGTTTGTCCACTAGCTAATTGCAGAGCCAAGCCATGAACCACAGTGTGAAACTGTCACCTACAAGACATCCGAATCTGACTCGGGACCAAACAGAGCAGGGTTAATAGTTTTCATCACATGTTGCGTCATTACACCTGAACGCGTGGCGTAAGCGGTATGGTGCAGGTTCTGCAGTGGAAAACAATCGGGGCCTCTCCTGACCTGCACCAGACTGGGTTGGAACGTTCTCGGACTGGCTCTTGTACATTGGAAAAGAAGAAGTCATCATTTGTTGTGGCGGCTCTGAGCTCAACCGTGTTCGCGCGCGTCTCGTTTGTTATGCCGGCAGATCCACAGTGAGGATGGCCACCATGATGCGACGCTGCCCGTTCCTGGCGAGGGTGCCGCAGGCATTCTTGCAGCGCGCCGGCATGTCCCTGCTGACCTACGCAGAGCGCTGCCCTGTCATGATGGAGGGTCTGGGCCCCGTGCGCACGCTGTCCACCTCTGCCAGCGTGCCCAGTGCTCAAGGCAAGCATCCCGGCAACGAAGGTGAGAGGTGGGAGGGAGTGGTTGGTGGTGGTGGGCGGCTAAGCAACCAAGCAATGTCAGACTCGATGGAAACGCCAGCTAATGCACTATGTGAGAGGTGGATTATTCAAAAAGTCATCGGTAAATACACCAAGAAAGGTGAAAGCTTTTGTTTTTCAAAGGGCTATATCCCTAACTCGTGCATTCGAATCAAAAGCACGCTTTCAAAAGTGAGGCTTTTCAACAGATTATATTTTGTTACTCCCACCTATAATACCCCCTCTGTCCACAAGCCACTGCACATTTTCCCCACCACTATTCTAAGATTCCTCCCTATGTTCTCAACCTTTCTCCCCTTTTTCTGCGTGTCCTCCGACAATGTTTTATGGAGTGGCTACTGTGGACAAAATGTTAAGTTAATTTACACACGCATTACACAACATGTAGGGTGATGATGCATACAAGCTTTTGTTGTCATCTGTCGCAATATTATTTGTTTGTAAAATTTCCATATCGTCATTAGAAGGGGAAATGGGTAAAGTAATGCGTGAGAAGTCAGATGCTGTCTTTTGGGGGATTTTTGCAGTTTTTTTTTAGATAAACCACTCGGAGGATGTTGTCGCTCGACCGTACGTTTCACGCCTCGTGACGGCGTCGCCATCTCTACCCAATGACACGGAGTAACGGAACATTTCGAAATTACACGAAGTCCAGTGAACGTTTTTCCCCCTGAGCGCTTTCTGTTTTCATATTGACCATGAGGTACTTAAGAGGCATTCACCTAGCTGATCTTACTACGCAGAAATTATATGGGTTTTTATTGTATTTACCGCTCTACTGAATCGTTTGGTTCAGCGCATGCTCATGTGTTCACTTTGAAACTTATCCTCCATTTGTTTCCCTTTGTGTTATTGTAAAGCAAGGGGACTTCTACTCAATGAGCTCGTCATGCTGTTCGCTCTAAAAAAAAACAGCAATTTACAAAATCAACAAGTTTGTCTGGAGAGCGTCTGTTTATTCTAACCCCATTTCACCAAAGATAATTTTGCACAAGTCGTTTTTTGTCACAAATTAGCCATCATTTGGAAAAACAGATATTAATTCTGCAACTTAATAGACCATGCTTTTATCATGTCAAATCGGCACCAAGTGAACATTAATTCAAGATATAGAGCATTCATTGGCGATATATACAAGGTGCACTGGAAAATTATAAAGGAAATATATTCAAATGTTTATGGGCATGTGGATGTGTTTGTGTGCATGTGGTTATAGGAATTGCCTTGTGGGTTGGCATGTAATGGTTCATGAATTTACATTCACAGTTACACATCGAGAAATATAATTGGTTTACTTTACCGTTTTATTTGTGTTGCTGCTTGATTAAAAAATATATTGTACAGCTCAGATTGCAGTGTTCACCTTCGTTTGCCTGCGGTTGTGCTCACATCTCCCATCGTCATTGGTGTGTGAAAAACCAGAGCTGGCGGCGTCATCCAAGTGCCCTTTCTTGGCGGGCGAGGTGAGCCGTGGCCCGGACGGTGTTGTGAAGCACGCCAGCTATGTTGTGCAGGAAGACGTTGCTGAGATGCAGGCTGTGCGCAAGGGTACGTGTGCACACGCGAGCACTCCCATTTCATTCAGATTGGTCTGTCGGCACGAGACGAAGTGTCTTTATAGAACTCGGAGAGTACTGCAAAGCCCCATGTATTAGAGTTTCGCTCGTTGATGCGGATTTGCTAGAACTACTTCTGAAGTAAAACTTGAAAAAATGTAACTATTTTTATTTTACCAGGTAAGGACCATTGAGCTATGTAGCTATTTTTCAGAAGCGACCTGGCCACAAATTATAGTCCAACAAAGTGGCTTATCGTGTGGAAATTTATAGCAGTCAAATACTCTAAACGCACGTTTCTAAATGTGGAGGGAAAAACCGGAGGACCCGGAGAAAAATCCACGCGACCACGGGGAGAGAGACATGCAAACTCCAAATATACAGGCGTCGGGGTCGGAATCGAACCCGCGATCTCCTGCATACAGTGCGAGCGAGTTAACATCTCGCCACCTACCCACATACTAGGGGGCATTACTTTCCCACATGCTGGCACTTCAACATGGATGCGGGGGTGGCTCGCTGAGCTGGTAACTGCTGAGCAACTGTTTGAATATGGGTTACAATTTGGGTTACAATTTGGGTTTCATTGCTCCGACCCCTAAGCCACTAGGCTACCCAGCACAACAACAACAACCGCCATTCGCCACTAAGTGGCGGTGACGTCACCACGACGCTTGTGCCAGGCCATGTGCACCTTGAGGCCACGTGAAGTGTCGAACGCCCACTGGCAGGAGGTCACGGGGCAGACCAGGTGCCGCATACACATTGAAGTGCTAGCATGGAAGAAAGTGCCCCCGAGTATGTGGCACTTTAAGGTATTCATACGTTTGACCAATGGTAGTCGAAACTATATTTATAATTCCTAGACTCGCCAGATTAAGTAAAAGACCAGCATAAATATGACACGTTTTTGAGAGTAATTACACTCCCATTACAATCACTACACGTGACAGTCTCTTTTAATCACAAATCCAGATTCAAATGAAGATTCTTAGCAGTGGCAGCTTAGTACTCCCCCTATTACCTCACACGAATGCTCATGTCTTTTTATCTCAACTGAAAATGTTTTCGTACTGCACTATAAACCAGATGACCCGAGTTTGATTCCTAACATCAGCGTCCTGGGCTTGCCTCCGTCATAAATGCACATATACAAGTGTGAAAAAGCATGGTCAAACAACTCCCATGATTGAAATGGCATGGGGAGGCTTTTGTCCAGAAGTGGATTTACAGAATGAGGCTTCATGCTGGTGTCAGACAGAGGGCATGTAATAATTTGTATGCACGTGAGTTTCACATGGTGGCAGTTCCTCCCGTTAACCCTGTGGTCTGTGCATGGATGTACGTGTGTGCGTACAGAAGTCGCTGAAGGCAAGACCCCCGTGAACCCCACCGTGATCAACATCCGCCGTGAAGACTTCCAGGCAGAACGTCCTGGTTTGGTGCAGGCCGTTCGTAGTGCTGGCCTGAGCCCCGGCAACAATACGCCAATGACCCACGGCATCTCTGACAACATGCCCAAGGGTAAGGGTTCTGTTGAGTGGGCACATGGGGGACATGTGGTGGAAAGGTATAATGCATGTCTAAAACCAAGGAGTTCTTGATAAGCCAGCCACTGGCGTGGCTGTTGAGTGTGCAGGCAGTCTTAGCTGCACCATGGCCGACTGACCGGAGGGGAAAATTGGAAAGAGCAGGGCTCCATTTAATGTCTTGCACCGGAGCCCATGCCAACCACGTTCTGCTACTGAAGCTAGCCTTTGGTTTTTGTAGCCATTTTAGTAAGCATGGAGAGACGTGCAAGCTTGAAATTGCAGTGAGAGACGGAACATCCGCTTTAGCTCCTACCTACTACAAAAACAAACTATGAGTTCGATTTTAAATCGTTGGCCGGTCGGTTTCTCCGCCGTCAGGCCTCTCGGTGTTCGACTACGACAAGTTCTTCACGGGCAAGATCGAGGTGAAGCTGCGCGACCACACCTACCGCATGTTCAAGACGGTGAACCGGCGCGCCGACAGCTTCCCCTACGCGCACGACTTCACCGATTCGCTGAGCGAGGCCAAGGAGGTGTCTGTGTGGTGCAGCAACGACTACCTGGGCATGAGCCGCCACCCCCGCGTCGTGGGCGGCATCATGTGAGAGCGCGTGCCCATTGGCCGCACACACGCACGTTGTCGCCAGCCCGTACGCACCCACTGGGTCGCTGTTTTACGAAAAATCCGATTGGATTCTCTGTTTCCTGAAGTGACACCAATAGTATAGTCGGTACAAGGGGGGGAAGATTTTTTTTTTAAAACACATGACACTGGTTTTTGAATGCTTTTCAACTAAGCTTGAAATTGTTGTTGTGTAAGCTCTGTCGATGCAGGTTTGGGAATGGGGAGCCTATGACTAGTTTTGGACCATGGCCGAGAATCAAACTCAGACTGCCATGTTCGCAGTGCCATGCGCGAACCACTGCACCACCGCTCAACCCAAATTATGGCTCATTACTTCACATTCATTGCACACTTAACAGCGTAGATGTATTGAATGGTGTCGCCTCCCACACAATACACTACGCGATGAGCTGTACGAGTTTATAGGAAATCAACAAGTTACGGTTTTATCAAGCAAAGGGCCACGTGCACAGCCACATGACTGTACAACTTTCCCTATTGGTGCTTGACCAACACGGGATATGATGCAGACGCACTCGTTTCATTATCAGTTTTCTTGTTTCCTGTATCGAGTTGTTGGGGTTTTCTCTTCATTCAGCTACTGCAAGGCAAAGATTTTGGTGCGCCCGCCGGATTATTACGAATTTTACAAAACCCTGCCTATGTAACTAACACGGCACTGTCAAAGTTGGCGTGTATTGATTTCTGTTATTTAAGTTTAGCATGATCACATCTTGATGGAGATTGGGGTTTTAGCCTTGTGTCTTTTGGCCATCGTTGTTACTTAACATTGTTCACTCTATAGACGTAGTTGCGGTTCTTTGCTCCTTTTTAAAAGTTTTTTAAAATTTCTCTTTGACATCATTGACGCACTCTTACACATGCGTTTTTGTCGCATTGTGTTGAGTCAATTGTCAAGCTGGAACTTTGCGAAAATGTTCTTGCATGAATGAAAAAATGTTGCCGTATAATATGCAACATTCTTATTAGTTTTAATAATACTTACATTTAAACAGCATTGTTTCTGGCGAACACTAGTCTAAAGGAAGGGGATTGGTGGCGCCGTGATTAGTGCGCTGAACTGTGAACCCGGCGACGTCAATAGCGAGACATTTCTGAACAAGTGCTGGGCACCCCCGGCCTCCACCTCACCGACCTTCACTGACCATCGTGGTGACACATGGTCAAGCAAACCCACAAGACAAAACAAGGTGCAGGGAGGCCTTCATCTAGCAGAAGTGGGAAAGGACAGTTGTTTCATAATGCTTCATTCCAATCTCCTTTATGAGTAATGTTAGATCAATTTATTTACGTAACACACTCTTCCGCGGGCCACATTTATTGATTAACTGATGCTGCCGATGCACTTGCCAATTCAGCTGCTGGTGACAGGATAATATTATAATAATTTACACTTATAAAGCTCGTTTCACCCAGAGGTCGCAAGAAGAGTATTTCGCCACTAAAAATACGAAAAGTATCCCACCTAATTTAAAACAAATACAAACTGTAGTTGTATAAATAAGCTAAAAGTAAAGATACAAACTATCAATACATCAAAGATGAAAGTTGAAGGCTAGATTGACGAAGCAGGAGCAGCAAAGAGTCTGCCAGCATTCCCCACCCCCTCCACGAGATTGCTTGAGTCGTGTGCGTGAGCACTCGTTGTGAGCACTCGTTTCACACCCAAAGACGCTGAGCGTAAGCTGTCGTGCATTCAACAATCTTTACAAGTGACTGGATCAAACTCCAGCACTTGATCATCATCGCATGTCGTTTGTCACCTCTCCCCGGAGGGAAATAGTTGTCCCTGTCAGTCATATTTATACTCAAGGCTTCAGAGTTTAGAGTGGTTTTTGTATCTTCAGCCGCATCTTTTTCACGTGATGTATAGTTGCGCCAATGGTGTAGCCATCGAGTGTGTCGGCAGTCCAACTGCACCGGCACTGAGGCTCACGGGAACTAATTGTGTCCAGACGCCGGGCTACGATGGCGGAGGTCCTGGAAATTGGACAGTAGGCCCCCATTTCTTTGCTTACATCAGGCAGAGCCATTGCCAACCATGCTATGCCGCCACTGTGTTGTACCCATATGAAAGCCAAGTCACAGCCACATCGGATGCTCGTTTAACTCTGCCAACTGTAACGCCCGAACTGCATGGCGCAAGTGCAGCAATGGCACTGCAGTGGAAGTGGCAGTGTGCCCGTGAACGAGCGCGCAGCGTGATAAATCGAAACCCACGCTGCTGGTGGAAATGACGCTTCCCTGTGTTGTATAGTAGTTTGTTATAAAATCATGGTGGTGATCCGATAACGTTTGTGTACCATATCTAACGACAGGAGCATGGACGCAAGGAGCCTTGCGTCTGTCTTTGTGTGTGCTTCTGTAGCGTGGTTCACGTGGTGTCATGCAATTACGCACCTCCGATTAGCACGGTTTGCTACGTATGGCGTGAAAGAAGTTGGTCATACAAACATTCGTGCCGTTTGTCTGATATAAATTTATCTGCCTACCTGTTTGTCCTCTGGATAGTTTTGTCCATCTGGCTGTAGTTTTCTCCCGATGTCTGCCTCTATCAGTGCCTTTCCGTCAACCTTTCAGCATCTTAGACCGTCGTTTTGCCTCTATCCCTCTCCGTATATATCTAACTGTCCTTACCGTCTGTGGCGTCCGCATGGCTGCGACAGGGAAACGCTGAAGATGCATGGCGCCGGCGCTGGAGGCACCCGTAACATCTCGGGCACGAGCCGCTTCCATGTCGAGTTGGAGAAGGAGCTGGCAAGCCTGCACGGCAAGGACGCCGCGCTCCTCTTCACCTCGTGCTTTGTTGCCAACGACTCCACCCTCTTCACCCTCGCCAAGATGCTACCTGGTCAGTGTAACCGGCGGCACGTGCGCGCACACGGGCACGCGTAGTACATTGTACGCGATCGCTGTGATCAATGATGTGAGACTGTCCCGAAATTGTGGGCTGCGAAGTTTGGCCACGTGTCAAGCAGATCTTCTCTCAAACTTTCGCCGCGCAATGCTGCGGTCATCTCCAACTGCGAGCCTAGCACCACAACGCACCCATGGCACTTGCCACCACTTGGTGGCGGTTTGGTGGGCAGTCGTCGAAAATTAGAATGGACGCCAAAGCCTTTGACGTTGCAGCAGGAAAGTTTTGGAACAACGTTGTTTCCTCCCTTAATGTAAATCTTCCTTTAAAAAATATCCTGACGCAGAAGATTAGTGCTGGATACAAGTACATTGGAAAATGTGATTTGTAACTTTGATCTTTACCCGTGTGTCATTGTTACATTTTAACGTGCGTTGTCTTTCTGTGGTCTGGGACTGTTGTTGTTTTGCTTCCGTGCTCAAGCTTGCATTTATTGTTGAAAAATTGGCAAGAATTGATAGACTTTTGCAACATGTACTTGTATACTTTGTTTATTTGTTTTGTTATTGTAACTTTCTGACCCGCGCCTACTGGAGATCTGTGAAACGGAGCTTCATAGCTTATTGGATTCCTCCTGCAGTATAAATACAAATTATGTTTCTAAGTCGCATGGGGGTTTAACGATTTGAATGATGATCTCACAACCTTGGCCATTAACAACACCTTGAGCAGTCGGTTTTTTAACTTTGCCTGGGCCTCTTCTAGGTCATCCCAGCATGAAATGAAAACCAGGGTCACATTGTAGCTTCTTCACCCTGTCAAGCAATTGTCAGCCTTTGTAGGTGCTTGCAAATAGTCCTTAGACCAACAAGTCTGGCAGGTCCTAATCATTGACTTTCGGTGTTTTAACACCGAAAACCATAGCTGCATTTCCCCCCTCGGTAACAGCAATCATACATCTTCAAGCGAATAAGCATTTGCTTTCATAATGCGAAGCTGGCTGGCTGGCAGTCAATAGTGACTTAAATAATCCACTCCTCCCACTGCACGGCAGCTACGCATTTGAGGAGTGGCAAATAAAACCACAAATTGCTTTCCCTCGAGTGACAATATTGTTCAAAGCTGTAAAATTAACACCCCCTTCTCACACTTTTTGGCAGACTTGCTTGCACAAGCCTTTTCGAACACAAACCACAAGCGTTTGCCCAACAGGCACAGCTCGATAGATTTTTGGGAGCATGGTTAGCCAATTCTCGTAAAATATTAAAGCACAGATCTGTGTTCTCTTCTTTATTAAGTACTTTGCAACTCACAATAGGATCTGAGGAAAAAAACAATCCTCATATTATACTGACGCTCACTTTGTAAATTAAGTGAAAGTCACGCACTTATTATTTTTGGATGATCATCAATCCACAAGTTTCTGTAAATGAAGGCCTCCGCACGAAGTGTTGACGTTATGCCAAAGAGCACTCGCTATAACTCAAACACATGGGCTATAGGGGTAGGGAGTCGACGGTGTGCATTGCAAGGGGAGTTGCAGATAGGGGACAGCAGAGCAAAACGAGTGATGGTGCACAGAGCGAAGGTTACATTGGAGCAGGGAGAGTGCTTTAGAGTAGAGTAGAGTGAAATGAGAGGGGAGAGGTGTGTGCGAGTGTATGAAGTGGGGAGATGGAAGGGCAGACGAGAGGTTGGCACGGGAGAGTCCATGAGACCAGACCAGATATTTCACTTTTCAGTGGCATAACTTTAGTGGTTCTATTTTCTTTATTTGTCCAATAAGAATGAATTACGTGATAACCATTTCAAAAGAGTAGGTTTTCAAACAATGAACTTTTATTAATCATGTAAAAACATCTCTACTCCCAAGTAAAGGATTGCTACATTAAGTTGTTTCAATTTGAGCGATAGCCCATGAGCTAAGCAGAGTTATCTTGAAGATGGTCTGGGCTTTTTTTGGTTGGTATTAGCGTGGGGTTGGGGGTTGTTTGAACCCTTAAAAATTTTAATTGTTCGCTTTTATTTGTCGTGTTTTCTCTTTTTATTGCCGCACGTGAAAGGCTGCGAGATCTACTCGGACGCAGGAAACCACGCGTCCATGATCATGGGCATCCGCAACAGCCACGTGCCCAAGTTTGTCTTCCGCCACAACGACCCGGCGCACCTCGAGGAGGTGCTGAAGCGCTCTGACCCCTCCACGCCGAAGATCGTCGCCTTCGAGACCGTGCACTCCATGGACGGTAGGCGGCGCGCCCGACACCCGCTGTCGATCACCTCCTCTCACGAGAGCGCGGCTCCGTATCGCGGCTCGTCGCAAACGGCTACGGTTCACGATTCCTCTCTGAGTCATGCGAATTTGAACGACAAGGGCCTGTGGCCAAATTACCTGGAATGCGCCCCGATCCCACGTCAGGCATGATAATTCCAATATACATTGGAATTATCATGCCTGACTAAAAAAAAACTTGGCAGGACCCTCCTGAAAAAAGAGTCATGATACTTGGTGAGGCTTTCCTGGATAAACAAGCGTAATCATAACAGGAAGACCGAGTGAGCTAAGCAGGACTAAAACCTGAAATGTGCTTGGATGGGTTACAACTTTGCACAAAAACAGGTGTTGTAGGCATTGTGTACGTTGAACTTCTTTTGCACCAAACCTAGCCAACCGCGCTAATGGGAGGTGTTGGGGAAGCACAACAAACTAAGCACAAAAAGCAGTTATAAGGAGAGGTGTTTTCAATCTAGATTTAAAAGTGCATAGCTCCAGTGGCTTCCTAATATCGGAAAGAAGAGTGTTCCAGACAGACGCAGAAGTGCATCTGAAAGCGAGCAATGCGGTGACCGACTTTGTTCGATGGCGCGTCAGGAAAATCTATTCACCAATCCGCACCGACCAGCCTTGTGAAGTTTAGCCACATATCCCTCGCGGGCGACATGACTTGGGGAGGTCCTCAACCAACAGTAGCTTTACAAGCGTGCTGTATGTGTACATATCGATGAAGATGACAAAACTTTACAAACGAGACAAAACAATGGACAGACAATGCGAATGAGATTGTTTAAACGGGACATTCTTTTCAATTGAGTCGTGAACCGAAATCACCATTTTTGAATTATGCAACCTTCGCTTCCCAACGTGGTGATGTTTGGTCAAGTAACTCCCACGCATTCCACGGCATGAAAATATGGGCTAAAACGCAGAGAGATGGAACAGTGGGGGGAGTACAGTTGGGGCATCTCAGTCAACCCATGGCACTTGGGTCTGTTCCGTGACCTCCTGCCAGCGGGCCTTGGACACTTCACGTGGCCGTGAAGTGCACCAAGAATGGCACAGGCGCCATGGTGACGTCACCGCTGCTTCGTGTTGAACGGCGGTTGTTGTTGACATGTTGGTACATGGCTCATCGGTTCTCCCGCGATTTTCTCCGCAGGTGCCGTGTGCCCCCTGGAGGAGATGTGTGACATTGCTCACAAGTACGGCGCCATCACCTTCGTGGACGAGGTGCACGCCGTGGGGCTGTACGGCGCCAATGGCGGCGGCATCGGCGACCGCGACAACGTCATGCACAAGATGGACATCATCTCTGGCACCCTGGGTACGGCTCTTGGCGTCGCGACCACAGCCACGAATGACCCGGAGTGCAGGATGTAGGCAACGTCAAAAGAGACCACTGCAAAAACACCGAGTCTGCCGCAAACTCAAAATTAAAACAGTCGCCACCATCCCAGCTATGCCACCCCCAACACAACCACCACTGCTGTGTGTGTAATGCTGCATTGTTTCATGTAATCACGTTGCGTTAACTTTCTATTTGTTGCAGATTCTGCATTGAACGCACTGGCAAAAATAATAATTGTTTCTGGATTTGAATTGGCACTCCAAATAGCGATACTCCATTGAAGCACAAGTTTCAACATGTGTTTCCTATATACGACTTTATTGCCTCTGTCACCACCACCACCACCGCAGATAGAACCACCACAATCATTACAACCTTCGCCTCCATCACAATCAATATTACCTCTCCTTCCGCAAACACCTTTAATTACCTCCTGCACGAAAAAAAGTGTCCACCTATAACCTACGTAGACTGCTGTGGAAAGTGATGTTAGCGAGCATCTTTTAAGACTGGCTTCACACACAAAGATATGGTGTAACCACCAACCACTCCTTTGATGATTGCACATCACAGTAGGTACTCATTTAATGCCGAGTCAAACTAGGGGAAGCCCAGGACTGATTCGGATCGTTTTATGTTGGCCGTGCCTGAGAATTGAACCTAGGTAACTGGGCTAACCACGATAAAACTGCTCCATCCAAGGTCACCAGGACATTGCTGAATTCTTCCGTTGGGTTCTGTGATGTGAGCTGCTGGGGGTCCTTTGGCCGTTTCCTTCACCTGACCTCTAAGCGACCCCTCCTCGCTGTGTGCTCGCTGCTGGACACCCTCCCTATATTGGGCACGTGACCGTGAATGTGTGTACGTGTCGGACGTGCAGGAAGCGGCATTCCACCTCCCTGCTTTTGCACGTCCCACATGTTGCAGCATAAACTTTCCCTCGTTGGAAAGGGCGTATGTATTCGCACGCACGGGCTCTCTATTTATTTATTTATTTGCTTGTAGTATTATCTCTCCCCCATGCGATTCTTTAGATTCTTTTTTGGCTTGCACTTTTAACATCTTTTAACGTGCTCACGGCAGCACTTCTCAAGTAAACGAATCAAATCGTTGAAGCCCCCCCCCCCCAAGTGTAACACTGCAGTACCCATTAATGAGAAGGATTAATGTATTACGATCATTAAAAGAGGCACCCCTGAGATCTTCCATGAGACTTAAAGTTTAAGCCCATTTTTGTCAGAGGGCTTTCTTGTTTTATTACCTCGTGATGATTTAACGAAGCCATCGGATAATTTAAGCATAGAGTGAGAACCCTCTGTGGACCGATGCTTTGTGTCAAGTGCGCTACACTGTCTTCCAGTGTGTGCCGACGCCTTGGGTTTCCAGCTCCTTAATACCTGTTAACAAAATAGCAATAGTTTCCTGTTGGGAGGAAGTCTGAAGAACAAATTAACTCTTTGATCTTGATATATACAATGAGTCCGTTTTGTATATATGTAATATATGTTGAACTTATTTCGCATTGTACATGGCCAACCGTGTTAATCGGAGGTGAAGAGGAAGGATGACAAACCAAAACAAAAGTCATGCATCATCTTATACGATGCACGATTAGTGCAGTAGATTTGAAAGCAATTTACCGTTAATAAATTAAACCAAATACTTTCTCCCTTGAAGACAGATGTGGGACAGATTATGACTTTATACAACTTAAAAAAAAACTTTCTAAAACCAGGGATGCCATCTAAAGTCTTTAAAGGTACTCAATGCAAAAGTGCATTCCTGTTTCAAAAAGGCATGTATCTGTCCCGTGACCACCTGCCACTGAGACTTCTGACATCTGCCCTCAAAGTGCACCTAGTCTGGCACAAAAGTCGTGGTGCCATCACCGTTGTCTAGGGGGACGAATAGCAGCTGTTTACGTTGTCAACAAGGTAACCCGAGTTCTGCTCCACTTATGTCAGGGTGTGGGCCAGTGGTGTCTGTCAGTGCCGTGACTTGCTTGCCCAAGCTGCCCTGCCCTGTCACTCCACATTCGGAGCTGCACCCAGATTGTCCCAGCGTGACATGTGGTTGCAGGCAATCCGTACATATGTGTCAGAAACGTTACATGGTTATATGTGCCAGCAGTCTTAAACTTAACTTTGTGTCATCTATCCATTTTTAACTTAATCTGTTATTCCTGGTTTACTTTAGTGTTTTCTCCTGTAGTGGCAAACTATACATTTTGGTAACACATACATATATAAATACATTTGCTATATTTTTCTCCATTATCCCTATCTCCATCACCAAAGCCGCAAGTACCATAAACTTTTTATTTAACGATGTCTCTGCATTTTACACTTAAGCGCGAATTATGCTGCCACGCTCCATCTGTCAATTTATTTTCCGGCTGCGTCTATGTATGTATGTTGCACCTGTTTCACACTGTACGTAGCCAACCGTGCTAATCGCAGGTGCGGGAGAAGGGACGACAAATTAAACACAAAACGCAGTTCTTGAGAAATTAGTTTTCAATCTAGACCCAATGTGATGTGCGTGCGTTCCGTGTGCCCATGCATGTTTACTTTCCCCACCGGCAGGCAAGGCCTTCGGCTGCGTGGGCGGCTACGTGGCGAGCACGGCGTCGCTCATCGACACCGTGCGCTCCTACGCCGCCGGCTTCATCTTCACCACGGCGCTGCCCCCGATGGTGCTGGCCGGCGCGTTGGAGAGCGTGCGCGTGCTGCGCAGTGCCGAGGGGCAGGCGCTGCGCCGTACACACCAGCGCAACGTCAAGTACATGCGCCAGCTGCTCATGGACGCCGGGCTGCCCGTTATCCATTGCCCCAGCCACATCATTCCTGTGCTGGTGAGGCCATGCTGTCGGGATGGCCTTTTTTTGTAAATGTAAAATAAATTCTTACAGAGCAGTGCAAATATTTGTTGGATAATTGCTCACAGAGGTGGGTATCACGGAGCTAGCTTGTGACATCCCTTCACGTGACCTCTGATTCATACAGGAGGGGGCAGTGCTTTCCACTTTCTCAGCCACTGAGAAAATCGTTCGTAATATGGCAGTGAAAACCAATATTTGTTTAATTTGAAGAGATGGGAATTTGCCAAATGAGGTACAGAACCAAACTTAATATGGGCGCTGAACTCTTGAGGTCTGTAACTGCTACCATATAAAATTTGTAACAACTGTAGAATTCGATTGTGTGTTTTAGAATTGCTTTACATTTTGAAATCAAACTGAATAACATCACAAGCTATACATGGGATAAATTTGGTCTTCTTGGAAATAACGGGGGTTTTGTTATAAATCCTGAGTTACCAGTGCATCCCACGCCTGAATCAGTCCGATATTTCGAGGACACACTGCTGGTGCAGATTCAGTCTCCTTCCATGTGCACAAGGCATTGTAACAAAAGGCCCAACGTCTATGCAGCATTTCGCAGTTGTGCAGCATAGCTGTCCGATGTGTTTTCGGGGTTGGACCGCTTCATGGGCAAAAACGCACGGGAGAGTTGAAGGCTAAACAGGTTTTTCCACATTAAACCACTGCCTTCTGCCGCACCCTGCAGGTCGCCAACGCTGCTAAGAACACAGAGATCAGCAACGAGCTGATGGCCCAACACAACATCTACGTGCAGGCCATCAACTACCCGACAGTGCCTCGTGGCGAGGAGATGCTACGCATCGCGGTCACGCCCCACCACACGCCGCGCATGATGCAGTTCTTCGTTGGTAAGAGCGCCGCTGCGTCGCCTCTCACCCCCACATGCGGTTCTGTTTCGCCTTTTCATAACGTCGCGCCAATCGGTCGTCCAAGTTTCATAAATGCTGGCCCTGTGTCCTGAAGCTTTTTTGAAAATCTGAATATTGGCCCCGATTTCGAATTTTCTGGCCTCATGCGTGGCTTGTGATGCATACAAAGGGCGGGGCTACCTTAATAGTGGGTGGGCTTGGCAGAAGAGTAGGCGGAACCACCATCAGAAACATCCAGAAAGCCACTATGAGATCTCTTTTACCAGTGGCAAAATATAATGGTAGGTTTTTACCCTTTTAACTGGTACAAAACTGACACCTTTATTCAAGGCATCATGTTTGCAATGACCACAACACAAGTAGTCAATAAAGCAAACAAAAAGAAGCAACTCTGATAAGGATAATAATATGCACTGTCCTTGAAGTTGATTGGCCCACACCCGAGACGGCTTTCTTTAGAGCCTAGTCCCCATTGGTGTAGGGCCAGATGACACCAGAAGGCGTACAACTCAAAAACAGTGCAATATCAGAGTATTGAGAGTTCGGGGTAAACATTTACACTATGAGATCTCTTTTACCAGTGGCAAAATATAATGGTAGGTGTTTACCCTTTTAACTGGTACAAAACTGACACCTTTATTCAAGGCATCATGTTTGCAATGACCACAACACAAGTAGTCAATAAAGCAAACAAAAAGAAGCAACTCTGATAAGGATAATAATATGCACTGTCCTTGAAGTTGATTGGCCCACACCCGAGACGGCTTTCTTTAAAGCCTAGTCCCCATTGGTGTAGGGCCAGATGACACCAGAAGGCGTACAACTCAAAAACAGTGCAATATCAGAGTATTGAGAGTTCGGGGTAAACATTTACACTATGAGATCTCTTTTACCAGTGGCAAAATATAATGGTAGGTTTTTACCCTTTTAACTGGTACAAAACTGACACCTTTATTCACGCCCCATCCAGAAGGCCACTCAATGCATATGTGCGGGGTTAGTGATTGAGTGGGTATAACGACGTTAACATGGGGGACGGGCTGCCAACTCACTGTTTGCCAGTTGAGCCTTGCAGAAAACTTGGTAGAATTTGCGTTCGACTTTGCCTTTTCCGGCGATGTCGCATCTGAACCTCCATGTGCGACCGCTGGCTCGGGTGATGTGAATTACTACTTGTTTCAAGGTGGCATCCAACAGTATGCCATGTCCACCAGACCTTCGAGCTGTGTGCATCTAGGTATGGATTTCAAAGAGTATCACTTGCAAGACTAGTAGGACGAGTAGCTTACCTGATGTGATGGTTGCTTGTGTTGCAATCGAAACGTCGAATTCTAGTATTATTTTATTTTCTACGTGACTTTACCGAAAGAACCAAAGAGTAATTCCTGCAGTCACGAAAGCTTCGAATCTAGTTTGCAGTTAAGAAGTTCGTAAGTTTATTTCCCAAGTGAGGCGATTGAGCTGTCAAGGCCGACTGCCAGCAGACATTTTGCAAGTTATTCATGTTTAAATATATATATTTTATTATTGTCTTTCGCATTCATATTACCACAGTTATTGAGTAAATGAGGCATCGTAATTAAAGGCTAAACATCTACGTCTGCAGTATCTCTGATAAACATTATTGAGTGCTCATCCCGACCCAAAGTCTGGGTGAAAGCAGCAGCTACATAGTGCGAGCCGCAGACTTGGAAGTTCTTTCAGAAATTAATGTGTGCATGTACAGCCACTATAGTCCACCCACTGCTGGTTAAGAGTCTCGTCCATCTCGTGTGGGTCAAGAGTGGGTTATTTTACCATACTTCACAACACTGATCAGTACGTGATGGTGAAGGCAGGGAGAATAGTGCAGCAAAACAATTGATTTTGCTGTGCTGTCATCTGCTGGAATTTTTATCCCTGGATAAATCCATACCATTTTAATATTCTCAATTCGACGGGCGACTGCACCACTGTGGGGGGAACTGCCTTCGAACGGTCGCAATGCTGACATCGCACTTTCACCCGTCGTCCGCCCACTCTCCCACTTGCCCCTTCCCCGCCGCAGACAAGCTGGCCACCGCATGGAAAAGCGTCGGCCTGGACCTGCGTCCTCACGCCTCGGCCGAGTGCAGCTACTGCAAGATGCCCATCCACTTCGAGCTGATGAGCGCTCGCGACAAGGTCTACTTCAACGGCATGAGCCGCGCTCCCAGCTCTGTGGGCGTCGCCGCCTAGAGGAGGCGGCTGCCGGCCCGACCACCCCCCGGCAGCCCAACGCTCCCCCGGCTTCCCCCACATAGGGCGAGCCTGGAGTGGCGGTGAATGGGCGTAGGGGGCGCTCCAGTTTGAATCGAGGCACAAGCGGTCACAGGAGAGAAATATTTAGGTCCGAGAATACTAATATGGGCAAACGGTGATTTTGAGATGACACAATTGTGACTTCAGGGTCAGAACTCCCATTATGCCTTGCTTGTTACAGGACGCTATCTTATTCTGTGTGTATAACGCACACAGCCTTGTTTTAAACCACCAACTCAAAAATCACCTTTTGCCTGTAACATTTTTTTTGGCCTGTGTACTTCTGTGTTGTTTCTCATCAGGGATAGAAAAAATGTGAGGATTGGTTTATCTGTGCATCTGTTTCCATCCAGTTTTTTTATTACCGCACTGTCGGGTTAAATTTGTGTGCACGTCGAGAAGTGAGTTTGGCAAATGTGTGCGCTCACCTGTTGTTTGAGATCAGATACGCACATTTTGATCTGAAAAATTGTGCCAGTCACGATTGAAATCACCATTGGAGATTGCTTCGCATTGCTTTTGTGATCAGCATCGGGAACTTAAGTCGATCCATTATATTTTACAGAGGTGGATCATTCAGGATGGGTGCAGATCACAAATACAGTCGGGATTGCATGCAAAAAGGAAATATCTGTATCAAAAAGTGGCTTTTTCTGATTCGACCGTTTTTTTGTGAATTCATAATGTGGATGGAAACAGCCATTTAATAGTGCACTATTTTAATAAAAATCGAGTAAATTTCATAAGTCACTGTATTATGTGATTATCACATAAAATAAACTACGTGTAGTGGTTATCTTGTACACGTAACTTTATATCCATCCTGCTTGGAAATTGACTTAAGTTACAATGTGATGCCCATATAAACCTTATGTGGCCCTGCTGGTAACATCAACTAAAACAAAGATTGCAGTGGAATTGTTACATTATGTTACAATTACATATGTAATCTTAACAGTGCTCCCTTTTGCACAGCGTGGGGTTTTGACTCTGCATCGTTGGGATGCATTTTTTTTAATAGTGCACTTTGTAAATGATCTACAAAAATCGCTTGTGCCTCGATTTCATTGTTAGTCAAGGAGTGCTTTAGGTTCACTGTGGGGTGGAACTCGTATAGATGGGGAAAAGAAAAAAAGAAAAAAAATTGTAAAATGAAAACATAAATAAGACGGACCTGCAGTGAAAGGGCATGTCATCCCTGAGAGCAGTGAAGACCAGGCGGTGGTGCACACACGTACACGTACAGACATGCCGGCAAGGCATTATGGAAATCTCTCATGATGCATTGCAGCTGGAACACCCTCACCCAATTATTGTCTATAGTGCATCCTTGAAATATCGTGGGTGGACTCCTAAAAATATGGAAGAAAATGGAAACATTTTGTCTCGCTTTCCCAAAACTCAAAAAATTGAAACAGCACACAAAGCAATGCTGCCTCGTCAGCTGCATCTCCACGCCATGCATAAACCTTACATGCCAAGCCGGTCACAGCGTAGCACTGTACTTTACAGTGACTACTTTAGCGCATACCATTGTACATTGCAGAATTGTCTTGTGGTGTATTTTTTATTTTTTTTAGATTGTTTCATCCAAAAACGCAATATAAATAACATTGCATGCTATAATTGGGGACATATTTGGTCTCTATGGAAGTAAGAGGGATTTTTATTAAGAAAACAGAAAAACCGGCACACTCCACCTCAGAATTGGCCCAATATGTCAAGGACACACCGTTATTATTCGATGAGAGGTGCACTGCCTCATGGGCCAGACGTACCACTTCACTGCAGCCGTTTTTCAATCAAGCGAGCTCGGGTTTATGCCACCGCGTGGCCATGCGAGGGCAGGAGAAGGGTCGGAGGGGGGAGGCAGGAAAGTTTCATGGTTCCCAGTCCCATTCCGTGAGTTAAAAAAAAAAACGCTCACCGCCACGGGTGCGAGAGGTCCGTATCAAAGTTGTGTGCGGTTATGCGGGCACATGCCACCAGCTGGTGTTTATTGGAGCAGCCGATAAAATGCCGATGGACTGATGTGCTGCCCGTTGTTAGACTGAGCCAAGGCCAGCCGTTCACTTGTTGGTACCACCTGAGTTGGCATCACAGCCATGGTTAGAATGTATTTATGTGGCCAATAACATTGAATTATGGAATAACCATTTGATATGAGTGATGTTATCAAATAATTCACCCTCATTTGCCATATAAATATTTTGGTACCTTCGATGTTAACTCTGACTACATCTGAAAATATCAGGCTCTTTAAGATGAAAAACTTACATGACATCTACTCTGCCTCTGACTTCTCGATTCTGTTGGTGGTCCTTGAGGCCTGAAGTGCAATTTTTAATCAAGGGTAAAATTTGTACTTTGCCAACTAATTTGTGCAGTTGTCGTTACTTTGGTTTGTAATGAAATGAGGTGCTTTTACAGTTGTACGTGTGCAGCCTTAAAACCGTACTTGTAGCGGAAATTGTTAGGCAATAAACACATACAGACTGCATTGTGCTGTGAATAATCAGGGTACCTGATAATATCTCGGTAAAAGGGCCTTCATGCCACTCAGACCTTACTTTTTTAATACCCAAGCCACTACAAACATGGGAATACTTTTTCACAGCACATTTTTAAATTGGCTAAAATCTAGCAGAAATATTTTAATTGGCATTGTGTTCTCACCTTTGTTGTTTTATAAAAACCTATGACCAGACAAATGGAATCCTTTTTTCTCTTAAACTTTTATACGTTTTTGTTGACGTAAATAGTTTGAACGGTAGCTGTTGACCAACAGGCATTGAAAAATAAGACCGTCGCTGAGAACGCTACTTTTTTTTTTACTTAAACCCGTTTGCAACCTTCCCATAACATTTATATCCTCACTCTCCCTCATGTAATATTGTCCGCCTTGTGCTGCGTGTTGTCCGGTACATACCTGAACACATCGGCGAGCCATATGCCGCACCACTGCAAAAACCTACACAGTTGTACAACATTTAGATTAACCACTAAAGTACCCACCAAAACAAGCTTGGTCTATTTTCACTGTTGTCCCGATCCAGAACTACTTTTTAAGAACACTTTGGATACCAGCCCAGTAAGGCAAAAACATTACCCATTGAGCTGAGAGGGGGGAAAAAACCTGAGGTGAGGGTACTTGTCAGGTTACTCCCAACAAGGAGATGCGATCCCAGACATTGCAAAACAATACACAGCTCGAATTACACACCAGTTTTCCACTTGTTGCCAGACAATTATTGCGTTAATGCAGGGGTGGGCAATCTTTAAGGTCTGCAGGCTGGATAGGCCTCGTGCGGCCCACAACCACACGAGGCCTTCCAACATCTGAGCCGCGCTAATTGAGTACTAGAGGGCGTAACATTTTAAATCTGGCAACACGATTTCTAATTTTATCATGCTCAATTACATGTTGCCTTTAAAGTATATCTGAGCACACATGCAATGAATCTTGACCTAACATGATCGCTTTTTTAGTGATGGTGCGATCCGATGAAGGTATTTGAAAGTCCGATTCGGCGCTTGATGAGGACGAGATTTTTCCCACCCCTGTGTTAGCCACGCGGCTCGTTTCGGTGTTTATATTGGGTCCCCCCTGCACCCACATGCAGCAATACCAGGAGACCGGCGGCTCTGCAAACTGACCAAGAGTCGCAGGATCTCGCATCGAGCTTTCTGAACTTTGCACGTTCAGATAATCTGTGTGACCAAATAGATTTTATACTCTGGATTGATAGGTGCTTCCTGTTATATACAATTACATATATAAAGCTAAATGATTACAGGTATGTTTT
This sequence comes from Lampetra fluviatilis, assembly GCF_964198595.1. Classification (NCBI taxonomy): domain Eukaryota; kingdom Metazoa; phylum Chordata; class Hyperoartia; order Petromyzontiformes; family Petromyzontidae; genus Lampetra; species Lampetra fluviatilis. The sequence continues at coordinate 9,405,043 of NC_136308.1, forward strand.
AAACCACACTTTGTACTTTATGGCTGGGCAATCAAAACTGGTTTTGTTGTACGATGCTTGTATGGATCAATGCTTGTCCAACTGCACTTACATGCACAACGTTAAACAGTAAACTTGTGTCTCTGGACATGCTGCAATTGAGCCGAGTTCCCATCTATCTGGCTCCCAATCTGTGGTAGTGGTGCCATGAGACTTGGGTGTCATACAACACAGCACTTTGTGATAATTGCCCTGCTCTAATTGTACACTGTGTTGTTAGATAAGCCAAGCCAGTTTTAAGCTACTGCGTTGGCTGATTTTTGGAGTGGTGTGTGTTCTGTTGGCGCTTAAGTTTTAAATAGACATTCAAATTGGCCTGAAAAAAAAGAATGACTTCACTCAAAAGATGAACTTGCCTCTGGAGTCCCATAGCCACACGGAGCATATGATCAGGCCTGTGAGCACGTGGTCAGACCTGTGAGCACGTGGTCACGTGTGTGAACATGAACAAAACCACAATCGAACAACGCACATGCATGGCTCATATCGCTCCGATTACAATTTTATTCATTGCATTGCCATCTCCGAGTACATTACGAAGAAGTGCGTGCGCGTCAAACGATCAACTTCAGCATCTTATACCAACGCTGCATCAAAATCACTTTGTCCTGCCGATGACGCCAGCTTTAACATGATACCCCTGTGGCATTAATCCGCTGTTCGTTGGTTCATCCATCGCCCGTTTTTTTTTGTTGCCGTTGTTGAGGAATGCCCCACACAAGTCTGTCTGCCTATGCATTGCCCCCGTGCATGACTGGGCATTCTGAAGATGTCATCACGCCTGAACGCCGCCCCCGGTTTTGAGGGTGCATCTTATTAACTTAGAGCATTGCCAATTTTTACGGACATCCCAATGTGGCCGCCTGCAACAGGGATATTGGTTCCACGCGCCCTGTTGTCTTTTGCCAGTGTAACAGTTGTTTAATGAAAACGACGATAATAATTGCATTTTGTGGCAGAAATATGATAGTATTATCTGTAGCATTACAGCATGTTACAACAAAGTAACAATTGCTGTTTTAAGAAATATACCAAATCTATTTACTAGAGGTGTAACGATTGCACTTTTTCATCAATGTTGTATCGTAAGCTCACGATATATGCGTTCAATTGCCTCTAATCGACGTTTTTAAATATGCTGTATTAATGGGTTCGTGTGACTCCTGCAGCCACTAGTGGCCGCTACATGGACCACGACGTTGAAAACAATGTTTTAAGAAAGTCATTCTCGAGTCGTATCATGGAAATGCGTCAAAATCGCCGTTGCTGGTGAATCGTTACACTTCTGCCAATTACGACGATGAATGTGAATATTATGCCGGAATCATTACAGCTGTCGCTGGCGAGACGGCCGATATCGTGAGCAGTCGAGTTGTGACGTGTGGACTGATGGAGGTGGTGTCGGAGCAGTGGCTGCCCCCCCACTCGGCCACCAGGGATCTCAATAAACCCGACGCCCTGCAGCAGACTGACGTGTTTGCCTCTCTGTCACATCACACAAGCAACAAGTCCCCCCCGCGTTTGGATGCAGCATTAGGTTCGGGGGAGGGGGGGGGTAACTTTTACCTTGCTGAGGGACGAGATGTTATTTACCTCGCCTGGAATACAGGTGGTCGGTTCGATCCCGATCCTGAAGCCTGCCATATATTTGGAGTTTGAATGTCTCTCTCCTCGTGTTAATGTGGATTTTTCTCCGGGTTTTCCAGTTTTTCGCTCTACATTTAGAAAGTATTTGGCTGCTTTCAAAGTCCACATGATAGGCCGCTTCGTTGAGTTTTCATTTGTGGCCTGGTCGCTTCTGAAAAAGAGCTATATAGCTCCGCGTGGGCCTTTCCTGGAAAAATAAAAAATAGTTAGAATTGGGACTTTCATATTATACCTTTGGCCAGAAACCAAATCAAATATTCCCCATATTGCCTTGGACGGACACGTGCTGTTAGCGAGCATTTAGCAAACAAGGGTGGCCAACACCACTCCTGGCCACCTTTTGCCTTCCTAGTGCTTATGTTTACACACCACAAAAGATACTCATTTAAGGCTGAGTCGACCTAGGGGACGCACAGGACCGGTTCAAATATTCGCCACTAATTGGTTAAGAGTTGGAATCGAATTCGGGTCGCTAGGTTTATAGCGCAGTGGGCATACCACCGCACTTAATCCCCCGTATAACTTTAGACTTTTGGGACAAGTGCTCTTAGCAAGCGCCTGTAAAGGCTGGCGTGGCACTTGAGGGGTTGGATGGCCGGCACCATGCCTAGACGCCTTTGTCTCCCGAGTGGCGATGTTTACACACTACACCAGGTGCTCATTTGAGGCTGAGTCGACCTAGGGGAGGCCCAGGACGAGTTCAGATAATTAATCGTCACACTGGTGTTGGTCGTGAACGTGAATCGAACCTGGGACGCCGGGTTCCGTAGCGCAAACCACTTGCACTACACCGCTCCCCTCTGCGAGCAACCACATTCAGACGCGGGCGCGCCACAATCACCTCTCGCATGCGAGGACCTCTTGAAGTGACACAAGTGACCGAGCACGCAAGACCTCCTCTCGTACCCGAGTCGTGCTGCTAAGATCCTTTGCAGGGACGGATACAAATCGTTTTACTGGCCGTGTCTTAAGTGATAGGCCCCTCGTGGTCACGGGCCGTGGGTTCTCTACTCATTTTGTTCTACTCCATTGCACTCTCTCGCTTTGTCCGTCAGCGACCGGTTACATGAACCCACCCCCCCTTGTATGTTTTGCTTCTTTCAACACCCGCGAGTGTTATTGAAAACTGCTTTGGGTTACAGACAATGTGGCACTTGGCTGGCCCCAGGGTTTCTCAAATTATGTGCCTGCTTATCAGTGTTACCCTCTCTACGGCTTGTTAAGAATTAGCCGAATGTTTGTGCGACCCGTACTTTTTTAAATATAAATATATACATGTGTTTTGTCTAAAAGCTTTTAAGAACCGTTATTCGTGTAAAGTATTTCCAAAACTATTCCCCGTGTTGTAGGAAGTGCTCGAAGGCCCTCGTCACCATCGGCAGTCCTCAGCTAGTGGTGGATATTCTTTCTTCTGGTATGACCCAGTGCCATCTCCCTCGTCTGGTATGCAGGAGGTCGTGGGTTCATTCCCAACCCTGACGCTGGGGTCCGCGTCTCTCTCTCTTTCCCCAGGGGCGCGTGGATTTTACTCCAGATCCTCCGGTTTTTCACTTCACAATTTAGAATCAACATACTTTGAGCATTTGGCCGCTTACATTTCCACACAAGCCACTTAGAGACACATTGTGAGAAAGATGCAGAGAAAGACAAAGGCATCAATTGACGTAAACCGTTCAGAGTGTTTTGGGGACCCCTAAATAATCAGAGCCCCTGTGCACGTTAAAACTAAACTATCTTTTTTTCCAGGTAAGGCCCACTGAGCTACGTAGCTCTTTTTCAGAAACAACCTGTCCAAAAATGACAGCTCAACGAAGTGGCTCCCCAAGTATAAATTTATAGCAGCCAAATTAACGAATTGGCGGTACACTGGTTTGCGGTAAAACAATAAAACACAAGCATTCTTTATTTTCCCGCGATTAGCAACCCTGGTAAAAAAAATCTTGCGGGTTGGTGGTGCGTCAAAATCGGTTCTTGTGATGTCGAAGCAGTGAGAAGACCAACATCGGTTCAAATTTAGATTTTAGACGCTGTTTATGAGGACCGGTGTGTTTTGCTGCACTGATGTACCGCCAATAGTCCAAATACTCGAATGGCACGTTGATTCTAAATGTGGAAGGTTAAAAACCGGAGGACCCGAATATAAATCCACGGGACCACGGGGAGAGAGAACATGCAAACTCCAAATATACAGCAGTCGTGAGGGTCGGGATGGAACCCACAATCTCATGTATACCAGGCGAGGTAGTTAACATCTCGCCATCGCGGTATCACCAAAAAGCCTTCGGTTCTGGAACAGAGAGTTAGTTCATGGAGAAGAGTTGAGCAAGATGAGAGTGCCGACATACAGGCGCAAGTTCGTGAAGCATCTTGAAGACGTTGAGAGCAACCTTGAAATTGATGTGGCATTGATTGGGACCCAGTAGAGAGATAACAGCATTGGGCTGACGTGGTCTCATCTATTGGTGCGGGTGAGGAGTTTTGGCATCGTTATTTTGGATCGTTATTTTGGATCGTCTGCAAGTTTGGAGGGTTAGGGTATCGGGGAGGCTGTCGAGTATGCTGAAGAGACACTTGCAAATGTCGAGTCGGGTTTATTCAGTTGAGTATTGGCGCCCTCTGTTGCCCACAATGCGTGGTATGGTGCAGGACAGCCGAGTGTAAACGCTCACCATCATCATCATTAAATAACAGCCCTTGCATCACAACAACAACAACAACGATTACACCAAGCATCGCTTGCAGCTGTGCTTGGCTAGTGCACGTTCATGTTTAATTCCATTTTTCAAAAAGTCGAGGCGAGCCATCGACGGGGAAGACGTGCAACTCTTCCGCTGCGGGCGTGCTTGTTTTGCGTACGACCGCATTTGAGCGTTGATAGCGCTACGCAACTTCTGCGGTTGCTCACCGGGGTCACACGGTGAGCTGGAAGCCATCCCCTCCATCAGCCACGATCGCTCAACCACCGGCCCATCGCCGTGCTGCGCTCTGGCGTACACAAGCCCCTCGCCTTGGACGGATGAGCATCGCCATTCACGAACGAGGTTATGATCGGGCTGCAGTGGGGTCATCACGTGGTGGGCAGCAGATGGCAGTGTGGCAAAATCCTCTGCTGTACTGTACTTCTAAGCTCCCACATCTATCCATCACCCACCTTCACCAACCGAGCGTGCGGTAAATAGTCAGAGCAGCCTCGCACGACTCGCGCATGTGTGGGGAGGCCCCTCATCCAGCAGTAGACTGACACAAAACATGGGCTGTCCACGCATATACATGGCTGCTATCCATCTTCACCCGCATTCCTGGCCACCTGCTTCTCATTATCATTGTTGTCGTCCTCCTCCTCCTCCTCGAAGAGGCTCCGGACTATGAGCGAGCGACGCCACAGCGCATCATCGATGCTCCCCTGTAGGTTTATCGGCGACGGCGGTCGGATGAAGTCGTCCCACGAGGGAGCGCTGGCCGCCAAGATGAAATCGCCGGCTCGGAAAGCGCCGCTCGGCACATCATAGTCGCCACCGCCGCCACCACCACCGGCGAAATTGCCGTACCTCGGCCTCTGCGTGAACTCGCGAAGGCTGCTCTGGTTGTCCTCTTCGCTCCCGATCGCCACAGCCAGACTCGCGTCGCGCCAGCTGTACCCTCGGCTCGCGTTGCTGCCACTGGTGCCGCCGCTGCTGCACTCCACCTCATCGTCCACTTCTTCCTCCCCGTTGCCCTGGAGGAGCTGAACTCGCTCGTCCCCGACGCTGAACCTCACGGTCGACCCCAGCGTGGCGCCGTCCCCCACGCACCGGGGGCTCGGAGGATCCGGCGCTGGCTCCCGGACCTCTCCCGCCAGCGCCGGTCTCACGCTGTCGTAGGAGGCGCCCTTGACGTCCGCGTGCTTCAACGGTGCCGAGTGTCTTCCGTTCCGCTTCGCGCGTCGCTTTCGCGCCTCGTCCGTCATCTCCGCCTCATCCTGCTGCTGCCACCGCCGCGACGAAGAGGCGGCGGCAGCGGTGAAACCGGCGCGGGGTCCGCGACGCAGCCACAGCGACGACGCGGCGCATAGAGCCAGCGCGGCGCACAGCTCGCACACGAGACGGGCGGCGAGCAAGGGCGGCCCTACCCCGGTCCCCGCGCCAACCCCCAGCACCGTGAAGACGGCCTCGGCGCCGTGCAGGCAGCACGCGAGCATCAGCAGGCACGACGAGCCGGCGAAGCACGCTCTGATCGCCGTCGACGCCTGCCGGCGGTCGCTCCGGCCGGTGCCGCCCACGGGCCCGCAGGCCGCTGTGGCCAGGCAAACGCCGGCGAGCGCGAGGCCCCAGACGACGAGGAATCCCCGCGGCACGGCGAGGAGGAAAACGGCCTTCGCCGGCCGCATCGCGAAGGCGAGGGACGCCAGCGCGGCCACGCACAGGTGCGTCGAGAAGACGACGGCGAGCAGAGCGCCGCGGGCGCGGCCGCTCGCCGGCGACGGAAGGGACGACGAAATCAGCGACAGGGAAGAGGAGGACGACGGCGACGACGGCAAGGGGCAGGGCTTACGGGCGGCAGCGGCAGGTGGGACAAAGTGCAGGAGCAGCGCCGCGAACGCCGTGGCCAGGCAGGGCAGCGCCAGCTCGTGGAGGCTCACCGCCGCCACCAGCACGGCGAAGCCCGCGGCGGAGAAGCCGCCGCTCCCTCCGCGGAGCTGCGGCGGCAGGGAGCTGGCGATCAGCCCCTGCAGCTCGGCCGACCAGAGCACGAGCGCCGTGAGGGTGACGCGGAGGCCCGCGAACGCGAGCAGGAGCGCGTTGGCGGTGGCGGCGAAGCAGCGCAGACGGTCGGCGGCGGCGGCAGGGGCGACCACCCCACGCCGCGCGAAGATGGCGCAGTTGAAGAGCCCCCAGAGGAGCAGGAACGTGAAGGCGGGCAGCGCGGAGCAGGCAAGGGGCCTTGTCCATGAGCTGCCCTCCTCGCTGCTGCCATCTCTACTGCTGTTTCGGTTAGCATCGGTGTCATTGCCTGGGTCGAAGTGCGGAGGAGGCGTGCGGTCACCTGCTGGCGAAAAACAAAACAAAAACACGCGGGATTAGTGGAGGAATAGGAGGAGCGTGAGAGGGTGAGAGTCGGTGATCCGAACACAAATTGTCGCTAAATACATAAACATCACAACTCGTGAGGCCAGAGCGCTGAGATCCTGGGTTTGAACCCAGGTTTCAGCTGCCTGTGATGCAAACGAGTTCTCGAGTGGAGTGGACTCCAATGACTGCACACCAAAGAAAACGTTACAATTTTATTTCATTCTTCACTTCACTCAAAATTCAAATCCTCCTGTATTGTCCACATAAATACATCGGCGATGAGCGGTGTCACAGTGGTTAGCACACTCGACTCCAAAGCAGGCGTAATGAGTTTGATTCTCAGTCACAGTTAACATAAGCGGCGAGCCATATCTGAACCAGTTTTGGGGTGCCGCCTTAACCAACCCCCACTGACTGGCAAGGTGAAGTATGGTCAAACAGCCCCCATAACTGCCACGGCACGGGGAGGCCTTGCCACTGCACTTGGGTGACAATGGGCTGTATAAAAGTAAAATTCATATTTTGTTCTCCGTGTTTCCGTTGTACCGCGTGCTGTTGGATAGGTGTTCGTCATTTCGCTCAATGTGGAGGCATCTGGAACTTTCCTGGATCGGTTTCTGAACAAGCTCCTAGTTCGAGGAGTGAAACGTTGGACATCAACTCGAAAACGACCTCGAAAACCTACGTGGTCTCGTTGGTTCGGATTCTGTTATCGCAGTAAACTGCGCAGTTCTGATAGACCTCGCGCCGACTGAGAAACAGGTCCCGGTTCGGTATACAGTGGAAAAAGTGTCAGCGTACGGTGCGAAAGCAGTTCAACATGCATACATGCAACCCTAAGTACCGCTATGATTGTTGTTGTTGTTATAAAAACTGCTACCATTAACGTTCACCCTCCCCACGTGGCGCACGACTCGTGAGATATCTGATTGGGCCGCCTCCGTCTCCGTGCTAGGAAGCCGCTGTGCATTGATCTGTAACCCTGCACGCAACGCGAGGAATGCGTGTGTACACGGTGCCGCAAATGGGGCTTGGCTCGTCCCCGGTCTCAGTGTTGTTGTTATGCTTTAGCGGGAATCTCATAACAGAGTGGGGGTCCCTTCTCAGCCCCCCCCCCTCCCCGTTGCACAATCAACTTAAAAAGCGCAGTGAACCCAAATAGTGGTGCACGATGCAATCACAAGGGCACCGGTGATATGGGCCACTGCGTAAAGACTGTAGTGATAATAAGTCAAATTCCAGCGTTTTGTCAATCCACGGCTGGATGAAGGCATCTGCCCCACTCCCCCCGTCCAATCCATTGTCAGTCACGGAACTTGTTTAACCATACTTCACCATGCTGGTTTAGTGCAGGTTGGTGCAATAGCGGTGGACCCAGGATCGGTGTATTAACTACCCACTGTGGATGTTCGGCCGTGGCTGGGGATTTAACTTTGGCTGCCGATGATATACGAAGGCTATATGAACGTTATGGTGGGACCCCGGGGTCCCGAATAAACGGAAGTTAAAATCGTAATGAATCTATTTATTGTTGGCGACTCCGTCCCACCGCTCACACAAACATCGCGACCCGCCTGGCGCGGATCATTCTGTTGTCATGTCACGTCCAAGCGCAGCAGCGAGGACGAATGCGCAGAAGAAAAAAAACTTTGAAACTTTGATTAGCGCATCGTGTTGTACTAGTGGAGAGGAATAGATCCCCGTATCGTTCGCCTTCAACAGACATAGAATGACGTCGCAACGCAGTTTATGCGAGAGCCGGGGGCTTACGGGACCCCGGGGTCACGCCAAAAGGTTCAAATGTCGCAGTGCGTTCACCACTGCGCCGATTGCTGCCCTGTAGCAGGGACGAGTTGGCAGAGTCTGGTTCGTGCCATCTCTCGCAACAATGATTTCCGCAAGAAAGCCTCACTGAGTCTCATTAGGAGGGTGTTTTTTTTTCTGGAGAGGCTTGCATTCGGATATTTGGCCGATTCCGTTCATGAGTGGCTTCGCGTGGCAAAATATAATCTGAGGAGCGTTAGAAAACCCACCACGCGTTCCGCGAGGGGGTGACACAGCACTGCCATCTCCTGGCACCCCGATAACACCTCACCATGGCTCGGAATCGAGTAGAAACCCACACGACCATCATCGAACAGCGGATTGGCAAAGGTTTTCACACCTGATGATGATTGCTTGTGTTGCATTCGAAAAGTCGTGAGAATTGTATTGTTTTATATTTTTATTATTTTATTGTTTCCCTTCAACGTGACTTTACCGAAATAACCAATAATATGAATCCCTGCAGTCACGAAAGCTTTAAATCAAAATGTATTATTTATTAAACAAAAGCACAGTATATGATTGACGTTCGATTTACCCTTTGCAGCAATGTGAGACTTTAACGTAATTATAGTAGTTGGTGGTCATCATTCTGATGATGATGATCATGATCATTATGAAATCACTTGATGGTGAAGTGGCTAGCATTCGTGATCATGAAGATCACGATCATTTTAGTGGTCGCAGTCGTTCTGATCATGATTGCGACGATTAATTCCTAACCTTGGCCCCCGCTTGTACCATTACACACAGAGCGAGCATCCTGACATCTGCGTCGGGCAGTTTTACCGAGGGAAAAGGAAAAAAACATCGCTTAACAAAAACCCGGCCGCTGGCCACTCATGGGGGGGGGGGGGGGTTGGCCCAGCGCTTGGGTAAACACGGGGAAAATGGCAGGAACGGCCCCGTGGGCGACTCGCTCGCTTCCCGTCCCAGCGGCACTAATTGAGGTCCCCAATGCGACGGTCATTATCCGCCCCAGTTACCCGCGCGGGCGCTGTGAGCGAGCGTGGAGGTGCGTCCGCGAAGCGAGAGTCGTCGTTCGCGTGCTTTGCGATTCTGAGCTGCGTTTCACAAGTAGCCGAAATTAACGCGATTTTTTTCCTGCTCAAAATGAGCATTGACGGACTGCTGAGATTATCTCCGGTTTGCAGCCCTGAACTTCGGTGGTGGACATTCAACACTGCTGTGGCAAGAGTAGAAAAAACACTCACAAAGTGGTAGAAATTGTATCTACCACTGAAGGAATGATGGTGCTGATTCAACCCACTCCCCAACCCAGCTTTGAACTCGCAACCTTACGATGGCGAACAGCTCGCTCTACCGCTCAGCCACGTGGCTGGTGTTTATCAAGATTGTGCCATTAAATATGAGTTGAGATATGAATTCTCAATAAACTGGCGAGTTGACTAGGAGCGAGCCAGCCTGCGGGATTACAGAGAGAGAGAAAAACCACCAACAAATGTAAGTACGAGTGGCCCATTCCGTGCGGCTATTTACTGGGAAGGCGGATTATCGGGGCTAAATCTCAAATTGAAATAAATTCCACCGGCTCAGTCTAAATATGGGGCGACCGAGCGGTGTTTCCCGTGGTGAGCGTGCGTTCCTGAGTGAGCGTAAACAATCCACTCATGGCAGGCGGCGAATTCATAGATGATTCGACCTCTAATGACTAAATAACTAGATAGGCTACATTTTGTAAATAGCCAACTAAAATACGCTTCAGTGACCCATTGGCTAAAAATAATCGTGAGTGCCAAATTACTATGATAATTAATCATCACGGTGCTGTATTTGCGCCGCCTCACCACTGTAGCTGCTGGTTCTCGAGTTAAATGTGGAATTAAAAAGTTTAAATAATTTACCAGTTATATGATGAAAACTAAAACAAATGAAGTTGATCAAAAGTGATACGATCGATGATGACAATGATGGCAAAGTCTTTTTTTAAAAACATCAATAGTCCTGCACAAGGCCGTAATTATAATATATATTGGGGGGGACACATCTCCCCAATATTAAAATATGCTCAAAATGTCCCCCCCAAAATATTGCTATAAAATAGATTTCTGTTTATATGATTGTGGTTATGGTTGTACTTTATTAATCCCTAATCTCTGCCATTACATACAATGAAACAAGAAAAGGTAAAAAAGAAAAAAATAGAAATGTAATACAATACACTATTGGACATTATTGTAAAAAATAAATAAAAAGTCCATCCTATGTGTTTGTAAATTTTTTTGTTATTTTAGGCAGGAAATTCGTTTTCAAATCTAGGAATTTTTTTCTGGGGGGACCCCCAGACCCCCTGGAAGATTTGGTCTCCCCCAATGTTGACTCCATGGCTACAGCCTTGGTCCTGCACCTGAATGAAATAATTCACACTTCCGTCAATAAGTTCCTCCATTGGCAAATAACAAATCGATCAATATCTCCGCCATGTAATGTGTTTGTCCGCTCCCCAGGTCACGCCATGCACTTTTCATGAAGACTAAACTATTTTTTTTATTTTACCAGGTAAGACCCACTGAGCTATATAGCTCTTTTTCAGAAGCGACCTGGCCACAAATGATAGCTCAACGAAGTGGCTTGTCGTGTGGAAAATGATTCCAGCCAAATACTCTAAACGTGTGTTTCTAAATGTAGAGGTAAAAATTGGTGGACTCGGAGAAAACTCCACGTGACCATAGGGAGCACATGCAATTCGAAATATACAGGCATCAGGGTCAGGATCGAACCCACGACCTCCTGTATACCAGGCGAGGAAGATGACATCTTGCCAATCTGGAAAGGGTGAACTGTTGCTGATGGTTGGTGTGTTTCTCAACCTTGGACCACTTTTAATACCCAATTTAAAATTATTGCGCACCCACTTTACTAACCCGCATGTTTAATGATCCCCATGACTGACACGTTGTGGAGAGGCTTGAATCCAGCAGTGGATTGATTATGGCTGGCAATGCTGATGATGATATATTTACGAGGATATAAAACATCTGTGCCTGTGAATCTTATTCACCACATCCTGAATGAGGTGTCTTGGAACAGCATAGCCTTCTATTACGAAGCTCATATATGGTACCTGTGCAAATGTTAAAAATATATACTTTTTGGTTAGGCCACAAAGATTTGGCCAAATATATCAGAATCTTTATTTAGACTGGAAGAATCCGATAAGCTATGAAGCTATTTTTCATAGGTGTCCAGTAGGGGCGGGTCATCAACAACAACAAAAATAAATAAATAAAGATACAAGGTAAGAGAGAAGGTAAGCAAGTTGCTCAAATAAATACTAATAAAGAGTAGAAGTACAATTTAGTTGTTTCACCTGATGATTGCTTGTGTTGCGCTCGAAACGCCGTGATATTTTTGTATTATTTTTCAATCTACGTGGCTTTACCGAAAGACTCAAAGAATATAGTAGAAGTACAACTTGCACAAGTTCGCTGAGAGCCAAACAATTTTTATTCGTCTCGTGTCCAAGCGTTGAACGAGGCGCCAATTATTCTTGATTCAGCCCACTCACAGATGAGTCCAAGAACAATTCTCACGCCCAGATTGAGCGTGTACTGCAGATGCAGCGTTTAGTGGTGGAAAGGTTTAACGACACGAATCTGGTCGAAGCCAAAAATTAACGATGAGACTTAACAACCCACCCCACCCCTTCCCCCTCGTGTTGTATAAAGCGTATGAGCAATAAGAATAGGTTAAACCTTCTCTGGGGGCAATAATAACACCGGAGGTGTTAAGATGTTCAAACAACAAATATTAACCTTTTGCAAGGAATAAAGTCTGCATTAACCACACGGACCTGTGGTGAACATATATACAAACAAACATGCTTTGATCGTATTCAAAGACAATGCATATATAATTATAATTAAATATGCATTGTCTTTGAAACTGATCGGTCTACACCAGAGACAAGCAGCCTTATGTATGGCCTCGTCCCACCAGTGTCAGAGCAGAGAACGTCAAAACAAAGACAATGCACTACCAGAGCATGTATCGCTCGGCGGTGAGCAGCTATATCATGGGGCATTATTTATACAAAACGTGTCGACGACGTCAGGAAGGTGAGATAAACGTGTAATGCCGCCTAATTTGTACTAATATGGATATACACGCACACACAGTAATAGAAGACTCCGGCAATAGTGCACGTTTGAACCCAAATGGGTAAAATGTTTTACTAAATATACTGTTCCACGCCTGGAACAACCGCGTGTCTACTTCCACTGTGACACTTCTATATTTATGATATTATTATTATGCAACTTGATGTTACAGCTCACACAACCCAGCCTCTTCTTCTGCAGGCCTAACTGCCTCTTAGCCATCCTTCCACCCCCTTCTATCTGCCCTTCAACTTCCTTCACTGCCCTTCCACCCCCTTCACTGCCTTCAACTGACAGCCTTGTGGCTGTCCGCCTATCGCACCCCACGTCACATCCACGAGCTTGTAGGGCCCCAGGGCTCTGTCCACTCGGTGATGCTGTGTTGGCATTCACATTAAGCACCGCAAGTCGGGGAGTCTTATCCCCGTAGCTCCCCGTTGTGGTGCCGCATCCTTTGCCGTACAGCCAGGGCCGTGTTATACAATAGGCACAGTGCCTTACTAGGACCTACGAAAACTAAAGGGCCTACGAAAACAAAATGTGACCACGTGTTTCTTTGTATGATAACAAAAAATGTAACCAAGATATCTTCGTAAATAAATACATTTATATAGCAAGGATAGCCACAGTTTATGTACAAAGAGGCAGAATCATGTCAATGTCAATCGTTGTTTTCATTAGGTGAGAGAAATTAACACCGGAGATGAACTTTTGGAGATTTTTTTTTCATTGCAAAATTAGCAAATAACATCTTCAAATGGTGTTTTTCGCACAATCTCATTCTCAATATAGAGTCGTTGTTGTCCTATGGTTGATCGGAGACAGTTTTTTTTTTAAATCAGCTTTAGCGAGTGACAGTGGCGGTAGTAACACGGGGCAGCAGCACCAACTGTACAGAGGTATCAGTGAAGGCCTACAAAACGGAAGGGCCTAGGGCCTACATGAACCTTAATCCGGCCCTGCGTACAACCCCCTCAATGCCTTCATACACGAGGCAATCTAAATATAGACTTTCATCTGTACGTCTCAAAAACCTCGAGGGTACTTCCTGACAAGGTAGAACGCTGACATTTGGTACATATGTAGCTTTTAGGACACAAACAACAGGAACAATCTGAAAATCCGAGATTTTTTATTTTAAGGACCCCAAATCTCGCCTTTAAGTGCCCCATAAACGTGCATGTCATTCAGAAACCATTCAGAATATAAGATTGCTTTTTTTTCATTTGATAGAGCGTTAAACATCAAATACAATTTAAGCGAGAACCATTGTTCTATCTTTAATTGTTTTTGAGATATTTCGGATTCAATCGGATTTGAACGAAAAAAAGAAGCATTTTATTACGTTCAAAGCTGAATAATTCAAAACAGTAAAAGATAGGAGCTTCCCCTCATAGAGTATTAAGTTCATGAAGTATTGTTCTGTCTAATAAAAAAATAACGGAATATTTAAATTGAGCAGTTTCCGATGGGTATATCTTTAAATATAAGAAGTTCAATCAAGTCGTCAATAACTTTTTTTTTGTGGTCATGGTCAATAATGTTGCTTTTTCCAGGGCTACACAGTCGGGCAATGTAAAAGTCAAAGTAATGAATGGAGCCCATCAAGGACAGCTCATAAAAACATCTCTAATTATAGTTTTACAAGGAATATCTTTATAGGGAAATATTGGGACCTCTTAGTGTTCCACAATAAACATTGTAAAAAATCATATGTGTTTAATTATTATATTTATTGAAAACGTTTGCCTGGCTTTATAAACTAGTATTTGCATAAGGATCGTGTTCCACTGCAAAGGGAAAGTAAATGGTGAGATTCTTTCAGTTGTTTTCTCACATCACTGCTGGCAGAATGGGTGCCCACTAGGGGCATTTGGCCTACTCTTTTACAGGATGAAGCCTTGTGACCCCTATTTCATTCTCTAAAACTGCATATTTCTAAAGTAAGATTTATTTATAACAGAAATGAATATACAAAGGAAAAAATGTTAGGGGGGTCAATGAATTGGGGGGTTGCAATACACCTGTACAACGCTGTACACTGGTCAATATGCTTTAAAAGAGGTGAAAGCACCCACACTTCACTTCACCGCACACGACCTTGCCCATTCTGTAATTCATCTGGAACCGGCGACCTCTGGATCGCAAGCCCAACTGTGCCGACCGCTCCACCAGGGCAGCGTCTCTCAAGGGAGGCGCGAGATCACATTTATCCTCACCTGACTCGGTTGCCCGACTAAATAATGGGGTGGTGGGTCGAAGGGGGTGACCGGGGTCCAGCGTGGTGGCGGCTGAGCTCCCGCCCATGGCCTCACCGCCTCCCCCATCCACCGGCTCGTTATTCCCGCTGCTCTGTCCCTCCTCGCCGGGCGCCGGGCTCCCCTCGTCCAGCGTGACCCGTGGTCCTCCTTGCGCCGTGAGCAAAGCCGGGGGCTGCTGTGAGGTCACCGCCCTCGGTCGTCGGTGCTGCTGCCGCCACCTGTCCAGGTGCGGTGTGGTGGCGAGGCCCGGTGAGTAGAGGCTGCAGCAGTGGGCGCTCAGAGCCAGGAGGAGCAGCGCCGAGGGTAGGAGGCTCGGCATGGTGCTGTCACAGGGAAGTAGCAATACAACATGGGCGACGGTGGTTATCATTAGTCTGCAAGACGATGGTGGATGAGTTAGGTGACATCAGTTCGTTTTGGTGTTTTTCCCCCAATTTTGTCCCGATGGTGCTATCGGTGTCATGTCACGAGACAAAGAATACACTCGGAAATGTATCAGAGCAGTACCACCACCCTTCGTATTTTAGAACAGCCCACGGAATTGGATATCATGGAACTGCCTCTGAGATCCCTTCACGTGATCTCTGTTGGACACAGTTGGGGGCAGCACTTTCCCAGCCACCCTGCCACAAAGAGTAATGTTCGTCGCTTGGCAGTCAAACTGATATTTTTTTCGTCTCAGATCTGAAATTTTGCCAAATTATGAACAGAACCAAATTTAATGATACATTTTTTTGTGCAGCTATTGGTGACTGGTCTTATATCATCAACTCACCACCGTTGGGAACCTGGTTTAATCACGAGCAACTGCCTGGATTCAAACTCGGCTCTGTACTTAGATTTCTGAGCCACCCAACGTTCTTACCCCTAGCCCCTACTGGACATCTGTGAAAAAGAGCTTTATAGCTCATCGGATTTCTCCAGTATAAATCAATATTCTGATTCTGATTGACCTCCAGCTAATGCCCATTCAAATTATGTACTCCAAGGGGCTAGAGAAGCGTAAATTTGTACAAATATAGTCAAGACGATGTTAATAACCACACAATGTTCAGAAAATGACAATTTATCTCCTTTGGGCTCCAGAAAAGTGTGACCCTCCAACTTGTTTTAGCCTTTTTGTTTACCTAGGCCTATGCTCGTGCATTGGTGCCCACATCATAGATCCACAGCCTATGATGACAACCTCTTCCTTGCATGGTGGTCACCCATCCTTGCACACTATCCAGGTTCAGCCCCGCCGCAAGATTCGTACTCGGCAGAAATGGCTAAGGCTCAGACAGCCCAAGTAAGGCACGGTTGAGGGAGGCCATGTGCGAGCGTGCGTCATCCTTAGTCCCTTGACCTTCTCGCTCGCTGTCTCTGGGAGCAGGACGCATGCGGCTTCTGCTTGGAGCGACCCGGGGGGCGCCAGACGCGCGTGGACTTTGCCCATCTAGTGGTTCTTGCGCAACGAGAGCGAGGAGTGGAAGGGAGAAAGAAGGGCGAGACGTGGAGTCCGCGACTGCCTCCTTGGCGGTTTGCGCGACTGCGTGGACTAATGGGAGAACGGTGCGCATTGACACGCTGAACAAACGCGGTTGACGTATGAATGCGTTATTATAGTGGACTGATGTACTGAATATGTGAGTAAATGCCCAGTAAATATGCCAACATTGTGGTTAGGAACCGTTGGACCAACGTCGAATATTTACTGGGTATACACAGCACTGATGTAGCTCTCCGATGTAGTTTTGGGTTGTGCCGCCCCGCGCGTTGTCCAGCACGACGTCCGACGTTTCACTCCTCGTCATGAGAGCTTCTTCGGGAACTCAATTGAGCCGCCCGCTGTCTCCCTCGAGTGTGTAGGTACAGCGTTGTCAGCCGCTGCCGATGTTGCCGGTTCTTGATTGGGCTCAGCTCGCTGATGTCTGCCTGCCCAAGTTGTTTCACGTCGTCTGGGTGAAAGCCAGAGTGGCCACGGACAGCTCATCGCCGTGCACACAAGGGCAGACGAGAAGGCGCATCACTCGGGCATACAAGGGGATATGGCACTCTCTCAAAGTCCGCTCAGCAGAGTGGTTTCGTAAAACCACGTCTGCGCCTTCACCTTTTAGGCGAACATGATGGATGCATTAATATTATAACGGACGAATAGATGTTAGATATTAATTACTTTGTACTCCCGTGGTCACTGCCTTCACAAACTCATGCCGAAGATGTTTGGTTTTGTTTACCATCAAGCAAACTCCCACTACCCGCAGAGCGTGGGGTGGCCCTCATCCAGCAGTGGATTGACAAAGGGCTGTCCATGTCAGTGGGGTGAGTCGATGAGTGGGGTGAGTGTATGGGTGAGTAGGGAAGTGAACGGGTAAATAGGTGAATGTTTGGATGGGTGAGGTGGACCGAGTGAAGGAATAGGTGAGTAAGTGGACGAATACGTGAGTATAGTGGGTGTGCGAGTTGGTGATTCCATAAGTGAGTGAGTAAAAGAGGAAGTGGATACAATTGAGTGAGAGAATATGCGAGTGAGTTCGTGAATGAATTAATGAGTGGGTGAATATATGGGTAGGTAAGTAAGTTGGTGAGCCAGGTGAGTGAGCTTTTAAATGGAGGAGCACGAGTTTGATTGGGTGAGTGAGTCAGTGATTGAGAGAGTTGGTGAATGAGCAGATGAGTCGGTGAATAGTCCAGGGAGTGATGGAGTGGATGAGTCAGTAGGTGACGGAATGAGAGTGTGAGTGCGTGACAACATGAGTGAGTGAGCAGGTAATCGAGTTATAAAATAGAGCGGGTGAGTTATTCGGTAATTAAGTTAGTGAGTAGGTGAATAATGTATTTAACGAGTGAGCAGCTGAGTGAGTGTATAAGCAGATAAATAACTGCATACAGTACTTGAGTTATTAAATGAAGGGACAGGTGAGTGAGTGGGTTTGTAGATCAGTGAGCGAATGAGTAAACGTGTCACGAAATAAACGTGAGCGATTTTGGTGTGCAGGTAAGCTAGGAAATGAGCTGCTGAATAAGTGATCCAACGAGTGAGTAGGTGAGTGACCACATCGGTGAGTGAGTAGGTGGGTGACCACGTCGGTGAGCGAGTAGGTGAGTGACCACGTCGGTGAGTGAGTAGGTGAGTATAGTTCACTCACCTATACAGAGGTCACCCTCTGCTCCGAGCAACAGACGCCCTTCCAAGCGCGCTTGCCGAGTGATGCCCTCCCTCTCACGCACCGCTCCTCAGGAGGAGCAACGAGTGGTGAGAGTACACCCCAAAGTAGCACCGCCCAGAACCCCAAAACCACTACCCCTACCACCAACCCCCCCACCACCACTCCTCCTCCTCCAGCCCGGCGTTTAGTCCCACTGAGCGTTCGGGCAAAGCCATAAACGAACGGGAACACGCAGCATCGTAAATGAAAGCAACACAATGGCTGTTGTGTTCCACAAGTTATCGTGGTTATCGTCATCGGCCACGATCTAGCTACTGCTGGACGAACGCCTCCCTCCTCCAGCCAGCCAGCAACCCGCGCGCGAGCTGAATTCACCGCTCCGTCTCCGCACTAGGACATCCTCTCTCTGTGTGTATGGCTCGTCATGTTCCCTTCTTTGGCTGTCGCTCCGTTGTTAGTCGACCACCGTCCCGTCGTCCTTTTCCAGCGACGAGTCCCCTTGCCCCAAGCCGGCTTTACTTTTTTTTTTACCCATAAATGCGACGTCTCCAAAACGTTGCGTACATTCTCCGATCCATGAGCTCCTCTCTCCCTATCTCTCGGTCTATCTATCGGTGTAATTCCGATCGTTGCCATCGTTATATAAATTATCTTTATGGCGGTACCCCCGGGTACCAAATAATACTAAATGGCCGAGGCAATTAAAAATTTTATTTCTGGGACACAATTTTTTTCTAGGGGTGTACTTAACTCCGCGACTGGGGTACCAATCAATCCGACATCAGTGCCACTCAGCGATGTCGAAACGCCAAACATGAGCATACAAAAATATATCATTGAAAAATTCTACTTTGAAATGTTCATCGTGTATAGCTCGTCGAGATGAGTCGATTGCCGCATCGCCGACCATCAACAGACTAAAAATGACTGCATCAGGGACATTATGCGAGAGCTGGGGTCCTATGGCACCCCTGAGTACCCCCATAAGGTTCCTATATAAAATGCTGTGTATATTTGTAGGTTCCTATATAAAATGCTGTGTATATTTGTAGAGTATGGGCGGTGGTGTGGCTTTGCGTCATGTTGTTGGGCAAACGAACACTGTAAAACCAACGTCCTGGGTAACTTCTCATCAGTCACACAGTCCAAGGTCTCATTTTGTGAGTGAAAGGGGGCTTGTTTCCCTAGTGTGTGCTCACCTACCCATAAATTCGAGCCGTATTGTTATACAGTAATTATATATGTGTGTGTGTGGTTACAGCTACATTCAGTATCTCCATCCTCGTCATCGTCTAACAATCTAAAGCAGATTATTCTTAACATGTCGTGGGCAAGTTAGAGTGAAAAGGCAATGGAGGGAACACAGCCCAAATTATATTGTGCGTACAAATACCATTTAATTATTCTCCTGGCAAGTGGATAAGTTACGTGATTGCTCAGTGGCCTCTTACATAGCATATTATATATACAAGTTTAGTAATAGTAATGTTATTTATTTCACTCATTCTGCTCTGTTTACCATGGGAAATAGAGGTCAAATTTGTTAAAGATGTCAACCCTGTCACCGGCATGTTTAGAGAAGTAGAGCAGACGTGTTTTAATCACGGTTTCGGAGCACAACAGGCCAAAACGGCCAGCCACAAACAGCACTACGGAAGGTGTGATAGATAAGAGTTGACACATTTCTTGAATGGAGGAAGATTGCGAGGACTTGTGAAAAGGAGATGATGGCAGGGAATACGAGGAACAGTCAGTGCGAGGGAGGAATTGGAGAGCAGTTTAACACGTAGGCTTCCACGACCAATATTATCAATAATAGGGATTACCGTTTTAATACACGCAATGGACAGGAAGGACAAGATCAATGGACTCGCATAATGAGCATGCATCATGTGCGTTGACTCAAGAGCATAGAAGTGTGGTCACCACATCTACGCCTCTATATAAGGAACGAAACAGGTGGACTTCTCCAAAAATTTGGCTGTCACCTGATTAAGCTATTTGTAATTACTGGCGAAGCGTCGAACTCAGATTGTAAATGTTGTGACTTGGTTCTCCAACACACCGGTGTACTATACTAGTGACGAATTGGCATGTTCTGTTTACGTGACAACCCTTACTAATTGGCTGTGTCAGGTGGGGGACGGGTTTAACGACACATTGATATACTTACGCGATCAAACCCAAAAAAAACTCTCATTAAATCGGATAATGGCGTAACGAGCAAGGGGTGGCCAAAGCTACGAGTTTGGGCCCCTTGACACCCACCATGAGAGACAAATCAAATATTGGGGGCCCCGACCTGACAGACTGGGGCACCCTCTGAGCTGATAATGTAGTTAGCTATTATACCCACCGTCGGAGAGCGAGAAGTGTTTTTTTTGTACACCTGCCAGTGCCGCTGATGGTTGAAGACGGTGCCATGGACTGATGGATGAGATGGTAACAGGCAGTCTACTCGACCGAAGTCCCCAGCAATGGGTTGGCTGGGATTAGCGAGTATTGATTTTTTTAGCAAGAGGCGCCAACAAAAAAAAGGCACCGTAAATGGCAGAGGCCGTTGGCAGTTTCACTTACAATTGCTCGCGGGGTCGTTTAGTGTTTGTCGAGGTCCGACAAACCTTCCTGTTTAATTGAGGCTGTGTGGCACCGCGCCCTCGCACTCCGATTGTGTGCTTATTGACGGGACGGGAAAAGGTAGCCTTGTTTTCCTTGCCTTTGTTTTCTTTCCCCTCGTTTTGTTATGACTTTAAACGCGTCGGTGTGGGTTTTTTTCTCTTTTCCGCAACATTTTTGATGTTTTTGGTTAATGCTCTTAAAAAGAACATTTTGGAAATAACAGCTCCAAAGTCAAAAGCCTGGCAGAATAATATTGTTACGATTGGAAGGACGATTTAAAAAAAAAATGGATTGTGCTTCGAGTTTAAATTGATCCCACTCTTATCCCTTCCCCCAATTGAGTTTGCGTACGCTTGTGTGATTAAGGCAGGGCCAGTTACACATGTAGTGGTGATACGCGCTGGGTGTATATGTCGTGTGCCAGCGCGTATGTACGGGTGTGTGTGTGGTGACGCGCGCTGACGGGGAGGAGCAGGCGTCAGTGCGCGGGTGGGGGTAGTGCTGCTGATTGGCTGTGTGCCGGTGACGCGCCCAGAGGGAGTGATCGGGTAGCAGCGCGGTGTGATTGGTCGGGGAGTGGAAACACGCGCTGAGCGGAACCGGATCGTAGGGATAGCGCGTGGGGATTGGGTAACTGAGGAGCGGTGCCGACGTTGAGGTCCGCATCCGCTCCGTCTCCCGGGAAGAAGGGGTATATAAGGTGATGCACAGAGGAGCAGGGGCAGAAGTGGAACCATCTAAGAATGAAGACGAAGGTGCAGAGATAGAGCCCGGAGAGGAGAGTAATGGAGAGTAGAGGAGAGTAAGGTATAAGTGTGTAGCCAGCGAGAGAGAACGGTCTACACGAGCTGAGTAATGTATAGTGTGTAGCCAGCGAGAGAGAACGGTCTACACGAGCTGAGTAATGTATAGTGTGTAGCCAGCGAGAGAGAACGGTCTACACGAGCTGAGTAATGTATAGTGTGTAGCCAGCGAGAGAGAACGGTCTACACGAGCCGAGTATGCATACGGTGTAGCCAGAGAGAGAGGAAGGTCTACACGAGCCGAGTATGCGTACGGTGTAGCCAGAGAGAGAGATGCAAAGTCTACACGAGGCGAGTGGAGAGTGTAGCAGAGGCGCAGAGTCTACACGAGGCGAGAGAGGAGTGTAGCCGAGGCGCGGAGTCTACACGAGGCACAGAGAGCCAGCAGCACAGAATCCAGAGTCAAGAGAAGCGCATTGTGAAGAAGAGAGGCCACGCGTTGTATTGTTACAAGTCAAGATTTAATAAAAGAAGTGTGTTCCCGTCAAGGAGTTTCCTGCCGTCATTTTCCAATACTTCATCTGGCGTCAGAAGTGAAACGGGCTTCCAAGTATGGAGACGAGGAAGACCCGTAGGACCCACGGGATTGACCGCGAGGAAGACCTGGACGACTCGGGGCCGCTGGTGGCGGGGGGTGAGGAAGAGGACTTGCCCACGCTGCAGGGTCCGTCGACGGCGCCGGCCGAGCGACCGGGGACAGACGCCGGGCTTCGTGAGGCGAACTCCCGACTGGCGGAGCTGCTGCTCGCCGCCGCGTCCATCTTGGCGGAGATCAGCTCGTCGGGAGGAGCGGGGACGGTGGGGGACATTTTACAAGGTCGCCCTGCAGATTCCCGCCAAAACGAATGGGGGATTCCCGCCATTGCGCCTGGGCCTACTTTTGGCGGGAACGGCGAGCGCCACGTGGTGGTGGGTTCCCAAGCGCGCGCATCGACGTCATCAGCGCGCGAGGGGGTCCGCCATCTTACGTCTGCTGCTGGAGCCGCCATCTTAGACACCGACGGACAGGCGGAGAGGAACCACGAGGCGGATGACTTCATTTTTCAGCAGCGCCTGCCCACGTTGTCAGCCTTCAAGGCGGAAGGCGGAGACTGGGGCCAATTTCAGCGAAGGTTTTTGGCGCATCAAGAGATGTCAGCGTGGTCCGATGCTACGGCGCTGCGGGCATTGCCCGCCATGCTGGACGACGATGCGCTCGCGGCCTTCAGGGCTGCACGGAAGTCGGACCGCTCCACGCTGAAGGATGCGCTGGGTTTGTTGGCCAGGGTCTACGGGCCTCCCTCTACGTGCCGCCATCAGTTCTACGCAAGACGGAAAGCGGCCACGGAGACCGCGCTGGCCTATCGCACGGCGTTGCTGGCTCTTGCTGATGCTGCCAAGACGCGATGGTTTTGGAGCAGCTGCTCAAGTTGGCGCAGGACCTGGGGGTCCCTATCAACGCAGCTGACGAGATTGATATTTCTTCTTTGAGAGTCGCCACGAGTATTCAAGCGCACGAGGCCCTACAACGGAAGCAAGGCGTTGGTTGCAACGCTGCTGTCGTCGCAGCCCCGGGTTTGGTGGTCGCCGAACCCCAAGTCGTCAGCCCACGAGAGGAGGCGTTCGCCACGGGACGACCAGGGGACTGGAGGCCGGGGGCCCGGTCGCCTCTGCGATCGGGCCGAAAGTCGGAGCAATCAAGATCTACTCCGACCCTCGTCACGTGCTATAACTGCGGCCTCCGGGGCCACGTGGCGTCCGGGTGCCGCGCTCCGCGGCAGCGCGCCATGGGAGCTCGGCTGGACGACGACCGAGAGCCCAAGTCATCTCTACAATCCCCGGCAAGTCGCGGCACCTCACACGCTCGGCCTGTTTATTCGGCACACATGGGACGCCGCGTTGCGGCAGAGGAGGGCCGGTTAAGGTTCGGGGATTCGGTTCGGCGAGGGGGGTTCGGCCGGGACCAGGGAGACATTGAATGGGCGGAATTGGGGCATAGAATTGTGGCTGCTTCGGCGGGTTCGTCCGTTGTTACGGGATCTATTGATGGGGTTGAGATTAGGGTGTTAGTGGACACGGGGGCATCGGCAACTATTATATCGGACCTCATTTATAATATTCTTCCGGTCCAATGTCGTCCGCTGCTTCCAGTGGATGTGCCATTTTACGCCGCTAATGGGGGATCGTTGGGCATTATCGGTCAGGTTAGGGCGTCCATTTGCATTGGAGATATCAAATTGTCGGGACCCGTTTTCGTTTCGTCTTCTTTGGCAGTTCCGTGTCTTTTGGGCACTGACTTTTTGGCTAAAATGCCCATTAAAATTCTTATCGATCAACGATGCATTGAACTGCCATCGGGTCGCCGGATTTCATTTTTGATGGGCCCTACTGACATTCGGACGGCATGCGCTACGATACAAGCGGTGGCGACGCAGACAGTGCAAGTGCCCCCGGGTTCACAGATGTTGATTCCCCTCCGGTTGCGGAAACCATGGGTGAGGGAGGCTTCGGGACAGAGTATGCTTTTGGGTCCTTCTAACAAGGCTGTCGGGGGTCTTGATTTATCGGTGGCTCACACTTTGGTGCGGGCTGACAGGGATCCGTTTGTGATGGTTTTGAACGCGGGGTCGCGACCAGCTGTCATTCCGCAGGGCACCGTGCTGGCTCACGCGGCGCAGGTCCCTGGGGATGATGGGTTGGTTGCGCAGGTGGGCTCGAGCCCCGCGCGGAACGTTGAGCCAAGGGAAGACCTTGAGTGGGTCCATTCGTTATGTGCCGCCTCGGACGATTTGTCGGCGGCGCAGTTGGGTGCGCTGCGCGAGTTGCTCATTGAATTCTCTGATGTATTCAGTAAACATAAGTATGACATTGGGTGCACGGATTTGTTGCACCATCACATTGAAACGGGCGATGCGGCGCCGGTCAGGCTAAATCCCTTCCGACTGAGTCCCGTGGAGAAGGAACATGTTCAGTCGGCTGTTAACGATATGCTAGAAGCCGATATTATTTCGCCCTCCTCTAGCCCGTGGGGAGCGCCTATTGTGCTGGTTAAGAAGCAGGACGGGTCCCTGCGATTCTGCGTTGATTTCCGTCGCCTGAATAAGATCTCTGTGGCTGACGCGTATTCGCTCCCCAGGATGGATGAGTCCCTCGATGCATTGTCTGGTGCGCGATATTTTTCGACTCTTGATTTGTTATCGGGGTTTTGGCAGTTGCCGCTCGACGAAGAGTCGAAACCTAAGACAGCATTTCGGACTCCAGGGGGGCTGTTCCAGTTTAACCGGTTACCCATGGGACTTCACTCCTCTCCAGCGACGTTTCAGCGACTTATGGAGCTGGTTTTGTCGGGCTTGCAGTGGGATACATGCTTGATTTATATGGACGATGTCATTGTTTTCAGTAAAACGTTTGAGGAACACCTCCGGCGATTGAGAGGGGTGTTCTTGCGAATGCGATCGGCTAAGTTGAAATTTAAACCGGCCAAATGTCACCTCCTTCGTAGGTCCGTTAGATACTTGGGTCACATTGTCGATTCTTCGGGGATCTCCACCGATCCCGCGAAGACGGATTGTGTCGGTTCGTGGCCGACACCTACGTCCGTTTCCGACGTGCGTAGTTTCATCGGGTTTGCTTCTTATTATCGGCGGTTCGTTGAGCACTTCGCCACTATTGCAAAACCCTTGCACGCTCTAACGGCAAAGGGAGTGAAGTTCAAATGGGGACCGGAGGAGGAGGCCGCGTTTCGCTCCCTCCGGGACGCCTTGGTGGGTGCCCCACCCTTGTGTTATCCCGATTTTGCCAGTCCCTTTTTGCTGGACACGGATGCTAGCAACACGGGCATTGGGGGGGTGCTATCCCAAGTCGTTGGGGGTGTCGAAAGAGTTGTCGCCTACGGTAGTAGGGTGTTGTCTCCGGCGGAGCAGCGCTACTGTGTCACCCGTCGCGAGCTGCTTGCCATTGTTTTTTTTGTGCAGCAGTTTAGGCCATATCTTTATGGTCGTCACTTTACAGTCCGAACGGACCACGCGGCGCTACAGTATTCATTGAGGGTCGCCCAGCCCTCGGGCCAGTTGTCGCGTTGGTTGGAAGTCCTCCAGGACTATCAGTTTACGACTACGTACCGTAAGGGGTTGCGACACACGAATGCCGATTGCTTGTCGCGGTTGTTGCCTTGTGATGAATGCGCGTGTTTGTCGGGATCGGCGCGCTGTAAACCGACGCTTGCGGGGGAGATGGGGGCACTGGCTGCGACAGCGGGTGCACCGATCGGGGATGATTCCACTGCCTCTCAGGGTCGGGACTCGCTGCTCTCGCTGTCGCTCAGCGAATGGGGCCGCCTCCAGATGGCGGACAGCTCGCTGCTAACATTGCGCCGCAAGGTTGGGGGTCCCGAGGGGGACCAGGAGCGTACCGGCTCCTATGTACTTGAGCGGGGCGTGTTATTGAAATGGGACAGTTTGTCCCGGCGGAACGCACTCGTGGTGCCTTCCGCTGTGAGGGGGAGGGTTGTCTTGGCGGCACACGAACGCCTCTTGCACTTGGGAGTTAACAAGACGCTTGCCCTGCTTCAGCGTGACTATTACTGGCCGGGAATGGGAAGTGATGTGGTGCATATTCTGAAGGGGTGCGTTGAGTGCGCCAGGCGTAAACCACCGGCCGTGGCAGCTAATCCACCGCTGCAATCTATTCAGGTCTCGCGTACCAACGAGCTCGTTGCACTCGATATTTTGGGGCCCTTCCCAGTCACGCCGAGAGGGAATAAATATTTGTTAGTGGGGGTCGAATACTTTACCCGATGGCCTATGGCGTGGCCTCTCGCTAACCAGTCGGCAGCGGCTGTGACGGATGCCTTCGTCCAGGGCTATGTCCTGGACAAGGGGGCTCCCGAACGCCTGCTGACCGACCAAGGTAAAAATTTTTCGAGTAAATTGTTGCAAGAGGTGTGCGATCTGTTGGGTACCAAGAAGGTGCGTACCTCCCCGTACCACCCGCAGACTGACGGGATGGTGGAGAGACTCCACAAAACCTTGACTTCCATGCTGTGCCAGCAGGTGTGCGAGGCACATGTAGATTGGGACCTGCAGGTCCCGGGAGTCCTTGCCGCGTATAGAATGGCCCCCCATGCAGCTACGGGGTTTTCCCCATTCTATTTGATGTACGGTCGGGAAGCTGACCCGCCAATAGAAACGCAACTTGGCCTGTCCGCTCCACGAACTAATTCTAATTTGGCAGAACATATTAAGTTTAATATTCACAAGCTGACAGAGGCGAGGGAGGCCGCGCGGCTTAATTCGCGGGCTCGCCAAATTGCTAATGAACGGTTGCGGGCACGGAAGGTGTCCATGCACGAATGGAAACCAGGTGACAGGGCCTGGCTGCATTGCCCTCAGGCACCCTTGGCTACGTCGCCTAAATTGTTGAGACCGTGGAGGGGACCCGTGGAGGTCGTGCGCGTTGCACGGCCCCAGTGCGTTCAGATAAAGTGGGGAAAGCGCCGTTGGTACGTTCACCCCTCCCGACTGAAACCGTTCTCGCCTCCATATGGCCTCCCCTTGTGTCGTGATGGCCGGGCGTGTGACGTGACCGGCGACCCAGAGGGGGAAATGTCTCTGCCTGATCCACACGTATTTTCGCCTGATCTGCTCCCAGGTGTCTCGGAACTGACAGCTGCCGATCACCGGCGGCCGGATCTCCGCGGCGGGGCCGGCCCTTTCAGGCCCGTTCCGCGCCGTCTGGAGCAGCCGGAACCGCCGGACGGTCGTCAGTGTCCCGCCCCATACGATGGACCAGCCAGACGGACTCGCGCCAGGTCGTGCTACTTTGCATGACCTGCCTCGTGAGGAGTCGGGGCAGTTGGAGCGCCTCGTCACTGCGTGTAGTCGCAGGGACGTGGGGCGCGTTCGTTTCGAATTTGCTCGTATCGTGTTATTGTTGACTTTTCGGGTTCATTGTCAATCTGTACATAGTTATTCTTGTTGTTGTTGTTGTTGTGTTATGTTACGGGGCACACTCGGGGGGTTACGGGGTTTTTTTTGTTGGTTGTCGTTTTATCGTCGCGGTTGGTTGTTGTTAGCAGCCGGGCCGGCTGCGAGCTATGTGGGAGGGGGTGATGTAGTGGTGATACGCGCTGGGTGTATATGTCGTGTGCCAGCGCGTATGTACGGGTGTGTGTGTGGTGACGCGCGCTGACGGGGAGGAGCAGGCGTCAGTGCGCGGGTGGGGGTAGTGCTGCTGATTGGCTGTGTGCCGGTGACGCGCCCAGAGGGAGTGATCGGGTAGCAGCGCGGTGTGATTGGTCGGGGAGTGGAAACACGCGCTGAGCGGAACCGGATCGTAGGGATAGCGCGTGGGGATTGGGTAACTGAGGAGCGGTGCCGACGTTGAGGTCCGCATCCGCTCCGTCTCCCGGGAAGAAGGGGTATATAAGGTGATGCACAGAGGAGCAGGGGCAGAAGTGGAACCATCTAAGAATGAAGACGAAGGTGCAGAGATAGAGCCCGGAGAGGAGAGTAATGGAGAGTAGAGGAGAGTAAGGTATAAGTGTGTAGCCAGCGAGAGAGAACGGTCTACACGAGCTGAGTAATGTATAGTGTGTAGCCAGCGAGAGAGAACGGTCTACACGAGCTGAGTAATGTATAGTGTGTAGCCAGCGAGAGAGAACGGTCTACACGAGCTGAGTAATGTATAGTGTGTAGCCAGCGAGAGAGAACGGTCTACACGAGCCGAGTATGCATACGGTGTAGCCAGAGAGAGAGGAAGGTCTACACGAGCCGAGTATGCGTACGGTGTAGCCAGAGAGAGAGATGCAAAGTCTACACGAGGCGAGTGGAGAGTGTAGCAGAGGCGCAGAGTCTACACGAGGCGAGAGAGGAGTGTAGCCGAGGCGCGGAGTCTACACGAGGCACAGAGAGCCAGCAGCACAGAATCCAGAGTCAAGAGAAGCGCATTGTGAAGAAGAGAGGCCACGCGTTGTATTGTTACAAGTCAAGATTTAATAAAAGAAGTGTGTTCCCGTCAAGGAGTTTCCTGCCGTCATTTTCCAATACTTCACACACACAGGCCCTGTCCACAATGGTTTGGCACCATGTGAGTGAGTTATCATGGAGAAGGTGCAACTTGAGAAGTTGCTCTCCGAAACCTCTCGGCCTACGCCGAGACCGCGATGTTGGAATACTCGCTAGGAGAGGGGCTTATTCTGAAGATGATGATAATGATGATGGTACTAAAGCAAGTGTGATGAGGCCAATACAAGTTTTCAGCTGAAGACTTCCAGGACGGCTGATTCATCGCTGGCAGCCGCTGGTGTATTTCAGCTGTCTCCCAGAAATGTGGAAGATTTATGAAAGGACAAAGGAACGTATATTCTTGGTTCTTTCGGTAAATAAAAATATAAAACAATACAATTCTCACGACGTCTCGATTGCAGTCGAAACGTTTCGATTGCAGTCGAAACGTCGTGAGAATTGTATTGTTTAATATTTTTCTTATTTTATTATTTCCCTTCTACGTGACTTTACCGAAATAACCAAGAATATGAATCCCTGCAGTCACGAAAGCTTTAAATCAAGACGAAGGAACGGTTAAATAATGATTATCACTCAACACCGATGTTAGGTGGATGGGTTCATAACGCATTGCGTAAACACTGGGCCACCTCTCCACCGAAATATTAGCATGTCTGAATGTATATATGTTTTGGAATATAAACTCATAGGCTTTCGCGACCAATATCCATAATAGAGAGTTTTTGGGTTACGCGATCTAACCCAAAAAACCTCTATTATGAATAATATCACATGTTTATTCATAAAAGTCTCAAAATCCCGTGACACTTTCCCCATGAGTCGCGCTTGGAATCGCTGGCCAAGCACGCGGTGTTTATTTGCTTTAGTGATGCCCATAGACGTAACACCTGAATAAAATCGAATTTTAAAACCAAAATAATAGATGTTTCGAACACAATTTTGCTCTGGATCGTAATTATCGACATAGGTATATGTCAATCGACTACTTTATAACACAGGCGTGTTAATTGCATATATGCCACCCAGGGGAATTAACAAGGAACGCGTGTGCTGTGCTTATGCCCCCCCAACCATCCACAATGCCCCCCCCCCCATCTCATCAAATATTTAGCTAAGCAGATTTCAGCCTGTGTGTATGAACTTCTTTCGCACTGTACATAGCTAACCGTGCTCATCGGATGTGCGGGTAGTACTGCAAACCTGTCAATCTATACGGTTTACCCGTATTCTTGTACAGGGAAATTGAGTTTTCAGGTCCATACGGCGTACAGCCGTTTCAATACGGGCAAAGAAAAGAAGAATGTCTGTTTGTGTATCTCCCTTGCAATGGGACTTTGTAGGATGAACTTTGAGATGTATAAGGGGCACGGGGTGACGAATAAGGTCTGAATTTGTCTGTAATAAGATAGGCACTGATAAGGGGTTGGAGGGCGTCCATAAATGACGTCACGCGATTTTGGTCGATTTTTGCCCCCCCTTCCCCCTCGTCACACGGTGTCACAAAAAGTCAGACCCCCCTCAAATATGACGTCACAAAGCTCTGCCCCCCCCAAACCATATTTCCATTTTGAAAATAAAACATGCTTCAAATCGCTTTAAACTATTGTCATTGTAGTGCGTATTTAATGTGGCGCTGCACCCTAATGTTGTAGGAGTGTTGTTATAACAATTAGTGTTGCTATAACAATTGTATACAGTATTTCGATTTATAGCTTTGAAAAAAGTGACGGTTTTTTTCTGGCTGTGGTTTTCAAACCTGATGATTGCTTGTGTTGCAATCGAAACGTCGTGATACTTTTATTGTTTTATTTTTTATTATTTTCCTTCTACGTGACTTTACCGAAAAACAAGAATGTTAATTCTATATTTATTTAAAGTTGCGCATTTTGATGTAACGTCACATTTCTCACCCCCCCCCCCCCCGGTCACACATCGTCACAAATGTCTGACCCCCCTCCCCCCCTCGGTGCGTGACGTCATTTATGGACGGTCCCTAACAAGTTGTTATCGGCCGTTGTGTGACTACGTGATCAGTAGGGGATCGTGCATCAGCAAAACACAGTTACCGTAGAAACGTTGGAGCATATAGGACCTGAACTAATCCACACTGACACCAGCGCTGGTGAAGTATGGTCGAATAACTCCCACGGATCTGCGACGTCGTGGGGAGGCACTCATCCAGCAGTAGAGTGGCTAGACATGTTCGTGCATCGTGTTGTGAACTTGTAAAGCTGTGGATTTTTTTTTTACATATTTGAGAAATTTGACTTGCTTATATTAGCGTGCAGCTAATGGCAAAGAAATGTAAACTGACGGTGCAATCTGTTTGTCGTTGTAAACTTAGAAAACAAATGAGTACAGGATAGGATAAACAAACATTGGCTAAAACGCCTCTTGAAATAAACAACAACGCCGTCAAATTGCCACGGCCCCTGGCACGTCCATTCTCAACCAATTCAGGCGATTCCATTTAGTTGTAGGGGTGTTGCTTGTTAAAAACGCATTTATATTCAAATAAAACAACATTACAAGTCGCTTAACATGTACACCTTGGGATTCTAAATAAGTACATGTATATAAAGTTGATTGTATAAGTCAGGTTAAATTATTACATATTTAAAAAAAATACAATTGGATGTTCTTCCCCCCTAATTTCTCATTCCCGAATGGAGGCTCCCATCATCTGGGAAGCGCGGGTCCACGTGTCCTTGTACAGTGCGGCTTGCTGGGGTCATCCCCCTGCGTGCCTGGCTGGGCTCCTAGGAGCTCTGAGGATCAGTCTCGTGGGTCCACGGTCGAGAGCTCTCATCTCAAGCCCTGGGGCCAAGTTTCGGGCTTTTAATCCGTCGATCAGAGACCGGGTTCCAGGTTCTGCAAGGTGGGTGGGGGGGGGGTCGTTGGCATCCCGTGGCCGCAATGGAACTCACCGACCGAGGCCTCCCCGCCTTTGAGGAGCCGAGCAAAGAGGCCAAGACCCACTTCAAGCTCTGCCGCTTCATCATGGAAGCAGGTGCTGTATTGTACTCGAGCGGGCATGGCCCACCAATGTATCGGCGATACAAAGACCCCCATGATAACTCACTCACATGGTGCCAAACCCATGTGGACAGGGCCTGCGTGTGTAACTGGCCCTGCCTTAATCACACAAGCGTACGCAAACTCAATTGGGGGAAGGGATAAGAGTGAGATAAATTTAAACTCGAAGCACAATCCATTTTTTAAAATCGTCCTTCCAATCGTAACAATATTATTCTGCCAGGCTTTTGACTTTGGACCTGTTATTTCCAAAGTGTTATTTTTAAAAGACTGTCCGGGCAAGTGCTATTAACGAGTAGCGCCTATGAAGGCCAACACCACGCCCGGCCGCCTTTATCTCCCCAGTGGCGATGGTTTATACACAACACCGGGTACACGTGCTCATTTGAGGCTGCATCGACTTAGGGGAGGCCCGTGACCGGTTCAGACAATCGTCACTGGTGTTGGCCGTGAGCGGGAATCGAACTCGTGTCGCCGGGGTTTCGTAGTTGCTAACCTTTGCACTACCGCAATTAGGCCGCGTGGAATGGCCACGATATCGGAAGCGAAGCTAATAAGGTGTGAGCCTGTCACCGCGAGAGAGCAACCCGCTCGTAGTGACAGATGCGGTTGAGCGCACTAACAATTGGACGCAAAGCAGCGCTGTCAGGTCGGAAATGCTCCCCTACAGTGCGCGATGAGTGCTACTAAACACATTCCTGAGGAGGAGGGAGCTGGTAGGAACGTTGGGTTGCTCGGTCAATGGCCAGGATCAACGGCGGCGTGGTGTATTCCGCAAATATGGCCGACTGTGAGGGCGAGCACAAGCCGGCGTGGGTAGGTTAAACGTTGAGTTTTATAAGGGCACCACGGGGTGACCAGCCCCTCCCCACCCAGCCCCACCCCCCACCCAGCCCCACCTGCAGTGTTGGTGGGGATTGAACACTTATGGATGTTATAAATCAGCCGGGCTGGTAGGGATTCACAAACTTGACTTCTTTTGCAAGGGGTGTAAAAGTCACCGCAATGGCACAGCGACCATGCGGCAGTTTCACTTAAAATTGTGTTGATGAGCGGTGTGCTCTGCACGTACGTTCGGCTCAGAACTTGTAGTGCATTGCCTCGAATGTCACTCGGCTTCAATTGAGCACTTTGCCCCCAGCTGACCCTGCAACCAACCGCTCTGCTCGCAGGCGTGAAGCTGGGCATGCGCTCGGTGCCCCTGGCCACGGCGTGCACCCTCTACCACGCCTTCTTCTCCGAGGTCAGCCTGGACGACTACGACCCGCACCTGGTGGCCGCCTCCTGCCTCTACCTGGCGGGCAAGGCTGAGGAGCAGCATGTGCGCCTCCGCGACATCATCAACGTGGTGCACAGGTGGCGAGAGCGGCCCTCGTTCACCCGCGCCACGGCGGTTGCCTTCCAGCTTCATTCGTTCTTCTCGCGTCCCCATCGCGCCAACTTAGTCGCACCTCCGATTAGCACGGCTGGCTACCTTCAACACACATACACGCGTACATAGTCGCACCTCCTGGTTTTGACGTTCCTCCTCGAAGACACTGGTGTGACCGTTCGCCGCGTCACATTAACAATGGGCTGATGCTGCAGCGCGTCTTTATGAATGCAAAGTTAAACGCGCAAGCCACAGTAGCAATTGTGACCACGCAACACAAACTATGGACCTTATATAGCAAACCACCGTACTGCAGTCCGCGCTGCTTCAACGGAGGAATAGCCAAACTACACGAGCTCTCTCCTGAAGGCCTCTCGTCATGGCTAGCAGGCCTCACGACGTTGGCATTTAGCTGCTGAACGTATTGCCTCTCCACCCCCCTGTGCACGGTCAGCCTTCCAGCTGTTCCACTGAGTCTTCCTCAATGGGTTTTTGGTGATTTAAAAACATATAAATCGTTAGTCAGTGGAGGGTGACGAAGGGCCATTTCCTGAAATGTGACTGTCATGTGTTTTTTTCTTCTTTTAAGGGCACAGTTTTATTGATTAATGTTTTTTGTTATTAATTGTGCTTGTGCACTGCTGCCAATGCAGCATCGCCAAATAAATTATTTAATGTTGTGATTTCGGACAATTTGCTGGCCCTTTGCTTTCTAACCTTACCCCACACTTCCAATGCACTAACCATTACTATGCTAGTTTGTGGATTATGTAAAGTGGTGACATTTTAATAGATTTACACCTCTGTATTTCAATCTGTTGCTTTTAATTAGTATAAAATCTGACCGGATTTGTTGTTACATTTTCCATTATTGCTGATTGGTTGGTGCTGAATATATGCACGTGTCTTTGCACTGACAGGCATCTGAACCCTGACAAAGAGCTGCTGCAGTTGTCAAAGGAGTTCTGGGAGCTGAGGGACAGCCTGGTGCAGTGCGAGCTCCTCATCCTACGAGTGCTCAAATTTCAGATCTCCTTCACACACCCGCACAAGGTAAATTGTCACCTTTACTGTAGTCATGATCTACCCTATGATAAATAAAGGCGTCCCCAAGAAAGGCATCACCATCTAGCTCCCGCACGTGAGCTTGTTTTATCGCTTCACTTCCGTGGCGGACGTGTTCTTGGGTATAAGGATGTCTACCACAGGCATACTCATTGGTTCTTTCGGTAAAGTCACGTAGGTATAAAATAAAATAAATCACGACGTTTTGGGCGCAACACAAGCGTCCGTCATCAGGTGCGAAAGCATGATCTGCTGTTGAGGCAGACTGTGACTTTACCGAAAGAACAAAAGAGTATGGATTCCTGCAGTCACGAAAGCTTCAAATCAAGATACCACAGGCCTCTTGCCTTCTCGTGACAAATCCAGTGCATTGTGAAAGCTATCACATTTCTTGGATGCTCAACCAGGCAGGACACATGGTGAGATGATAGCCCCTCCCTCCATGAGCACCACAGAGCGAATGTCCAGGATACTGCTCATATGGCCCACCCACTCCTCTTTAAACCATGCCCACTACTCATTTAGCCCAAACGAATACAAAACATCGCAAATGCTTTGGTGGGATACCAGGATAACTTTTCGGAACTGGGAAACATCCCTGTCAAACAACCAGGGACGTTTGGTAGATGTATACGCACCACCCCACACCAGTACGAGTAGAGCAAGTTTTCACTACTTCCCACCGCAGTACTTGCTGTACTACCTGACATCGCTGCGCAACTGGATGGGCACGTGGGCGTGGGAGCGGGCGGGCCCCCTTGCCGAGACGGCCTGGGCCCTGCTGAGCGACAGTTACCTCCGCGGCGGGGCCATCCTGCGGCACCGCGCGCAGCACGTCGCCGCCGCTGCCCTCTACCTGGCGCTTGAGTGCCGTGGAACAGAGGTTCCGGGCAACCGCGAAGCTCGCACCTCCTGGTGGCAGGTGTGTACCTCCCGATTAGCTGGTTACGTATGGTGCGAAATAAGTTCTACACACAGTCTGTTATCCTATAATGCGGTAGTTGTGTTCCTGAAGAACACCGTGTTATGGAAAAATCGGGTTGGAATATATAATGTATAATATAGGGAAAAAGCACAGTCACGATAACACGTGAGATGCGTACGCAGGCGTGTGGGTAGCATCTAAAAGGATCCAGCAGCATCCCGCCTTGTATGATGCAATGCCGAGGCAGCGGTGCAACCGCTTAATCTTTCTCACGCGACTTAGCTCTGTTCACCCAATCGCGTTATATCCAATTCACATCCGGTATATAAAAAAAATTTTTCTCTAATACGTTCATCGCATTGTATCCAATTTTCATTATGAAAACATGCGTTATAGAACAGACTGTAGATATTACTGCATCATCATCTTGTGACGTGTGTTGGGGTAAAGTGTGGGTATGGCCCACCTCTTTCTTCCATGACATCTGGCCAGCATGGACGAGTAGGCTCAAATACCGCGTAGATGGGCTTTAAAGGTCTCCCTCTTGTGGTATCCCCATTCACGCCAGTAGTGGTGCGAGCAAGCAATGGCAATTGCAAGACTGCACCATTGCATTTTTTATGTTTTATCATAATCATCCATGATCTGGCCACTCGCTCTATAAGCGCCTCCCCAAACCGTCGCTGTCTTGCATGGTCTTGAGATGCAGCGATCCTTCAAGCGAATTTAATCCATTCATCTCCGTGATGGACGTCCTCTTGAGCTTGTTCCACGTTTGGCTCTCACTGTGTCGTGAGTCTCAGCCTTTGGCTGTCGTCCATACTCGTAATATATCTTTCCCAAACCCACTTGACTTCACAGTCAAGAAATATGATCTCATGCGTTGGTTGGTGAAAGCGGAGACCATAGATGCAGGTGCATAGTAGTACAGTACAATAATGGACTTTGCTGTCCGCTGGCTACCACACAGCCCCCCCCCCCCGCACACTACATTAGCGCAGTAGAATGATAATGTAAGAACATCAGTATCAGGCAGTGCACCTGGTGACTTTGCATCATGTTGCTCTGAACGCTTGTCTGTGGACAGGCGCTGTGCGAAGAAGACCTTTCCTATGAGGTCCTGAACGAGATCGTGTGTGAACTCATCTCCACCTACGACCTGGACGGCCGCGTGTGACTGCCATGAAATGTGCGATGGAAGAGAAGAAAACCGTCGCTTAAATGACATGGCAATATCGGGACAGTCAATGTGTCGACACAAGGGATTATCCATGCAGTTGATGATTTATAAACTGGAAAAGGTGTGATTGTGACCATAAGATGGGTCTTCCTATTATACCTTGCATATGAAGTGACATCACAGTACTTCTTGCATCTAACTTGCGCAGAGCAACTGTTTATGTGCCATGCCCTTTTTCAAAGATGTCACCAATCATGGCCTTACATTTAGTTCTGTCCATAATATTACTCAAGAACTTTGAATTTAACTAGATTCGAAGCTTTCGTGACTGCAGGAATTACTCTTTGGTTCTTTAGGTAAAGTTATGTAGAAATAAAAAACACATTTCTTTGGAAGAATGTAATCAACCAAGTGGGGTGTTGACTGTTTTGTTGGCCGACTCTGTTGTATTGCATTATATTTCCAAGTTGATTATGTTTGTTTTCTCATTCATTTGTACCTGATAATGGTTGCTTGTGTTGCAATTGAAACTTAATTTTCTTATATTATTTAATTAAATTTATTTCTGCGTGACATTACCAAAAGAACCAAAGAGGAGCATTTAATTAGTTACTCCCAGTTGCATCACATTTATTTCGCCCTTAATTCGCTGTCTTCCCTGTATTTTTGTGGTACCTATAAATTTCACAATTATATTAGGTCTCTTTTCTCATGACGTCCAAGAAATCTATGACTTTCCTCTCTATTTCCATTAATTTTCTTCGTGTACCTGCTAACCGTGATACGTTTGCTACTCACCTTGTCTGTGCGTGACGTTTTGAACAACCGTAACGTTTTTTAGTAGATATAATGTGTTTTTATTCGCAGATTAAAACTTATTTCACAAGTGATACTCATTTTACATTCACGAGTCTCTGTAATCTGAGCCAGGGATTAAAAACTGTGCCCTGTCCGCTCAGCTACAACGTCTTGTGACATGGGACGGCATCACCTCTGGCCTGACCATATTCCCCACAACTCTGCTCCCTTATGCCGCCCACCTGGAATCAGTTTTGGGCCCCCTAACTCGTAAAATGGCAGCGCTATTTATTCAAGAGTGCTGTCGTTTTCTTGGAGTTGTGATGTTCCACACTATTTGTACATATTTCTTCGACGACTTACGTTGGTGGACTCAACGAGCATTTTTCTAATGTTTTGTCCAATGTTGTAAACTTGTATCTGTATCAGATGCAATAAAGCTTACACTCTGGAGCACTGAAGAGTTTCATTCATTTGTTTTCAGTGTTCTGCAGTCAGAATACTGAAAGCAATATTTGTGCTTCAGGTATTTTTGTAAAGTAACTTACAGGCTTGTATCAACCTGCTGCTGGATGAAGGCGTCGTCACGCTCTGCCTGCAATGGACATGTTCGACTAATTGTCAGTGCGGGTTGGTGGAGAGAATAGGGCGTGGGCAGCATTGCGAGGAATCGAACTCGGGTCTCCAGGTTCATAGTGCGGTGTTCATCTTTGTGTAATGCGGGCGTAAACGACCTCCCGGAAGTGACGTCATGGGGGGAGGAGTTACGTCACGTGGGGGAGAGGGTAAGGGTCTATAAGGGGGGTAACCGGAAGCAGTCGGGAGTGATCGGGGACTGGGAAAAGTGAGAGGCCACGCAGGGCGAAGGGTGAGAGAGAGTGGCGAGGTCGCCACACACCCGAGCCACGAGGATCGGCACCGTCGGCCAACGGTGACCGACCCCGGGGCAAGAGGAGCAGCGAGGAGGCTGCAGAGAGCAGCGGGTCTGCAAAGGAGGAGTCGGCAGCAGGGGTCTGCACGACGTGACAGCGGCGGGGCTGCTAGGAGGGAGTTTGGGCTACGTGAGCGACAGCAGCCTGGGGCTGCAGAGTGGAGAGTATATAGGGGAGTACCGTGAGGGAAAAGAGATCGAACCCAAGTAAAGGACACAGGACAGAGAGAAGCGTCCGAGTCTTTTATTACATTTGTGCCAGCTTTCCATCCCTGCCTCGGTAGGGTTTAGATGGAAAATTTTGCATGTATAGAACAGTCTTTAGCTACTGTACATTTAAAAAAATTCGTTTCCACCAATTACAACCTCATTTATAAATTGCATTGAGCGCACCATTCCGAGGTTTGACAGGCTCACCACGCCTGCCAGCTACAATACGGAAGTATGGTATCCAGGATGTCAGCGGTGGTATTCGGA
Source organism: Lampetra fluviatilis (assembly GCF_964198595.1). Lineage (NCBI taxonomy): Eukaryota > Metazoa > Chordata > Hyperoartia > Petromyzontiformes > Petromyzontidae > Lampetra > Lampetra fluviatilis. The sequence continues at coordinate 9,443,342 of NC_136308.1, forward strand.
CCACAAGAAATAACACTGCTAAGCATTAACAATTATCAAAAAAGACACCAATGCCAGATAAACAATGCATCGATGAGAGTTGCATACCTTGGTTTAATTTCAACATGAGGGCATGAACATTCTGATCTATCCAGCTACGACAAGAATTGTAATACTGTACCAATGTGAAATTGCGCATTTCGCCTTTGCGGTTTTCATCGCCCACATGTCACCACCACCAACTAGCAAGGCTTGCCAGCTAATTCAGTCTGAGCCCACTACAGTACAGCATTGGATATCAGGGTGTCTGCCCACATGCCACTGCTACCCAGCGCTGTCAGCTGATAGTCTGAATATAACTAACCGTAGCATAACATGAACCAATATAAATGCATTTAAAACAAATTGGTGATGCTACTGCATTGGCAGTTGTACACAATTGACAATAACACATTCACCAACAATGCATTGGGAGTAAAGACGAATAAATAACAATACAAATGTATGATGCAACGTTTCAGGCAAAACGTCACATTCCAAATTTTTGTACTTTAAGGCCAATGTTATTGTATTATTTAAGTTGACCTATTGCACCGTACGTAGCCGACTTTGCTGATCGGAGGTGACACATTTGTTGAGTTATTTTTTTGCGAGTTGTGATTATGCACCATTACCAACACAGCAACATCACCAAATCAATTTGTCAAATTATAGTACTGGACATATTTCCAATTATTGGCATTGCATTATGTATTGAGATGTTGCTGTCCACGTGCCAACTTTAACGTTGATCGGAATCAGGAGGAATCCGCTGAGCTATAAAGCTCTTTTTCACAGGTGTTGGAGCGGGTAAGAACGTTACGAGGCTTTTTTGAGGGGGGGGGGGGGGCTGTACTCAACAGCCGTGCTTATAAGCAAAATTACGTTTAATAAAACATTAAAAAATATATAAAACACGTTTTAATGAAATGTACTATCCGAGCTGCCTCTCCCCCTGCCCCCTTCCCCCATCGCCCCTCCCCTCCTTCCACACCCCCCGCCCCTGGGCGTGATTCCCCGAGGCTTGCCGTGACGTAAGGGACCGTGGTGATTTACAGGCAACGTCAGTTGAGCGTGGACAATTGGAGCCGTTAAAAAGATTGTTTAAAAATATGTTTAATTTTCAATGATAGAATATAGTGTTGTCATCAGTATGACATAGCTATATGAAGTTTGCAGTCGATAGCACATTGGGAAGTGTGTTCAAGCTCACTTATTAGGTATAGCCCTGTGAGCCATTCGGCTCTTGAATCAGGTGCAACCGCAACACAAAAAATATGAACAAGAAAACATCTTAAAATGACTATGTGACTATGTGCAAATAGAAAATTCAAGAAAAGACTGCAAAATATTTCAGAAAAAGCACCGTACACCAACGCGGTGTGCAAAACTCCCAGTGGGATGCAAGTCAAACAACAACCACAAGACAACTTAGATTAAGGTCATCAGTCTAACTCTGTACTACAACAAACAAACATGGCCAAACCAAAAAACTTTTCGAAAAATCACCAAAATAAAGCCATAAAAGCAATGAAACAGTGACCATAGGAACTGTGACCGAATTTTCACAATAAACGACGTAAACAACATGTACTACCAAACTCTGCAGTGTAAAAATTGAGCAACAAGATTTCTTTCTTAAGGATACAACAGACGAAGTGAGTTAAATAAAAGCGTATAATAATAATAAAAAACACCCCTGCTGGCTGGTTTGAGCTCCCACTAACCCAGCCCGATGATGATGACACCTGCGCATGCGCGATGGGGGGGCAGGCGAGACAGCCTCTAAATCCCTACGGTGGATAAGCGCGGCGCGGGCCCACGTGACCCGCGTCCCAACGCCGGAGCGCAGTGCGGAATGTGAGGCGTGGGGCTTGATGGAGTAGACGCCCTGTGCCCCCGTGTCCACATCAGCTCCTGTGTCCGCTGTCTCCCCGTGTCTCCTGTCTCTCTACCGTGTCTCCATCAACTCGCGTGTCCGCTGTCTGTCTCCCCGTGTCTCCATCAGCTCCCGTGTCCACATCAGCACCTGTGTCCGCTGTCTCCCCGTGTCTCCTGTCTCTCTACCGTGTCTCCATCAGCTCCCGTGTCCACTGTCTGTCTCTCCGTGTCTCCTGCTCCCGTGTCCGCTGTCTTCCCGTGTCTCCTGTCTCTCTACCGTGTATCCATCAACTCCCGTGTCCACTGTCTGTCTCCCCGTGATTCTCTCTCGTCTCCAGAGTGGTGTCTCCTGTGCCCCAGTCCTGTATCAATCACCAGACCGTGTCTCCCTATCTGCCCTATCTCGGTTGTTTCTCTTTCCCGTGCCTCTCCATAAGTTTCCCTGTCTTCCCATCACCTTCTAATCCCTCTGCCCCTAGTCCGTCCCCCCCGTGTCTCGCCGTGTCCCCCTCGACATGCCAGGCATGGACAAGCTACCACTGGAGGACGCGCTGGAAGACAGCCCACAGGTGCGCGGACATTGCACATTCCCATGCCGGAGACTTGTACATCCGTGACACCGCTGCTATTGACCTGTGAACTTACAGAGTTGAACTCGATTGTATCGACCGCTGAATTGATGGCTGCGAGACAAAGTCTCAGAGCCTCTGCGCCACTTTGGTTGGGTGTAAATCCAGGTCTGGATTCCACTCAAGACGATCGCCATCATTGGCTTATTGGCATCATCGTTGGTCGTAGCTTCGAGGGTCGATACAATACGTACTGGAACCAATTTTGGAGAAATTCAAGCGTGGTAATTTAGACCGCGGGGCCAATTATGAATACAATTAGGCGCAACTTTGTTGGCTGAAATTACAATGACAAATACGTTCCGATTGCAATTATTACAATGACACTATTACAGTATTCCCCCCCCCCCCCCAGGCCTGGAGGTAATTCTTTGGATAGACTTGTCCTTTCCATGGGAATGTGGATTGGCCATCACTGAACTTATTTATCCCTCGGTGGTAGCAGAAAGCCCCCCGGAGGTAGGCAACAACCCCTTTGGACCAATGGCAATACAAGAATAGCAATCCACAAATATATTCTAAATACAATACAGTGATATATTACAGATCTCTGTGTGTATACTCTTTGAGTGAACATATATGTATGTTCACATTGCAGCTCCTTTTATAAGCATACATCTTTCTGGACGACGGCCCTTTTTCCGCCTTGTGATTAGTGGGGGTTATTGTGGCCATACTTCACCACGCTGGTCAGTGCGGGTTTGTGAAGACGTGGTAGCTTTGAAATGCAGTGCATTAATGCATTTTGCTTCACTGCCCTCGGCTGGCCCACCACATATCCCACAGAAGAGCCTGTTACAACCGGTTGTGCATAGTGGTCCGCCCATTCATTAAGGGATATCTATCCAGGCTCAACTCGGCTTTGCTTCCAAGCTGTGGGTGACACATCTGTGAATGCTATGCAACGTGTTAGCACACCTCCTGTTGTTACGTTTCTCTCAAACATTTTGGACAGCGGCATAATGTAAAAGGATAAATAATAACATAGCCACTTTTGTTGCTTGTGGCCCTTTTCTTACGACGGTCAAGTCAAATTCGTTTTGCCAGGACCATTTTTAAATGCCCTGCACCATACATGTGCGAGTTGGAGTGAGCGAATTGTTCATGAATGTATCGCCAGCGTGCTATTTACGCCGGTCAGCGTTATGCAGTGGCTGAGTGAGTTATTGATTTTGTTGTTTTAATGGGCTGTAACTGTGTAACATGTGTACTTGTAACACATTCCTGCGGAGGGAGCTGGTAGGAACGTTGGGTTGCTCGGTCAATGGCCAGGGTCAACGGTGGCGTGGTGTATTCCGTAAATATGCCCAACTGTGAGGGCGGGCACAAGCCGGCGTGAGTAGGTTAAACGTTGAGTTTTATAAGGGCACCACCCGGTGACCAGCCCCTCCCCACCCAGCCCCACCTACCGTCTCCTCTCCACCCAGCCCCACCCCTCCCATTTTTGGATGCAGGACGGACGGACGGACACAATAATCCCCTGTGGGCTGGTGTAACCAGGAGGTTCCTACCAGTATATTGCCCTCCTGTGTCTTGGTGTGCCAGTCAGATTGTTGAGGGTTCGCAAAAAAGGTTGTGAACTTGAAGCCAGTGGTTTGTGAGACAAAAAACACTCACTGCAAGTGAAAAAAAATGCACCTTGGCTTTGGTATTTCAAGTGGCACACGTTAAAGGGAAAAACAGTGAGCCACTCGAGTGTTCACACAGATTGCCATGTACATTTGGAATGAGTTTTGGATTTAAAAATATATGATTAAAGAATAATTTGAGATATCTTTCGAATCATTTCCATTATGTACCCACGTTAAATGCCTTCGTGCCAACAATAGTCATCACACCCGATGCCAGAAAACGATCAGAAGTGACGTGTGATGTTACCGATATCAATCCCGGTTTTCGAATCGGCCCGAAATTTAATGTATCGACCTGATTTTTCGGATTAATCAGACATTCGTGAGCACGACTCTAATGTACTGTACATGTACAAATGCACAGCACTTGTGCCGCGTGTACACATCTACATGTCCAGTACATTAGAGACGTGTTCAAGCAAGCTCACTGGTCCAGAAAACACTGGACCAGTGTGCTTACTTGAACAGATGCTGCTGGATAATATTGTTCTGGAAAAACAATGGACAACGTTTAGTTTGAATGTGGAGATGCAGAATGAACATCAGACTTTTTACGTTCTTACCCGTAATAACACAACGCGTTTGTATTCATTATTACGAATACAGTAATTTTATCCTGCAGACTGGATGAGCGATTGGCTGTCGGGTGGCTATTGGGTTCAATCCAATGCGCTTGTTGAGGTGCAGTGGCAATTTGCAGGGTTATCGATAACCAGGACGCCCCGCCACTCGCGCATTAGCCTGGCCCTCGTTCAAGTTCTGAGTGTCTCTCAATTCTGTGAGCCTCGTCTCAAGCCCGTGGGCTGTGCAAGACACATCTATTCAGACGTGTCTTCCCATTAAAAATGTGAAATTTCAAATAGAAACTGTTTCTCTACTTATTATTTATTTTTATTTACTATCTTACCTTTTTCAATTTGATTTAAATCTTTCGTGACTGCAGGGATTCATATTCTTGGTTCTTTCGGTAAAGTCACGTAGAAGGGAAATAATACAATAATACAAATAAAAAATAAAATTCTCACTACTTTTCGATTGCAACACAAACAATCATCATCAGGTGTGAAAACCACAGCAAGAAAATTTGGGGGGGGGGAAAACGCCACTTTTTTCAAATTTTCTTGCTGTGGTTTTCACACCTGATGAGGATTGCTTGTGTTGCAATCGAAACGTCGTGATAATTTTATTGTTTTCTTTTTATTATTTTATTATTTCCCTTCTACGTGACTTTATCCAAAGAACCAAGAATACCTTACTTTTATTATGCTATTCGTTGGCCGCAATTGCACTTTGTTTTGCGCCCGATTGTAATTTACTTTGCTCAGTCGGTGTTGGCCGCTGAGGTCGGGATGGATTTCTTAATTCCTGTTGCTGTATGCCCCCTGTACCCGACCCCGTTCCCTTGCAATGTGCACTGATGCCTACTTTATTGAGGGCGATACTGGCACTTATAATAAAGCATGATTGATTGCCGCGCTTACACGTGACGATCCCGTGGCCACGTGGGGTCAGAGTCGTGTAAAACTGTAGACCCTTGCGTGCGTTATACAACCCAGTGCTGTGTGTCCTGTCAATGAGTCAAGGCCTTTATTTCCCCACCGACGTGTGATTTTAAGTCATCCAGTTGTGGGTTGCACCCGGATGGCCAATTGTGGCTCGTGTGACCTGTCAGGTTTGCATGTCTTTGCAGGACACGTGCCTCAAGAGGTTGTTAGTGTTTTTTTATTGCCGAAAGGGACAGCTGTGCAAAGTTGGTGCAGTGACAATTCATGGCTCTGTAGCTCTCCATTGTGCTTTTAGGTTCTACAGTACTGCGTGTTGTTCGGCACAATTAATTCGGTTCCTGGAGAAGCACCTGACACGTTGGAGAGAAATGTCCAATGGCATGCCGTACAACGTGGAGTAAAACCCTGATACAACGTGGAGTAAAACCCTGATACAACGTGGCGTAAAACCCTGATACAACGTGGAGTTAAGCCTAAGAACACAGCGAAGAGCAACGCTTCACAACCGTGATGACTTGCGCGGTAACATTCTGGCTTCCCCCCTACCGCCAACACTGTTATAGAGGCTGTAATAAAAGTGTATTTTCTTAGCTGGGGATTTGGTATTCAGAAAACTATAAATAGTTTGTTTTGCCTGGTGGCAGAGTGCAGATGGCAAGCCTTCCTGCTTCGAGGTATAGTGTTGTGTGGGAGTTTTTATTTTTTATAATCATGATTTATATATGGAGTGAAGTGGTGGCGGAGTGGTTAGCGCACTTCACTATAAACCTGGTGACCTGAGTTTGATGTTTGGCCACAGCTAACGTCATTAGCAAGTGATATCTGAACTGGTTCTGGTCCCCCCCCCCCCCACTTTACTAATCCACATTGACGAGCATGGTGGAGTGCGGTCAAACAAACTCCACGGTCTACTCAGCAGAGGAGGAAGCCTTAATGCACCAGTGAATTGACAAGGACTGTAAATTATAAAAAATAATATATATTTTATATTATTACACACAGTGAAGGGCGTGACCTTTGGAATGACCTTCAGTTGGTGATTGTAAACCACAATTGAACCCAGCAGTACATCAAAATGAATGGATTTAAACTTGAGCTGTCTCTGTTTCGGACACAACACTTACTCGCCTACAAGTTGAGCTTATGTATGCCCTGGGGCATATGAGATTGCCTTTTTATGTGGGTTCAGTCATCCATAAAAGGGACTTTTTTTAGGGCATGTAGGGTTTTAAAAACGAATATCTTAAATGTCTTAAATGTTTGTTGCAACCCTCACCACACCCCGACTGGGTCTGGTGTCAAATGTTTATTTTCGTCATAATCTCTATTGCAAGAGGGTTTTTTTTCATCTGCTCTCTTGTCTGGTTAGATAAAAGGATTTCGAATTTGCTCTCGGCACTCGGTGTTGCACTCACACCAGTGTTGAGCGTAGCTTGAGCAGCCAAGTATTGTGTTCTGCTGAAGTTATTGCCTCCGACTAAAGCACTTAAATCTCAAAAGCTTAGCATGTTTGAGTGTGGACAGTGCCTGGATGGGTTACCACCATGCAGGTTGTTTTTTGACCTGTATGGCATCGGTAGGCCATCATCCAGCAGTGGATCGTATGTGTGTTGTGCTAACAGTGCGACTGGGGCTTCGGGGGGCTGTTGCATTTCTCCGAGGTTGTTGACACGAACTGGCCATGGAAACCAACATCAAACGGAAATCTGTGGTCGCTTGAGTTAACTTCCACCTCCTTGCCCAGTGCCGCAGTAGTGTGCCCTTGACTGCATAGCGCACACATAACCATTTTTTCTGCGCTGGAACCACACTGATCTGGAGGGAACTGGGAGATATCGGAGTGCGCTGATGTATTAACATAGCAGAGCTCATACACACTTCGGAAAAAACCTGCTGCAATGTTATAATGACATGCAGCATTTGCAACTGTGTTGTTGTTTTATCTAAATGTTCTGTACAACTTTCCAGATTGAGTTATGAACGATGTTATACTGGTAGGAACGAAGTGGACCAGACCACCAATAGATTATATCGTCCGTCCGTCCGTCCGTGTATCAACATCGCCCCCTACTGCATACACTTGGCAGGACCCTACAAAAACCTTTCGACTCAGTGGGGCTTTCCTGGCTAAACAAGTGTAATAATACATTATGTTTATATTCTTTGGTTATTCGTTCCTACCAGCCCACCCCGCAGGGTCCTGTTTTGCAAAATAAATTGGCCATCATGGCTAACATCGGTGACAGTAAATATTTGAACCAGTCCTGGGCCCTTCCCTGTATCAGCCCACACTGACCTGCATAGTTAACTATAGTCAACCGGTAACATCTTGGGGAGACCTTCATCCAGCAGTGGCTTAAGAGGGTTATACATTATTATTATTATTATTATTGATGTAAGTGACTTTTCACAAAATGATCATAAAGCTTTTGGTCCAAAAAGAAAGTCACTGAACTCCCTTCTCGAGCACCCGTTGATGCGCTAAATCTTTTCCCACACCCCACTGTCTCCGCTATTGCAATTGAGTAAATTTCATGGCATTCACGTTCAAAATTACCTTGAGCTCAGATGAACGAATCTGAACTTAGCCTTGTAAATAGAGCTGAGTTATCTGATTATTTAAGGAATCTCTTAACTCTAACAATTATCAGATCAATTACTCGACTAAATTGGATAACAGCAACAAAAACATCTCGCCTTTTTTCCCATGTGTACCACCGGACGGGAGGTGATGGGGGGAACTTGGTGACATCGGTGGTATCATCATTTGCTTCACTGCTGGACTTGGCTTGTAGGGGTTTCCCGCCTTCGAGAGGCAGGGTGTGAGGGTGGCCACCATTTTAAAATCTGGACATCTTTGTAAAAGAGGTGCATAGCTCATCGGATGTGTGTATTTACCGACTAATTTTCCCAGCTCTACTGATATTTTATTATTCTTTCAGCCAAAATCCGTAAGTGACAAGAACAGCCCTTCATAACAGAAAAATAGTGCAAGCCAGAAAACGATGAGTTTCAAAACAACTCGCTTGAAACATGTAAAAAGCACTCTGTGTGTTATGCAAAAAAAACATCATTATTGTCTGATATTGGTCATCCCAGACAGGAGGACCAGAATGCAATTCTTCCAGAAATGTTGATTGTTTTTGCATCGCGCACAATTCAGCCACACACTGGAACATGACTGCCTCCTCTCACTTGTCTTTTCCACTGCACACTCCCAACAGACTCGCTCGCTGATGAGCGTGTTCGAGGAGGACGCCGTGATGTTTGCGGAGTTCGCCAACCGCCTCTCAGGCGCCATGCAGAGGGTCCACCAAGCACAGGTGCTGCCCGTTGTCAAGCATCAGCGTACACATCCCGCATCCGCATACGTTTGTAATATACTCGGGATTTCAGCGGTGCCGGCTCAGCACTGACCCCTGAGCAGCCCAGCCACCTCTCTCTCAACTCATTACAACGTGAATCAGGTTTAATCTTGGCTAACTGCCTGTATTTTAACCCAGCATCTTAGCAGTGTAATAGTAGTCTCAGCAGTATTATAATACTTGCACAGTGTGATGCATTTATCCTAAACTTGCCCAAATCCAGATCATCTGGAATGCACCCGATCTTGTCGGATCTTAAAAGCTAAGCAGCATTTAGATGTGATAGTGTTTGGATGGGTGACTACCATGCACAAACATGTCATAGGCTGTGGGGCAAAGTTGTTGACAGGAGAGACCATTGCAGCAAAATCCAAAGTTTTACTGTGTTGCTTTGCTCCCACATCTGTGCTCCCCGCCTTCACCAACCTGCACTGTCCAGTGTGGTGAAATATGGTCAAATAGCCCCCACAACTCACACAGGCTGTACAGATGCCCGCCACTTTACCCCACAGCCTATAACATATATAAATATATGTACATCGAGCTTAAGTCTTGACTTAAATATTTCGTGACTGCAGGAATTCATATTCTTTGGGTCTTTCGGTAAAGTCACGTAGATAGGTTGAAAGAAAATAACAAAAAATTACGACGTTTCGATCTCAACACAAGCGGTCGTCATCAGGAGGAAGGGGAAAAATATTCGAAACGTCGTAGTTTTTTATTATTATTTTCTTTCAACCTATCTACGTGACTTTACCGAAAGACCCAACAAATATACATCCAGCTTATTATCAGAGTTGGTCACACTTGACAGACGTACAAATCAAGTCCTGTCATTCCGAAAGGCTGCAGTTCTGCGCCCCGTGCACTCGCACCGCTGTGTGATTCTCTGCTGCATGTGTTGTCGTTGCAGAATGAGCTTTCTCTGGCGACACAAATGCTTTCGCAGCAGCTGCTTGGCTATGGCAAACAGGTGACGAATTTATTTTTTTACACAATGCATTGGTGCACATACATCTCGTCTTGCAGCCTTGTCAAATTTCAAGAAGTCATTTGCTTTCTCCATCTGATTTGTTGGTTCCCATCTTCTTTCACTGATGTGAGGTTTGGCTAACTTCCTGGTCCTCTTTCTCCACTCATTCCTGTCAATTCCTGTCAGGGGGGGGGGGGCATCATCTCCACATCTACTCCACAGTCCTTCATATCCTGGTGCACCACTTGAAGACCCCTCTTTCTGTTCCTGCTTCTCAGTCTCCATGCTGGGGCTTCTATGCTCATTTCCTTTTAGATGTGGTTTTCTCTTTTCTTAGGACATGTCCTAGCCATCAGAATCGACTTTCTTTTGGCTTGTCCTCATCTCTTAATTTCTGACCCGATCAATTCTTGTGATCCGAGATCCACCTCATCATCTTCATTTCTATGGTGCACAACATCTGCTCATCCTTGATTTTTAGAGTTGGTTAGATCCATTCGCTGTCTTAATCCATATCGTTTTCTTGTTTTTTGTTCACAGCGTTTCCCATTGGCTGGCGACGATGAGGTCATGACGTCGACCCTGCAGCAGTTTGCCAAGGTCATCGATGAGGTTGGTTGTTGCAATCTCAAGCTTTAGCATTGCAGCGCCTGCATTGCTGATGATCTATCATCGTTCCTACTTATTTTAATGCAGAGAAAACTTAAAGTGCATCTCATTTAGGTGGCTGGGTGGCTCAGAAGTTAGAGCACTGAGTTGACACTGCTAAGATCCGAGGTTTTAATGCAGAAAGCCGCCTGTGATGGAAACAAGGTTTTCAGTGTAACTAGTTGATGATTCCAGCCTGGTTACCAGTAGCTGCACTGTGCAAAAAAACACATTCTGAAATGTATTCGGCTCGATTCCATATCTGAAAATTTAAAAGTTTAGTTTGACTGTCACAATGCGATGAATATTAGCCTCGGCGGCAGAGCACATGATAAAGTGTTGCCTCCTCTCTTATCCAGAGGTCACTTGAATGGTCATATCTCCTTCCATGGCATGTTCCTGAACACTGATCTGCAAGCGTTCCGAATGAATTATTTGTATTTGATTACCACAATCGGGGTATAACTGAGTGAAAAGACGTGTTCTTTTCACATGCATTTGTCATTTCTGAGTGTGCAGTTGAGTATTAAAAATGCTTTCACAACGTATACGCATCGGATCGCTTAATCTTGCCACCTCACCTTCCTCTTTTTCTCTCTCGCTCTTTCCTTCCGATCTTTTGATCATTGTTGCCCCACAGCTGAGCTCCCAGCATGCCGTGCTCACCACACAGATGGCCGACGCCATGATATTTCCCATGAAGCAGTTCAGGGACAAGAATCTTGCCGGTATGAAGTAACGATTTTGAATGAAAACACAAAGACAAAAATCACCTGTATAGCCTTAACAGACTGTTGGGGCAAGTGCTGTTACGAGCAACTATGAAGGCCGGCACGGCATACGAAGGGGTGGGTGGCCAGCACTACGCCCGGCCACCTTTATCTCGCACACATACATACAAGAATGTGCAATAAAAAAATGTGTATGACCTATAGAACAATCATGTCTTAATGCAACCTTTCTTTTGTGTTTGCGTCTTTTTTGTGTTGTGTGTACAGAACTCCTCAGCCTCAGGCAGATGATGCAGATTTCCACCAGTGGTAAATGTCACTATAGACAGAGAGACGTCCTGTGCATAAGGAGTTGAACATATAATATCCACACATATGTACGTATATGTACATTCAGCCGTTTTGTCCATCCACTGCTGGATCAGGGCCTTCCCATGCCATGGAAGTTACTTGACCATATTTCACATGCTGGTCAGTGCGTTTTCGTGGAGGTGGAGAGGATAGATGTGTAGGAGTATAGAAGTACAGTACAGCAATGGATTTTTTGCACTGCTCTTTGCTGCCCACCATTTAACTCCACAGCCTATAACACCTGCTATGCATGGCGGTCACCAATTCAAGCATAATTTATCTAGGCTCGAACCTGTTTAGCGTCTGAGTGCTGATGACATGTGCATTGTGGGTGGTTTAGTCAAAGCTATATAGATAAACAACCGCCATTCGCCACTAAGTGGCGGTGACGTCACCACGACGCTTGTGCCAGGCCATGTGCACCTTGAGGCCATGTGAAGTGTCGAACGCCCGCTGGCAGGAGGTCACGGGGCAGACTCAGGTGCCATAATATTTCAGTCGTGGTTTAGTGGTAATTTATTGAAGGTGGAAGGGTTACCAGCCCCTCGCACCCATCCAGAGCTACATAGATGTACACCCACACACTCGCACTGTACGCCTAGATTGACCTTAGTAACTAAAAATCTTACCACGCACATTTATTCAGTGCACAACAAAACCCTTGCAATTCAAGATGTTCATCGAAAATGTCTGCAGTCGTAAAAATAAATACAAAAACATGATCAGCAATAGATTAAGTACAATGCCTAATCGATGACCAAGGCAGAGAACACGCCCGAGCGTAAGTGTGCCGTGGAGATGGAGCGATGAAATCAGCTTGTGCGCTGGTGCTCGGTGGATTGTGAGAGATGGTGATGGCATTGGGAGGCATGAATTCAGCAGTGGATTGATCATGCCTTTTCATGACGATGATGATGATAACGATCGTAATGCATTTTTTATTGTGTGCGTCCGTTATTCTGACTTTCAAATGTTGGCCCCGAACTTGATTTTCTCAGAGCACGAAACTGCAGTGACAAAGTACAGCCGCCTCTCCAAGCGGCGCGAGAGCGAGAAGGTGGGTGGCACAATGACAACCAAGGCACACGCACACGCTGATACGCACACACTGGTACAGACGCAGACACTGGTACACAAAAGACAAAGATCCCCCCTATAGCCTTAGCAGAGTGTTGGGGCAGGTGCTGTTTGCGAGCACTCATAAAGGCCAGCAGGGCACACGAGGAGGTGGGTGGCCAGAACGACACCCTTTGTCTCTCATTTGAGGCTGAGCCAACCTAGGGGAGGCCCAGGACCGAATCAGATCAATTTCACTGGTTTTGGCCGTGAGCGGGAATTGAACTCGGGTAACCGGGTGTGATGCGCAGCACGCTCGCCACTTCACTACCACTCCACACACACACTGGTACACACACACACACTGGTACACACACACACACACTGGTACACACACACACACTGGCACACACACACACACACTGGCACACACACACACACACTGGTACACACACACACACACACTGGTACACACACACACTGGTACACACACACACACTGGTACACACACACACTGGTACACACACACACACTGGTACACACACACACACACTGGTACACACACACACTGGTACAACAACAACAACCGCCATTCGCCACTAAGTGGCGGTGACGTCACCACGACGCTTGTGCCAGGCCATGTGCACCCTGAGGCCACGTGAAGTGTCGAACGCCCGCTGGCAGGAGGTCACGGGGCAGACCCAGGTGCCACGGGTCGACTGACCGAGATGACCGAGATGACTGGCTGATGCACCACCTGTGCCCCCTACTGTGCCAACTTGCTGTGCTTTAGCCACCCGGCGCTCCGCTCGTTGTTGTGAGCGTCGCTCCTCCGCCCTCCGTTGTTGTTGGAGGGCGACTGCCTCCAACTGCCCAGTAGCGTCCTTCACGAGCCTCCTCCACTGAGGCCGATCTTGACACCGCTGGTACCAATCATCGGCAAGTCCACTCAGCTCCACGTCCTCCTGTACCACATCACTCCATCTCTTCTCTAGCCCGTGCCGCGCCCGTTTAGCCCCCTCGATCCGGCCGAACAAAAGCTGTACACACACTGGTACACACACACACACTGGTACACACACACACTGGTACACACACACACACTGGTACACACACACACACAGGCATACTCTGGTACACAATCACTCGCTCGCACACATGGGTGTGTTTCATTGTCGCGCACAGGCGAGGCACGACGCCGCCGAGGAGGTGTACGCCTTCCGACGCAAGCAGCACCAGACGAGCCTGCAATACTGCGCCACCCTCAACGCCATGCAGTACCGCAAGAAGGTTGTCACTTTGGAGCCCCTGCTCGGCTACCTGCAGGCACAGGTGTGCCGCCGCACTGCCACCGCCGTCGCCCACGTAAATCGTCGGTGCACAAGCTACCGCGGTCGCGACGTTCGGCTCTCTCCGTGGTCGATGTCGGTGTTTTTGTTGTAACGGCATTGGTTATCTGTCAATGTGTCTGGTAGGAATGTAACAACTGCTTGTTTCATCGATTTACAAATTGATTTTACGTTCATAATATAATTACTGCACGTAATTAGCGATTATGTTCGATTAGTGTTGGCATCGGCTATAATCTATCCACGGCTGAGTGAAGGCTTCCCCAAGTCATGACAATCTCAGTCCTGCAAAGCAATAAATAGAAATATGAGCAAAAGCAAAAGTCGCTTACAACAAGATCATTGGTTTTTTACTCTTCTATCTGGCAACAAAACTGACACCTTTTTTACAAGGAGTCATGTTTGCATAGACCACAATACCTGCAGTCATAATGCAAAAAAAAACACAACTCTGATAATGTGCACTGTCCTTGAAGTTGATTGGTCCACACCCGAGACAGCTTTCCTTAGAGCCTAGTCTCACATGAGTTGGACCAGATAACACCAAAAGGCGCACAACTCAAAGACAATGCACCATCAGAGTATGAGAGCTCGGGGTAAGCATTTACACCATTGGAACCTCATTTGCCAAAAATTCTTACCCCGAGTTCTCATACTCTGATGGTGCATTGTCTTTGAGTTGTGCGCCTTTTGGCGTCATCTGGTCCAACCCATGTGAGACTAGGCTCTAAGGAAAGCTGTCTCAGGTGTGGACCAATCAACTTCAAGGACTGTGCACATTATCAGAGTTGTCTTTTTTGTTTGCATTATGACTGTAGGTATTGTGGTCTATGCAAACATGACTCCTTGTAAAAAAGGTGTCAGTTTTGTTGCCAGATAGAAGGGTAAAAAAACAATTATGTTTTTACTGGCAAATGAGGTTCCAATGGTCGCTTACAACAAGTTTGCTAAGCAACATAAGTTATATGTCGGAGGAACAGAACTGGAAACACGAATACCTAGCATCGTACAAGATGCAAGAATCGAAAAAACCTTGATTCTTACACTCACGATTTGACATATGTGTTGTGAGCATAAGAATCGGTTTTAATCGATTAATTGAGGAATTAACATGAGATGTGTCAAGACAGCAGACTTAAGTGTCCCTCCATGAATATGTGAATTTCATCTTGTGACTTGGAACTATTTCCAACGACTGTAATGTTGAAAACGTTTGTGTATTAGCTCTGTCAGTCCGTCCATAACGAGGGTGGTGGGGTAGGGGCTAAAAACTTTCGTTAAGATGGTCCGGTTTGAACTAAACTGGCGTAAAACGTTCTGTTGCTATTAGGGACTTACTCATTTGAAATCCTGCCAAATTGTTCAAACGTTGTATCCAATACTTGGAGTAACAATCCAGAGCAAAACGGACTATTAGAAGATATGCAAATGCATATTATCTTTACAGCTTCCCAGCAGCTATAGTACTGCCAATTTAATAATTCTAAGGATACGTGCATGTTGGTAAGTGCGAAAATATAATCCGAAGTTAAGTGATTTTTCGACAATTTGTTATACACCAGGCATGTTGTAAGTACCACCTGTTTAACGGTGTTGTTTTTAATGTCGTTTGGCCGTGTTCAGTTTGGATTCTTCCGCATGGGGTCCGAGAGTCTCTCCCAGCAGCTGGAGGAATTCATCGGCAACATCTGCGCCAGCGTTCAGAGGTAGGGTTCTCAACAAAGCGTGTACTTACTTATACATGCAATTCCAGACCCTTGCAACATTCAGTACATTAGGTGTTTGTATTTGACTCGATACAGAATCGGAATATTTATTTATACTGGAGGAATCTGATGAGCTCTAAAGCTCTTTTTCACAGATGCCCAATAGGGGCTGGTCAAGGCGTTACAACAACAACCAATACAAAAACACGATAGGAGTGAAAAGTATAGGAAAGTTAAGCAAAGGAAAAAAATACGAATAAAACTAAGCAATTTTTACTTCAAAAGTTAAGGCCCACTGAGCTATTAGCTTATTTTTCAGAAGCCACCTGGCCACAAATGACAGCTCAATGAAGTGGCTTAGCATGTGAAAATTTAAAGCAGCCAAATCTAAATGTGGAGGGTAAAACTGGAGGACCCAGAGAAAAAAATCCACGTGACCACGAGGAGAACATGCAAACTTCAAATACACAGGCATTAGTCTCTGGATCAAATCCCGTCCTCTAAACCAGGCAAGGAAGATAACATCAAGCCACCCTGGCGCCCCTCATTACATGGCCTGTGAACAAATTAGAAATAGAATGTGCCTGATCTCATCAGATTTGAGAAGTTAAGCAGGTTTGAGCTTGGATATTTTTGTCCCAGTTCGACTATGAAGTAACCTCTCCTCTCCCACGCCTGCCCCCCCATCCCATGTCCCTCCTCCCCCCCACCTCTCACCCCCACCACGTGCTCGCCACATCCTCGGAGTCCAGCGTGCGCAAGGAGCTGGACACGGAGCAGGAGAGCTCGGACCTCAGGGTGAAGGAGCTGCTGGAGGCGTGCGAGCATCTGTACTCGCCCGAGCCCCCGCCCGGCGGCGCCATGCCAGACTGCACGCTCACACGCAAAGCCGGCTACCTTAACCTGCGGCAGTACGAGGCGCCCACGGCGTCCGCTCGACGCACTGGCACACGGCCCGCTTCCACTACACGGCGCTTGGCCGATAATAATGAAACAAAAACATGATTTTGATGCCGCATTGCCAGTGGCGCGCAAGCACGAATAACTAAAACTCAACACGTTAGTCAATGACACTTCCCTAAAGAGGAAAAACACGATATCGAATCTAATAGGCGACGTTCCAGGCAACTGCCCTTCTTCACAGCAGTGAGAGCTCTGCTATGAGAGATCTCTCACCTGCAAAGAAGGGCAATTGCCTTCAGGACAGTGTTGTTGACAAATCTGTTGAGTTTTTCTTTGACAATAATAACAAGTTAGGAAAAAATAATACATACGCATTGTTTCGTAGTGCTTTCCAACACAGGCTTGCCTTCGGAAGTCTTTAATTAGCAGTATTGAAGCCCAACTGGTAGCAGTCAAAGCAAAATAAATTTGCATATTTCCTGTGGTTTGTGTCTTCAAATTTTTGGGCAGCCCTTTGATCACCTTGGCCAGTCATCAACAGTCAGCTGCTAATGAGCAATACAATTGAATTAATATTGGGTCATGTATATCACAGTGTCGACCCCGCCCCCCCGTGTCCAACTGACAGAGCTATTGATGCTGGACACACGTTTGGGGTTGCGTCTTACTTTCCAGAAGGTCTTAACAACCCGTGGAATAACAGTGTTAAAGAAAGACTTTGCGTGTCAGCCACCTTGACCGAGTTGGCACCGTTGCTGTGTGTCCCCGTAAGTTTATATGTTATGTTGTGCGCGTCTGTGTGTGTGTTTGCCGTACCGATTGACGCCATGCAGCAGAGGTGTGGACTCGAGTCATGTGACTTGGACTCGAGTCAGACTCGAGTCATGAATTTGATGACTTGCGACTCGACTTGGACTTGCATAACAATGACTTTGTCCCACCTATGAGATGTGGACTCGAGTCATGTGACTTGGACTCGAGTCAGACTCGAGTCATGAATTTGATGACTTGCGACTCGACTTGGACTTGCATAACAATGACTTTGTCCCACCTCTGCCATGCAGTAAGACGGGGCTGGTGTCATCGGCATGGGAGCGGCTCTACTTCTTCACTCAGGGAGGGAACCTCATGAGCCAGGCACGCGACGCCGTAGCCGGCGGGCTCGTCATGGACCTCGACAACTGCTCCGTCATGGCGGTGGACTGCGAGGATCGCCGCTTCTGCTTCCAGATTTCCGCCTTCGACGGGAAAAAGTATGCGCATGACGTCGACCGGGGCTGCGGGCCGTAGTAACGCGGGAAGCTGGGCTCTCCAAGCCCTTTACGACTCACTTCTGACACTCGATTGAGCCGTAATCCTTGCCCTTGAATGCTTTTAAAAAAAATTATTCCTATGTAACTTACATTTTGGGTGTAAGATTCGGTTGTTGGAGGTGGTCAGATGGCTAAGGGGATTAGTTTAGTTAATTTACCCTTTCCCATTCCGAGACGTCTACAAGGTTGCAGAGTGGGTCCCGCTCACCTCTGAATCTCGGAATGTACAAGTGGTTCGGCGTTAATGTTATTGAGAGGCATAGCGCCGTTGTTTTTAAAGACATTGTTCTCACCGCAGGGAACTGTAGCGACACGACTGCACTCCATGATAGCTGGCGCCAAACTGTGCCGCATGCCTCCCTCCGACATGGCCTTGTGGGAGCCTCGGTACCGACAACGTTATTTTTTTTTAGTTTTTCTTCCGGTTTTGTTTTGATGATGTACACAAACGTCATCGAAACGGAATCGTAATAAAACTGGTGACGTACACGAACGTTTGAGAACATACTTTTTGGAAAATGTGCACAGTTCTAGCTCACATTATGGCTGTTGTTGGGCGGTTCGGGAAATTGAGCTCCTAACTCAACTGACCCCTCACTTCTGAATGACCTCTGGGCCATAATTCGAGCCCATGGCTGACACTTAATGAATGTTGTCCTACCCCTGATTGTAGAGATGTAATGATTCATCATTGAAATTGATTCTCATTGTGTGATAGGTACATCAAACTGTGTGTACGAATCAATTCCTTTCTCATGGATTTATTTTGTCTAAAACATTTTACCCGTGGGACGCCACTGAAAGGGGAGTTGAGACAGACAAAGAGATAAGCAGCAGTGATAACGGCGCAGCACTGGGCAGGAAGGGTAGGAGGGGGGAGAAGGAATGACTGGGCCAAGATATTGGGGCTGAGAGGGTGATGATGATGATGAGAGGGGAGGGAAGAGAGGGAGAAGACAGAAGGAAGGAGCAAGCAGGAGTGAGCTGCATGGAGGAGTAGCATCTGAGTGGGAGTATCCATACAAATCACGTGATTTACGGGAGTCTTTAGCTGAATGATGTAGAAGTGATTGGTGCATGGAAACATCATAGCAAATACAATGGCAACAAAATAGTGAAACAATGATTGCTTTGTGAACAAGCGTCATGACTTCTCATCGAATCGTGACTCGAGCGAAAGGTGCATTGCTACCAAAATGAACCCTCTATTTTTAAAGGCAGATTACTTGGCCCATAGTAAAAACACAACAACAACACTGATACCACAGTTTCCCCAGTCATCAATGCTGTCGACATCTTGCCCCTATTCAAGTCTAGGCTCAAGACCACCCTGTTTTGTCCTGGCTCATGCCGGACTGCCTCTATTAAATAAGTAATATGTAAAAAGCTTTTTTTTAAACACGCTTTTATGAAATGTACTAGTAATGGAAGAACTCCAGGAAGTGGCCCCGAAGCTTGCCATAACGTAAGGGACTGTGGGCAATTACAGCCAACGTCAGTTTACCGTGGATAATTAGACCCAAGCCGAAACATAACATATAAAAAATAATGTTAAAAAATATATTTTATTTTTTATGATAGAATATAGTATTGTCATCAGTATGACATAAGTATACCAAGTTTGCAGTCGATACCACATTAGGAATTGGGTTAAAATTGAGTTACAATATTTGAGGATACAACAACAACGACAACAACAACAGACAGAGTGAGTTAAATGAAAGCGTGTAAAAACACACGCGGTCGTTGATATGAATTCCAAATTGCATTATGATTTCTCTTTACTTTTCCAGAATAACAGTACAATCAATTTAGTTTAGATTACATGTCTGTATTAAATTTCGATTTAAAGCTTTCGTGACTGCAGGGATTCATATTCTTGGTTCTTTCGGTAAAGTCACGTAGAAGGGAAATAATAAAATAATACAAATAAAACACAATAAAATAAAATTCTCACGACATTTCGGCCACAACGCAAGCAGCCGTCCTCAGGTGAAGAAACAGAGCTGTCGGAAAGACAGCGTCCTAATGAACACTGCTAAGCTTGGCAGCGTATTTTAAGCTGGGTGGGAGGAGAAGAGTGCCTTTACAAAGGAGTTTACATATCAACAGAGGAATTTAGCATATTGATGACATGCAAAATATGGGTTTAGTCATTCCTTGTGGAATGTGTAGGCGGTGGGAGGTCTCAAAGTCATATGCTAGTGTATTATGTAGGATTAGCAGTAATGTCTACTCCATGTGTATTGATCAAAGGGTCATGCTTTGTGTCAACTGTGCTTTGTCGCAGGGTGGTGATATTACAGGCCGAGAGCAAAAAGGAATGTGAAGAGGTGAGCTCTCACAGTCACATGGCACAGTTTCGTCATGCCAAATCATTGACATTCATCCATCTAATAACTATTCTTGAGATACAATAACGTGAAATAAGAGCAAGGGTGTGCGTGTGTGTTTTTCTCTTTATTCCCCAGTGGATTGTCACGATCAGCAACATCTCCCGTCAGATCTACCTGACGGACAACCCACAGGTGCGATGCGGGGTTTTCGTGCAGCGTTAGCTAAGACATAGACACCCCATATAGCCTTAACAGACTGTTGGGACAAGTGTTGTGAGCGAGCACCTGTTGAAGGCCGGCACGGTACACGAGAGGGGGGGGGTGGCCAGCACCACGCCCGATTGCCTTTGTCTCCCTAGTGGTAATGTTTACACATCGCACCAGGTACTCGTTTGAGGCTGAGTCCACCTATGGGAGGCCCAGAACCGGTTCAGATAATCGTCACCGGTGTTGGCCATGAGCAGGAATTGAACTCGGGTAGCTGGGTTCGTAGCACAGCACGCTAACTGTAACACGTCACATGATATCTTAATATTACAGTGTCACATGTATATACGTCAATGCCGTCTCCATGGCATTGTGACATCCTATCTTCTGTACATGTGACCGCTGAGCTATAGCTGTTGTCTCCAGCTCTCACCACTCTTTGTATCTCTTTCATGGCCTATTCGTGCCATATGCATGTTGGTGTTGTGTGTCCACGTTATTGACATGACTGTGTACATGTTTGTCTCGGAGAGCGGTAGTGTTGTGGATTGCACCCTATGCTACGAACTTGGCAAACCAAGTTCAATTCTCGCTCACAACCAATAAGTGGTGAATAGTTGAGCTGGTTTTGGGCCTCCCTTGGATAGACTCGGCACAACCTCCGACCCTCTCGTAGGTTGTGCCACCCTTCATGGGTGCTAACTAACAGCACTTGCCCCAATAGTCTGTTGAAGGCTATATGGGGGAACTTCGTGTTGCGTGTTGTCATGTTGTGTGCTTGTATGCGTTGAGTATGTTGTACAGGTGAGACTGTTGCTTGCTTTCTGCATGTCATGTGTACGCTGTATGCGGGTGTGTGTGTGTTGTTTGCATGTCACGTGTGTGTCACGCCAGTTGGGTTTCACACACGTGTGTGCATGTCATGTGTGTCATTTGCATGTGGGTGTCAGATGTCTGTGTGTTCGTTTTGCATGCTGGTTGTAATATTTTTGCTTGTGCGTGTGTCTTGTGCGTGTACTAGGAGGTGGCGGCACGCGTGCACCAGTCGGCCATGCAGTCCGTGACGCCCACATCCTCCTTCCAGGAGAGACACCGAAGCCTGCGACCACGCACGTCAGTATAGACGCACAGAGACATGAAGATGAACATCCCCTGTAGAGCCATTCAGACTTTTGGGTCAACTGCTGTGAGTGAGGATCTATGAAGGCCGACAGGGTGCACAAGAGTTATGTACGGTCAGCACCATGTCCAGCCACTTTTCCACTGCTGATGTTTACACACCGCACTAGATGCTCATTTCAAATTGAGTCCTCAGGAGAGATCAGGACTGGTTCATATATTCTCTACTGATGATAGTCATGGTTAGGAATTGAACTCATAATACGGTACATTAACCACTGGATTAAATACTATGTATGTATGTATGTTGAGCTTCTTTTGCACCATACGTAGCCGACATGTGCTAGTCAGAGGTACAGACAAATATCCAGCAGTGGATTGATAAAAAGGCTGTACATGTACACATACAGAAGGACTGTATACATGTACATTGATGCACCATCACATGGCGCCGTGTGACTTTGTTTAACAGGAAAGTCGCCTGTAGTTACATTTAGAGGCTGGCATTGACACCTCACGAGAGCCCACTTCTGCCGTGGCCCCCACAGCTCTACCTCGAGTCCCCGCTCCTCGGTGAGCGATGACGCAGCACAGGCGGCGACTGGCGGCAGTGGCGGCGGCTCGTCGGCAAACACCCCCGCGTCGACGCCGGCCAAGACCGCCGTAGCGGCCCAGGCCTCCCCCCACCGTGCCACCACCCTGCAGCTCGTGGTGCCGGGCACGCCGATTCAGTTCGACATCATCTCGCCGGCAACGGAGGAGCAGGAGGGACGTGGAGGCACAGGGGCCGGGGGCACCGGAGGAAGGTGAGCAGGCGCGTGTCTGTGTAGTTCGAGAAGTTCGATAAGCCTTCCATTGCTGTACCAGTGGTACAGGGTGCGGTCAAGGGATGGCTCTGAATCAGCAGAGGCATTATCTTTTCATCAGCTGCGTAACACTGGAAACTCCCAGATCTGTTGCTCCACATTAAGGTCCGGGTCTTCTCAGCCACAGTCATGCTCTTCCTTCTCTTTGCTTGTGAAACGTGGACCCCTCAAATAGACCATCTGCACCGGTTTGAAACTTTCAGGCTGGTCTCCCTATGTTCCATCCTGGGTTTTAACCAGGCTGGATTGTGTAAAGAACTGACAAATCCTTGAAAGATCTGGAAACATTCCCATCATTGAGCTCCTCCGGCACACAAGACGGGATTGGCTGGGTTATGTAACCCGCATGCCCAGCCACCACATGCCCAGCCACCACATGCCCAAACAGCTTCTGTTTGGCCGGATAGAGGGGACTAAATGGGCACAGCACAGGCTGGAGAAGAAATGGACTGATGCAGTACAGGAGGATTTGGAGCTGAGTGGACTAGCCGAAGACTGATACTGGTAGTGTCAATATCGGCCTCTATGGAGGAGGCTCGTGAAGGATGCTATTGGGCAGTTGGAGGCAGTTGCCCTCCAACATCAATGGAGGGCAGAGGAGTGACGCTCACAAAAATGAGTGGCGTGCCGGGCGGCTGAAATGCAGCAAGTTGGCACAGGAGAGGGTATCGGTGGTACATCTGCCAGTCATCTCGGTCAGTCAACCCATGGCACCTGGGTCTGTCCTATGACCTTCCTATCAGTGAGCCTTCGAAAATTCACGTTGCCTTGGAGTGCACCTTGCCTGGCACAACCGCCTTGGTGATGTCACCGCCACTTAGTGGGTAATGTCTGTTGTTGTTTGAGCGCTAACACATGCAGCTGGGCGTGGTGTTGGCCACCCACCCCCTCGTCTGCCATTCGGACCTTCATTGGTGCTCGCTAGCAGAATTTACCCCAACATTCTGTTCAGGCTATACAGAGGATCTTTGTTTGGACTGGGAAACGAAGGCAGCCATGAATGGTGCTGACCACGCCTGCCCCCACATGTCCCATGCCAGCGTTCATAGTTGCTCACTAACAGCACTTGCCCCAACAGTCTGTATGCCTGTAGGGGGATCCTTGACATTGTAAAACACCTCACTCTGTCACGTGACCTACCAACTCGCCTCCGACACTTAATGTTGCCTCAAAGTGCACCTCGCATGGAACGAAAGCTACGGTGACATAACCATCACTTCCTTGCAAATGGTGGTTGTTGCTGTTTTATGTGGGTCGGAGTGGTAATTAGCGCACTTTGCTACAACCCCAGGAACCTGGGCTCGATTCTCCGTCACGGCTAACATCAGTGGCAAGTGTTATCTGAGCCCTAGCTGGGCCTCAAGTTAACTCGGCATTAAATGAGTACGTGGCACAGCAAGAGGGAAAAAGATGTCAGCTGGCGGTTGTGATGTGGTCACACCACCCCTCTCATGTGCTGTGCTAGCCTTCATAGGTACTCACAGCACTTACCCCAGGCGCTATGGGGAAGGATGTTTGTCTTTCCGTATGGGCGTGTGTGGGCGTGTATGTGAGCATGCATGTGAGTGTATATGCACCACTTTATCGTTCGTTGTGTTAGCTTTAATGGGCTCCATAACAACAATTGGTCGGTCAGCCTGCAAGAGATTTCATCTCGAGTTGTTTTTACGTGCGCCTGGGTGGAGTGTTTGCAAGCACGGACAACGTCCCACGTTGACCTCTGCAATTACAAGCATGACTCGTAAGGATCATGCTGCCTTCAGATCAACATTGAGTGCTTTACATCTTACATTGCTTGGCCATGATGGACTATGAATGCGAGTGCAAGCACTGATATTGACCTTGTTAATTTTTCAGGCGGCAGAATCCGTTCGGGGAGGAGGGAGAGGAGGATCAACCAGGCTCTGAAGGTTTGTTTGCTCCAAACACACAAGTCATTTCGATAAATAAGCCACGCCAGGTCTCAACCACATCCTTAATTACATCGGTGGGTATTGCCGATAGTGCCGAGAATGGATTATCGGGGCAAATAACACTGGTGTGTGCATAATGCAAGCATACGTAGCCATTAAGCCTGAATGCCCATGTGTTATGTTCATTATCAGTTGCAATTGTTTCCTCTGTAGCACCTCGAAGTCAGGTTTAAGGTGTCAGTACCACGAAATAGTTTTGTGTACATATGAGGCACATTGATGATTGGACCCTCGTGCGAATTGTCACGATGTAATGTGTATCTCTGTTTCTTAAGTCTCGTTAATGTAACTAACTGCAAGATAACAGCATAACAGCAGCATTTAATTTGCATATTTTCAGTCAGTTCTTACACGCATGTATCCATACCTGAATTGTATTTTAATCGTTAAATCAATTCATTGTGAAATTCTTAGTGAACATAGGCGGAAAAAACCCACTCTTCAAATATTTGAGTGGGCATTAAGTATTTATTTACTGTGCTTTCCTTTGTGCCCACTACAATGTGGGCATCTGCAAGAATTTAAGGAAAGATGCCCTCGGTAGTGTGTGGAAGACCACACTTGTGCCCCAACTCATCGCCACGAACGTATGATAACCACCTGGCGACCCCACGTCCTGTTGTATTGTAACACGCCGCGTCCCCTCCGTCCACTTTCACCCGCTCGCCCATCCTCCCGACACCCAGAGTCTCAGCTGCTGCAGCAGCTCTACGTGGTTCGCTTCCTGGGCTGCATGGAGGTGGGCGCCGACCCAGGGCCCGACGTGATCTACGAGACTATGCGGCACGTGCTGGCCTCGCGTGCCATCCACAGCATCTTCCGCATGACCGAGTCGCACCTGCTCGTCACCTGCTCGCAGCTCAGGTAGCAACGCGGCGCCAGGGCCTCTCACTTTCGTATGGAGTAGCAACTATAATCCATAATGGGTTAGATCGCGTGAATGTAAATTTGTCATTAAACCCGCCACCACCCGACGCAGCAAATTTAGTAAGGTTTGGCATGTAAACAAAACATGCCAATTAGTTACTACTTCAGCACAACCGTGTGTTGTATCGTAAACCGACGACATTTACAATTCGAGCACCACACAGCTATCGCTCGTGTTGGCTTTGATATTTTCACATGTTTGATTCACACCGTGGTTTCGCACGGTCCCCCGAAATTCTCATACTCTTCGGTCAGGGGTTTTATTTAATTTTGCTTTTGTCGTTTTGGTGACCCAGGTCACTGCAAATTATTTTATATCCCTGTTGTCTTGAGGTGTCACCTGGCTAAACTAATGGAGAGCCTTATCCTTCTTGAGTGCCGAATTTTATTTGAAAATTCCTCTGATGGGGGGGGGGGGGGGGCTCACGTAAACGTATCTCAATAACATCTACAAGAGGCTATTGTATGTATGTTTAACTTCTTTCACACCGTACGTAGCCAACCGTGCAGTGACATAAGTGGCTGAACATGCCAACATTTTCAAAAGTTGTTGCTCATAAATATTCTAATCTGATACCCGGTTCAGAGCACCTAACATACTCACAATGATGAGGCCAGTCATGCCATTTGTGCGCCGTTTCAAGGTAGTAGGCCTCATGCTGAAATAAAGTTGTGGACTTTGTTTGACTCACTGGCCATAGGATGCCAATGCCAGCTATACATCCTCTTTCCTGTTACATCACGACCAAGAGGCAACAGACACTCGTGCTTGGATTTTCATTTGCTGTCTATGGCTGAGAGATGTGAAACATAGTGGTCATCAATATTTCGTAATATGTTAATATCCACTGATGGATCAAGGCCTTTCCACGCCATAGTGGGTTGTGGGGGTTATTTGGCCATACTTCACCACTCTGGTCAGCGCGCAGGAGCGAGATGGACTGTCGCATCCTGGGATCATGAGCAATGGTGCTGACATGTCGAGTTCTTCATCCGGGAATGGATAAATCATGGTTCATAATGAAGATAATGTTTTCCTTTATACCTTATTCTGCTGTTTTAATAAATACGTTCATATACATTTAACATAACTATCAAATGGTGTCATTGCTATTGCCTGCAAAAAACATCAGTCGGTTGAATTGCTAACGAGAGTTAAAATTGTTTACATGCATGTGTACAGCTATGGGCTTTCTAAAAAAAAAATATCTCGCTCTCTCTTTTCCAGGCTGATAGATCCTCAGTCGCAAGTCACTAGGATTGGTGTAAGTAAACTATTGCTCTGACCTCCTACACCCACCCGTGTTGTCCACAGGCATACATACGTACATACGTACATGCGTGCACACGTACACGATTGGCCCCACTTCAATAGTCACAAAAAATGCATCTCGTGTGGCGTGACCAGTGTCTTGATATCTTGTTACATTTAAACTTCGTTGGAGACTTTATTGAGACAGGTAAGGCCCAATGAGCTTAAACAGCTGCAGTTCAAGGGTTACCTGTAATACACTCTAAATTAAAATAGTTCTGTGCCGCGCAGACTCGATGGGGGGGTGATGTTAGAGTTGCGAGTAGATGTGTAAATGCGTATTGTGATTATATAAACTACCACAATTTGGGGTTGTGATTCTAGATTAGTTATTTTTTTTATATTTTGGTAAATTTATTACCTCAAGTTCCTTGAGTTTTTGTGAACCATTTACATAAAACATACATAAATAATAATCAATTTTCACACGCACAAATTTCATCCATGTTTAAGGGATCTGCGAGCCACCCACACGCACCATGCAAACACGACATCTCCGCTCTCATGACAGCACGTACCAATCACACGTGCGGGAATGCGCGGGACGGGGGTCAGGGGTCAAAGGGCAGTGACGTCACTAGACACGGATGTGTATTGGGAGCGAAGATTGAAGGATTAAAAGGGGCTGTGGGACGTGTGTTCAGGGGTTGGTCTTGGAACGAGTATTGCTGTGCATTGGTAAAATAAAGAAGTGCTTTAACCATTCTTCACATGTATCTCAAGCAAAACAATACAATGTAAAAGAGAATCTATGCATCGTTATATCCCGAGTAGTTATTGCACCACTCTGCCACTTTGCTCACCAGGGTTTGAGTCCAGGTTGTTCGCAAAACAACAACTTTGGGGAAGCCAAATCATCCAGACATTTCGCTGGCCTCGACTCCACCCTCGTGTTTCGCGTCAGCCTCAATAGGCGCTTCGCGAACATCTCTTGAGCCCAGCATGTCGAGCTAACCGGGAGCGATCTTCGCCGCTGTGTGCATGTTCGCAGTTCCCGCTGCGCCAGGTGGGAAGCTGCGCGCCGCACTCGGAGAACCCGCGTCTCTTTGGCTTTGTGCTGCACACACCCACGGCTGTGGGGCCCGAGGGGAGGACTTCGCTCTCCTGCTACGTCTTCGAGTCCAACAACGAGGGCGAGAAGGTGAGGGCACAGGAGGTTCGCGTCACGTGCATGTGATCTAGCCACCCAGGGCTTTTTTTCCTGTTATTTATGAGGATAATATGGGCGTGTGTATGTTTTAGGTATGTGTGTATGTACGTCTGTGGGGAGCGGTAGTGCAGTGGTTAGCGCGCTGCGCTATTAATTCGGCAACCCGGGTTCGATTCCCGCTCAGTCAACACCAGCGACGATTATCTGAACTGGTCCTGGGCCTCCCCTAGGTGCACTCAGCTTCATATAAGTCCCTAATGCGGTGTGTAAATATCGCCACTGGGGAAACAAAGGCGGTGGGGTGTGGTGTTGGCCACCCACCCCCTTCGTGTGCCGTGCCAGCCTTCATAGGTGCTTGCTAACAGCACTTGCTCTTACAGTCTGTTAAGGCTATACGGGGGACCCTTGTATGGGGAAAAGCTAGATTGCTCCACAATTTTAAATCAATGAGGTGTGATTTTAAATCTTGTGATATGTGGTCATGTGAACGAGGTTAAAATTACCAAAAAATCACATTTGACCTGATAAGTTGTTTTATGGCCCCTGGCTCTGCTTATCTATGACAGCCTCTGTGTGTGGCACAAACCCAGTTTACAAAATTGTTCAGTCTGTTGAAGGATCTAAGAGTCCGTTGGAAAGATACGAGAGGGAAAGTGCTGTGGATGGACTACAGTGGACACCAAGGAGATCGCGAGTGAGTGACAAAGATAATTTTCCGAAACGAGGCCGTCATGTTAGAACTCACCGTTTGCTTTTCAGATCTGCGACTCGATCGGACTGGGAAAGCAAATCTCGCTTCACAACACGCTGGTGAGTAGAAGCACAGCCCGGCCAAAGCAACATCACGTGCACAACAAACATTCTGGGTCTCTGTCTAGCACTGCTCAGGCGATTCATTTGGCCGCTCAAACCTTTGCACTCTGTGTTTTTACTGCCTTGTTATTTCAAGGCCCTGTGGTTGTGAAGTGTGATGTGCCGCCTACGTTATTATGCATGTGCTCCTGTGCCCGAGTGTGTGTATATATGTATCGGTGACAAATATCTCAACCGCTCCTGGGCCTTCTCTAGGTTTGACTCGGCTTTAAATGAGTTTCTGTTGCGGTGTGTAAACATTAGCACTGGGGAGACAAAGGCGGTTGGGCATGTATGGCTATACGGTGGATCTTCGTATTTGTATGCATTTATCAATGACGAATATCTAAAGTCGCCCTGGGCCATAGCTGGGTCAACTCAGCCTTAAATGAGTAAACTGTTGCAGTGTGTAAACATCATCACTGAGGAGACAAAGGGGGCCGGGCGTGACAGCCAAACCCCACCCTCTTGTCTGTCGTGCTGATCTTAACACTATTACTGTGTTAAATATGGGATTGTGGTCTCATTTGTGTGTGTTTGTGTGTGTATAGGAGCGCCGTGCGGCAGAGTGCGAGCAGGAGTTACAGGCTCAGCGTGAGCGACAGGAGCTGGAACTGAACAAGCAGAAGGCCATTGAACAGGTACGTGTCAGGAGGCTTACCTGGGAGGGCAGGCAAGAAATGTATCGTGTCGTGATTGTGGTTGATTAGTTGTGCGTGATGGCTTTCTACAGACACCTGACGACAGATAGCTGAATTTTTTTTAATAATCGTATTGCCATTTAAAGATGCTTGTTATCGTCATACAACATACTACTGTTGATTTATTGAAAGATGTTTGTTTTTCTGCTTGTAACACCAGAACCAAAAGTAGTACAAGGATGAGACCCTGATTACACAGTAATCTTTCTGTGTACATTTCCACAGTGGTGTTGCCAAAAGCTAGTCGTAATAATAATAAAGTTAATTACTTTAAGATAAAACTCGAGAATGGGGAAGGTATTGTAACGGAATTAGGAGAGAGCTTATGTGAAAATGTCACTTCATACCAAATAGCTATATTACGGATTACGAGTGTGTCATCAAATGTCATTCTTCCTGACCGCCTGCTGTGGACCTTCTACCCCGACCACAGGACTTGGAAGAGCAAAGCCGCCTTATTGCCGCATCGGCCAAACCGTCCAATGAGCATGCATCGTCGGGTGACGGACAGACGCTGCGGCTGAGCGATAACCAATCAGCGATGGACAAGGGGGTGGATCCTGGAAAGGGGACAGAGTCGGAGGCCTGAGCTCATCAGTGAAGGGCCTCTTGTGTTTTTTCACGTACTCAACGGGCGGAATATCTTTGCGCACTTTCTTGTCTTTCTATGGAGATGTTATGCATCACTGCAGTTTCTAGGGGTGAGACCGACCAACTGAACAAAATCATCCTTATGGCGGTACCCCGGGGTACCAAATAATAAATACTAAATGGCTGAGGCAATTAAATATTGTATTTCTGGGACACTTTTTTCCAGGGGTGTACTTAACTCCACGACTAGGGTCCCAATCAATCTGAAATCAGTGCTACTCCGCGATGTCGAAACGCAGCGAGGACGATTGCGCTGAAACCCTGAACGCTCGTACGCACCATAGTGCATCGTGTACAGCTCGTCGAGATGAGTCTATTGCCGCGTCGCCGACCATCAACAGACTCAAAATGGCTGCATCACGGACATTATGCGAGAGCCGGGGTACTATGGTACCCGGGGTACCGCCATAAGGTTCAAATGTCATTTGTAAATACAACGGCGTCATTCTTAAATAATAAGCTAGAACAAAACACAAAATGTAACTGAAACACATTATACAAAAACTTACTATTGGGGAAGTGGTAATAAAATATATTAATATGGGTGGAATGAGTATGACCTTACTTGCATCACGTTTATTGGTGGCACTGGTGAAGGCAGGTGTTAAGATATTTTAATGCGTGGAGTATAATCATGTGTTGGCAAGTAACGGGTAAAGATAGCTGTGATTTGACAGCTAAATATTTCCAAAAGCAGTCTTTTCACGAACACATAAATTTGACCCTTTGGCTGTAAGTCTGCCTGTAATGACTACTAAGCTATTGAGAAAATTTGATTATTTGTACTTGCACTTTGCGTACAAAATATAAAAAGGGCAGAAGGGTCAATAAAAAATAATAAATTGAGTTGCATCACTTTCAACTCCATATGAGATCTTTTTTTTACGATTTTTATGTAAAAACAATAGTGGTTACAATTGCTGTGGTTTGCATTTTAAGTTTAATCAAACTTTTGTTTTTCCCTAAGATGACGGCAACTGCTCTTAGCAGGATTTTGGCGATGCCGCGTGGGTGACTTGGGAAGTGGATTTCCTTGACCGACCGAGGCTCTTGCTCCCCCGTGTCCTACACCCAGGGTGAACTTTTGAGATAGCCTGTCGTAAATTGCAGCAGAGGTTGAGATCGCTGAAGAGCTTCAGTAAGGTGCAACTCCCTATGTCTCAATAATTACACTTTGGAGTAACAAGGGCAGTGTCGCCGTTACATTGATCGATAAAAAAGTTTAGTTTTGATAAAATGTTGCATTCGCGAAGGTGCAGTGATGACGACAACGAACGTTAACTGTAAATATGTACTTGATCTTAAGGGAAGGTTGAGGATGCAATTAGCACGGTGCGTGAGGCTTTTGTTTATTTGGTGTGCACTTGCATAGGTTTATAAAGTCTTTTATGCCACAACGGCAGTAACTTTGTGCGGCGAGACATTTTTACATCTTAATTGATTCCGAGTGAGAGTTAGAGCTGTGTGGCTGACGTTTCCAAAGTTTATCTCTGCGTTAACCTGGCTGAAACAAAATTGAAAAACGTCACTACTGCTGTCATTCTTTAACCATTTGTCCAGGAAAGCCTCGCCAAGTCTCAGAACTTTCAAGAGGAGCCTGCTACATTGGCATTTGCCAATTTAATTAATGAGCACTACGGTCCAGGTTTTCGTGATTAAGCTGTGCATAGTTCTCCAAAGTAATTACCACCAGGGATATATTGACCTATACTTGCCTGGATGTGTTCCCGGGTTGCACCCACGTGTTGTTCTGCACGATGTCCGATATTTTGCTCCACGTGCCGGAAGCTGCTGCAGCAACCGAATTGAAACGTAGTGTTGTGCATGTGCTTAACAGCACACGGAACGTAAAGTCTGGATGTCCATGTAAAACAAACAACGTGCAGTACATCCCAGAAACACCATCGGAGAGCTATCCATCAGATGCGTGCCAGGCATTTGGGAAGCTGAAAAGCCAAACTAATTAACTTCACCCCTTCCCCTGCCTTGCAAATCATGGAGTGTACCAGTGTAATAACCAACTCTTGTATCTGACCTATATTTGGTTGTAAAACTTTTTCACAAGCACCATGAAAACATTACGGTATTTTACGTGTACTGTATATTTGAAGTGTCTTGAATGCACTTTTGTTGGCCCTTTTCTGTAACGTCATATGCATCTTCGTCCAAAACGTTTACGGTCTTTTTCAACGGTTTTACTTAACTTGACTCGTCGTGGTCAAATCTTGTAGTCAAAATTTAGTCTACTTCCTGTTGTCCAATCAATTCCAAATTTTGCACACTTACTCAGATCCGGTGACAAGGCCTGCCTGTATCAAAATCGGCATAAGTTAATCAATTCGCTACTTTAAAGCAATTTACATTGTGTATGCACGCCTTATTATTTATATATATTTGTGTAGGCGAAAAACACCGCGGTTCCTAAACTCTGGAATCGCCTCGCCCAAGAAGCAGGCGCCACGTGTCTCAGGCGCGCCTGCTCCGTGTCGTCTACGAGTTAAGAAAGTAATTAATTCAAGTCAGCGTTGATGTGGGAGCAGGCGCTGCATCATTGACGTACTTCTCGACCGTGAGTTAAACAAAGTTCATAAAACCCTTGTTTTTTAACGTTTTTTTAAAGAGTTTATTAAATTCCTTCCTCTCCCCCCAATGCAATTGAAATTGTCTTCACATACTGTATTTTTTGCGTTTGGTATAGTTCCATTTTGTTACCGCCAGATGGCAACACTAGTGTATCAACGGACGCATGATTATAATGCCGAACATACACTTCCGAAGTATAGGGGATAATTGAGATCAACGCACGCAACGAATACAAAGAATTGAAATCGATATATTTATATTCGAATATTGACGGCAGATCCCATTTGTCGATCCACTGCTGGATGAGGGCCTTTCCCCGCCGTGTGTGGGTCACAGAGGATGTTTGACCAAACGGGACTTCAATACGCTGGTCAGTGTAGGTTGGCGAAGGTGGGCAGAATATTTAGTGCAGTACAGCAAGAGACGTTTCTGTACTCGAGTATTATCAAGGCTTCTGAGTTCGGGCACATTCCGGTGTGATGTCATATAGACTCCTCTATATACAAATTGCATGCAATGTAATGAGGTGGGCCACGTTACAATAACAAATAAATATATCGATTTTTGAATCGATCGTGGAGGAAGAGGGTAGTGTGAATCGTGACATCCCTATTTGGTGTGGCAAGTATGGATGTTAAGCTGAAATGGAATTTCGCGTATGGGTTTAAATAAATAGTTGTTTCTGGAACTGTTTCGTGGTGGTCCCTGCTGTTTGATATCGTAAGCCCAACCACAGAAGTGTGATATTCTTTGGGTCTTTCGGTAAAGTCACGTAGATAATAGGTTCAAAGAAAAGAACAAAAAACTACGACGTTTAGAAGTGAATTTAATCAACTGATTGCATTATGTCAGCAAGGTTCTCAACATCCACGGGTATGAAGGGGCGAGCGATGTTGCGTGGTGTGTGTGTGTGTTAAACAAGTGGTGTGAAGAATGAGTGATGTCAGTATTTTGTTTGAGACAGATGAGAGGTGTGTGGGAGTGGTGAACAATCGTGGTGTTAGTGGTATGTGTGGTGACAGTGGTGTTTGTGAGAGAGGTGACGAGGAAGCTCATGTGAATGCTACAATGACTCCGGCAACATCGTTGCTCTAACCAGCTTCGACATATCTACCCCCTTCTGCACTCTAAACCATGAGATTTTAATTGAGCGTTTAGAATTCGATTTCTCCACGAGAGGCATAGCTTTAGAGAGTTGCTGACATCTCCAATGGAAGGTCCTAACGTCACAGGTGGCAAGTCTTCAACCCACGTCCACCCACGACATCAACTGCTGGCATCCTTCAGGGGATCCGTCCTGGGTCATTTGTTCGGTTTACATTTTTCCCAATTGGTCACCTCATCAAACAGTCACGGCATAAACATTCATGTGGCTAGATTTGACGCTTTCGTGACTGCAAGGATTCATACTCTTAGGTTTTTTTTCGGTAAAGTCACGTAGGTAAAAAAATAATGACATCAAAAAACCTAAGAGTATTCATGTGGCTCCAGCTTCATTGTCAGATGAAGAGGCAGTTGATACTACCCCATCGTCTGCATAACTCCACCACTGCTCACCCAAGAGGTATCGATCAGCATGCTCTTAATCGTATGCAGTTCGTATGTATTTTCTACACTTCATGATATTTAGTCATATTTTTTTTTCTTCCATAAATGTCAGCTCAGAACGCAACCACTGATTTTAACATTATCTGCGGGAAATTAGAGTTTGCTTTAAGTAATTTCGAGTTAAGTAGTATTTCCCAGGAACGCAACCCTTATGCATAATGGGGGATTCATGCACCCATCGCCGGCTCCACCATCGGTCTCAAATCACTTGGAAATCCTCGGTAATGCCTCTGGACTCTACGTTTTTACTCAACAACCACCGTCTAAGGCAATGGTCAACATTTACTGCAGCCTTGCACAAGTGCCGGATTAAGCTAGTGCGGAGCCCATAGCATATACTACTTTTGATACGAGGATAATCCGGCACTGCCTTGCAACCCCTTTGGTTCTCAGTCGTTAAAAAATGTCTAATGTTAATAAACACATAGGTTTGATGAAACAAAGTAGTTGCACTTACGTGCCGTGCTTAATTAGTGTTTTCGATTATTTACCTTTTAAAAAAATCTGGCCATGTCTCGCACCCCCAGAAAGAGCATCTCGCACCCTCAGGTTAAGAACCAATGATCTACAACTTGGATTGGTGCAGAGGCTCCAGTTAGTGCCAAATGCAGCTGCCCGGATGATCAAGGTGGGTAAGCCGTTTTGAACACATCACAACCTACCCTCCTTAGCTTGCAATGGCTTACCAGTCCACGTCTGCATCCAATTCAAGGTTGCTCTTCTAACTTCGAACCTATAAAAAGTCCCTGTTTACCTGAAAAACTGCTTCTCCCTCCAATCATCAGGCACATACAACACACTCCGTTCCCCGAGACCGACAAGACTTGCCCAGCCCAGGATAGTTCACCAGACGCTGGGGTGGGGGGGAAGGAGCCTTCTCGAACACAGCCCCAAGTATCTGAAACACCACACCTACCTGCAACCGGACATCCGAAACATGCCAAGTCTTTCTCAATTCCGTGATTTTGTGCAAGACACATCTCTATACTTTGGCTAGCCATGGTCTGTGCAAGACATCTCTATACTTTGGCTAGCCATGGTCTGTGCAAGACAACATCTCTATACTTTGGCTAGCCATTGAACGAAGACGGTCACCGCATCACACGCTTTCAGATACGCTTTTGTGGCCGTCCGGAACGCTCTTCCTTCCAATATTAGGAAGCTTCGGCGAAATATGCACTTTTAATCATCTAGAATGCAAACTCATTTCTTTAGAACAGTTTTTTGTGTTTAGTTTGTAATCCTTCCTCCGATTAGCACGGTTGGCTACGTACGGTGCGAAATAATGTTATGCCTTCCCATAACATCTAAAAAAAGCAGCTTCTTTACTTACTTAATTTATTTATTTTTATTTACTACATACATTTCTTATGCTATTCGTTGTTGCACGACGATTGCACTTTATATTGCGTGCGGTTGCAATTTACTTTGCTCAGCCGGCGTTAGCCGCTGAAATGTACACGGATTTATTTTCTCATTCTTGTTGCTCCTTAACCTCCCCTCCCCCCATACCTTTCCCGTTCCGTTGTAATGTGCACCGATTGCCTCCTTTATTGAGGGCGATTATTGGCACACAAAATACAGATTGACTGATTATGGCACATCCATCCGCCCAATGTTACCCGCAGCCGCAGCAAACACTCTGGATTGTATGTGCGCATTGTCGGCACTCGTCTCGATCGCTGCAACGGCATCCTTATTCAGACCTCAATAAACTACAGCGTCTCCAAAAACAACTTGTCTCGCCGCCCAAGGCATCAGCCGCGGCCACTTGACTTCCATGGTTTCGTTAAAAGCCCTGCAATGGTGGCCCCCATCAAATCAAGGCAAAAGTACACAATCGCAATCATATGTCACATGAGATCTCTAAAGGTCCCCCCCTTCCCCATCATACTCTCTCCATTCTCACTCCACTGACCACAGCAAATAACCGCGTCCGAAAGAGCACGTCTAAATCATCACGTCCAACGATGTGCTTCTTCGTACCCAGAACCAGGACCTAACTGGATGAATGAAGTTTCTCCATCGTTGCACCAGCAACTATTGGGAACTCTCTCCCCAGCATCTAAGCAATATCCACCTTCGAGCAACAGCTCAATGCCCGCTTGTTTTATGCGCACCTGTTCAGGCTTATTTGTTCGCCTTTCTGGCAGTAGCGTAACTCGCGTGGGGACATGGTGCCTTGGCACTCCCTGGTGGCCAAAGCTACGAGTTGGGGCCCCCTTGATCAACAACCATGAGATGTGTTTTCAAACGTAATTCGGCCCCAATTGACAGATTGCCGCACCCCTTGAGCTGATAATGTTGTTACTACGGACACTGGGTTCAGCTCTTCATGGTAAGCTGTTCTGGCTCCCCTGTTCAGGTTCAAGTGTTTAGGTTCACTTGTTCAGGCTCATGCTGTTTTGGGGTTCAACTTATCAGACACCGGATCAGGCTTACATTTTCAGGTTCAATTGTCCAGGCTCGCCTGTGAGCTGGATCCCGCGCAGATGCACGGGAGGAGGGAGATGGAGGTTTGAGGAAGAGACGTAGAGGCGTGGGCAGAGAGTGCAAGGGCGTGAAATGGAGAGAGCAAAGAGGAGAGTGAGGGAAAGCTACATGCAATGGAAGGGAGGATTGGGGAGAGGCAAGAGAGATTGAGGCAGGAAAGGGATAGGTGGGAATAAGGAGAGTGAGGGTGAGAGAAACAGAGAGGTGAGGTGGAGAGAGATAACAGTGGAGGGAGGAGAGGAATATAGAGGCAGAGTTAGAAGAGGGGACAAGGCTAGAGAAACAGAAACAAAGAAATAAATTGAGATTAATTGTAATATACATCGTACAGAAGAGAGTAAGCAAGATATATGCGGGGAGAGGCAGGATTAAAGATTGAAAGTTTGGCTGGCTGGGAGGGAGGGTCACGTCCAAAGGCCGTGGGGGTTGCTCGTGTGTTAAACAAAGGCCATGACACCAAAGTGCCCATGTGAAAATAAACTATAGGTATCGTCAATTGGCATATGCGGCCTTCTGGTCCCAGGTTTAATGGTGAGCAGATTGTTCATGCAGGTAAGCTCTGGACCAGTCGAATCCGGGGTTGCAATAAAGCACACTCCGTGACTGATTGTGGCGCGCGTATTGCACGCAGCAAATGTGCCAACGTTAATTCACGTGGCATCTGGTTTGGTTTGGAGGCGTGGCAGGCCACTGTACAATCTCGTTCCAAAAAACTGGCCACTCTGGTCATCAACCAGATGGCGGAAACCCCCAGCTACGCCTCAAACATTCCTCCCTCTCGATAGGCAGCCGTATAGTACAGCCCACTCGCTAAAAATAGCCTCTTCAGGCAGTTTGGGCTCGTGTGATTGTGTGTTGGACTGTGATTCAGCTGTCAGCAGTGGCCACGCTTTGGCTTTCTCAGCTTCCTGTTGCGCTCCTTCGTCGAGACTTTGGCTTATTACCAGATCTACCCAGCGAACTTGAGTGTCGAACAAAACATCTGGGGGACACGACTGCAGTTTTTTATTCGATTTTAGAGAACAAATGTGGAGATTTTAAAATGCAATTCTGCGTAAGGACGGCATGAATGGATACTGTACAGTGTACACCATAAAATCCACAGATGGCGGCAACGTAAGAGTGACTGATGCCGAGGTTGTTTATGGGAAGTCGTTGTGACCAGAGCTTCTATCCTGCAACTCTTACACATCAAAATGGGCTTCAACAGTCACAAACCATTTTCACCTGAATGACCCCAAACCAGGCTTTGAACTGCAGCCTCAGTACATGCGCTCTTCTGAACTGGTTTTGTACTGGAAAAGGGCATTGTATGGCCAAAGTGGTCAAATGGGGTATTTGAGATGCCGTGAGTTGTCATTTTTGACAGGTGTAGATTATGATTAATTTTGCGGTGGAGGATTATCCTCTGACCAGACTGAGAAAACATGAACACTCAAAACGATGATGCTGTGGTTGTTTTGCCAAGTACGCATGAGCTTGAGAGGAATTACATCCCTCACCACTCCATTCAAATCTCAAGGCCTTGGCCTTCCACCTGGAATGTGAGAATAATTCATGCAGTTCGAACTGGCTTCAACAGATAGGCACTCTGCTCGTGATACGAGAGCTCTTGGTTATTCTATTTGT
Organism: Lampetra fluviatilis; assembly: GCF_964198595.1. NCBI lineage: Eukaryota > Metazoa > Chordata > Hyperoartia > Petromyzontiformes > Petromyzontidae > Lampetra > Lampetra fluviatilis. Next base: position 9,481,808 of record NC_136308.1, read on the forward strand.
AAGACTCAAAGCCTGAACATGAAATCATACAGCGCACTCTATTTCTCTGATCAATGGCAAGGCCTTTGATTGGGTGGAATGGAAGGTTATCTCTGCATGGGTTTGGAAAAAAACACTTTATACACATGTTGAGAAGTGGCTTCTAATTACTTATACTCTCCCTACCACACCCCCAGTGGGTCTTTGAACACAGAGTGGAGAGCCTCCCATTAGCTTGGCGGTGTGCCGAGTTGTGTAGAGCAGCCAATTGAATTGGATGGTTGGAACGGCCAGCGGCCCTCTGATTAGCTGCCTGTTAGAAATAAATGTGGGCCTGAGAAATTCCAAGGGGGCACGGTCAGGTGGGAACAAAGGGCCCGGGAAATATAAGGGAACGTGCGCGCCAGTTACTTGGGTTTCCCTACATGGTGTGTCAGTCAAGAAACCTATAAGGATGAGCCGGGTGTCGGCTAACTGAAAACTTGTGTCAACTTCTGTCTTTGTACACATCTGTAATATGTGCTTACAGTTTCTGTTACCCTCGCTTGAGTCTACCCTGGGGCACTAGACCTTTAACCCTTTGCTATTACAATCTGAGATGCGGAAAATGGCCAGAGGTCATTGCGAATGACGTACTGTTGAACATCTCTCAGCCATATACATTGAACCCTGTGCCCTTGGGTTAAATGTGGCAAGACAGTACAGTACACGACTGCCTTGGAGTTTACACTTTACGCCACTAAGTCTAGTCCCGGACTGGCCAAAAGGCAAATGCCCAGTGGGCCGATCCATTCCGAGGGCCGGTAGGTCGGTCTGTGTGGGGAAATTTCAAATAGTATTAAAATATGTTATTGCCTCTAATATGTACGCTTCATTGCTTATTTGCGCTCTCATTTGGCAATAAGTCTCCATATTCGGCAGCCCCAAATATGGTTCATCACCGACCCATTTGTTTGTTGTACCCAGCCCCAGATGGGCCAATGAGATCGCATGGCAAAATCACGCAAATACGTCACATTGCAAATCTACAAGTGTAATGCGGGCGTAAACGACCTTCCGGAAGTGACGTCATGGGGGGAGGAGTTACGTCACGTGGGGGAGAGGGTAGAGGTCTATAAGGGGGGTAACCGGAAGCAGTGGGGAGTGATCGGAGGACTGGGAAAGTGTGAGGCGACGCAGGGCGAAGGGTGAGAGAGAGAGAGAGTGGCGAGATCGCCACACACCCGGGCCACGAGGATCGGCACCGTCGGCCAACGGTGACCGACCCCCGGGCAGCAGGAGCAGCGAGGAGGCTGCAGAGAGCAGCGGGTCTGCAAGGGAGGAGTTGGGCAGCAGGGGTCTGCGCGACGAGACAGCAGCGGGTCTGCTGGGAGGGAGTTGGGCTACGTGAGCGACAGCAGCCTGGGGCTGCAGAGCAGAGAGTATATAGGGGAGTGCCGTGAGGGAAAAGAGATCGAACCCAAATAAAGGACACAGGACAGAGAGAAGCGTCCGAGTCTTTTATTACACTGGTGTCAAAAGTGTAACGGCATGGCTAAACAACTGAGAAAAAAGAATATTCCGTCTCCGGCATCGGCTTCATCTTCCGACGACGATGACCTTCCTCCTGCGGTGGACCCGACTCCGGCAGAGGAGGAGATCCGTGCTGGGACGAGTGCGCGTCCGGGGGTCCAAGATGTCGCCGCGTCGGCGGACCAGTCTGCACCAAAGGACGCGGATTTAAGATGGAGTCAGATGGCGGAGCAACTTGAAACTCTCAAGAACGTACTTGCACAGTTGTGTGAGCTCGTTACGCCGAGGGCGGCGTCGGAAGGAGATGTTGGTGGTCCGCAGGAGCCCGGGTTGTCTTCGATGTCGACGCCATCAGCCACGCGGCACGAAGACGCCATCTTGGGCGTGGCGCACGACGAAAGGCGGGAAGCCGCCATTTTGGGCCCTCCGCGACGGAAGGCCGCCATCTTGTCGACACCACGCTGCGACGGCATGTTGAACATGCCACCGGATGAGTCAGCGGCTGGAGGGAGCGCGCCAAGGAGTCGCAGTCGTCACATAACGACTGTCAAGGAATTCTCCATCGGGGGCGATTGGAGTGCGTTCGCCTGCAGATTTTTGGTAGCGGTACGCTCGGCGAGGTGGACTGACGCCGAGGCATTAGAAGTTCTTCCGACTCTCCTTGATGACGAGTCCGTTCGATTCTTTCGCTCTATAAGCCGCGAAGAAGAAAACATTGCGTGGTGTGTTCGACGAAATGGCAGACGCCTACGAGCCGCCGGATGATGCTCATCGCCGGTTTGTGCAACGACAACGCGCACCCGAGGAGTCTCCGGTGGGGTATAGGGGCGCGGTACTGGAGCTGGCAATGGCCGCATACCCGGAGATGGAGCCTGACCTGTTGGAACCTCTCATCCTGGGGAAGATGCTGGAGTTGTCCCGGGATCTCGGCATTCCCATGCCGGTGTGCGGTCACGAGAAGCTCACATCCCGGGCTGCGGCTAAGTGTCTGGACGCCCAGTTCAACCTGCGCCGGTGGAAGCAAGTTACGGCGTGGACGGGGGGGCCCATCGTCGAAGGGGGAGCCGTGGGTTGGGACCCCAAGAAGGCAGTTTATGTGCCGGACGACAGGAGCCCGCAGGAGCTGTCGGCTGCCGTTGCTCCGTGGCCGGGGCCGCGGGCTGCGCCGCCGACACGGCCGCGTCGGGACGGGGCGCCCGCAGCAAGGCGCAACAACATCGACTGTTTCCGCTGCGGGCATAAGGGCCATTATGCCAGGGACTGCTGGGCCCGCGTCCCGGGTCCGCCCCAGGAGGAGGCCTCGACAGCGGCCGCTCCAAGAAAGGATTCGCCAGCACAGGCAAGTCGGTGCGCACCAGACACCCGGCAAGGCTTGACACCTCACTCATCACCGTTGTCATGCGATCCGGGTGTTGTTAATAACGGGAGGCCATTGACTGCGCCTTGTCGTTCGGTAACGCAGTGGCGTAAGTTGGCTCGGCGGGTCGTCGCGGCCGCTACCGGTTCGTCCACCGTACCTGGGTCGATACAAGGGGTGGATGTACGGATTTTGGTAGATTCCGGAGCGTCCGCGACCATTATTTCAGATGTAATATTCCATCTCTTGAACATCCCACCAGAGGCCGTGAGTCCGGCTTACGCTTCCTGCGTCGCCGCGAACGGGGGTAGCATGGGCATTGTGGGCTAGGTGTACGCTACAATCGCTATCGGGGGAGTGTCGGCCTCGGGAATTGTGTTAATTTCGAGGTCTCTTGCGGTTCCTTGTTTATTAGGGACCGATTTTCTGGCCAAAATGCCCATTCTAATTAGAATTAATGAGAACTGCATTCAATTACCGGAAGGCCGTAAAATTGCGTTTTTGCCGTCGCCCTGGGGGCGACCTGCTCCTATCGCACAGGTGCAGGCGTTGTCCGAAGTGTCTGTTGATATTCCACCTGGCTCACAGATTCTCATTCCTTTGCGTTATCGGAAGCCTGTACCTGGTCGTCAAGGAGCGATTGGGGTTTTGTTGTCGCCGTCCGCCACCATCACGGGTGGATCGGCGCTGGTTGGGGCACAAACTATTGTTCGGCCAGACCAGCAGCCGTTTTTGCAGGTGCTTAACGCGAGTGCCGAAAGCGTGTGTGTGCCGGCGGGTACCGTTGTGGCACATGCCACTACTGCGTTTAGAGCTCATGATGATCTGTCCGGCCGGGGGTTTGTTGGAGGTGTTTCGGGCCCCGGAGCTGCAGATGACCGCTGGATTGCTGAATTGTGTGGGGAGAATTCAGCCCTTTCCGGGGAACAGCGTTGTGCAATTCGTAAATTATTATCGAGCTATTATGATGTATTTAGCTCCGACGATTTGGACTAAGGACGCACCTCGTTGCTTTACCATCATATTGACACAGGGGACGCTGCCCCTATTCGGTTGAACTCGCATCGGATGAGTCCGGCTGAGCGAGAGCATGTTCGAGGGGCAGTGGATGACATGTTGGCTGCGGACATAATATCTCCGTCTAACAGCCCATGGGGCGCACCTGTTGTTTTGGTCAAGAAGAAAGATGGCAAATTGTGATTTTGTGTAGACTTTCGTAAATTAAATAAAGTGTCGGTGGCAGATGCGTATCCCCTGCCGCGTATGGACGACTCTCTCGATGCCTTGTCGGGGGCGAGGTTCTTTTCAACGCTAGATCTCTCTTCGGGCTTCTGGCAACTTCCCCTTGACGAGTCCTCGCGAGAAAAGACTGCTTTCCGTACGCCGCAGGGGTTATTCCAATTTAACTGTCTTCCGATGGGGCTGAATGCGGCCCCTGCCACTTTTCAGAGGTTGATGGAGTTGGTATTAACGGGGTTGCAGTGGGAGACATGTCTTATATATTTGGACGATATTATCGTCTTCAGCCGCACATTTGACGAGCATTTATCGCGGTTGGAGGCTGTGTTCATCAGGATGCGTTCTGCTAATTTGAAATTTAAGCCTAAGAAATGTCACCTACTGCAACACTCTGTGCGTTATTTGGGGCACATCGTCAGTGCAGACGGGGTGGCCACAGATCCGGACAAAACTGCGTGCGTCCGTGACTGGCCAACCCCTGCCACGGTGGGGGATGTGCGTCGGTTTTTGGGGTTCGCCTCATATTATCGGAGGTTTGTTCCAAATTTTGCTACGATCGCGAGGCCTTTGCATCTCCTGACGGGTAAAGGACACAAATTTGCTTGGGGACCGCCAGAGGAGGCGGCGTTTCGAAGCCTACGCGATCTATTGGCTACGGCACCGACGTTGGATTATCCGGATTTTGCACATCCCTTCATTCTGGATACGGACGCGAGTGACACGGGCATTGGGGCGGTGTTATCTCAGTCCAAAGGTGGTGTGTAACGCGTGGTGGCGTATGGTAGCCGGGTTTTGTCTCCCGCTGAAACCCGCTACTGCGTCACTCGCAGGGAACTTTTGGCTATTGTTTTTTTTCTCCGCCAATTTCGACTGTATCTGTACGGTCGTTCGTTTATTGTTCGCACGGATCATGCGGCCTTGCAGTATGCTCTTAAAATGGACCAACCATCCAGCCAGCTGGCGCGGTGGTTGGACACGCTGCAAGAATTTTCCTTCCAAATTCACCATCGGAAGGGAGTGCGTCACGCTAATGCGGACGCACTTTCCAGGCTGCCGCAGCGATCCCCTTGCGCGTGTGCGTCGGGGACGCATAGGTGTGGCCCGATTCAGCACCCCCCTCAGCCTGTCGCGCTGGCAGTCGAAGTGCCTGAAGCTCCGCTTGAGCCGGGGCCGGCTGATGCGGGGCCGGCTGATGGGGGACCGGCTGATGGCATTCTACATCTCCCGAGGTCTGTGTGGATTCGGGAACAAATGTTGGATGATTCTTTGGTAGCTTTACGTAAGCGGCCTGTGAAGGGGAGTGGGAGACTCTGTGCGGGAGGCGTGCCGGAAACCGCTCTCCGTGATGGCTTGCTGATGTGGAGGGAAGGGATGCAGGAACGCTGGCGTCTTGTTGTACCGGCATCATTGCGGTACGAATTGATTAGGACTCTGCATTGTGACACGCTTTTACATCTGGGGGTGCAGAAGACGCTATTGACGCTGCAGCGAGACTACTATTGGCACGGCATGACGACGGATGTCGTCGGGCACGTTCGCGCGTGTCCCGATTGTGCCCGCCGTAAGCCACCTAAACATCCATATGTGCCGCCGATACAATCTATTCAGGTGTCTCGAGTTAATGAGTTGGTGGCGTTAGATATTTTGGGACCCTTTCCGCCATCCGCTAGGGGAAATAAATATTTGCTGGTAGGGGTGGAGTACCTCTCCCGCTGGCCGATGGCCTGGCCCTTGCCTGACCAGTCAGCGGCGTCTATCACAGACGCCTTTCTATTTGGGTATGTTATGGACAAAGGGGCGCCGGAGAGGCTCCTTACAGACCAAGGCCGGAATTTTTCCTCTAAATTGTTGGGGGAGGTGTGTGCGGCTCTGGGTACAAAAAAAATACGGACATCTCCCTACCACCCACAAACGGATGGTATGGTGGAACGGCTTAATCGGACCCTGTCCGCCATGTTGTGCCATACAGTTAGTGAAAAACAATCGGATTGGGATTTGCATATCCCTGGAGTGCTTTCAGCGTACCGGATGACGCCGCATGCGGCTACAGGATATTCGCCGGTGCGGCCAGGTACCTCTCCTAAGTTACATAAGCCATGGCAAGGGCCGGTTCGCCTCATCGAGGTTCCCAACCCGCAGTCGGCGCGTGTTCGGTTTGGTTCTCGGCGTTGGTTCGTCCATACATCTCGGTTGAAACCATACGTGGCCCCTCGACCGGATGCGTCATCTCCTGAGGTTGCCTTGCCGGGGTCTGTTGCTGCCGACTCGCCCTTGCCTGTGCCTGCTGACTTTGCTAGAGCGCCTGTCGTGCCTTTCACAGACGAGCCAGCCGTGACGCGGCAGGGGAAAGGAGACTCAGCTCGGGGTGCGCCTACCACGGCTGCGGAACCCTTGAGGCCCGCAGCCCTTCCAACCCCGCCGCGGACACGATTGCGGGACGCCTCTGATGCTGCGCGTTCGAGAATAGGGGACCGGGACGTTGCCAGGCTTCCAATAGCGACAGACGAACTTCAGCCTGTCGCTCTTAAAACCCTGCCACATTCCCCCTCGGTGGGAGGGCCACCGACCAGCCGGGACGGCCCGGCGACCCGCACCCGCTCGAAATCCCTCATTTCGTTAATTATTGTGTTGTGTTCTTGTTCTTTCGGTATATTATGGTGTCTTCTGTGTCCTTTTTCGTATTCGGTCGTGTTCGCTCGCATTGCTTATTGGAGTTGTGTTCAGCCGAGGTCGGCTGGATTTTCTCTACGGGGGAGGGTGGTGTAATGCGGGCGTAAACGACCTTCCGGAAGTGACGTCATGGGGGGAGGAGTTACGTCACGTGGGGGAGAAGGTAGAGGTCTATAAGGGGGGTAACCGGAAGCAGTGGGGAGTGATCGGAGGACTGGGAAAGTGTGAGGCCACGCAGGGCGAAGGGTGAGAGAGAGAGAGAGTGGCGAGATCGCCACACACCCGGGCCACGAGGATCGGCACCGTCGGCCAACGGTGACCGACCCCCGGGCAGCAGGAGCAGTGAGGAGGCTGCAGAGAGCAGCGGGTCTGCAAGGGAGGAGTTGGGCAGCAGGGGTCTGCGCGACGAGACAGCAGCGGGTCTGCTGGGAGGGAGTTGAGCTACGTGAGCAACAGCAGTCTGGGGCTACAGAGCAGAGAGTATATAGGGGAGTGCCGTGAGGGAAAAGAGATCGAACCCAAATAAAGGACACAGGACAGAGAGAAGCGTCCGAGTCTTGTATTACACAAGTATAAAGTTCGTCTCATAACTCATTTAAACAAAAATGTCCATAGCCCAAATTTTGGGCTTGTGTTTTTACAAATGGCTGAGCCAATTTTTTGTCGCAGTCCATCTCTAAGTCTATGTTGCTATTGATTCCACACCCCATAATTGCCAACTTTTTGTCTAGTTATTTGGAAATCGGAGGCTATTGAGTATTTAGAAGATACATAACTAATACTATGGCTTGGTTGTACAGTACACGAATAACTTTAATCAGACTGTGACACGAGGAACACTTTAGAATTGGGACTCTCGCACTCCCACCTATCAATCGAGTAAACCTGACAAAGACGATTTTCCAAAAAATATTCTACTTCCTCATTCTGCTCTCCATCAAGTCTCAGATTCATTTTTCAATGGTTAAACGTGTTTATACCAAATTCCCCACAGTAACATCTGTCTTCTGATCAATCCCAAAAGCTTCAGGGCCTTGGGACTCTCAGAAGTTAATACATATCTCGCATCCAATCTAGATTTGAAGCTTTCGACAACAAGAATATATTGCATCCAGTGCACACAATTTGAACTCATGGCTGGATAATCTAGTAACCAGATTTAGAAAAGAGTCTGAAGTCGCAAAATGTCGGGTCTCTTGTGGCCTTGTGTTTAGCCGACTCCTGGTTGTCCGTAAATTATTGAGCTTTTCTGCAATTTTCCACATTGGGAGGCTGAGTGGAATTCTGGAAGCTCACGGCCTCAGTGCCACCCCCTCGTTCGGTATCTTTGTACGTTTTATGACCTCACAATTGGGGGCTTTTATCAGGAACTCTGCTCACTCTCCTTCCAATGGTTGAGAAACGAATGTGGCAATCCAAACCCACATTTATTTCGATATTTAAAAATGGAGCTTGGCGAATTCGTAAATTACAATTATTAATCGGCTAAAATGTTCATAATAAAGGTTTTGGGGTAAGAGCGCATAAGTATAAATGTGTTGTTAACCCGGCACCACCCGGCAAAGCCAATTTAGTAAGGTTTGTCACTTAAACAAAACGTGTCAATTAATTATTACTTCAACCCACTGGTGCGTTGGAGAGTAAATCCACATCATTTACAATTTGAGAACGATGTTTCGTTGGAAATTACATCTAGCATCATCTGGCGATTTTGCTATAATTGTGAAGAAATCTACCTGCTTTCCCTCTTAAATAGTTGTGGATTTACTCTCCAGCACACCAGTGGACTGAAATAGTAACTTATTGGCATTTTTTGTTTACGTGACAAACCTTATTAAAATGGCTGTGTCGTGTGGTGGCGGATTATCAACACACTTATACTTATGTGATCTAACCCAAAACAAATCTTTATTATGAATAATATTGGTCGTGAAAGCCTACGTGTCAAACCGACTAAAATGTAAAATCGACCACTATTCTTTTCATCGACGATTTACTCAGGGCCCCTATAACATGGCAGTGGCTGCATCCCGAAGGTGGGAAACTCCTGAAAGACATGCCCAGTGACACGTATGAAATCGCCAAACACCCCTCATCCCCACAAATCCAACGGCACATGGGAACACACGTGGCTTCCCCAAAATCCCCCATTTTCTTGTTATCGGAGGAGTAGAGGAATTGAACCGATAATTTGTGAAGTCATTGATTTCTCAACTTAAATCAACTATATAGTTCAGCTTTCACCATTGCACAATGAACCAGTAGGGTAAAATAACACTACCGGCAGAAGGTGGTGTGTGTAACCTTGTGCTTCCAATGAACAGATGCGCATCTGAAACCGAAGTAACCTGATGTCACTCTAGTTAGTACTGCAGACCCACACTTGCAAATATACAGTATATCCAAGGGTGCTTTTGAGCTGGGGTTGTCTGGGTCACTGACCCGCAAACTACGTAAACCCAGAACAACACATCCAATTTGCCACTTGCTATGGCTGCGGCCACTCGTCACGTGCTACCTCCTGACCTACCCCAGTCTATGAGCAACCTGGAAAATATTCAGTGAGGAATTTATCCCCAAATATAGCCGATATAATTGGGTATTCAAGCTCCCTACAGTAAACCCTCATGAGTAACTGCCAGTAAGCACAATGTATGATTTAGTAAGCACAATTAGTTTGGTGAGGTTTTGTCACATAACCCCCATGACCCCACAGCCTAAGGCAGTCCTCATCCAGCAATGGGTTGGCAAAATCGTGTTTACATTTAAGCACGATGGTAGTAAGAACATAATGTCAGAAATGTTAATAGCATTAAGCACGTTGAACACGTAAGCTGTCGCGACCAATATCATCCATAATACAGTAATCCCTCGCCACTTCGCGGTTCAAGTTTCGCGGCCTCAGTGCATCGCGGATTTTTCGAACTGATTTAAAGGCCTCATTATACCTGTGCAGTAACACCATCATCACCATCATTCATCATCACATTCATCGAACTGCACAGGTCTGTCATCGTCGTCATTGTCATCGTCATTGTCATCGTCGTCGTCGTCATTACTGGAGTCAAGTCTCAAGATACTACTGTCATTGGTGAGTGTAGAACACCATAATACGTATCGTATGAGAGAGAGAGTGAATGTATAATATTAAGGTTTTATAATTAAATAAATTTAAGTAAAATATATATATAAAGTATAAATATACATATTTTAAACATTCTGGTACCCACACACACATATACGGAAATTCCTAGGGGCCAATCCTACTTCGCTGATTTTCACCTATCGTGAGGGGTTCCGGTCCCCATTAACCGCGATAAACGAGGGATCACTGTAGGGTTTTTTTCGGTTAGATCGTGTAAACAGTGGGCGGAATCGGGTGGTGGCGGGTTCTAACGACACATATATTTACGCGATCTAACCCTCGGTAGCCTGTCCTTAATCGTGCACACTTTCCATATGCATCATAACCTCCTCTCCCTAATTACATCTACAACAAATTCCGGACACGTTTGCCAAACTTCTAAGTTGTTTACCCTCTCCCAATCATCTGCTTCTGGACGGTTGAAATATTCACAATTTTCTGTCGTGTGCCAATAACACCGAATTATCCAGGTGGCACACCGCCTGCTTGACTTGCAGCACAACAGTAACCTCCAACTACATGGGCATAAAATAAATTGAGTGCCACAGGGGGTCCTTGGATAGAGCAACACTGCACATCGGTTGGTGTTTGCATTGAACTAATTTATTTCACAGTATAAACCGGTTCAATTCCTCAACACGTGCCGGGATAAGTTACTTGGAACAAGGTGTATCCACACTGCAATTACTTTCCCAGGGGCAGTATTGAGTTTGCTCAAAAGCTTTCTAAGTGACAGATGCTGGAACATGGTGCTATTTGTAAAACGTATGTTCTTTTGGTTGTGGATGAGGGACATCCATTCTGTCTGATGCATCGGCACATGCATGTGAAGAGGAGTCTACACGAGACGTGTCTGGGGTAAGGCACTTTATTCTTGCCCGCATCACACACACACATTCCCAGGACGCTTCACTGATAAAGGCCTCGTGCTCTCGCCATGCCCTTTTTTTATGCTCCCCACCCCCCATTACTACGCGAACCTTCCAGGTGTTCTGTTTGCTCCTCCTTTTCTCCGCCAATCACATTTTCTCTTCCTCAACTGCCCCTAACCATGCTTCACTTCGTCGTCCTGTTTTCCTGCCTTTTTACAAATTGAACCTCTTGGCTAATTCCATGTTCCGCTTCCCGGCAACTGTCCCACCCTACCCCAATACTTAGCTACTAATAATTTATTTTTAAAATATTCCAACTATTTTTTTTATAATATCAGGTAACGTCCATTGAGCTATATAGCTCTTTTTCAGAGCAACCTGGCCATACATGATAGCTCAACGCAGTGGCTTATCACGTGGATATTTATAGCATCCAAATACTGTACTGTGTGGAGGGAAAACCCAGAGGACCTGGAGAAAAAAATCCACGCTACCACGGGGGTGGAGAGACATGCAAACTCCAAATAAACAGCAGGCGTCAAGGTCAGGATCGAACCCACGACCTCCTTTATACCAGTCGAGTTAGTTAACATATCACCACCTTGTTTAAGGCATCCTCCTTTGACCCTCCGATGTGTATTTCTCCACTGTACAGGTTGATCTTGCTTAGCGCGACCTCAGAATGCTGATTCGTTATAGTGCTCTTTGTCCTGGAGAATATTTTCACTTAAAATATTTAAATAAAAATATCTACAATGCAACAATGCTGGCCAAGGAAACGTACACATCAATCGCTCAGCCAATGAGAGCTGCGTACGCTGAGCCAACCAGACCTCACCCCGCGCAATTCGATTATCACAATTTGTGGTCACGATGACATTTTACACGTTTTTTTTTATTACAGGAGTCACCTAAAAGAAACCTCACAACAGAAATTTAAATTGAGAGTTGGGAGTGCAGCAGCTCCAACATACATACAATGAGGGAAAAAAAGTATTTGATCCCCTGCTGATGTTGTACGTTTGCCCACTGACAAAGAAATGATCAGTCTATAATTTTAATGGTAGGTGTATTTGAACAGTGAGAGACAGAATAACAACAAAAAAATCCAGAAAAACGCATGTCAAAAATGTTATACATTGATTTGCATTTTAATGAGGAAAATAAGTATTTGACCCCTCTGCAAAACATGACTTAGTACTTGGTGGCAAAACCCTTGTTGGCAATCACAGAGGTCAGACGTTTCTTGTAGTTGGCCACCAGGTTTGCACACATCTCAGGAGGGATTTTGTCCCACTCTGATTTTGCAGATCTTCTCCAAGTCATTAATGTTTCGAGGCTGACGTTTGGCAACTCGAACCTTCAGCTCCCTCCACAGATTTTCTATGGGATTAAGGTCTGGAGACTGGCTAGGCCACTCCAGGACATTAATGTGCTTCTTCTTGAGCCACTCATTTGTTGCCTTGGCCGTGTGTTTTGGGTCATTGTCATGCTGGAATACCCATCCACGACCCATTTTCAATGCCCTGGCTGAGGGAAGGAGGTTCTCACCCAAGATTTGACGGTACATGGCCCCGTCCATCGTCCCTTTGATGCGGTGAAGTTGTCCTGTCCCCTTAGCAGAAAAACACCCCCAAAGCATAATGTTTCCACCTCCATGTTTGACGGTGGGGATGGTGTTCTTGGGGTCATAGGCAGCATTCCTCCTCCTGCAAACACGGCGAGTTGAGTTGATGCCAAAGAGCTCCATTTCGGTCTCATCTGACCACAAGACTTTCACCCAGTTGTCCTCTGAATCATTCAGATGTTCATTGGAAAACTTCAGACGGGCATGTATATGTGCTTTCTTGAGCAGGGGGACCTTGCGGGCACTGCAGCATTTCAGTCCTTCGCGGCGCAGTGTGTTACCAACTCTTTTCTTTGTGACTATGGTCCCAGCTGCCTTGAGATCATTGACAAGATCCTCCCGTGTAGTTCTGGGCTGATTCCTCACCGTTCTCATGATCATTGCAACTCCAAGAGGTGAGATCTTGCGTGGAGCCCCAGGCCGAGGGAGATTGACAGGTCTTTTGTGTTTCTTCCATTTGAGAATAATTGCACCAACTGTTGTCACCTTCTCACCAAGCTGGTTGGCGATGGTTTTGTAGCCCATTCCAGCCTTGTGTAGGTCTGCAATCTTGTCCCTGACACCCTTGGAGAGCTCTTTGGTCTTGGCCATGGTGGAGAGTTTGGAATCTGATTGATTGATTGCTTCTGTGAAAAGGTGTCTTTTATACAGGTAACAAAGCACTCCCTTTAAGAGTGTGCTCCTAATCTTAGCTCGTTACCTGTATAAAAGACACCTGGGAGCCAGAAATCTTTCTGATTGAGAGGGGGTCAAATACTTATTTCCCTCATTAAAATGCAAATCAATTTATAACATATTTGACATGCGTTTTTCTGGATTTTTTTGTTGTTATTCTGTCTCTCACTGTTCAAATAAACCTACCATTAAAATTAGACTGATAATTTCTTTGTCAGTGGGCAAAGGTACAAAATCAGCAGGGGATCAAATACTTTTTTCCCTCACTGTACCTGTCAATCCCTTATCAGACCAATTCAGAGCTCATTGGTCACCCCATGCCCTTATAAATATCAACGTCCATCCTATAAAGCCCACCTTAAAACGGCTGGACCTGAAAACTAAATTTCCCTGTACAAGATTACAGGGTAAACCGTATGGGTTGACAGATATGCTCCAACCTGGTCTCTCACCGCTGCCTTGTAGGAGTACTGTAGAATGCACTCGTGAGTACAGTATATAATGCTGATGTTACAATAATTTTTGTAATGAAATTATATTTACCATCTGTATTATTATGAGTGTTATTTATGATGTCCCAATGAAGCCCTTATATATTGTTCATACGAAAGAAATAACGCTGTCGGGAACACATTCCCATATATAGAATGGTATAATGACTAATTTTAGCACTGATTGCATTAGTGCTCACTTCTCCGGGAATGCATCTTGAGCGCTAAGCAAGGTTTGCCTGTAAAATTTCCAAGGCCCTTACACGTGTAATTCTACACTATAATTCAAAGTGTTCTGGTGTATTGTTAGGGGCCGTCCATAAATGACGTCACGCGATTTTGGACGATTAACCCCCCTCCCCCTTCGTCACATGGCGTCACAAAAAGTCAGACCTCCCCTTAAATATGACGTCACAAAGCTCTGCCCCCCCCAAATCAAACATGCTTCAAATACGCACTACTATTGTCATTGTAGTGCGTATTTAATGTGGCGCTGCACTCTGATGTTGTAGGATCTTTTTTTTAATTGAAAAGTCTATTTAATTAAGTATTTAAAGTTGCGCATTTTGATGTGACGTCATATTTCTAAACCACCCCCCCTCGTCACACATCGTCACAAATGTTTGACCCCCGCCCGAGGTGCGGGACGTCATTTATGGATGGCCCCTTACGAATACATTACTTGTGTAGTGAGTCCAACTGAGTCGCAGACGTTATTCTTTAGAGGCAACACTTTTATTATAAAACGTATATACAGATACAGCCTGGGGTGGTGACCACCCAGCTAACTACACTAAACGTAGGAGTTACAGCTACGAAGGATCGGACCCTCACTTGGATCTCCGGCCACGTGTTGATGCCTCGTAGGACGTAGAGCTTCCAGCTTGTAGACGTCGAGCTTCCAGCTTGTAGAACGAAGACCCCGGTCCCTCTCAGGGACCCACCTTATATCCTCCCGGGTCGTGGCCGCTCCACCCTCGGCCCCGTCCGCCTTCTCGAGCGTTCTAGCTCCCTCTCGATCCCTCTCGAGAGCTCTCCCTGGACACGTGATCACCCCATAGCCCCCTCACCTGGGGCCTTCTCTGTGGACACTCCAGATCACGTGACTACGGGGTCAACCAGAGTGCCATGGCCCGGGGCAACCCTGCCCCTTGGCTGACACTCTCCTACTCCCCTGTGGGAGCCCCCCACCACACGCTATGCGTGGTGCCCGCGCTATCCCAGCGTACACCAAGCCCCGCTCGGGCTGGTACTACACCCACACGGTGCTGTCCGCGACGTAAGTACATCGCACACCACGGCCCTCCCGGGCCAGCACCATACAGTGACATCCTCGATGTCACTACACTTGTGTTACAAATACATTAAGATGTGGGGCGGTGGTGAGTGGGTGGCAACCTGCGACCTGTCTCCCGTGTAACTGCCAGGCCACGAATTTTTAAACCCACCCCACTCAGGTGGACTTCAAATGTTTTATATGGGCATGTTGGTTTGTGTGAGTAGGGAATTCATATTTTAATTGGGGATGAAGTCAAAGTGGTGGGGAAATGGAGCAGCACATTACAGTTATCATCTTACCGATAAAAAAGGCATTTTTTGTCTGTCTGTGTGTCTGTGTGTCCGTCTGTCTGTCTGTCCGTCTGTCTGTGGACGCAACTTGCGAAAGATTTGGCGTTTAAGAAAATTAGCATCGCTATTGAATTTTCCCATCTGTCAAATTGAAAGTAGTTAAATTAACAATTTAGGGCTATTCATTATTTATTGATTTCCTTACGCGGCTGCACGCATTTGCACACGCGCGTCAAAGCTGTCCAGGGGTTGCCCCTAGCAACGCACACGCCTTCGTTGGGAGGGGGGAATTTTCCTGACTTAAATCTTTCGTGACTGCAGGAATTCATATTCTTTTGGTCTTTCGGTAAAGTCACGTCGATAGAACAATAAAATAATGAAAATGAAAATAAAGTGAATAAAAAATCATAATGAAAATTTATAAAAAAAAAATATCACGACGTTTCGATTGCAGCACAAGCAATCGTCATCAGGTGATGTCAATCGCTTGTATTGCGATCGAAACGTCGTGATATTTTTTATTATTCTTAATTATTCACTTTATTTTCATTTTTATTATTTTATTGTTCTATCTACGTGACTTTATGGAAAGACCCAAAGAATATGGGAAATTTTCTCTTTGGCGTTAAAAATGCACAAAAAAACCACATAACCCTGACGTAAATTATTCAAAGTGTCATGTGTTCTTCTCCCCCCCCACCCAAATGTGTGCACTTACTACTATAGCGTCGGTAGATATTAATATTATAGCGCTTCGATACTATTATTGTAGAGTGGGCGGGGGGATGGTGGGGGGGGATAGCGGCCCAGCCTGCCAAGGCGAGGACGGGGGCTCTAGATGGGACTAGGCCTCACGAAGGCACTCTGTCAGGTTAGTAGTTTGTGCTATCGAGTTAATAAATACTGCTACAGAGTCAGCATGTACTACTATAGTGATAGCAGGTACCACCACAGTCAGTATGCACTGCTGTAATCATGGCAGGTACCACCACAGTCGGTATGCACTGCTGTAGTGAAAGCAAGTACCACCAAAGTCGGTATGCAATGCTGTAGTCATAGCAGGTACCACCACAGCCAGTATGCACTGCTGTAGTCATAGCAGTTACCACCACAGTCGGTATGCACTGCTTTAGTGAAAGCAGGTACCACCACAGTCGGTATTGCACTGTTGTAGTCATAGCAGGTACCACCACAGTCGGTATGCACTGCTGTAGTGAAAGAAGTTACCACCACAGTCAGAATGCATTGCTGTAGTGAAAATTGGCACGTCGCGTCGTCGCGGTCGCTGCGGGATCCTCGGCAATACCTGGTTCCATTCAGGGCGTAGATGTCCGCGTCTTAGTTGACAGGGAGGCTTCCGCTACGATCATTTCGGACGTGATCTTTCAATTGTTATCGATTCCCGTCTCACGTGTTCGTCTGGCCTTTGCCGCTTGTGTAGCTGCTAATGGGGGTAGCATGGGCATCGTCGGTCAGGTGGACGCTCATATCGCGATCAGGGAGGTCGCCATGTCGGGGCCGGTTCTGAACTCCAGGTCCTTGGCCGTGCCGTGCTTGTTGGGTACTGATTTCCTTGCGAAAATGCCTATAAAGATATTGGTGGACCAGGGCTGCTTGGAAATGCTCTCAGGTCGCAATGTGTTCCTTCTGCCCTCTTCGCTGGGTTGCTCACCTTGAGGTTGCTGACGTATAGGGGCTTGTCGATGTCACGGTTGAGATCCTGCCGGGTTCCCAAATGTTGGTGCCGCTGCGCTATCGCAAAGGGGGGGGGGGGGGGGCTGCAATAATTCGGCGGCTGGGGTGCTCCTGACCCCATCTAATGCTGCGACTCGTGGTCGGCGCTCAGACGATCGTTCGCTCCGAACGGGCACCGTTTCTGCAGGTTCTCAACAGGGGTCCGGATGAGGTTGTCGTTCCCGCCGGCACTGTTTTGGCCTATGCCACCACTGCCTTTACGGCACGCTCCAAGGTGGAGCTGCACCGATTGGTGGGGGCGACTCATACTTCTCCTGTTTCGGATGATAGATGGATTGCAGAGTTGTGTCGCCCGAACAACCGAATGGGTTGTGCACGCTTTTGCGTGATTTTTCTGACGTCTTTAGTTAGGACGATTTCGACTTGGGGCGCACATCCCTTTTGCCTCACCACATTGACACGGGCGGGGCCAGCCCTATTCGCCAAAACTCACACCAGTTGAGCCCAGGGGAGAAGGAGTGCGTCCAGAGCGCTGTCAGTGACATGCTGGCCGCTGATATCATTTCACCATCTAATAGTCCTTGGGGTGCGCCAGTTGTGTTGGTAAAGAAGGATGAGAACCTCAAGTTTCGTGTGGATTTTCGTAAATTAAGTAAGGTTTCGGTGGCCGATTCGTATCCACTGCTGCGTATGGATGACTCCCTTGATGGGCTGTCTGGGGCATGGTACTTTTCCACTCTCGATTTGTTGTCCGGGTTTTGGCAATTGCCACTGGACGACTCGTCGAAGCCAAAAACCGCTTTCCGCACGCCTCAGGGACTCTTTCAGTTTAACTGCCTTCCTATGGGCTTGAATTCAGCTCCGGCTACCTTCCAACGTTTGATGGAGCTCGTGTTGGCTGGCTTGCAGTGTAATACGTGCCTTATTTATTTAGACGATGTGATTGTGTTTAGTCGTACGTTCGATGAACACTTCCTATGCCTGCGCTCCGTTTGTGAGAGAATGCGCTCTGCCAACCTCAAGTTTAAACGTAAAAAGTGTCGTCTGCTGCAGAATTCAGTGCGCTATTTGGGTCACGCAGTGTTGCCATGGATCCGACGAAAACTGCTTGTGTCCGTGACTGGCCTACCCCCACTTGTGTGGGTGATGTTCACAGTTTAGTTGGCTTCGCGTCGTATTACCGTCAATTTGTGCCGAATTTCGCTACGGTCTTGCACGCGCTGACTGCCAAAAATCAGAGATTCAAATGGGGTCCTGAGGAGGAAGCGGCGTTCATGGCACTTCGCGCTCGCTTGTCCGATGCGCCGACGCTCCAATATCCCGATTTTTCGTTGCCGTTTATCATCGACACCGATGCCATCGATACGGGCATAGGCGCCGTTTTATCTCAGTCGAAAAACGGGTGGAGAATGTAGTCGTATACGGCAGCCATGTTCTTTCCCCCGCGGAAAGTCGCTATTGTGTCATCAGGAGGGAACTGTTGGCCATTGTCTATTTTGTGCACCTGTATAGGCCTTATCTTTACGGCAGAAGTTCATTGTCCGCACTGATCATGCGGCTCTCCAATACTCGTTGAAGGTTGAGCAGCCAGACGGCCAGCTCTCTCGTTGGCTTGAGATATTACAGGAGTTCTCGTTTGACGTCATTTATCGTAAGGGTTCCCGGTATTGTAATGCCGATGCACTGTCTCGACTGCCGCCGGTGACTCGTTGCGCGTGTTCATCAGGGACAAGTCGTTGCTCGCCTGTCGCTTCACTGCCGTGAACTATCATGTCCGCGGTGAACGAGTCTCCCTTGCATGGGGCAGATGTGCCGGCCGACGATGTTTTGCAGTTGCCTCGCTCCGTATGGATGCGCGAGCAGCTGTTGGATGACTCCTTAGGGGCTCTGCGGCATCAGGCGGAACAGACACGTGAGGGTTCTGTGTCAGTGGAAGGTTGTCGATTGGCTTTTCAGGAGGGTCTTTTGTTGTGGAGGGATGATATCGTGGATCGTTGGCGCATTGTAGTTCCCATTGCTCTCCATGACGGATTGGTTCGCGTGTTGCACGGTGAAAAGTTGTTGCACCTTGGTGTTCAAAAGTCCTTGCTAACGTTGCAACGGGATTATTATTGGCCCAGTATGACAGCCGACGTCTCTAAACTTATTTGCTCCTGTTATGAGTGCGCCCGGCGAAAGCCGCCGCGCCTGAAGTGCCATCCGCCACTGCAATCTATTTCCGTTACGCGCATCAATGAGTTGGTGGCTCTCGATGTCCTTGGGCCCTTTCCGATCACTCCCAGGGGTAACAAATACCTTTTAGTGGGTGTGGAATATTTTTCCCGGTGGCCAATGGCTTGGCCCTTACCTGACCAATCCGCATCCTCCATCGCTGATGCATTTTTGAATGGCTATATCATGGACAAAGACGCCCCCGAGCAATTGCTTCTAAATTGCTACGCGACGTTTGCGATGCTTTGGGCACCAAAAAGATTAGGACATCGCCATATCACCCTCAGACTAATGGGATGGTCGAGCGTCTAAATCGGACTTTGACAGCCATGCTCTGCCAGACTGTGGATGCCAAACAGGCCGATTGGGCTTTGCACGTGCCTAGCGTGCCCGTCGCTTACAGGATGGCTCCGCACGCTTCCACGGGGTTTTCTCCATGTTTCCTCATGTATGGAAGGGAAAATGTGCCACCTATTGATGCTCAATTGAGATCGCCTGTTGGGGGTACTAAATTGACCCTGCCTGACTATGTGCGGGACTCCCTGCACCGGATTTCTGAGGCACGGGAGGCGGCTCAGGTTAACACCGCTAAAACGAAGGCACGCAATGAGCGCTGTGCGCGCAGGTCTGGCCATGACTTGTCATGGTCCGTCGGCGAACGGGCCTGGCTGCATTGCCCTCAGGTGCCTGTTGGCACCTCTTCCAAACTGCACAAGCCGTGGCATGGGCCGGTTGAAGTGGTTGAGGTTAGGCATCCACAGTGTGTAGTATTCCGGGGTCTGGCGTGTCCGATGAGCCGAAGGGGGTGCGGTTGCACGTTGATCCTCTGAAAATTTCTGTTTTGCCATCCACAGCATCTGAATCCTTGACTGCTATCGCGGACGATGGCCTTGCCGAGTCCACCCCCTATTTACATCGGACCCCTCCGCTCTTCTGCCGACCGCTACACTTCTAGCCGCGCCAATCGACGCGGAATGGGATACGGCTACCACGGATGGCCCAGCGTCGCGGACCCTTGATGTTCCGGTTTTAGCTGATGTTCCGGTTTATCTTCACTTTGGTTATTCACCTTTGTCTGTTACACACCCTTGTCGTTGCCGCGAGGTATTTAATTGCGTCTCTTCACTACTCGTCCAATTTCATTTTTAGCCGGGACGGCTAGTTTTTTTCATCACGGGGGGGGGGGGGGGGGGGGGGAGGTGATGTAATGAGAGAGCGCCACCCGGGGGGTTACAGGGGACATCTGTATAGCCACCACTGGGTAACCGGCATCCAATCTGGAGTAGGGATTCGAACTAGGCCAAAGGTAACGGGCGGAGCTACGGGGAATATACAGGAACCATACAGAAGGTTCCACGAGGGGGCGTGGCGGTAGGTGTCGAGGGGCATATAAGCGGAGGCAGGAGAGGACTTGAGGTCGGTGTGGGAAGCCTCGGGTCCGGGCTGCATCGCCGCTCTACCTCTCCTCGCCAGCGACCACGTGGCGATCCTCCAGCGAAGCCACTTCTCCTCCAGGCACGCCGCCAGCCAGCGGCGTGAACGGAAAGAGAGAGAGAGAGGGAGACGTGCCACAACAGCGGACAGGGAAGCGAGAGAACTACCCAGAGAGAGAGAACGCGGAGCTGTGCAGACCTTCTGTTAAATAAAAGACACCAGTCCAGAGTCGTCGTGGAAGTCGTTTATTACACCGGCATTGGTGCGGTGTTATCCCAAGTCGTAAATGGCGTGGAGCATGTGGTCGCGTATGGCAGCAGGGTGCTGTCTCCAGCCGAGCAGCGGTACTGTGTAATGCACCGGGAGCTATTGGCCATTGTGTTTTTTGTGCAACAATATCGGCCGTACTTGTATGGGCGACATATCGAGGTGCGAAATGGTCAGTTGTCACGCTGGCTCGAAATCCTGCAGGATTTTTCGTTCAATGGCACGTATCGTAAGGGTTCCCGCCATACAAACGCCGACGCCCTATCGCGATTGCCAGCGGGCGAGGAGTGTGCTTGTTTTTTGGGTTCCAGTCGTTGTCGACCGCCTGCTTGACCTCCCCCTCCCCTCTCGTTGCGTCCACCGCGGACACGATGGGAGGGACGGGCGACGTCCCTGCTGCACGGGATGCGATTTTGTGGTTGGATTACGAGGCATGGCTCTGCGAGGTGTCACCTCGTTTGTCCTGTGGGGCGGGCTGGTCATGTACTGGGACGGAGGATTACGCTGTTATGCTATTGTTGTCCCTACGAGGTTGTATGGGCTGTGCATAAACGGTTGTTTCATCTCAGAGTGCAAAAGATGCTGGCCGCTCTTAAATTGGATTTTTATTGGCCGGCCATGGCTTCCAATGTCGAGGATCTGCTTGAAGATCTGCTTAAGGGCTGCATGCAATGTGCCCGGCGGAAGCCGCCAGCGAGATCCTGTTGCCCTCCGCTGCAATCCATCCAGGTGTCGCGTGTAAATTGAATTGTTGCCCTCGATATTCTCGGGCCATTTCCTACTTCCGCGAGTGGAAATAGGTACTTGCTCATGGGCGTTGATTATTTCTCACGTTGGTCTATGGCCTGGCCGCTCCCGAATCAATTGGCGGTGACTATTACCAAGGCATTCCTCAATGGCTATGCTCTTGATAAGGGTGCCCCAGAGTGCCTCTTGACGGATCAAGGCAAACAATGTTCGTCTAAGCTGCTGCGTGAGGTTTGCGATTTTCTGGGGATGAAAAAGGTATGCACGTCGCCGTACCACCCGCAAATGGATGGCATGGTCGGACTCTGACCTCCATGTTGAGTCACTTGGTCAGCGAGTTACAGGTCGATTGGGACTTGCATATTCCTGTGGTTCTCGCCGCTTATAGGGCGTCTACCGGCTACTCTCCCTTCTTTTTGATGTATGGGAGGGAGTATGATCCTCCCATCGATGTGCAGTTACAAGCCGCGCCCGCCCCGAAGGTGTCCAAAATTTTCCGAGGCGCGGGAAGCTGCCCCTGTTAACTCTCGGGCCAGACAGTTGGCCAACAAGCGGCTCAAAGGTCGCCGGGGGACAGGGCCTGGTTGCATTGTCCGCAAGTGCCGGTGGGCACATCTCCCAAGTTGCTGCAACCATGGAGAGGGCCGGTTGATGTGGTTCGAGTCGTGCGGCTGCAATGTGTCCAGATTCGGTTTGGTAAGCGGACCTGGTTTGTACACCCCTCTCGTCTTAAGCCGTTTATCGTGCCATGTGAGTTTGTTTCATCTCCATATCGCAGGGGCCGAGTTTCGGGTGTGCCCAACGAGCTGGGACGTGCGTCTGCCGACGCTGGTCCTCTGGAGAGTGTTTCTGTTCCGCCCCCAGGTGCCGCGTGATTGATGCCTCGCACGCGGCCACTCGTGTCGGCCTCACGTGCTCTGGACATGAAGGACCTGACGACCCGGCCTATTGCTTTTCATGAGAAGCCGGCTTTGTCGGGTCGATTTCTTGTTCTCCCCGGCCCTTCCAGGGCGGACAGGCCCAAGCCGCCTGGAGGGTCGGCATCACGGACTTGTTCAAAGACTCGATTCGCGTGATCCCCACGCATTGCACACTCCCACACCGTCATGGGTTGTCCCGCTCGCATGAGTCGTGGCGAGTATTTGGCTGATCCTGCTCGCCATCGAGCTCATGGGCGTTGTTACACATTGTGGGTGGGAGATGTTGGTTGTGAGGATCTTGTATGACGTAATTGTTGGGTTGTTAATTTTTATTATTTTTTCCTGGTGTTTATTGTAATTCATTGCGCTGTTCTGTTATTGTTGGAGAACACTTGTTTGTTGTTCTGTTTCATTGTACGTCGGTTGCTTACTTGCGGGGGAGTTGGCAGCCGGGACGACTGGAAGCTATGGAGGTGGGGGGGGGGTGATGTCGTGACTATGAATGTCACTGTGGTAGATACAGTAATATCTCGGTATACGACCGCTTTGGAATACGTCTAATTTGGTATACGTCGTGTTTTGACGAGAAAAAAGTCTTGGGATACGACGTCTTGCTTGGGAAACGACGCGCTTGCTAGAACTTGTATGGGTCGGGATGAGTCACCGCGTACAGTACCCGCGTACACAATACAGTATTGTGTGTAATAACCAGACAATGTCACACTTCAGGAACATTCTTAGAAGAAGGCAAAAACAAACTTCAATGGACAGGTTTTTATTAAAACTCAAACCTGGTGAGCCTCAACCAGGTCCAAGTCAAGAGAAAAAAAACCCAGAATTTAAGCTTCCTGAAGTTTTAATGGAAGGGGACTCTCCTTTCAAAAAATAACATCTCCTCCTCCCCTTCCTCACCACGATCATCGTAGGATATCAACTTCTCTCAGCAAGGTAAAGTGATATTAAATGTTATTTTTATTTCAATTTATTTTAATTTACGTATGCATTTTAGTAATAAGTAGTGTCTAAATTATATTATACAACCGCATTAATGTTTAATATGCCATATAAAATATAATTCCTTATACTCTGGAACGGATTATTTCCTTTCCCTTTATTTCTTATGGGAAAATTCGTTTGGTATACGTCATTTTCGGTGTAAGTCCTACTTCCTGGAACAAATTAACGACGTATACCAAGGTACCACTGTACTACTATAGCCAGTGGATACTACTATAGAGTCAGTAGATACTACTATAGAGTTAGTAGTTACTACTATAGAGTTTGTAGATACTACTGCAGGGCCAGTAGATACTACTACAGTCAGTAGTTACTACAGTCAGTAGATAGTACTGTAGGGCCAGTAGATATTACTACGATCAGTAGTTACTACATTCAGTAAATTCTACTGTCGTGACTGTGATTGTCACTGTGTGGTGCCGAGCTTACGAAGCCACAGCAGATAATTGCTGACATTATGTATAGCCCGCTTACGGGGCATAGTACCAGCCCTAGCGGGGCTTGGGTGAGCGCTGGTCAGCGCGGAGGCACCACGAGCAGTGTGCGGTGCGGGCTCCTGGTGAGGGAGCGAGAGGGAGCGTCAGCCAGCCAGGGTTACGTTGGGGCATGATACGCTGGTTGACCTGCTGACACGTGACTGGATGATATTGGAGAGGGGCCACCGGTGGACGGGGGCCGCTGGGCGGTCACGTGGTCTAAAAGAGCTCTCGGGAGCCTTCGAGAAAGAGCTCAAGAGATCTGGAAGGTGGGCGGGGCGAAGGGCGGAGCCAGCCCCAGCCCAGGGGGATATAACGGGGGCCCCATGAGGAGCTCGGGGTCTTCGTGTGCTAGTGTGAAGAAGATCCACTTTGGGGAGAAGAAGCCTCTAGATTTTAAGCTTTCGTGACTGCAGGAATCCATACTCTGCATTGGCATTGTTGCTACATTGGCATTGTTGCTGCATTGGCATTGTTGCTGCATTGGCATTGTTGCTGCATTGGCACTTGTGCACCGCCAATGCTCCCGGTGCTGTTGATACACTTGGGCCTGATGACGACCGCTTGTGTTGCGATCGAAACGTCGTGATTTGTTTGATTTTATTTCTAACTATGTGACTTTACCGAAAGTACCAAAGAGTAAGAAGTCTCTAGCTACGCGGTCCGGGACCCAGCTTGTGGTCCGGACCGGGATAGCGAACCTTGTCTAGTTCTGACGTAGCGTGGTTAGATGGGCATTCGAGACCTGAGTGTAGATTGTGTGATGTTGTGTTAAGTTACGTAATAAATAGTGTTGCTCCCAAGATAATGTCTGCGACTCAGTTGAACTCACTATACTACTATACAGTCAGTAGCTACTACTGGCTCAGTAGATACTACTGTACAGTCAGTAGATACAACTACAGAGTCAATATATACTACTTATTTTGTTGTATGTGTAGTTTTGTAAAGGACGGACTTCTAAACTTCTTTATGGCACACACTGCTTATTGTCTTAATACACAGTCCCTATCACACAAAGGGGTATACGGTCCCCTTACCCGTTACCCTGAGGAGGTACAGCCTCCGGACCTTGCACCGCTCCACACTCACGCTTAGCTCCTATTCTAAGGAGGTACAGCCTCCGGACCTTGCAGGCTATCTAATCTCCCTGCTATCCTAGCGTCCTCTGGCTGAACCTAGGGGAGGCACATTGACCCATCACTGGCCCGGCGGGTCACCGACCTCTGGTCGCTCAGGACCTTCGCCCTCACAAGGGCTGGAAGGCTTGGTCCAGGGTCCTAGCTGTCTTCGACCGACTTGGGTCTTCGTGTAGCAGAACTGGCCAAGAGCTCTCAGTGCTCTGGCTTTTATACCTGTTCGTGGCCGGGTTGTCCAATCCCCGGCCACCTTGTGGAACCCCCCGATTGGTCCTTCCCAATCTGGCGTTTGGATCCTACCTCACCCCATTTGACCCTGACCGTTTGATCGAGCGGGAAAACGTTGTTTACGATCCGCTCTCTCACAGCTTGCGAACAGCGAGTAGTTATCACCACTACATATATATGGTGTGTAGGTATATATGTAGGACTCATACCGACACGACAGCTTCTTTGTCTTTCCTTGGTTCTTTATTAACATATATACTGTAGTTCCACATCTCTTCCGTCGACATCACTCAACGTTCCTCCGTACACTCCAACCCACAACTCCCCGTCAACATCACTCAATGTCCCTCCGCTCGCTCGCTGCGCTTCGCTGGCTTTGCTTACTCTCCTTTGCTCCTCCAGCGATTCTCCTCTCCGCTCTCTCTCTGCAGCTCGGTTGCTCTTTGTTAACTCTGTCGTCCCACTCTGTTGTAACTCTCTGTCGTCTCTCTCTCCACTAAGGTCCGTTACTCCGCTGCTATCCTACGCTGTACTCGCTCCATCCACTGCTACTCTATACTGTATTCTCTCTATCCACTGCTACCCTATGCTATACTCACTCTATCCGCTGCTCTGTCTCTCCATCCGTTCCTCTCTCGTCCCAGGCACCAACTCCCGTTTCACTCTACCATCTCACCCTTTATCCCCGAACCAATTACCCTTCATTAATTAGGTCATCCCCCGCGACGTCACTCGCCCCCAGCCCCCGGTGCCACGTGGCGTTGTTGTCCAGACACGCCGACGCCAATTCCAGACACCCATACCTCTCGTCTAATCAACGGCCTGCGTCCTCAATTACCTCCGGCCACCTGCAGCCCCCTTAACTATCACGCCACCTTAATTTGTACGACAACAGCTAGCCAATCAGTGCCCTGTGTCCTCGTTCGCCCTTACTGTCCGCCACGTGCGCGTAGATCGACCCAGCGCGTGACGCTTGTTTCAAGCCCTACATATAAACCTACGCAGGGGTAAAAATATTTTTTTAGGAGGGGGGTCAACTATTTTCGGAAACCTTTTAGATCAACTATTTACCCCCCACTTTCTATTATTTTTTGGACTTCTACAAGCTTCTTATAGTTTTGTTGGTGGACAAATGGACAAACGGCCCACTGGGCTTTCACAATAGCTTAGTATCTGTGTATGCATATGTAAGGTTTTTAAGAGAAGTTTTGAAATATATTTTTCGCCCGGGCAACGCCAGGTACTTCCTCCTGGTACTTAATAAAGGTTATTGACATTTCGTTTGTAACATGAAAAATGTTGGGTTATGTGCATTATTTGAACGCTGCCCAGAACTGCTGTACCAAAATGCTGACAATCGTAAAAAGGACCCTCCTAAAAAGAATCTCATTTTAGAGATAGGCCTCAGCAAGGTAAGGTAATTTACCCTTTTTACCGGGTAAAGGGGTAAAGGGTAAAGGTGTCGACATGCCAAGGGGTAAGGCAAAGGGTAGGGTAAAGGTACCGCGGAAGAATTACCCGGTAGGGTAAAGGTAGCACGAAGTGTTACCCGGTAAATACGGTACCTTGTTTACCGCTAAAAGCTCCGTGGCGCAATCCGTGGCGCAATCCGTGGCCTCCATTTAATAAGCAATATTTAAAAAAACTTTTTTTAAAAACACGCTTTTATTAAATGTACAAGTAATGGCAGAACTTCACGACTCCAGGAAGTGGCCCCGAGGCTTGCCATAACGTAAGGGGCCGTGGCCAATTACAGCCAACGTCAGTTGAGCGTGGACAATTAGACCCAAGCCGAAACATAACATATAAAAAATAATGTTTAAAAACATATGTTTTTTATTGAATATAGTGTTGTCATCAGTATAACACAAGTATACCAAGTTTGCAGTTGATACCACATTGGGAAGTGGGTTAAAATTGAGTTACAAGATTTGAGGATACGACAACAACAACAGAGTGAGTTCAAAGAAAGCGTGTAAAATTGGAATCGAGAGTATTCTATATGTATAAATTGCTCTACCTAGCATTTACCGTTATAAACCTTTTTCATGTGTAGTACCCCAGTTATTATCCTGTAATCGGGTAATTTGTATGGGGTAAGGGTAAAAGGTAGGGTTAAGGTAGGCTCGTTGCCTTTTACATTTTACCTTACCTGCTAAAGGGTAAAAGGTAGGGTAGAGTGATTGTATTGTGGTAAGGTAAAGTAGGCTTGTTTTTTTAACATTTTAACTTTTACCTTACCTTGCCGAGGCCTATTTAGAGACTCATTTCTGAATAAAGGATGCACTCTTATTTTAACAAACCAGTCCGAGAACACAATGCATGATTTGAATATCTCTGTTTCGCGCGAGAATCTCATGAATGTCAAATAGGCTCCAAATAAATTTTCAGATATGGCGCGAACGTCTCCATCTTCATTCGCCAGGCTCGGAAGCTCGAATCCAGAGATCAAAATCCAATGCCCCAGAATCGTGCACCACACGCTGGAATAAACTCTGCATTACAATGCTGTGCATTTTCTTGGTGACTCGGTAGCGTAGTGAGGTGAGGTTGTATTTTGTTATGCTGAGCGGTGGTACAGTTGAGGAGAGGGGCTTAAATCCCATGGATGACACTCTGAACTGAGGATTTATTGGCATGCTAATACCTCGTTATGCAAATGTGACTAAGACCCGTTGTCACTTAATGCATTGTTCTTCCATTGCACTTTTTAACATGCAAATGGTTGGGAGAACAATGGGCGGTGATTTACATATCTTTGAACAAATGTGCATATCCCTTAACTCCTAAAGGATTGATGAAGATGGGTTGTTCCCATGGTTTGCTCGCAGCACGATAAACCCGCTTGACCAGTTGGTACTGACCAGCGTGAACAATCTTGGTCAAACTGACCCCTGTGAATAAAACACAGGGTGGTGATGGTGGGGTTAGAATAATTATCGTCATTCATTATTTAACCCAGAGTGACACCGTCCGTTTCGTTTCACTTGTTTCGATTCGAAGTCAGTCGGGTTTGTGCGAAGGCTCGGAGCTAGGTGCACATTCGTTTTGCAATTTCAACATAACCACAAGAGGCGTGTTGAAGGGTGTTAGGTGTGCGTATAGCACACTCGTGCCTTGTGTATGTGGGTCACGAGTCTGCGAAGTAAACGTGGCACGGTTTACTCTACTGTAGTTCGTCGATCCCTTAAGAAAGAACACCAGTGAATTGTTACGACTTGGTCAAAGTGCATCTTTAGACGGGACAATGCAGACCCAAGCACGAACGCGTGTAACGAATAGGCGGTTTGGTAATCCACTGCTGGATGAGGGTGACACCTGTGGGTTGTTTGGGAGAGGGGGGGGTTATATGACTGTCCATACTTCACCACACTGGTCAGTCCAGATTTTTTAAGGCGGGCAGCATGGTACAGTACAATTCATAATACGGGTTTTTTTGTGGGTTAGATCGCGTAAATGTGTCGTTAAATCCGTCACCACCCGACAGCCAATTAGTAAGGGTTGTCACGTAAAACAGGTGGTGCCAATTCGTGACGAGTACAGCACAAAATAACAATTGTTTGTTATTTTTGCACTGCCGCCTATGCACTGTACTCCAAATGCATATTAAGACGGACTTAATGTTATTATTGAAGGGTGGCTGAGCGTGGCATAAACCAACGAGATGCAGGGCTTCACTTCCACGTCTCTGAAAATTTCCGTTTCCATGGCAACGGCCGCTGCCATTTTGGTTGCCCAGCTGGAATCGATTTAGATTCACAAAATGGCTGCGCCCGCGCCCCCCCCCCTTCCCCCACACTGTGCAAGACGGGGCTCGCTGATTGGCCAGAATGAAATTCGCTTCGTTTGACCCCTCCCACCTCTCCTACATTGTGTGGGACGGGGTTGGCTGATTGGCTTGAATTTAATTCGGTTCATAGTCTTGGTCCTTTCGGTAGTTACGTAGAAGTGAAATAATATTGTTTTATATGTTTAATATTTTATTATTTCCCTTCTACGTGACTTTACCGAAAGAACCAAGAATATCAATCCTTGCAGTCACGAAAGCTTTAAATACAAATTTTAGTCGGTTCGTTTAAACCCCCCCTCCCCCGCACTGTGTGAGACGGGGCTCGCTGATTGGCCAAACTGAAATTGCCCCCTCCCCCGCACTGTGAGAGGGGTCTCGCTGATTGACCAAAATTAAATTCGCCCCCTCCCCCACACTGTGTGAGACGGGACTCGCTGATTGGTCAGAAATGAAATTCGTCTCCCCTCCCCCGCATTGTGTGAGACGGGGCTCGCTGATTGGTCAGATTTTTGGCAGCCGGCCTTGTTTTAAAATCAGACCGTTGAAAAAAACGTTCCCGCACGGTGATCCTTTGTTAACAGCACATTACGTTATAGGAAACAAACGTTTCGTGAATTAAACATATAAATTAGATTTATTCACAAGAAAGCACATTCAGTTTTCCCTCCCTTACGGAGAGAGGCGGATCTAGATCAGAATATTTATACCGGAGGAATCTGATGAGCTATAAAGCTCTTTTTCACAAATGTCCAGTCGAACCGCTATGCACTGCCTTGCCCCAAGCGTGATAAATCGGACTTATATAATTAATTGGTTTCTTATTTATTTATATTTCGTAACCAGCTTACCCTTTTCTCTATTTTGCACTCCTATCATGTTTTTTTTATTGTTTGATGTCATTTTGCTGAACCGTCCATACTGGATAAATGTAAAATATGCTTCATAGCTCATCAGATTCTTCCAGTATAAATTAAGACTATAATTACCCAATTGGAGGCTCGGGGGTGGGCGTCCGTTTCCAAAATATTAACATTTTAAAGGGATTTTTTTTTACCGGCAGGCCGGTAACCAGTTTTGACCGGTTTTATGCTGTTTCTGATTACAGTATGTTAAAGCACTACCTCGCAGCGGGAAATACAACATGTGGAGAGTATCTTTGAACAAAAAGCTTCATAACTCATCAAATTCTTCCAGTTTAAATATTCTGATTCTGGCATTGCAACACATTGCACTACCCCACACCACGTAACTCCACCGCACGCAGCCTGTAACATGTGCATGCATGTTAGTCGCCCTATCCAGCTCCCAACTTTACATAACTTTTTAAGATGCTAGACCATCGGACACATTCCTGGTGATCTGGCCATAGATCCGCCTGGGCACTGATTCCAGATTGTTATGGGCACATGACTAACCAGAACAATAGCGGAACAATGAACACCATCGATGATGGCTCCTCGGTGTATGCTTTTTTTGTTCCAGGACAATGATGGGTGCTTACATTGTAACATCGCAGAAGGCGATATAATATCTCAGAAGGCCATGCCATTGGTCAGTGCAGTCTCTCTAGACGAGTTCAATACGTGTGCTCTCTGCAGCTGTTTGTCTCGTTATATCCTCTTTTGTGGCTGCTTGGAATCATTTGTCTCTCTTTGCATCAGTTTCACGTCCAGAGCACAATTGTTTTAAAATGTCGATTGACACACAACTAATTACACGAACCGTGTACTGTGTATGTCTTTCTCTCAGTCCATTGCTGGCTGAAGGGGATGCAGGACCGGTTCACATAAATCGCCACTGATATTCGCCGTGGCCCGGTGGTGCTAACCACAGGATAACTATTTTCCACGGGACAAACCTTACTAATTGGCTATCACGTGGTGGTCGGTTAACGACACATTTATATTTACGGTGATTTAACCCAAAAACCTTTATTATGAATATTGTATAGTGGAAACAATTGCCACGCATCTGTTTCCCATATCTTGGCACCATAAACGTGGGTGGCACCTCTCTTTTCAGCAGCATTTAGGTAGTAAGGCAATCTCTGGAACGGTTTTGAGTTTATGCCCATCAGCAGGGTTGTGGCCGTGTTAAAACAAACGCTTCTGGGTTGCCCAGTGACATAATATGAGAGTTTGCCATCTATAAACAAAGGCTGCTAAAAAAACATCGTTCCAAAAGCGCGCATGCTGATGGTCTGAAATGTTATTTACGTGGACGGACATGTATTTGTGTTATTGAACATAATCCTCAACAGTGGCATATACTGAATTTTTGTATCGTTACACAACAGCTGTGTATGTTGTGCCGTCACAAAGCATTTGCAGTAGAGACACGCATACCACATGCTGACACGCACAATACAGTACACACTGTACACGCTATAACACCAGACTCGCGAATGAACAACATATTTTTGTATGCATGCATCGTTGCGGATAAAGCATTGTTCGTGGTTTGGTGCTTGGGTTAATGATTTGGTTGGTTTGGAGTGAGTTTTTTCTTGGTTTGTGTGGGTGAGGGGTAGGCCATGGAGTGGGTTAAGATTATTTTGTTTGGGGTGCTTATGATTGTGAGGATTTGGCTGATGGTTTGGGTAACTGGCGCTTGCCTAGGTTGGGAGTGACCAGCTGTTTCGGAGTTGGGTTGGGTTGGGTTTTCTGGGTGCTTAGACCGGTGTTTGGGTGAGTGGCTTCTGCTTTCGGTGATGGTCGTTTTGTGGTGGTGAGGCAAGTGGGAGGGTTTCTTGACTGGGTGGTTTGGGACTCATTTCTGGGCGTGGTGTGGATGAGTGATAGATTCTTGTGTGGGTGAGGGGTGGTTTAGGGAGTAACACATGCTCATTTGTGGTGTGGGTGAGGGGTAGATGATGAGACGGGTGAGTTGTGGATTTTAGTGTAGTGAAGTGGAGGTTTGGGTTATGGTAGTTTTTGACATAGTCGGTTATGGTATGGGTGAGGGGTGGTTTAAGATGTAATTTAAATAGTAACATGTGTGAGTTGTGGTGGGGATAAGGTAGTTGGCAGATTTCTGACTTAGGGTGTGTGTGGGTTTTGGTTTTGGCTGAGTACGGGTGGGTGGTGGATTGGGGGTGTGGTGTGGGTGGGCCATGAGTCCTGCGCGTGAGTCATGAGTGTTGTGTGTGACCAGTTCATGGGAATGTTCTGGTAAGGCATAGTGAGCGATTACTGGAGCGAGTGGGTTTTGTTATTCCTGCGTCATGGTGTAATTACCCATGGGTGGTATTTATACTCTTTGATTCTTTCGGTAAAGTCACGTAGGTATAAAATAAAATAAATCACGACGTTTCGGGCGCAACACAAGCGTCCGTCATCAGGTGGGAAAGCATGGTCTGCTGCTGAGGCAGACTGTTTTAAAGAAGTGGCCGGGGCTAGTGATGTTAATGTGAGAGATTAGCATGTAACTGTAGAAAAGGAGAGCTGCCTCCTCGACGAGGGCACGGAAGTGGCTATGTTAATTGTGAGAGATTAGCATGAAATAACAGCTGACATAGGCAGGTAAGATGGAAACATCACAGTCAAATTTCGATTTAAAGCTTTCGTGACTGCAGGGATTCATCTTCTTGGTTCTTTCGGTAAAGTCACGTGACTTTACTGAAAGAACCAAGAAGACATCACAGTCAGTAAAGACTTTACCTGGTTAATAGCGTCCTTCCAATGATTGCTCAGTTTGTACCCATCCTCTCAGTTGAAGTTGTGTCTGCGTTTATATATCTGGTGGTTTTGGTGGATAACGTGTGGATAGTGTTCACTACATCAAGTCATTATGTGAATAATGTATAGGTACTATTTCAAGGCATGCTGTGATGGGTCAGTGATGTGATTGGTGTTTCCATCAGTCACGATGGGTAGCTCTTTGCAATGTATAATGGGTAATCACAGCTTCAAAACTATGTAACAATTTTTTATTTTACTAGGTAAGGTCCATGGAGTTATATAGCTCTTTTTCATAAGCTACCTGGCCAGGAATGATAGCTCATGTAAGTGGCTTATCATCATGTGGACATTTATAGCAGCTATTCGATTCAGCCATATCTGCTGGGTCCGCGACCCGATATTATCGTACACCACATCCATTACACTTCTTGCTAGAGCTGTGGTTACTAGTCACCTACTGCAATCTATTAGTAACCTGACTTTTTTTTTTTAAATCAAGCCCTGGTAATGAGTTCATGGTAATTTCATTATGAATGTCACACAATGCCCGTAGATTGCAATTATATGACACCACTCGACCAACATCGTAATGTTGAGAGATATTGCTTAAGTGTGCTAATGTATTGACCAAATTCTAACCAATGAAGCTTGACACTGGTGGTTTTAGAATTTTCATGACTGAATTTAACATTAACATATACGATATTTCACTCAAACTGCTTGAGCCCT